>NC_141687.1:886589998-887789998 GCF_964263255.1 Lissotriton vulgaris
GTCGGGAGGGAGTTCCAGGTCTTGGCGGCCAGGTAGAAGAAGGACCTTCCTCCTGTTGTCGCTCTTCGGATGCGGGGGACGGCGGCGAGGGCGTGGTTGGCTGATCGGAGGTGGCGTTTGGAAGCGTAGAAGTTGATTCGGTTGTTGAGGTAGCTCGGGCCTTGGTCGTGTAGGGCTTTGTGTGCGTGGGTGAGGAGGCGGAAGGTGATTCTTTTGTTGACGGGGAGCCAATGCAGTTCTCTCAGATGTCCGGAGATGTGGCTGGTTCGTGGGATGTCGAGGATGAGTCTGGCTGAGGCGTTCTGGATCTGCTGGAGTCTCTTCTGGAGCTTGGCGGTGGTACCGGCGTAGAGGGCGTTGCCGTATTTCAGTCGGCTGGTGACGAGGGCCTGGGTGACGGTCTTCCTGGTCTCGGTGGGGATCCACCAGAAGATCTTCCGTAGCATGCGTAGGATGTTGAAGCACGCAGAGGAGACGGCGTTGACTTGCCTGGTCATGGAGAGGGAGGAGTCCAGGATGAAGCCCAGGTTGCGTGCGTGGTCTGTCGGTTTGGGTGCGGTGCCCAGGGCGGGAGGCCACCAGGAGTCGTCCCAGGCGGAGAGCGTTGAGCCCAGGATGAGGACCTCCGTCTTGTCTGAGTTCAGTTTCAGGCGGCTGGTCGTCATCCACTCGGCTACATCTTTCATCCCTTCGTGCAGATTGGCTCTGGCGCCGGCGGGGTCGTTGGTCAGGGAGAGGATCAGCTGGGTGTCGTCGGCGTAGGAGATTATGTTGAGGTTGTGTTGGCGTGCGATGGCCGCGAGGGGGCTCATCTAGATGTTGAAGAGGGTGGGGGGGCTCAGCGAGGATCCTTGAGGGACGCCGCAGATGACTTCGGTGGCCTCTGACTTGTACGGTGGTAGGCGGACTCTCTGTGTTCTTCCGTCGAGGAAGGAGATGATCCATTCCAGTGCCTTCTCCTGGATTCCGACGTTGCTGAGGCGCTGCACTAGGGTGCGGTGGCAGACAGTGTCGAATGCCGCGGAGAGGTCTAGGAGGATGAGGGCCGCTGTGTCTCCGTTGTCCATCAGGGCTCGGATGTCGTCGGTGGCGGCGATGAGGGCGGTCTCGGTGCTGTGGTTGGCTCGGAAGCCAGACTGTGAGGGGTCGAGGGATCCATTCGTCTCGAGGAAGGCGGCCAGCTGCTTGTTGACGGTCTTCTCGATGACTTTGGCTGGAAACGGGAGGAGCGAGATGGGGCGGTAGTTCTTGAGTTCGGTGGGGTCCGCTGTGGGTTTCTCGAGTAGAGCGTTGAGTTCGGCGTGCTTCCAGCTCTCAGGGAAGGTGGCGCTGTCGAAGGAGGTGTTGATAATGTCCCGCAGGTGGGGTGCGATGACAGCTTCGGCCTTGTTGAAGACGTGGTGAGGGCAGGGGTCGGTCGGAGATCCGGAGTGGACGGAGTTCATCGTGCGGACGGTGTCTTCGGTGCTGATCGGCGTCCAGGCGCGGAGGGTGGTGGTGGGGGGCGGTGGTTCGGACGTGGGGTGCGTTGGTTGGGTGCTGAAGCTGTTGTGTATGTCCGAGATCTTGTTGTGGAAGTAGGAGGCGAGGGAGTTGCAGAGGTCTTGCGATGGGGTGATGTTGTTGTTTCCTGCGCTGGGGTTGGATAGCTCTTTCACGATGTTGAAGAGTTCCTTGCAGTTGTGTGCGTTGTTGTCCAGCCGGTCCTTGAATGCAGTTTTCTTAGCGGCGCGGATCAGCTGGTGGTGCTTCCGGGTGGCAAGCTTGAAGGTGGTCATGTTGTCCGGTGTTGGTTCCCTTCTCCAGACTTTCTCGAGGGCTCGGCAGTTCTTCTTGGAGCTCTTGAGTTCGTCGGTGAACCATGGGGCTTTTTTGCTGCTGGGTCTGCTGGGCGGGGTCCTCAGCGGGGCGAGTATGTCCGCGCAGTTGCTGATCCACTTCGTGAGGTTGTCGGAGGCCTGGCTGGCGTTCGCTGAGCTGGCAGGAGGGTGCTGGTTCAGGGAGGTGGCGAGCTGGTCGGCTGTGATCTTGTTCCAGCTTCTGCGGGCAGCCTGTTGCTGGTGGTGGTGGATCGTCGTTCTTTTGAAGGTGAAGTGGACACATCGGTGGTCCGTCCATTGAAGTTCTGTGGCGTGGCTGAAGGCGATGTCTGTGCTGGATGAGAAGACGGCGTCAAGTGTGCGTCCGGCGAGGTGGGTGGGGGTGGACACCAGCTGCTTGAGTCCAAGATTGGCGAGGTTGTCGAGCAGGGTGCTGGTGTTGCGGTCGTTGTTGTTCTCCAGGTGGAAGTTGAGGTCCCCCAGGAGGATGTAGTCAGCGGAGGGGAGGGCATGCGGGCTGACGAAGTCGGCGATGTCCTCACTGAATTGAGTGCGTGGTCCCGGAGGTCGGTAGATCAGGGTGCCTCTGAGGGTGGTCTTCGGGTTGGTGTGGATCTGGAAATGCAGGTGTTCAGCGGTGGTAAGGGTGTTGTCGGTGCTGGTCGTGAGACGGATGGTGTTCCTGTGGATGATGGCGATGCCTCCTCCCATCTGGTTGGCGGTGCGGTCCCTCCGGGTGATGTTGTAGCCCTCAGGGATGGCAATGGCGATGTCGGGTGCTGAAGAGGTGTTCAGCCAGGTCTCCGTGAGGAAGGCAACGTCCGGGGCTGTGGTGTCTAGGAGGTTCCAGAGTTTGATGGCGTGTCTGTGGACGGAGCGGGTGTTGAGGAGGATGCACTTGAGGTGGTTGCTGCTGGTGTTCGGCTTGGCAGGTGCTGGTGGCGGGCAGGTCCGGATGCAGGTGAACTTGCAGGCGTGGCAGCTGAAGGGTCCGTGGGAGCGTCGTGGGGTGGCTCGGTAGCATCCTGGGGTTCGGCCGGTGTTAAGTGCGCTGAGGGTGGCGGCGGTGTACGTCAGGCGGGTCGGTCGGGGTCCTCGTGGGCCAGGGGTCCTGGCACTGGGCACGGACGGGCGCAGATGGGCTTACCTTTGGCGCGCCTTCGGCGCACAAACGGCGCACCCGCTGCGCGTGACCGCTGCGCGTGACCGCTGCTCGTTCGCACGGTCGCCATATATGGCGAAGTGCGCGGGGGCGGAGCAGCTGGGAGGCGGGAGCGGGGAGGGTACAGAAGTAAAAAGGGGCGGGGTTAGCGGCGGTGGCGGGAAGCGGGGAGGGATGACGAGGGGCGCTACAAAACAGGGAAAACGGCATAAATAACCAAAATACAGAAATCAGGCAATACAGAGACTAAGGCAACAGGGAATACAGCAGAAAAACAAAAACAAAAACAGAAACCAGGCAATACAGGGACAAAGCTATCATTACAACAGGGGCAGGTCGGGCGGCCACGGGCCACGCTGCTCGAAGGCGGCAGTGAGGCAGTATCGGCAGGGAGGCACTCGCAGCAGCTGGCGGCCGTGCGGCGCGGGGGTGTCCTAGAACTAGGTCACACTCACCTGCGTCGCACGGTCGCCATATATGGCCAAGTGCGCGGGGGGACGGAGCAGCTGGGAGGCGGGAGCGGGGAGGGTACAGAAGTAAAAAGGGGCGGGGTTAGCGGCGGTGGCGGGAAGCAGGGAGGGATGACGAGGGGCGCTACAAAACAGGGAAAACGGCAGAAATAACCAAAATACAGAAATCAGGCAATACAGAGACTAAGGCAACAGGGAATACAGCAGAAAAACAAAAACAAAAACAGAAACCAGGCAATACAGGGACAAAGCTATAATTACAACAGGGGCAGGTCGGGCGGCCACGGGCCACGCTGCTCGAAGGCAGGGGGCGTGGTCACTCGGCGGCAGTGAGGCAGTATCGGCAGGGAGGCACTCGCAGCAGCTGGCGGCCGTGCGGCGCGGGGGTGTCCTAGAACTAGGTCACACTCACCTGCGGTGCCTGCATTGGCATCACAGTGCTAAGTGTAGGGCCATCGCAAGGGGAAACACAGGGCTGCACCATATGGCAAATATAGTGCAGCCTTGTGTTTCAGAAGTGGCGGAGTGAGTCGTTTCACTCCACCACTTCTATTGTACATATTCCCCTTATTCTGGTGTGGGCGCTAATCCTGCATTGTTGATCCCTGGTGAGTTGCACTACTACTTCTAAAACAAGGCCAATGGAGGTACCAATTTATGAAGCGGACTGGCCTCATGAGTCCTGTGACCTTAGTGACAGAGTCACTGTCGCTATAGGTGTTCTGCTTCGTAGGCCTGCCTGCAAGACTGAAGGTGAACTTCAGTATGGGTTGTGGTGGGCAGGCCTTCAAGGTTAACCATACTTGCCACCCCTAGGGTCCATCTGCTGGTGGTAAGACACCAGGGCTTCTATGGTCACATCAGTGTTGCACCTCTGACACAGTGTGAATGGAACCAGACATTTATTATATAAGCTGCCTTTCAGCCTAAGTCCTCAGTGGACCACTTCGATGGATTATCCTGGGTCGTTCACCCGTGACTGAGATCCAGCCCTGCTGACTCCAATCCTTATCCTGAAAACGATGGTGGCCTGTTCTACACCAGACTTACTTCCTGATACATCACACGCAGATATGGGGAGTTTGGTTGCTCCAAGCAATCTGACCGAATGCATTCTCACTATGCTCTCTATAGTATAGGCAGTCTTAGGTAGGACTATCAGTATAATATAAATTCATAGATACATATATTCCCTGTAAATGTCTGATGGTTGAATTATTCGTCTTTGTCATTATTCTTGTAATACTGGTAACAATACTTTGCTTCCTTCCACTAATAATTTGCCGCTAATGTTTTACACAAGAATTAAGTTGCTTCAATACATATTTGAAATGCCAATCTGTGTATTTCTTGTTTGTTTCTTTATTTATTTTTTAAGTTTTGAATAGCGCGAGCATGACCCAAGCGGGTATCAGAGCACTTTACATACAAGCCGAGGAAGACATAGGTAAATAGCTGTGGGAGAAAAAGAATAAAAAAATATATATCAGGAACACATTAATATATTAGTAGTCAACACTGAAGTCATAGCAAATGCCAGGTAGCATATTGAACACCAAAACAAGATAGGAGACAAACTGAGCAAAACTTCTAGTTCAGTGCAGTTTTCAACAGTAAGGCTTTCACTTCCCTTTTGAAGGCAACGTTGAGGGAATCAGTCTTGTTTCCACATGTAGGGAGTTCCATATTCTCTGGGCAAATTGTATGTTTTCATTTTTTAAAATTTCTTTGGCTTGAATAGAAGTGTGCTGGTCCTCCCAAAGGGCTGGGAGGCTCCCGATAGTTTGGGCTTATTGGCCAGGTAAAGGGAAGTGTTGTAGTGTAGCGGTCTATGAGTCATACATGCAATTTTTAACTGAATCCTTGATTCAAACAGGAGCCTGTTGAGCGATTTAAGGTCCGGAGAGATGTGGTTGGTTTTCTTAGAGCAAGTGATGAGTCTAGTCGCAGCATTCAGTGATGCTCTAATGGTGGCTAAACTGAGTTTCGGAAGCCCGCATAGAGTAGCACTGCCGGATTCTAGTCTGTAGATGAGTAGTGCTTGCACCACAGATTTGAAGTCATCTTGGGGAAGGTAGGGTTTGAGTTTTCTTAGGATGCTCAGTTGGTAGTTCGCTCCTTTGGTAGATGCTCCGATGTGATCTTGCATGTTTAGCTTCTTGTCAAGCACAATTCCTAGTTATTTAGTGGAATCAATGATGTGAGATGTGAGGTGTGTCTCTGTGTGTGCATGCCTTAGTAACAATGAAAGGGTAGATCTGTTTCCATGATTTCCTTGGAGGAATTAGAGTGAGCATATTCTGAAGTTGCAGACACCATCCGACAGGCTGTCAGGTTAGGGGTACAGATGGCACACTGTGAGCTAGATGGGAATTGGGTCAACATACTCTGAATATAAGAGTGGACTGAGTCCCCATATATTGATGTTTATGTTGTTCAGAAAAGTAATTAGTAGGAACCGTACAACATGGCGCCACCAGCGTTATAGGTCAGGTACTTATTTAATGGTCTCCTGAATAGTTCTTACATGTGCCCAAAGCCCTTGGTCACCTTATACGGAGACATTCACGGTGTTGGAGAATAATCTTTCTCAGCTAAATAGACAACCCCTATTTTTGCATGTAGGTTGTTTAAACTTGAACATTTAAAAAGGATCACCCCACTATACATTTTCCCTTCACTGAATTGTATTGATTAAATATGGTGAATACAGTACAAGTGGTTATTCCACTAAATTGCAGACAGGCAATAACACAGATGTCACTACATCAAGGGCTTCTCTTTATGGGGGAGATGTTACCTTCATTGTAGAGGCACATGAAGCGTATAAAAGAAAGATATTTTATTCATTGGCCACTTTTCCTGCAGCAGATGCAACCACACAAAAATGTCATATATGCACAGCAGCTGTAATACTAGGCCAATAAAGAGTATATGATGATTTAGAAATATCATTAACATTCAGGAACATCAAAATTGTTCCAAGGTGCCCCACCTCATCCACTAAGCACTGTGTGACTGGATCCCCTCAGCAATGAGGGAACAACATGGCCAGTCTTAGGCGTCTATACACCATATGCAACTTTAACAGCACTCAATGTAATAGAGCTTCATGCCCTTTACACAGGTCTAGTTAGACTACAGAATGACAACAACACCAGTGAGGGCTGTTCAAGCTGTGCATTCACGTTTAGCAATGCCTGCAATTAGTCCACTTTCTTTTAATGCAATTATGGTTAAGGTTCTCAACAGACAGGAAGAAATTCTGCTCTGGATTGCACAAAAAACATACCAGCTTGAAGCAGTATTTCCCTACACGGGACCCCGAGATAAACATAGACTCCTACCACTAGGGATGGTTCCTCAGTAGATGAATGTGCCACTTGAGCCACAGTTCTTGCTGCAATGTATACCATAACACACAGTACACCATCCATAGCTGTTTTGCCTGATGTGCTAACGTAGATTCTAAATTAATATGGGGCTGCTCCTGCCCTGTATTTGGGAACAAAACTAGTTGGCAACTAGGCCACAGTTGCCTCAATAATATAAAAGGGGAAGCAGCAGCATTGGTAGTATGCCAATGCCTCACACAGGTTCCATTAGCAGATCAAGAGTGTGAACTACCAAACATTATTGATGAAACCTATACAGTAATAGGTTGATATAATTTGGGAGCCTGACCTAATAAACTACAATGAAAGGGTAATTCTGAAAAGGATAACTCGAGACAGGCAGGGTCTTCCAAAAACACTGGGATAAACAAAAAATAGAGAAAAGACAAAGTCACTGGTGAATCTCCCCAACTGGAGTTCACAAAAAAAATGCTATAATCTGTGTAACCGTGAAACAATTAAACAGCCTGATAGGTATCAGTATACTGAAACACGTCCTTCCTGTTCCTTTTAGGAGACGTACGAAAATGAAGAGGGGAGAACAATAAGAGCGCAGATCAGAAGAGTATGTGAAACCAAAAAAGGACTCACAAAGTTCATCTCACATCATCATGAAAAAAGAAGAGAAACTTCCACAGCAAAATCCTTAATTTAAAAAGAAGAAAGTGGCAAGTATTTCCCTTAAATATGCCACATATTTTGAGGTCGGTGCTTCAGAACAAGTAGTGCGCACTAGCAAAGCTAGCCAGCGTGGCAGAGGTCACAGTAGTTTGCCAGAGTATTCAAGAGTTTCTGGTGGTGAGAGCAACTAACGATTTTATTAAGGTGAAATCAGAGGGTTGGTTAGGTAAGATAACTTTTTGGGAAACTGTAATACCTACATACAACTTTCTCTTAGCTAAAATCGATTGGCAACCTGAGTCTGTACTGAATGTCCCACAAAGGGAAGATGCAATAATACCATCTTTCTCCGTCCTGAAGGAGTAAGACATGTATGCCACGGAGTGAACCCTTGCACAAGCCCAGGCATTATGCAACAAGCATGTGGACTGGGATCAAGATCCAACTTATCATGTCATGCCTATGAGGTATAACGCTATTAAACATGAAGGCAAATGCCCAGTTAGAGAAATTCTAACACAATTTGAATATTAAGGCATAATTGAGCCTTGTATCTCAACAATGAACAATCCTCTGTTTCCACTATAGACACCAGATCATTCATACTGCTTAGTTTTAGACTACAGACATTGAAACAGTCATACACACTCATTTGCAATATTAAATTCACATAGCCCAGTACTAATGAACAATACTGTGTGCAAAAAATACAAAACAACATTACATATTTCAAATGGCTTTTTCTGCTAAAACATAGCAGCTGAAAGTACTATTTAACAGTGTTCACCGTGCTGGGCCACAGAAACTATTTTGCCAACTCCCACAGAAATGTGCACTTTTACATCCACCAAATACAATTAAAATGTTACAATCACTTTTGGGCTTTCTCACCTTTGGTAAAATATACATACCAGACTATGCAGAATGGGTAAAACCGTTTTATGAATGAATGTGCCCAGACTTTTCAAGCACACATTGGACACAAAAAAATACACCGATTTTGAGAACACCATAAACTAATATGCTTGGATATAAACATTTACACACATGTGTAAGCACCACCAATTTGGTGATCGGCATAATTGCGGGTACCACTGGCTACACATGTGTCACTTTAAATTAAGGTGATACTGTACCAATTGCATATCAATTGCATTTATATTCAAATGCAGAAATGCGTTTGGCACCTACTGAAAAAATACTGGCTGCAGTTCAGACAGATGTTATAAAGGAAAGATCATTGACTCATGGAAAAAGCATAATTGTGGTTACTCCCATTCCAGCCTTAAAGGCTGTCACAAAGGCCAACATTCCTAACATGGAAGCTTTACATACTACATGGATACATTGGGCCACCTCTTTAACAGCTACTCACATAGGCTATGTATTTAACCCTACATTACATACACAAGAATTCATACAATATGAACAAGTATGCCCATTGCCCAATGACATTTTGCCTCTTGACCAGTATGACTTCATTGTCTACACCGATGGTTCAGCCCAGCCCGCAGTTTTAACTTACCGATACTGGGCCCCTTCCACAGCGGTATGTGGTGTGATGAGGGATGGAGTCTTCCAGCATAAAAAAACATTTACACAATCTCTAGGTGATTGTACTGCACAGCTGGATGAACTCAAAGGCCTAATTCTGGCACTAGAAAATACCAATCCTGAATTCCTCACAATAATAGTATGCGATTCATATTATCGTGTTTCGTCTTTCAATGAGCACTTACCATCATCAAATAACTTTATTTCGGCCCCCAGGACCAGAAAAGTGCAAGTGCAGAAAAAATAAATATTAAGTAGATACACAAGTACATTTCAGCATAGAAATTTCATGATTTATATAAGTTAACACCAACATTGATGCAATAAAACAATAAATTATCAACTTGCATATGCAGGATACAGAAATAATGCAAAAAAGGTTGGTATTGTTTCTGGCATACAAGGTCTGAAAACCAGGGGTGTAACATGGTGGTCATCGTAAAATGAAGAAAGGGAGAGTGCCTTTCTTTGAATTATTGTGTTATAAAGAACAAGGGAACCCAAATAAAGTTGGTCAGGTAACTTGGGTAATCAATTATTTCTAAAGACAGTGGTCCCTAGACAAGAATTAATGAGAGCAAACAATAAATATAGACCCACTTTATTTGTTTCTTGCTGAATTTTGTGTATATATCAAAACCACCTGTCTGGCTGGACAGCCGTAAAATATAATACTGATTGGGTCTATGTTTATTGTTTGCTCTCATTAATCCTTGTCTAGGGAGCACTGTCTTTAGAAATAACTTCTTTGAAGTAGCAACATAGAACCCAAGAACATGGCTACTGAATGGCTAAATATGGCTACAGTCCAATCTCAGAATGCAAAGAGCAGTGGAGTGAATGCTCTTGCACAGTTGTCTGCAGGAAGGTGCTAGCCAAGTTCCACGGGAATGGCCATTAGCTGGGCGGCAAAGAGGATGCGCGAGACTCTTTCTGCTGAAGAATTACAAACAGAAAAAACATCAGTGCCCCTGCAAGACCATTTTGAAGTAAAGGCTCTCAGCAAGAGAGCACCTAATGTAAACTGGAAGTATAACTTCCTGTCCATGGGAACCGTCACTTGATACCAGTATGCCTCATACCTACCCAAAGACTTGAAATCAAGAAAATTGCTAACCAGCTCAGAGGAGGTAGCCTTCCTAAGATCAATGGCCACTGTGGCTGCCCAGTAGCGAAACTTCAGTAAATTTCCAGACAGGAAGCAGGTGGTAACAGGATGGTCCCAGAGATCAGACAGCCCAAGGGCATAAAATGACTCTATTATTGCTTCCAGTACAATCTGGAGGGCAGAAGCGCAATGGGTGTGTTCTGGTGTGGTACATAGACACCTCCAGTACAACAGGGGGCGTAACCTGGCTTTGCCAGTTAGACGTCTTACTCCCATGTCTAGAAAGAGCGGATACAAAAGGATTGTAGGGGGAAGACAGGCAAGGTTATGCAGCAATTTATTATCCACCATGGTTAATATCTCAATGTTGGTAAATCCCCACAGCTCAGTCTTGAAGAGGATAAATCCCAAAGCCTATCCTCATAAATACGCAGTGCAGGTAAAATAGGTTTGATGTCAGAGGCACAGAATTCTTTAAGAATTGCCCCTGACATTTGCTTAAGATTTAGGGCTGCTTTGTTAACACGAGGTTTCCAAGACAAATATGCGCTAAACATGATGCCCAAGTAGATAAAGGAGTCCACCGTCTCAAGAGGTGCCCCCCTCAAAACTATACTCTTCTTAAAAGATTTGTGGGGGTTAAAACACATCAGTTTTGTTTTGGTTGTGTTGATCTACAGACCCTGAACGAGGCAGAACTCAATAAAGTGATTCAAGAGTTTCGGAATCCCGCTCAGTGTCTTAGAGATCAACAACATGTCATCAGCGAAAGAGAGAATTGGGGTTTTAGTACTAGCCAAAGAGGGAGCATCCGCATCAACCTGAGATAAAAATGAAACAATGTTGGTATTATATAGGGAGAAGAGTTTGGGAGCCAGGACGCAACCCTGACATACGCCTCTAAGGACTGGAATCCACCCATACACACAATCATACACCCATACAGTCTTGCACACATGCTGTCTTCAAAATATATACAAATAGTGAGTCACTCATTCATGCATCTGTGCTCTAAGTAATATCCCCCACCGAACCATACAGACACTGATACTGATACTCAAAAAAACAACTAATAACCCATATACACACTCATGTAGCTACTCACCAACCCATGCAGCCACTTATACACAAAGTGAGACACAGATACAGATATTTAAATATTTAAACATTACTCACTAATATATGTATTCACTAAGATACATTTAATAAGTCAGTTAACCAATCAATTTTACACACAAAAAAACATCCATTTAGACATTTATTTACCCATTTATTCTTCCATCAACCTTTAGATATACATATATATATATATATATATATATATATATATATATATATATATATATATATTTAACAAAGGGAGACGAAGCTGCACTTCTGGGATCTTAGTCACAGTGTTCTTTATTTGGCAGACAGCATTTCGCACCACAACGCGTTTCAACATCCGTCTTTTTCAAGTGGTGCCAAAATCATGTTGCTCTAGTCGACACGCCCTAAATACAATTGATGGCATTCTGGGAGTTGTAGTGTCCTTATGTGTAGTACATAAAATCCACAGTTCACTTGCACAGTGCTTTTTTATATTTCATTTTCCCATGTGCCTCATTATATTCATGGTAGTCTCAAAACAGTTCTCTTTCATTTCATTGCCAGTTCCCAGGCCCTTACTCCCATTATTTTCACGGGCCGCTTCGGTGTGAGAATTCAAGGACAGCTCTCACCTTGATCTTTATGATGAGACTGTCCTTCAAATATGAATTTGCGCTAGGCGTTGATGAAGTCAGGAACTCGTACCCAGCTTCTTCTTGTGTGTAGTACACACGCAGGAAATAATTATCTCCTCGCCATATGTTTGTTGCAGGTATCCTCATCCACCGGGCGCTGCCACTTTAATTGTAGGTTCAAAGCAAAGGTGGTCGAAAAACGGCGCACTCTTGCAGCGAATGCAGCTGGGGTTAAAGACCACAAACCCCAGTTAAATGTTTAACAAAGGGAGACGAAGCTGCACTTCTGGGATCTTAGTCACAGTGTTCTTTATTTGGCAGACAGCATTTCGCACCACAACGCGTTTCAACATCCGTCTTTTTCAAGTGGTGCCAAAATCATGTTGCTCTAGTCGACACGCCCTAAATACAATTGATGGCATTCTGGGAGTTGTAGTGTAGTGGAAAGTTTGGGGGTGATTCGTCTAGTGGGGGCCGAGAAACAAAGGGGGTCCAAAAACATGTTTACCCCATGCAATTTTCCATAGGGACCGTTAGCCAGGGCTACAGCCCGAACGGCTGAACGGAATTATAGCAAATTTGGCAGAGAGGTAGAGTTTAGTTCGCAGATTGTGCTTTTTGTTAAATGGTGTAAATCCGTTCAGCAGTTTCTGAGAAAATTACAAGTAAAATCGTAGCGATATCTAGAGATGGAGTCCGACAAGCATACCGAAATTCATACAATTACGAGCACGAGCTGCATGCTGATTGGATGTCAACTGTCTGTGAACACTGCAAACCAGGAAGTGTTGGCAGCCATTTTGTTTGTCGCTAGAAGTGAGTCACAAGAAAACAGTAAAACAAAGTTGAGAAATAAGGAAAGGAGGCAGGGAAGAAATATCCTGACTCTCTAGGCTTGCTCAGGGGGTCGTACATGGATTTTTAGGGCAATTTTTTTTTTTAAATCAAAAATTGTAGCGTACGCGTATGGTACTCGTACGCGTTGGAAAAGGGAAAAAAACTAGAAGTCCGTTTTATTCATTAGGTCTCGGGGGGCAAATTCCGGGGGCAATTTTTAGAGCTATATTTCTATGACAGTATGTAAAACTTTCCGGTTTTTTTCTCTGCATCAGTTGTACTATCTACGCATGCACAGCCTTGTTTACAAGTGCACTTTTTTTCCTTTTTCTTCAAGTTCGCCAAGCAAACCTCTCCTGATTTTAGGTATTAAATTTGCCGCTTTCTTTTCCCGGGTCGTGTGTGTCATCCGGTTCTATACTTTTGTAATATATTAATAAATATATTATATGTATATTTATTTGAAATGTAGTGTCGAGGCGCCAAACGTTGATTACATACTCCGCCAACCGCCATTTTAGTAGTTTTCCTCCGTTATTTTTATTATACCTGTTACTTTCATTTTACCCTGCGCATATTTTCTCTGTGATCAATGAGATTTCCTGCCACAGACACCACAGTGTTTGTCATTGCCTCTGATCTTATCAGACTTGGTCACAACTATACCTAGAAACTAATTTGAAGGACGTAAGCCACAGCCATTACAATGCGTGTTTGTCAAAAAAAAAACATTATGAAGATTATGCGTTTATCATGCGTGGTAAATGCATACTAGTTGTAAAAGCATGTGTGGTAAAGCGATATGCGTGCTAATGGTTTTGTGATGACAATCACACGTGCTTATGAACCGGGTCTGGGCGTGGTGGAGTCTAGGGCACCAGGGGGAGGGCCACGCAGCTCCACTCATACAATATAGAAGTAATATAGGATTTTAAAACTTAAAAAAAAAGATTTCATAATTATCCTAGATTAAGTCTTCTGTTAGCATGTTCATTAAATACATGAATATATGTTTTTAAACAATTAAAAACATTTGCATCTTTTTTGTACGGGGTGCCGTACATGACGTCACACGGAAGCTTTGATGCGACACGCAACGATAAAGCGCATTCATAGCGTATGCTGACAATGATTAGCAGTACAAACTATGGTGCGATCACTTTCTCACTGACAAATCAGAGTACAGGGCGCGCTATGAGAATGGCTAGAAGTGGTCACTCATTGGAGATCCAATTCAAGTGTGTGGCTTATCCACAGTATCATAACGTTATTTTTTAACCTGTTTAAGTTTGAGGTTTGCATGAAATACTATGCTATAGGCAGATATGGATGTTTAGGCAGCGCTTATCTCTATGAAGCTTGGTTATTACCATTTACATATAGGTGCCTGAGGGAGGGAAAAGAAGTCTATGTGAATGGTGAGGATTGTACAATAGCACCAGATCACTCCTTAATTTGTAGACACATACAATTGCATAGCTCTTGTAAACAAGATGCGCCTAATTTGGACTGAGTTTTGAAAGGTAGTCCGACACCTGCTATCATAACAACTTTCAGTTTACTGGAAACAGGAGTTATTTACTTTGAAATAATGGAGATTGTTGTGCAATGGTAGCAGGCATCGCTTACATGATTACGGTAACTGAGCGTGTGGTTTGATAAAAAAAAGTTGTGTTAACTCCTCTGCATGGGAAGCTGGATGTTTCCATCTGGCTGTCCATTTCGACCTTGAAAGCAGAGTCAACCAAATGAGTCGTATAAGAGCGCTATTGTCTCAAAAAGAGGTTGCTCTCATATCTGCTACAGAAATATTTGTCCTTCATGTAGCAAACACACGCACATAAGTGCATGCTTTATTAAATACAGACATGCTCATGAATTTTGGGGAGTTCATTTAGAGTCTCTTTAATGTGTCCTTGACTACGGGGTTACCTTACTTTTTTAAAGTTAGAAGCAGTGGCTTTGTGACTTCTGTAGAAACTTTATTTGGTGTCTTTAAGGGATTTTTTCATTCGATTTTTTCCAGCATCTTTGGTGGATTGCGCTTAATACTCACATTAGTTTCCGGTTTGCTTTTATTCATTTGTTTACATGAATATGGATGCATATCCTCCAGCACACGACAATATTTCTCGTCTGTTGCTGCTCCGCAATCGAATGCTTAGTTATTACGGAGCGCTCCCTCTGGCTACATTGAGTGCAGCTTATGGATTATCGTTTCGATTTTCCTTTTTCACATGCGTTCAACCTGTGTTCCATTGCCTGAGCTGCGATTTCGACTGGACCCTGTATTCGTGTCTCTGCAGTACGGTGTCTTCCAACGCGAATTATGACCAGCTGATGAGCCCCTTAGTGGCTCATGATGTGTTCTGTTCTGGTGGCGGGATTATAGCCTTAGCAGCGATACATGGAATAATGGGACGTTGGAATGTTTTTGCAGTGGGGATTGAGTTCTTGGCACGCAGTTACATTGAAGATGACCCGAGTTTTCCTCCGATGGTGATAGAGGCTCCGGTCATTGAGGAACATGTATGTTCATTCCCACTATTGATTTGGATGGCTGAAATGTTCTCAGATGAGAACAATGACTTCCTGTTGGAGGCTGTTGCTACATACTGTGCTTACACGCTGTTGGATTAAGACTCTTTGATTTTTTTCTACGTATTCTTTATTATTTAGCTACTGCTTTCTATCAAAGAGTGAATAACTTTTTTTTGGAAATGTGAACTTGACTCTGCTTTTTAGGCTTGGACTCTGTGTTCCTAATTCACCCACGTTTATATCACGTGCTTCGATCAAGGAAGGGTGCTGTGGGAATGAGCCTTGCACTCACACCCTGTTAAGTTAGCATGGGTTTATTAGAAGCTTACACACTGTTTTTGCTTTCCTGCTCTGCTTTGCACACGACACGTACTTGTGATATTGTTTAGAGAAGGCTGAGTATTTTGCTTTATATGAGAATAATTTGGTATGCTAGATTTGTAAACTGCTTCGCTAGTTTTGTGCGTATAGTGAGAGCATGGAACATCAAGGTTATCTTGAATACTGTGTCTGTTATTCAGAATGATCCTCGCACGTTCGAGCCATAACACATAGGCAGCTGTGGCCACCTCTGATACTGGTGCGTTCCATAACATTGTGGAGGCAAAGTTACACACAGTTGGAGAACATTTGTATCTTGACAGTTTGTGGAGCACTGAATGTGATCCACTACTGCTGAGTACCAGAGGTATGGGTCTGTCCTTGTAATCCTATGAGACTTTAGTAGTTATAAACTAATCTGCTAGGTAGGGAGGGTGAAATTTAGGTATATTTTAAATTTGTTTACCTTTAGCATTATAGGATGCTTTTTCCGTTTGTATTTCATAGAATAGTAACAATGCTGACAACCTTGTTTCTGATAATATGTTTGGTTGTATTATCTAAGGTACTGTGTATGAGATTATGGCGTTAGAAATAAACATTTCAAAGTTGCACGTGTCTTTATTTACATCTTGTTTTGGACTGGTGTAAGACTATAATAAAAGATTGCTCTTGTTATCCACTTTACTTCATGTAATCTAAGTCGCATGTTCTGGGTTAACTAGTCATTGCTGTTTTTGCTCTAGGGCGAAGAACCAATGAGTCACTGATTGCTAGTCTGGTAGGGGGTTTGTGTAGTAAGGTGGGTTTTGGTACACCGTAATTCACTGAGGTCCTAAGTCTTTATGCACAGTTCTGTGTATGAGCAGAATTCCTGGAACAGTAGTTACAACAAAAAGGCTCGATAAAGGGCTTGCACTGTGAATATGAATATAAAATAGAAGAATAGTTGATAATCACAGCTAAGGAATGCAGCAATTAGATGTGTGTATGTGTGGATGATGTGTAGATTGAGTGGAAGATGAAAAACGTGAAAAATAAGAAAGGCTGGAGAGACGCAAACTTCCCACTACATTGTCAGGGAAGTGGATCTTTGGATTTCCAGGTCATTACACAGATAGGGTGTTGGATTCCGCAGTGGGAGCAAGAGAAACTAGTACCACATCTAAGGAAGAAAGCTAGTGCATAAAGTACACACAGTTGGGCAGATTTACAAGCTTGTGGGAAAAATGATGCAAAAGTGGTGCAAGGGGCTTGTAAACCTGCCTCAGTGTGTGGTTAAAAAGACGCAAGAAAGGACGGAACTGTGCAAATTACCCACTGCTATTAACGGGTTGTAGGTACCAAGAAGGCTGAATAAAGGACCGGCACTTTGAATTTGAATTAAAGAAGAATAATTGATAAGCTCAGCCAAGAATCGTAGCAAGTAGGTGTGTGTATTTGTGGTTGTTGTGTTGATTGAGCGGAAGATGACTAAGGTGAAAAATTAGAGGTTGCAGAGATGCAAACTTTCAAATTTTTTGTAAAGAAAGTGGGTGTTTAGTTTTCCAGTGCATATATATATATTCTCTGGAAAAAACGATAGTTTTCAGCCATGTTATAGTTAGGAATTAGCATTTAAAAAACCTTGGCAATTGACTGAAAAAAACATAGGTGTCACACATGTTATAGTTAGGAATTAGCATTTAAAAAACCTTGCAAATTCACTGAAAAAACCATAGGTTTCGCACATGTTATAGTTAGCTGGACATTTCACTCATTCAAAACCATTAAAATTCCCCCGTTATAATTAGTTCAGCTAACTATAACTCGCGTGCCCGCAATGCACTGCTGATGACATTACATACTACATCACTCATGACATGGTCAGTGACATCACTCATGACATCACTGATGACATCTCAAATGACATCACTGATTTCCCCCTGCTGCTACTCCCCCCAAAACCATTTGCACTTTGCACTTTATTATATGATGCTGCTATACATATAACTTAAAACATCTGTGTCAACTTTATGATGATTCACCGAACTGTTTTTATATAGCTAAAGCTTTGATGTATGTTTTAAACCCAGATGATGTTTTTTATGTAAATGTTCAAGTGATTAACTTCGTGAGAATTGTCTGTGCTTTTATGGACACTTTATATCCGCATAAAGATTATTGAATTGAATTGATTAGCTCTTCCAGTGCTCAGTTTGTGTGAAAAGGCCCTATGTCTTGAAAAATGTAAACTTTTGGGACCTAGAAACAGCGAAAAATCCAGAGAAGAAGAGCACTCCATTAAACTCCCCCTGTTCATCAAGTCTTCTGTACATGGTTCAGAATTTCTCCAGAAATTGTCACCCGTCACGCCCATGAAAGGATCCCATGTTGAGTGACTGCCTACATGATCCACCAATCAACGAATATTCATGCAGCTAAAACACGGAGGCACATGCCTGAATGAACAAGGGCCTAGTTTGCAGAGTAACCTCAGCCCAAACTTGACAGCAAGTCCAAATTACAAGCAATTGAGAAAACTTCTACACACTGAGCTATTAAAGGTCACAACTGAAATAACAGATTGCACTTTATCTATCTCTCACCACCTCTGCTTGAATCTGTTTGAATTGCATCAAAG
Source organism: Lissotriton vulgaris (assembly GCF_964263255.1). NCBI lineage: Eukaryota > Metazoa > Chordata > Amphibia > Caudata > Salamandridae > Lissotriton > Lissotriton vulgaris. The sequence continues at coordinate 886,608,175 of NC_141687.1, forward strand.
TATCAATTTTGTAAGCACTCCAAAGTAACCAAAAGAAGGCATACAATAACTTTATAGAAAACAGAATACAACCAAATAAATAAATACATTATCAAGGAGACAGTAAAGTGAGAGGAGAATCGTTTTCGTTCTTGAGAAGGAAAATGAGAGTATGACGTGTATGTCAATGCAGAGGAGAGGTATATAACTCAGTATTAAGGATGATGACACCCAGACTCCTTCATTCTGGGGGCAAAGAAGAGGGTAAGTGACATCTGTAGCCAGATGTGGGGTTAGGGGGGACGATGAAGAACATGAAAGGAAATTGAAAATGAAAGGGATTTGCGTTGGATCGTACATAAAGGTGTTTCTGAAGAAGCCTGCATTCCCAGTCACTAACTTTGGACGTTCATCACTTTATGGAGAAAAAAAAATTGTTTTCATGAAAGCAACCTCTACCAGTGACCCCAAGTTGCCCTGAGAGACAGGAGTGTAGATTGATATGCAAAATGAAGCTCTGTATATATACACACACGCACACAATACTGAGTGTCAGCGACAACATAATACAAACATGGTAGCTTTCATAACAGAGTATGAGTCATGCCGTTTTTTTCTCCAAAAAGCAGTGTGAACAGTATTAAACTTAAACGGGGGATGTGAGGGAAAACTGTTCTCTTCCTACAGGCACGTGATGCATCATGAGAGGTGGTGCATGCCTGTGAGACCAGCACAGAGCCGACCTTCTCACAAAACGACGTGCGTCGCTGGGAAAAAGACTTCTGTTGTACCGTCTGCCCCTACGGATGATTACATTTTATGGGCTTTTGTTCCAGTTTTATAGCGAGAGATGTATTTTAAAACAGAATACTCTAATATAATGCTTTTTGGTGAAAACAGAGGTGGACTGGTTTTGGAGTCTGAGCTCTTTGGGTGTGTTTTCAGTCAGCTAGCAGACTCTGAGAGGCGTGGCATGGAACACGTCTGCCTCGGCCTGCCGGACTTCAGAAGCACTGGCCTGTCTGTGAACCCTCCAGTTTCCTTACAGACCAGTCTAGCGCTGGATGCAAGTCCCTCTGAGTCTGATGTCATGCAGGGTCGGCCTTTGCACAGGTGATGGTGCCATGGACGGAAATCCAGCACCCCTCCTGATACCACCACCCCAAGCTTTACATAGCTGCCTTTTCTAGGCACTCTGTATAACAGTCTTTACTGATACAACTTAAGAGCTGTGCTACACGTTTTCTGCAGAATTTGGAAGCAGGTGGTCTGCTGCCTCACACAGTTGTCACCCTCCTTCCGAGGCCCTCTTCGTCATACATACATACACTAGGGGGCAGATTTACAAGAAAGTGATGCATCTATAGAGATGCGTCACTTTCCTTGCGCCACTCTATAAAATGGTTGCACCACCATGGATGCGCCGTATTGTAAATTCGGCGCACCATGGCAGAAGGATTGACAGATGCGTCAGAAATTCTGACGCATCTGTTGGGGCAAAAGTCACGCATTGCTTGAGTGTTGTCGCAAGCACGCCGCAACTCCAGCAATGCATTTTGTGGCCTATTCCCACTATACTGCATCACTATTTACACCTGCTTCAAGCAGGCGTAAGGTTTTGACGCAGTGGAGTCCTAAAAGTGACGCAGTGAAATCTTGTAGATTTCACTGCGTCCCTTTTACGAGGAAGTCTCTCCTCAGATGGGTGCTGTACTCTGAGGTTACATGATTGGCCAGTTTTCGGCATAGGCTTCCTCCGTAGGAACACCCCCCCTGCATACATTATACCTGACGCAGGTATAATGACGCAGGGCTTTACAACGTGACACATCTCCCTAGATGCTTCACGTTTTAAATAGGACGCAAAAGTAACGCAATGGCGGTGCAATGAGGTGCCAGGGGTTTATAAATCTGCCCCTTTATTTAGAGATTTATTGAACAACTCGGGGTACTTTAATATCATTAACTTGCAATAAATGCATTTTTAAAAGAGATCAAGCCAGAGAAAAAAAACTTGGAAAAGTGTGAGCTTTTGGCCTACATCATGAATGTGCCTTTTTGTGCCTCAGAGATAGTGAGAGAGCGCAAACTGAACAAAATGTATGAGTGCACCACACTTACACGTAGTACGCACAAGTCATGAGAGAAATGCCATGAGTGCTGATATTATATTCACCTATATTCTGAAATGTGTAGTTAATCTAAAGATTTTATATAGAAGTGGAACTAATGCAGAAATGTGTGAAAATGTATAACCTTATTAGGAGTAATTAATTCTGATCCATATTATGTAGCTGCTAATGAAGGAATGTCAAGCACAGAACGGAATAGGCCTCATGGCCAGAGCTGAAAGAGTTGGGAAAGGGGTCCACTTACATTAATATGGATTGCACTAATGTTATTTAGTAATTCTGTTTCAATAGGTTTATATTTTATAGATGTGTTTACATAATCATAAAGCAGAGTATTAACATGATATTGATTAATGAAGGATTTGAAGAATATAATCATTATGAGAAATGTTGTAGGCCTGAAATGTTTAAAAGACTTTGATTTACACGTATTAGTCTGTGCCGAGAAATAATGTTGCAAACTTTCGTTAGAAGTTTATGAGAATTGGGATCCTAGCTGCAGATGTCTGTCTGCAAGTGAGAGGGGGGATCCAATTATACATCGAATGAATAGAGGGTTGTTCAGGAGACTGGCACAGACACGGAGGAGGGTTCAGGAATGTTTTAAGGGGTATCGGCGGGCCGGAGAAGAGTCTGAGAAGCAAGGTCAACTCTAACGCACGAGGCCCAAACGAAGACCATCATGGAAAAAGCCAGAAGCCACACCACGTGAGGGGCGTCTCACGAGGGGCGTCTCAAATGTTATTGTATTTTGGTATTAGGGACAGCACCCCTGGGTGGAGTTAGAGCAGATGCCTGCGGACCCTTTAGAGAGCGGATGGGTAGGCAGAGAGGGGTCATGACTGGAGATCATAGGTTTTCACCTAGAGACTAAGAGTGGGTGATCTTCCTTGGAAGTCATTCACAACTGACACCTTTTGTTAGGTTGGGATTCTGTTAAGTAGGGATACCATCCAGAGCAGGGTAGGGACAGCCTAACCTGAAACCTTTATTCCGGCTGTAAATGACTGAGAGATCACAATACGTGTCTATGCTTGCAGCTCTTTTAATTTTGGAACTAGTCCTTGTAGTTTTCTTTGCTCGTCTGAGGGCTTTCAGAGAGCACATGTATGTAGTTGTACCCGTATACCTTTTGAATCTCATTCTGAGATGCCTGTATTTGCAATTGACTTTAACCTTATAATAAATCTTTGAAAGCTAGAAGTAGTTTGTGGTTCTTCCGAGCGGAGTCCATTATTGATTGAACTAACCTGGTAAGAGATGCACTTTCTTCCCTCAATGACAGGCAATAAAGGTTCAGTCGACCAGAACGGGGTTTAGATCAAGGGTGATAAGATAGCGATCAAAATCCCGCCCCCGCAGTTGGTAGCTATAGAGGATGGTTGCCTTCTTGAGGAAGGTGATCTAGGCCAGGTTAGATTACCCCAAGGCCCCTAGAGATCGATGATCGGAAGAACCGCCCGCCGAAGAAGGTCCGGATGACGTGAGACAGAAAAGCAGCAGTATCGGTCGAGAGTGAGTATAAAGGGTCATGCGTGTTAGATTGCGGTGTTTTTGTATTGTATCTATGTTGTAATGTCTGGCGGAGTTGAATGCCTGTAGAGTGATTGTGGAACAGGTTGTGAGCGCGCGCAACCGGTGGAAATCTTAAGTTCAAGGAGAGCTTAAGTGGTTCGGGTGTATCGGACATCCAGAGTAATTGTCAACCAGTGTGAAGGGGGTCATGAGGTACCATTGATCGCCCGCAGGACCGAGATAGGGGGAACGTAAGAGTGAGTGCGTGAGTAACGGACGCTGGTCGGAAGTTACTGTGTGTGTAAGCAACCTATCAGAGAGACGATAGACATTTCGTCAGTTGTGGTGACAATTACAGATAGACTGTGGACGTACAGTCGAGAGAAGTGGCCGCTTGGTCGGAAGTAGTCATTTTTCAGAGTATGAATGGGACACATGCATGACCGGGAGACGAGCTGAGAAAGGAGGGGTGCTGCTGCGAAGCGGAGACGAGTGACGTCAGAAAGTGCCGCGCTGGGATTGGCCGGCCGGAGCGAGACCGCGCTGTGATAGGCCAGCTAGCAAAGCCGCGCTAGGATTGGTGGATTGTCATCAGGAAGTAAACAGAGTAGAGAGGCTGGAAATTGTGCGTATAATCATGAAGTGTTTTAAATGGTTAAGAGCGGCTTTTAAAAGAGAGAGGCGGAGATCTTATGAAGGCGAAGAAGCCCCGCCGGAGGGTACGCCGGCTTATTATATGGCGGTGAATGTTGGGCTACACACAATAATGTGGATCTCAGAGTGGAGTAAGATTACAGAAGGAAATGAGGAACTGACGTTTCCGAAGTACGGGACGTTCAGATTAGAGGTGCTACACCGATTAAAAGCAGTTATGACCTCAATGAGACCCATGCCTAGACCGACCCAGTTTGAAGCTCTCAATGCCTGGATTAGGGCAGCGCATGAGAGGAACCTGAATAGACGACAAGAGAGGGTGAAACGATCGGTAAGAGCAGTGCAGGATGCCAAATGGGATGCGGATGTTAAAAGATGGAGAGTGCATAACATTGAAGTAAATAAATTGTACCCAGTGTTAGAAGTGCCAGGAAACAAAAGTCCATTAGAAGAAGATGATGAGAGCGAGACAGAGGACAGCCTGATAAATAGGTTACTGACAGATAGGCCACCCCCGTATAACAAAGAGACAGGAAGTGTTGAGACCAGTGGGGAAGGGGGGGCCAGCATAGGGGAGCATAGACCGCTTCCCATTTCCGATTGGGATCCCACTGAAAAGAAAGAACTGACCCAGCCTAGTCCGATGCAGCAGGTGGTCGGGAGGTTTGTGGTACAAAGGGTGCCAGAAACTGAGTGTGCCACATCCTACGCACTGCCAGATGCCCTGCAAGTACCTGTTACTATAGGTCCTATAGTATCGATTTATGACCCAGAAAGAGCTAGAGGGGAGGAACAGGTACGGAGGGACAGAGAAAGAGCAGAGATGGCAAGGAGGAACGATACGATCAATTCCCCAAGTCAGTTGCCAAGACCAAGGGAGTGGAGCACCCCGGTACACACAGCAGAGAATCCAACAGGGGATCCGGAGGGCCATAGATGGCCAGTGGATATGAGGGGATCAGGACGGAAATCCTTCCAGGAGTTAAGCGAGTACATGAAGAAATGGGACGAGGCAGTAGAGGCTCACAAGAGCATCATAGCTGCAGAAGCTGGAAGGGAAAGCCAGGATAGCAGGACCCGGACTCACTGCGGGGCTGATGAAAGCAGTCCGGAGTGGGACGGGAGGGAAAAGGACAGTAGGGGAGACACCCATTGGGCCAGGAGTGGAGGTAGATCAGACCTGGAAAACAGGGGCCCCGAGTGTGGGGGGGTGTCTCGCCCAATACACAGTGAAGGAGATAGGAGAACGCAGGAGTACAGAGACAGCTTTAAGTGTACCCACTGTGTGCCTGGCAATGGTGAACAGAATGGGAGTTGCGAGAGGCCTCGCCATAGCCCCTGTGATTACGGACAAGAACACAGTCCAGGGGATATGGGGAACCGAGAAGGATCTTACCAAATACTGAGTGACACTAGACAGAGAGAGAATGGCGACCGGAGGGAGAATAGCAGGGAAACCTGCCATGGAGAGAGAGAAGAAAGGGAGAGTGGACAAAATAAGATTGGGGGTAACAGGCCCGTGTTCCATCACCTTCCAAGATCGGACGGCCGAGCATGGGACCTAGAGAGATGGGAGCAAGGGAGAACTCTCCCTAACTCTCCTGAGCCCAAGCGTAGGGCTCGGAGTTGGGATGGTAGAGAGGCCAGTGAACCCCCTTCGAAAGACATACTGCGAGCTGAGATAAAAGCTAAGAGACTCGATGTTGCCAGCTTAAAATCAGATCTGGATGACATGGTAGATGGTACCTTGCCTCTAGAAAGAATGGAGATGTATGAGCAGGATGAAATACTGTTCATGGCAAAGGGCATCACTCGAAAGGCGAGAACAATCCATGAGAAGTTAGTTGAACTGGCAGGCAAATATATGGTGGACCTGTCAAGGACCAAAGCTTTACAGGGTAACCACAGGCTACATTATTCAGATCGAGACCTAGATGAGAGAAGAACAATAGGATTGAAAACACACATAAGGGAACTGATCACTGGAATAAGGACGTGGAGGGCACTAGATAAATGGGAAGAAAGGTGGTCCAAGAAAGGGACCGTCAGGAGAAGCATGCTTGGTATGACACCAGGAGGATTGCAGAGAATAGAGGCATACCCTTTGCGTGAGGTTGCAAACGGGAACTATGTGCATGTGCCATGGAGTAGGGGGGATTTAGCAGCCTTTACTAATTCCTTCCCCAAATTGAGGGAGAACCCAGTCGAGTGGTATAAGCAGGTGGAGAGGTTCGTAAAAATCTCCAAGGTCCTATAGATAGATCTGAACACCCTGTTTGACATTGTGGTACCAGGAGACTTGTGGACAGCATGTAAGGTTAGTGCTGAGTGGCCCACAGCAGAACCAGAGAGGGATGCACGGACTAATGGACCGTCCGAGATAGTAATGGCAAAATTTGAGAGAGTGATGACTTGGCTGAAAGACAAGGTGCCAATGCAGGACATAGATTGGGTCAAAATAGATCGAACTAGACAGGAACCCAAAGAGACAGTTCACGAATATTATGAGAGATTGCTGAAGGCGTTTAAACAGTATAGCGGACTGGATGTAATGGATCCTAAGGATATAGGGCAATTTGTGTCTAAGTTTGTTTTGGGCCTGAGACCGGACATTAGTTTAATGATTCAGCAACACTTGATTTGTTGGCAAAATAAACCTTTGGACGAAATTCTGAGGTATGCTAGATACTGCTGTGATGAAATAGACTCAAAGGCAAAGAAGCTAAAAGAGAAATTAATGGTGGTGCAGATGCAGTCAGCTGGTAAGGGTGGGCAACAGCAACAGCAACAGGGAACAGGAACTGGGGGAAAGAAACAGTATAGTCAGAACAAGGGCAATGAGGAGAATTCCACCTTTAGACCTAGGGTAGACATAGCCGCTTTGAAGAAAACGACTCGGTGCCACCAGTGTAACGAGGTGGGGCATTGGAAACGCGAGTGTCCCTATAACGTTGAAATCGGGGAACAGGAGATAGAGGAGGAAGAGGTCCAGAGTACGCCTGCGAGAGGGGTAACGCCATACCAAGGAAAGGTGCTCAAAGGGGGGACCCCTCCTCCACGAGCCCAGTTCCCTCAACCACCCAGAGTAGGGACTATGGGTAAGACATATAGACAGATGCCTCTGTTTGTAGGAGGAGAGGAATGCTATTACGTTGACCCACTAACAGGACAGAGAGTGGAAAGAGAAGACTGTACACTTGGGGCAGCCTTAGAAGTGGATCAAAGGGGACCCTACGTTGAGGCCGAAGTGGCAGGGTGCCCCACGACATTCCTAGTGGACACCGGAGCCACTCGATCCACGATAAGAACAGCCGCAGTTCCAGGCCTGCCCATGTCTGGAGAGACCATTCAAGTGGTGGGGGTCGCAAACAGGAGAATAACCAGCTCATTGACCGAACCAGTGCAGGTGAAAATAGGGAAATACAGCGATGAGCATCAGTTTGTGGTTTGCGATTCTAGTCCTGTATGTCTGTTAGGAAGAGACCTTCTGTGCAAATTAAATTGTACAATATACTGCACACCACAAGGAGTGGAGGTATTGACCAATGATGACGATGCTGACTTCAAAGTCGCAAATTCAAGAATATGTGTGGAGCTGTATCCCACTTTGACCGTGGATGAGCTCCCATGGGATCTGAGAGAGACAGTGGCACCAGAAGTATGGGATTTCACTGGGGAAGAGATTGGATTGGTCAAAGGGGTGGACCCAGTGAAAATTGTAGTGAAACCGCATGCTGAGTTTCCTAGAACGCCCCAATATAAATTGACTCCAGAAACGATTGCAGGTATAAAGCCCGTGATCGAGTCCATGATTAAGCAGGGAATACTGAAAGAAATCGTGGGTAGTCCATGTAACTCCCCGATTATGGGTTTGCAGAAACCAAATGGGAAATTCCGGATAGTGCAGGACCTCCGAAAGATTAATAACATAGTTGTCTCATGTTGTCCAGTGGTGCCGAATCCATCAGTGATACTGTTTCAGATACCGTTTCAAGCCGAATGGTTCACTGTGATAGATCTTTGTCAGGCTTTCTTTTCGATCCCCCTGGATGAGGAGAGCCATTTTCTTTTTGCATTTAAGCTGGAAGGTCGCGTACTAACATGGTGTTGTATCCCCCAGGGGTATACAGAAAGCCCATCAATCTTCAACCAGCTGTTGAAGAGAAATCTTGAAAGTCTAGTGCTGCCCCAGAAGTCAGTTCTGGTCCAGTACATAGACGACCTACTTGTGGCGTCAGAAACTGAAAAAGCTTGCAGGGAGGACTCCATTGCCTTGCTAAATCACCTAGCTGTAAATGGGCATAAGGTGTCCCCGGGAAAATTGCAGTACTGCCTGACAGAAGTGCAGTACTTGGGGCACAGAATAGAGAAAGGCAAACGAAAAGTGTCACCAGACAGGATAGAGGCGATCATAAAAATGAATGCGCCTAAAACACAGAGAGAAGTCAGGATGTTTCTACGGATGGTGGGTTATTGCCGACAATGGATCGCAAACTTTTCACTGAAAGCAAAACCCTTGCAAAAACTGACGCACAAGGAGGTGAGCGATCCGGTACCATGGGACAAAGACTGTTTGATGGCGTTCCTGCAGCTGAGAGAGGACCTGTGTCGTGCTCCGGCTCTGGGAATGCCTGATTACGATAAACCATTCTTGCTTTACTGTTGTGAGAGAGAGGGTTGTGCGTTGTCTGTGTTGGTCCAAATTCATGGGAATGCCCGTAGACCAGTTGCCTATTTCTCGGCTACTTTAGACCCAGTAGCCGCAGCGTTGCCCGGATGTCTCAAATCCGTTGCTGCAACAGGTGTCAGTATCGAGCGTTGCGAGAACATTGTGATGGGGCACCCGTTAGAGGTGTACGTGCCCCATTCTGTTGAACTGTTGATGACCAGGACCAAAACACAGCATCTGACCAACAGCAGGCTCACGCGCTATGAGCAAGTCATTCTTGCTGCAGAGAACGTGACCCTCAAGAGATGCTCTGTTTTGAACCCTGCTACCTTGATGTCACTCCCAAGTGATATCGATGATGATGAATGTACAGACCATGATTGCCTCGATGTGACTGAACTATGCACCAAACCGAGACCTGACATCGTGGATGAGCCACTGACTGACCCCGATGAAATTTTCTTTGTCGATGGCTCATGCGTAAGAGACGAAGTTGGGCAGTTGAGAGCAGCTTACTCTGTTTGTACAATTTCTGGAGTTGTGGAAGCCGGATGCCTGGAAGGAGTACACTCCGCTCAGGTAGCCGAGATTATTGCATTGACGCGTGCCTGCCTGGCAAGCAACCAAATTCGAGTCACCATATACACCGATAGCCAATATGGTTACGGGGTAGTTCATGATTACGGGCAGTTATGGTCTCAAAGAGGTTACATGACATCCTCAGGCTCTCCTATTCGCAATGGAGAGTTTGTGCGTTTGCTGTTAGAGGCTTTGCAATGTCCAGCAGGTATCGCAGTTGTAAAATGTACCGCACATACTAGGAACATGGACTTCGTGTCACAAGGCAATAGATATGCCGACGAAGTCGCGAGGTACTGTGCGGAACAAGGGAACTCTTTCACAGAGGTGGAAGTGGGCGGAATAAATGTAAGAACTGAATTAGCCATGATATTGGAAACTGTCGACACTTGGGATGAGCTGAAATGCATGCAAGAAAACGCACCCGATTTTGAAAAACAAACATGGGAAAAGGCAGGATGTGTGGTGGGTGAGGCTCATTTCTGGGTTTCGGCAGATGGAAGGGCAGTGTTACCCAATGAGATGGTGAGCCCAATGGCTAGACAAATACATGGTCCAGTACACCTAGGGAGAGACGCTATGCTGAGGGTATTCAGACAAACCTGGTATAACCCTAAGTTTAGAGTAGCAGCCGAAGCAGTGTGCCAGCGTTGTGTGACCTGTCAGCAGCTGAATGTAGGAAAAAGAACACCAGTTGCATTGAGCCACATAGGAAGGTCTGGAGGTCCATTCAATCGGATGCAGTTAGACTTCATTGAAATGCCCAGGTGCAACCGCCTCCGTTATGTCTTGGTGGTTGTTTGCGTATTTTCCAGATGGATCGAGGCATACCCTACACGCAGGTGTGACACCCTCACAGTAGCCAAGTTACTGCTTAGGGAACTCATCCCAAGATTCGGGGTGCCGGCCTCTTTGGAATCAGATAGGGGAACGCATTTCAACAGCGAGCTTGTGAAGATGATTTGTGCGGCCCTGAACATAGACCAGAAATTGCATTGTAGTTACCGACCAGAAGCATCAGGAATTGTGGAGCAGATAAATAGTACTATTAAGGCTCGAATTGCAAAGATGTGTTCATCAACATCCCTGAGTTGGCCTGATGCTCTGCCATTGGTCCTTATGAGCCTCCGTAGTACCCCAGACAGAAGAACGGGATTATCACCACACGAGGTGTTAATGGGGAGAGCAATGAGGTTGCCGTCTGTACCAACTGCTGCACTGTTAAACATCACAGATGATATGATCCTGGACTATTGTAAGGGGCTGTCTGACGCCATTCATTCTGTGTCCCTTCAGGTGCAGGCTGCCGAAGTTCCGTCGTGCCAGGACCCGTGCCATGACCTGTGCCCTGGTGATTGGGTGCTTGTGCGAAAGCACGTAAGAAGAAGCTGCCTGGATGTTCGTTGGCGTGGGCCCTACCAGATCATCCTGATCACGAACACTGCAGTGAAGGTGGGAGGCCTGCCCAATTGGATCCACGCGTCGCATACGCGGAGGGTTCCAGCACCTCTGGAAGAAACAGCTCCTCTCTCGGATGGAAGTCCAGCTGCGGACCGAGAAGCCATAGAGGGGGCCAGCCAAGCTGTAGAGGTGCCAGAAGAAGCAGGGAACGAGTCTGACCAGCCTGAGGACGGTCAGTACAACAGCGAAACGGACGACGCTACAGAAGGAGAAAGTAGCTGGGAATACGAATCAGACACTGACCAGGCTGAAAGAGAGCGAGAGCAAGCCAGAAGGACAAGGAGCAGAAGGGTAAGGCGTGGAGAAGCCAGCTGGCCTCAAAGAAGGAGTTCAAGCCTGAGGTCGACTCCAGAGAGAACCCTTCCTCCGATATCCGAAGATTCAGACCTGGAAGAAGGTGCTCAGGGCGCTGAAGCACCAGATCTAAGAAGGTCAAGAAGAGTATGTGTGCCTAGCAGAAGATACGCCACCCCTGAGTGGACATATCTGGCGACAAATGTCTTGGGAACGAGCGACAGGGAGGATCAGAGCGGTGCTGGTGTCCAGCTCTGAACCCATCATCACAGTAGAAGTACAGCTGTTAGTGCCCGGAGTCGAAGCAGAAGGGTCACTGACGTTCACACTCCCCAACCCTCCCCGCCTCAGCAAGTTAAAGCACATGTTTTTCACAGAATTGCAATTCCCCGACTTTGGAACAAAGATAACCAGCCATGAAGAGCACGTTCTTCGTTTGGAAATATTGAACTATGCTGTCCAAGCTGCAGGATCAAGCCTTATAGTGGATGCTTAAAGACTTTGTAAATAAGCAAGAGAAAGAAGATTACCTAGCGCCTAGGAAGCAGAGAATCTTAGGGACCTTCCTATAAGTTGATGGAGAAGGGCTAGGGTTGTCTGTGTTAAAGCTTTAAAAGGACTTTTTCAAAGGAGGTTGTCAGCTTCCAGTTGTGGGGTTCTAAAGACTGAAGGAGCAAAAAGGACTGTAAAGGAACGAGAAGAAAAGAACCTTGTGTTGGAGTAAAAGAGAGAATCCTACTGTCTGACGAAATGGAAGCCGGCACCCCGAATCGTAGAGCCAAATGTATAATAGGCACACTAATAGTAGGAGTGATACTTCTAATAGCTTTAGTAGTTACAGTATCGTATGTGATGGGACATGAGAGTGAGGCAAAGGTAACTGATGAAAAACCTGTAGTGACACCAAAACCCACTGTTGCTGGAAAGAAAGGGGAAAACATACAGGAAAAAGCGTTATTAGCAGCAGAAGCTCGTAGGTTACATATGGATGAGTCCCAAGGAGACTATAGGTCAAATGCTTATGCTAAACTTTTGTATGAATATGTGGATGCCATGGAGGTCAAAGACTGCTACGTCTGCATGCAGTTGCCGGCGTCTGTAGATGAAGGCATTAGATACCATCACCTCCCGCTGACATATGGCATTACATGTAGCTTATTGCTTAGTATATTTTATGGGAGAGATAGTTTTGAATACTATTTCTCCAATTATGATTCAGTGTTACCAGAAGTCCCAAATTACAAGCAGATGAACAAATGGGACTACTGGAAGAGTGAAGACAGATTGGCCAAGTTCTTCATTCCTTGGATTACCTTAGATACCTCACATGCCCGCAGAAATAACCTGACATGCAAGGTGTCAGAAGTCGAGAAGAAGTTTATAGGGCAAGTGGATGATCGATACAGGAGGCAAAAGATTTTGAAAAAATCAGGACAATGGAAAACAGATTGGACCGAGGAAGAGAAGGCACACAAGAGAAAGGGTAGTAGTGGTCCAATAGCTTTGGATAAAACGCAGAGAGGAAAGTTATGTCTTCACAGAGCCAAAACGTATTACGAAAATGTATACGTAGGAGAAGTCAGTTGTGAACATGCTTTCAATTTAGAATATTATACAAAAGATTTCCTGAAAGGAATGCAAGTAATTCCAAATGTATATTTTGTGTGTGGAAGAAATGCCTACGTGAGATTGCCTGACAACTGGTATGGATCATGTTACTTGGCAATTATCTTCCCCAAAATATACCATGCCCAAGACTTAGAGATCATCGAGGGCAAGGCTTCAGCGAGAGGGAGAAGAGACCTAGGAGATGCAGAAATGGTCGGAGATGTATTTGGAGCTGTTTTTCCTCTTTTGGGACTGATCCTCAATGATGTCAAAATTAGACGACTGGCAACAGTCGTAGACAGATTGTCTGCCAGCACTGCTAGGTCCTTAATGCTGGTGGAAGGAGAGATGCAATCGATAAGGGCCATGGTGCTTCAGAACCGTCTTGCATTAGACGTCCTGCTAGCAAAAGAGGGCGGAGTCTGTAAGGCTTTGAAGGTCCAGGAATGTTGCACTTACATTCCAGACAATTCAAAGCCCCTGGAGAAAGTTATCATGAATATAACTAATATCCACAAAGAGATCGAAGACCTGAGTAGAGAAAATGTTTGGGAAAAAGTGGGCCATGGAATGGGTGAAGTTGGAGGTTGGTTCGCCAACTTAGGAAAGAGTTTCGTGTGGTATGTGCTGAAACCTATCATCATAATATTGATCTGTGTGATCATGTTGTGGGGATTGGTGAGGGCATACAAATGGTATAGATCAAGGAGATTGGAGAGAGCCCAGAGAGAACAGCTACAGAGATTAGCTGCCATACAAGACAATCAGTACAGGAGCCTGAGGGCTCTAGAAACGCAGAAACGAGGTACACTAGCAATCACTTCAGTTTAAATGTTAGTGATGACCCCGAGAGATCATCAAAGGGGGGAACTGAGAGAGCGCAAACTGAACAAAATGTATGAGTGCACCACACTTACACGTAGTACGCACAAGTCATGAGAGAAATGCCATGAGTGCTGATATTATATTCACCTATATTCTGAAATGTGTAGTTAATCTAAAGATTTTATATAGAAGTGGAACTAATGCAGAAATGTGTGAAAATGTATAACCTTATTAGGAGTAATTAATTCTGATCCATATTATGTAGCTGCTAATGAAGGAATGTCAAGCACAGAACGGAATAGGCCTCATGGCCAGAGCTGAAAGAGTTGGGAAAGGGGTCCACTTACATTAATATGGATTGCACTAATGTTATTTAGTAATTCTGTTTCAATAGGTTTATATTTTATAGATGTGTTTACATAATCATAAAGCAGAGTATTAACATGATATTGATTAATGAAGGATTTGAAGAATATAATCATTATGAGAAATGTTGTAGGCCTGAAATGTTTAAAAGACTTTGATTTACACGTATTAGTCTGTGCCGAGAAATAATGTTGCAAACTTTCGTTAGAAGTTTATGAGAATTGGGATCCTAGCTGCAGATGTCTGTCTGCAAGTGAGAGGGGGGATCCAATTATACATCGAATGAATAGAGGGTTGTTCAGGAGACTGGCACAGACACGGAGGAGGGTTCAGGAATGTTTTAAGGGGTATCGGCGGGCCGGAGAAGAGTCTGAGAAGCAAGGTCAACTCTAACGCACGAGGCCCAAACGAAGACCATCATGGAAAAAGCCAGAAGCCACACCACGTGAGGGGCGTCTCACGAGGGGCGTCTCAAATGTTATTGTATTTTGGTATTAGGGACAGCACCCCTGGGTGGAGTTAGAGCAGATGCCTGAGGACCCTTTAGAGAGCGGATGGGTAGGCAGAGAGGGGTCATGACTGGAGATCATAGGTTTTCACCTAGAGACTAAGAGTGGGTGATCTTCCTTGGAAGTCATTCACAACTGACACCTTTTGTTAGGTTGGGATTCTGTTAAGTAGGGATACCATCCAGAGCAGGGTAGGGACAGCCTAACCTGAAACCTTTATTCCGGCTGTAAATGACTGAGAGATCACAATACGTGTCTATGCTTGCAGCTCTTTTAATTTTGGAACTAGTCCTTGTAGTTTTCTTTGCTCATCTGAGGGCTTTCAGAGAGCACATGTATGTAGTTGTACCCGTATACCTTTTGAATCTCATTCTGAGATGCCTGTATTTGCAATTGACTTTAACCTTATAATAAATCTTTGAAAGCTAGAAGTAGTTTGTGGTTCTTCCGAGCGGAGTCCATTATTGATTGAACTAACCTGGTAAGAGATGCACTTTCTTCCCTCAATGACAGGCAATAAAGGTTCAGTCGACCAGAACGGGGTTTAGATCAAGGGTGATAAGATAGCGATCAAAATCCCGCCCCCGCAGTAGTGATTATAGTAGAGTGATCCTGGGGGTGATTTTGTTAGCTGAAGACAGAGATCGATGTAAAGTCCGCTACAGGCCGTTACTGTCAACATCCTATCTTCCACGGCTGTCTTTGTTGCTATTATTTATCCCAGCGAGCTGCCATTTTGTGCTCACAGATCAGATCCTGGCTGATGAGCACCTCAGGCAGCGACCTGCTACAGAAAACATGTTTCTCCCTTCACCCTCTCACCCTCGCCTTATGGTGCTAAATTGGAGGTGAGCGGCCATGGCAGCAGTGAGAGGCCAAAGAAAGGATGAGAGAAGGAAAATGAAAGAAGATTTAGGAAAGTAAAGGGAACAAGAAGATTTTATTGAGAACCTGAGGAGCAAAAATAGCACTAACGACCTAGAGCAGCCTGCTAACTTGAGTACAGCACTTCAACGCTTTGTTGGGGGTAGTGAGCACACTATATAAGGGATAAAGTACCCCCTGTCGTACATTATAAGGATATTGCAAGGCATGGAGGAGTTCCATAACCATATAGAGGAACAAGGCTGAATGCCAATTTCCTTTATAAAGTTGTGGATCTCCGAGCTGACTTGCAATGTCCTCATCATGTACACCAGAAAGTACTTTATCCCATATGATACATGGTTTCGTATGAAAGGGAGAGCATGTTTGCAAGCATAAATAAAAAAAATTAAAACCTCTAGTGCAAAATGAAACACATCAAAAACCTGTTAGTTATTTGTTGCAAACAGATATTAAAAGCAGTTCAATATAAGTCAGTTTAAAAAAAAGCTGCACTAGCTTGCATGTGTAGAAACATGAAGAAAGAATCTACCCTTTCTTTAACTAAGGAGTACAAATAGTCTACATGCTTTCTCTGCTTGTCATTGCAAGATAAAAAAAGAGCAAAAGAAATAAAAGCAATGTTCAGTTTTCGTTGCTTTAAACAGCTGCTTCAATTATGCTCCATGCCCTGACCTGCCTTTCACCTCAGAATGTGATGTCAGAACTCAACTGAAATTAATAGTCGAGTACTGGTATCTTTTCTTTATAAACGGTGAAAGGGTGTGTCACAAGTCACTGATTATAATGAATTTAGAGACTGCTGTGAATACAGGGATTACTGAATCCTTTGTATTATAAATGCAATTGCAATACAATACTGTTAATTAGAAGCAGCTTGTGCATCAGATCCTTGTGCGCTCTCTGTATATATTACCCTCGGGTGTTGGCCATGCTCGACTATGCCGAAAACTGGCCAAGCATGTAACCTCAGAGTACAGCACCCATCTGAGGAGAGACTTCCATTCCCCTATTCCACTCACTCTCAACATCACTACACCGGCTGCCCAGCCTGTGGCAACCCATGCTTTCTTTTCTGAACAACTTTTTGGACCTTCCTTGACTGCTGAGATCCCCGACAACTCCCTAGAAGACTAGAGACCATCCAGAACTCAGTAGCCAGACACATCTTCAACAGAACTCACATTACACCACACCTCAGTGAATTACACTGGCTTCCAATGGTATACACTCAAAATATCGAGTTTTTAATATCGATTTACATTAATATCGAATTAAAAATATAGAATGGACACAATATCGAATGGACAGAATATAGACTACAAAAATATCAAATAGAATAGCAGTAATATCGAATTCAATATATAGAATGGACAAAATATCGAATGGACAGAATATAGACAACAAAAATATAGAACGGACAAATATAGACAACAAAAATATCGAATTTGAGGTAAGTAATTTAATATTATTAGTATCCAATTTTTTAAAGTGTTTTTTATGTTAGCATGTGTGAAAAGTGTATATTTGTTTTAAAATTTATTTGAATTAATTCATTTTATGGTATTTAATTTTTGTGTAATATAATTATGTCGCGAGTTGTGGGTTTATAGGGGAATAGGGTTGGAAGTAATATAATTATAATTAATTAAATATGTTAATTTATATATTGGTATTTATTTTGAATTAATTGTTAATTAATTATTAATTGGTAATTATTTAAAATATAATTGGTAATTAATTTTAATTAATTTTAATAAATTGATTAATTGATAATTATGTTAATTTTATTCATTTATTTTCTGTAGCGGGTTGTGGGTTTATAGGGGAATAGGGTGGGTCCCCCAGGGTTCTTCTCTCTCTCCTCTTCTGTTCAATCTTTACATTGCCCCACTTATTTTTTCTTTACAGCAGATGGAGGTCGCTGTATATAACTATGCTGACGACCTCCAACTTGTTTTTGACCTGTCCTCTTCCCCGCCTTCTATCTCTAATTTCCAATCCACTATGACCCACATCCGAGACTGGATGAACCACAACCATTTAAAACTCAACCCAGATAAGACCGAGCTGGTGTTGACGGGTGGTTCATCCAGCCCTTGGTCTTCTTTGTTCTGGCCCCCTTCCCTTGGTTCCCCTCCTATCCCCTCTTCCTCAGTAAAAACCTTAGGTATCAAGCTCAATTCGCAACTCACCCTTCACTCCCAGGTTAGCTCTGTGGTGTCCTCTTCCTTTCTTTCACTGCTTACTATACGCAAGGTGTCCCGCTTTTTCTCTTTTCACGCTTTGAAACTGATCACCCTGGCGATGGTCATCTCCCGCCTGGATTACGGCAACGCCCTTTATGCCAGTATACCTGCATATAGCCTTAGGCGTTTGCAACTGATTCAGAACCAGGAGGCGCGCCTGGTGTTCAATTTACCAAAATCCCACCATGTCACCCCCCTTCTTAAATCTTTACATTGGCTCCCCGTTTGTGAACGTGTCCAGTTCAAGCTGGCCTCTATCACCTTTCAAGCGAGACTGGGCACGGCACCGGCCTTTATTTCTTCCGAGATCACTCCCTATGTCCCCACCAGAGACCTCCGCTCATCCACCCAGGCCCTTCTTACTGTCCCTCGATTTCGGAGGAAGAAATGGGGCGGTTCGAAATTTGCGACCCTGGCTCCACTCCTCTGGAACTCCCTGCCTCCTGAGCTCAGATCCTTGACTCTTTATCCCCAGTTCAGAAAACAACTCAAGACTCATTTGTTTTCCAAGGCTTTTAATTAACTGTCCTCCCTCAGCCTGAACTGCTTTACCTTATTTTAAATTTGCCATTCTACCTTGTTTTCTGTAAGTTGTAGCGCCATGAAGCCGCTGGCGAACGTGCGCTTTATAAATAATTTTAAATTCAAATTCAAATTCAAGTAATTTAATTATAATTAATTACATTTTTTAATGTATTTATTGGTATTTATTTGAATTAATTGATATTTAAAATTTTAATTGGTAATTATTGAAAATATAATTGGTAATTTATTTTAATTAATTGATTAATTGATAATTATGTTAATTTTATTAATTTATTTTCTGTTGCGGGTTGTGGGTTTGTAGGGGAATAGGGTGGGAAGTAATTAAATTGTAATTAATTCAATATTTTAATTTATTTATTGGTTTTGTTGTAATTTTTTATTATTTTTTAATTGTTAATTAATTAATTGTTAATTGGTAAATAATTTGGATTAATAGGTAATTATTTTTAATAATTTATTTTTATTTGTATTTTTAATTGAATAATTATTATATTATATAAAATCGTTAATTACTTTTAATTAATTTGTAATTGGTATTAATATTTAATTTATTTTGATTCATATATGAAGTATTTACTTTCCCTACTCTCTGGAGTGTGAATAGTAATTGTTACCCCTACGCTATCCAACGCTTTCCCTACTGTTGCACTCACTGGAGTGGGAGTAGTAATTTTTACTCCTACGCTATCCAACACTTTCCCTACTGTTGCACTCTGTGGAGTGGGGAATAGTAATTTTTACTACTTCGGTATACAACGCTTTCCCTACTGGTGTACTCTACCGCGCGGTGCCTGCCATGTCACACTTAGAAATGCGGGGGGTACCATAGGTACCCCCCATGTGCACCACCCAAGCCACGGACTCCCAGGGTGCCCACAAGGGGCCCTCGCAAGGAGTCTCCGCATGCCTTTCCGTGGCGGCAGAAAAGCATCAGCAAAAGCCCATTGTAATATGGCGGGCGGTGTCTAACAGACACCGCCTCCATGTTAATCATTTTCCGCCCCGGCCGCAAGGCGACCGGGGCGGAAAACAGGCGGGCGGTGTTTCACACTGCCACGGTCCCCTCCGCCATCCTAATATGGAGGGGGGAATTGGGCAATAGATGTCGGGCCGATTTCCTCCGCCTGACATCGTAATGGACCCCAATATTTTTTACTCGATATTTTTTTGTAAGTCTATATTTTTGTCATCGATATACTTTCAGTGATCCGCTTCCAATGCACAAACATGTTCAACCCAAACTCCTCAAACACACATTTAGGACACTCCACATCTCAAGCCCCAACTACCTGAACAGTCGCATCTCCTTCCACCAACTACCCAGAGACCTCCGCTCTGCAGGACATCTGCTTGCACACATTCCAGTCATACAAAGAACCAGATCATAAGACGGGCATTCTCTTACAGCACTCCTAAAGCGTGTAACACCCTACCACTCCACATAAGAGCCTCTTCTACTTGTTGAATTCCCCAAGAAGCTGAAAATCTGGATTATTAATTGCCCAACCTACCATAGGCAGTGCTAGGCAGACACACCTGCTCAATGTCAGACCACCCTCTGGGGTGATGGTGCACTGTCCAATTACACATACGCGACATACCATAACACTGCCATTCTATTTGCTGTAATACTATTCTCTAGTACAACTCTGCTTTGTAGCTAGGCTCAAGCTATGTACATCACACAAATATATACAAAAAATACATTAATACTTGCATACAAAAGCTGAATGCATCAAAAACATATAATACTATTTACTTTTCATAAATACCTGCTCAGTCAGGAGGAATATTGAATACCTGTTAAATGATTTGTAATAAAAGATGAGGAACACGTTCTCAAGGGGTTTAGGTGACTACTAAGGAGTGATGGCTATTGAATCATTTTACATCAGGGCTAAGATGTAAATGGATGACAGTGACTGAGACAGAGGTCAGTCATGCATGGAATGTGTGGAATGAGAGTTGGCACTGCGGAAGAGAAACATAGCTACCTGAAAAAACACAATTTTTGCAATACCCACAACAGGATGTAGAGGTACAGGTGTTGCATCTCAGACCAGAACAACTCCCTCCAGCTTCAGGAGTTCATCAAAAAATCTTTGATGGGCAGGGAGAAGATTAAGTTTAAATAAGGAATAATCCTAAGAAGCCTGGGTACTCACATTTCTAAGTTGTTGAGTTACGGATGGCAGAGACAGGATAGTGGTTGGAACTAAGCAGGTATTGACAGATCTCCTTCCAGAGACAGAGGGACAGCTTGTCTTTAAAAAAAAGTGCAACGTTATACCCGTGCAACCAGCAATCCAGCATCAGCTGCATGCCGATACCCTCTGACAGCCAATGAATACATGGGTAAGTCTGTCTAATGGGAGAAAGTTGGAAATGTTGTGGACATCTTCAGGCACGGCCCGAGCAGGTAAGAGCGGCGGGGCAGTGGGGCCACGTGGGTGGGGGATGTCAACAGAGATGACAATGGAAAATGTATTATTTATTTAATTGTCCCTCGTGGTAGTCTGTTGGATCCCCCCCCAAACCTGGCCCCACAACTCTTACCTGCATGGGCCGCGGCTGGGCTTCGCCGCCCTGGATACACACTTGAGGCACACGTACAATCAAGTTTGCGATGCAACCAGCCCTGTTTCATATCCTCTACGTTACCCATAGCAGTGACAATGCAGTTTTCCCTACCACCCAGAACCTATTCTTCATGGAGCTGCATTGGAGTAGTTGTTCACACAAGCAGTTTTATTACATTGCCAGAGCAAGTGATGCTGCTAATGCTGTCATGGATTGTGGGAGGAAAATCCAATCTGTCCACTGTGGCACACAAAGAAAACAAAAGTAAAAAAAGAAAGAAAAATCAACAGTGCAGCTAAATGATCTCACCTTTATTGGCATATGCATAGCTGTCACATTTTAATTTTGTTAATGAGTGACATTTCTAGGTTTTTGTATTGCGTTTCTTTATGGCATTTCAATGCATTATGTGGGCCACTAATACAACATAAGAAAGTCAGACATTGCCACTTTTTGCTGCGTACTGTATAGGAATGGTCATATTAACCCTGAAACAACCCCTGGAGTGTTTTGGAAAGTGGATCTCAGTTAAAGAAAATAGGACCACATGGTAGTTGTCTTGGATTTAAGACTTCATCGTCCCTCTCCAATACATGCTCTTAATAATGGGGAACAGACCAACAAGTCCACATTTTTCTTTTAAAACAATAGTTCTGTTAAATTCTGGCGGGAGCTGGGAGGCAAACAATTACAACAGGCTGTGTGCTCGCGAGCATGAGATTATTTGGATTACTTTGGTCACTGAGATTCTTTCAACTTCATTTATTGACTAGCATTCCCAAAGCCAATAGATCTGGTGTTGTCTTCAAGACTTGTGGCAAATCTTGTTTTGTTTTGTCATGGTTTTTGCAAAATATTATTGTTCAGGAAGCTTCCAGGTGTTTTCCAAACTAAAATAAAATCATTGACCGAAGGCATAAAGGTTTTTGGGTCTCAAAAACACAAATTACCTTAGCACTCCCTGACATTGTATCGAACATACTGTGTGTGTTAATGTGCTCACTTTGAAAGGGCAGCCAGTAATAACTCATAGTGAAGTCAGCCAATGGCTGACATGGGCTGATGCATTGCCCCTTGGTGCATGCTTCAGTTGATTGGAGAAAAATATGAATGTCACAACCACAGGCAAATGGATGAAATGTTGCTGAAACCCCCTATAAGCAACTATGTCATACATATAATTTTAGTAAAATCAAACATTTTTGGCTAACACTGACTTAAAAAAGCCAGTCGTTCTGCTGCTGGCTGACATCCTCTTGCTTTTTAGAGAGAAGGAAGGAAAGCAAGAAAGAAAGCATGGAAAAAGCAACAAAGAAAGCCACAAAGAACACAACAAATTCAAGAAAGAAGGTAAGAAAGCAAGAAAGAAAGAAGGAAGGCAAGAAAGAAAGAAGGCAAGAAGAAAAGAAAGCAGGTAAGGAAAGAAAGCAAGGAAGGATGAAAGAAAGAAAAAAGAAAGGAAGAATTAATAAAAGAAAGGATATAAAAACAGAAGGAAGGTAGAAAAAATGTGAAGGAAAGAAAGGAAAGGAAAAGAAAGGTAATAAAGCAGGAAGGTAGCAAGAAAAGAAAAAAGGAAGGAACAAAAGAAATAAAGAAAGAAGGGGAAAAAGATGGAAAGATAGAAGGACAAAAGAAGAAAAAAGATAGAAAGGAAAGAAAGAGAAATAAGAAAGGAAAAAGGAGAACAAAGAAAGGAAAGAAAAAAGGAAGGGCAGAATGAATGAAGGGAAACTTAAATGAAGGACAGAAAGAAAAAAGAAAAAAGAGTGAAAGAAAGTAAGGAAATTTCAGCAGGAAAGAAAGCAAGAAAGAGGGAAATAGGGAAAGAAGCAAAGCAAGAAGAAGATAAAGAATGAAACGATGAAAGAAAGAAAGAAAGAAAGAAAGAAAGAAAGAAAGAAAGAAAGAAAGAAAGAAAGAAAGAAAGAAAGAAAGAAAAAGAAAAAGGAAAGAAAGAAAACAAATAAGGAAAGAAAGCAGGAAAGAAGGAAAGGAAGAAAGAAAGAACAGAAAATAGAAGAGAAAGAGAAAATGAAAGCATGAAATCAAGTAAGACATCAGGAAGGAAAGAAGGAAAGCAAGAAAAAAGGAAGGAAAGATAGAAAGAAAAAGAAAGAACAAAAGAAGGAAGGAAAGATGGAGAGAGAAAATGGAAAGCTGGAAAAAAAAGAAGGAACGAAAAAGGAAATGGAAGAAATAACGATGAGAGCAGCACAGGAGAAAAGAAAGAATGAAAGAAGTAAAGCAAGAGGAAAGAAGCAACAAAAAATGAAAGAAATAAGGAAAAGAAAAAAAAAGAAAGAAAGAAAGAAGGAAGGAAGGAAGGAAGGAAGGAAGGAAGGAAGGAATGAAAGAAGGAAAGAAAGAAGACAAAATGGAAGAAAGAAAGAAAAGATAGCAGGAAAGAGAATAAACAAGGTAAGAAAGAAAAAGGCATGGAAAGAAAGAAAGGCAAAAGGACAAAAAGAAGTTAAGACAGAATGAAAGAAGCAAAGAAAGCAGGAAACGAAGGAGGAAGTAAGGCAAGAAAGATGAAGAGAAAGGGAAAAGGAAATAAGGCAAGAAGATGGAGAGAAAGAATGAAGGAAAGATAGAAAGAATGACGGGTGGAAAGACGGAAAGAATGAAAGAAAGAAAGATGGAAAGTAAAAAGAAAGGAAGGGAGGAAAAAATAAGGAAAGTAAGAAAACCAAGAAAAAAAAGAAAGACGTAAAGAAGGAAGGAAGGAAAGAAAGAAGTATGTTTAATATTGAAGCTGTCAGTTAAGTAATTCATGCAAAAAGAATACCTAAATACAGAACAGTTTCCATTGGATGAAATCTGTTACGCTGTGAAATACCAAAAGTTAAATAAACACATGACACTTCAAATTAAATTTACAAAAGCAGTGGCAGGACACAGGAAGTAGCAAAGAATGAAATGTGGCCTGTTCTCACATCTGGTAGAAAGGCCCTACTTTCACCTCAGGCTTGAAACACAAAGGGAACACTAAAGTAAATATAAAGTAAAAACTAAAACACTGGCACTGAAGGGCACAACCTTGTCTGGGCATGTGTTCACTGTGAAATAGCAAAATGCAGCTACTCTAAGTAAAGTTAACCAGTGGCTGAAGTAGGCTGACCATTGCCCCATGCTGTATACTGTAGAGGACAGAAGCAACATTTGAATGACACAACCACAGACCAATGGATGAAGAGAGGCGGCAGAAAACCTTTTTAAGTAAATATATTATGCATATATTTTTAGTAAAACCAGAAGGTATTGACTAACGCCAGACCTAAAATGTGCACTGCTTATTTCTAAAGTTCACAGGCAAAGTGTGTTTTTCAATTGATATACTAACAGATTTCTCTGGTGCTGGGTTTGAAAGCATTGTCTTTATTGCAGGGCCCGGGTTAGCTGTACATTTGGTTAGTTTAGCCCCGTCAAGTGCCACTCATGTGCATGATAATGTCCAAACCTTGTGGAGAAGCTTATTGAATGCTAATATTCAGGCCTACATAATGAAGCCAGTAGGAGTCAATGGAATGCCATCCCTTTTTTGTGACCTTCACTCTGTTTCTCAGTTACATGACTCTGACTGCTACAAACTGGTTGCATCTTGGAGAAACTGGGGTTCCCAGCTGACTGCTGTCCTCCTACAACTTTCTGGGAACACCAGACCCTCTCCTCAGCCTTATTGGTGGTGTGAGCCATCTTCATCTCCTGCTTTAAAGATGGACTCTGCCCAAATTATACAACTACATTTTATTTCAATCTTCTCCTTGAGAAACTCTTCACTTAGCCCTGTACACCCAGACAATTAGCAACCAATTGAAAAGACCTCGCTACAGGGTGAGCTGTTTGAAAGGGAGGTATTCTTGCAAAGCCATAATTTTTTTGCAACCTTCTGGCTGATGCTTAAGTCGGGTTTCATCCCAGCCAGCCGTGGGACATGATTCTTCAACACCAATACTTAATTTGAAGGTTCAAGTAGCTGGTAATGTTGCTTTCCTGATACTACTTGATCTCGTGACTGTCCTTGTCATGGCCGTACCCTCTTGCTACTGTTCCATGACACTGGAATTTTTATTACCCTTTTGTTGCTGCATCCTTTACACCTGAAATTTCTTGAAGGCCCATCGTTGAATTCATTTAACATCTATCTCAAAAGCATGCTCTATCTAATTTGATGCGTTAGCCTCATCTGCTACAAATACAAGACAGCACGGAGAAATTCCTAAATTTTAACCTCATTCAAATGCAGATTGGTCAGTGCTTGGGAGGAGTATTATAAGAATACATTGCTTGGATGAACTTTAACCATATGCAGAGCAACACCAGCAAAATGGACAAATGTAAATACATGCCTACATCTACATAATTACCTTCGCAATATTTTGGTAGTCTATATTTTGAGAACCCTATTTTTGTAGGACAATATTATCACCACAAGGTTGTGGTAGTACAACATGAACAAAACCCAGTTTATCATTAGTTTGCGATATTGTTTTGGCCAACTAGCTTCAGATTTGTCCCTTACACCCAAGGCCATTTGAATATGGATGGCAGCAGTGCTTAATTTGAGTCAGTAGTGGCAGGTGGAGCTAACTGGCACTCATTTTTGGTGACCAATACTCCTTTTTCCTCATCGACCTTGGCCCAGGTCAAGGGAGAATAAAACAAAAAGGGGAAACAAGGAGGAAGAGACAGACAGAAAAGCAAATATCAAGAAAGAAAACAGAGATGAAAAACCTGAAAGAGTGAGATGAAGGGGCAGGACCATCGACTGA
Organism: Lissotriton vulgaris; assembly: GCF_964263255.1. Lineage (NCBI taxonomy): Eukaryota > Metazoa > Chordata > Amphibia > Caudata > Salamandridae > Lissotriton > Lissotriton vulgaris. The sequence goes on from NC_141687.1 coordinate 886,633,801, forward strand.
TGCCGTTTGATTCCACTGTTCGCCCCTGAAGGGCCGCATTGACCCATCGCAGTTCTTGCACAAATGAGGCCACCCCAGTCCTTCGTATGGCAGTGTTGTTCACCATCCGACGTTGCTATCTGGCTGACCGCCCTAGACTCTGAAATCTCTTCTCCTCTGGGTCTGTGAGCCGCATAAGACTCTCCCAAGCATGCATGTTCTCCTCAAAGCTGGCCCTGAAAAATAAAAAGGTCAAGCATTCGGTCATTAAGGTCCCTCTCTCCCTTCTCCTCACCCTGATCTGACACCCACTACATAACCAGGCATAAGGTGGAGGAATAAAGACAACAAAGCCTTGGAATTCAGCACCCCTGATATTCAATAATGCTGTTCACAGACGTCTGAGCAAAACCTTGGACCCCGGCACTAATTCTTTTACAAATTAAGCATTGGGTGGTAGAAATGTCTTAAAACGTAATACTATCAAATATGGAGTTCAGCCCATCCATAACAAACTGTGGCACAGACAGTTAAAACATTAACAAATCTCAGAATATTAATAGATTTGCAGCTATTTTTTGAGCTCAGAATTTCAGCCCTTATGGGATCTTGCTCTTAGATCCTGTACTCAGATCCTTTTTTTATCCGATGAAATTTTACCTGTTTACTGAATAGCTTAAACAACTTCAATTGCTTCCATTTAAATAGGTGTGAAGTTGAAATCTGTTTTATGGTAAGAACACAAAATTCCTGCTTGATAAATTCTCTAAATATCTGCCCAGTGGTGATAGGATCAAGCCACAATCTGGAAATTACAGCACCAAGCTAAAGACTCAATACCAAGGGCAGGCGATCTTTAAGGGCCCAAGATGCTCCACTTTGGAGCTCTTTTGCCTTTTCATATTAAAGCCGAACTTTACTTATTTAAAATAAAGCGATTCAGGAAAAATAAATAATAAAATGCATAGGTCTTCAGTCAGTAAAACCGGGTAAATCTATTAGCTTCATTCTGGTCATTTTGTTTGATCAGCAAATTAATCTCTTTTGGTCAGGGTAGTCTACAGATAGAAAAGATTGTATTATTAACAGTATTGTATTACATTTTTTTCTTTCAGCACTTTGTGCGAGTGCATGAGTTTTTTAGTGCTCTCCGTTTTATTTACTGCTTTCTCCTCCTTAAACATCCGCAACTTGCGCATCCTCTGTGTTGCCCTCTCTCCCCACCACAAGCTCTTCAATTGGTTTGTCCATTTCTTTTCTATTTAATATTTTTGTTCCTCTCCGTGGACCCAGCCTCAAGCCTCTCCATTGCTCCCTTTTAACCCCAACTCTGCCATCCCAAACGGTCCTGTAATATTTTTTTCTAATTTGTGGGGGTAGTCCTGCAGATGGTATATTTGGTGCTGGGCTGCTCCACTTTACAACAAGCATTGGCATAGCCAATATGTCTCGCCTTTGGGGCGTTATAACTGTTTAGATAGAGCTGTTGGCTTTGTTAGCATTTTTAATATGTGTTGCTTCGAAGCGCTTGTGCGTTTTCCTGTGAAGACTGGACTTCCAAAATAAGACAAAAGCAGAATTCCCAACATGGAAATTGGGATGGTTTGCTGGCAGGCCTTTAATTGAATAAATGCATTAGGGCTGGGGTGAACAGCGACAACAGCACAGTACATCTCAGGGCAGGATATAAACTCCGAACTCTGACTTGCTCTGCCTCCACCCCATCAGGCTTTCAGAAGCAATGTTCTCTCCTGATTTGCCCAGACCCCTGTATCCATCGACAACTTTCACTGTGAAACAAAATGTGTTTTTGTACAGCAGCAGCACGCTAGAAGTCTGATACTGGTGTTCACGCTTTTTCTCATTTTAAAACTCAGGATAAAAGTGTAAGCGAGCCTGTGGCGTGAGAGAGCTATATTTGGCCTCAGAGGCCCCCAACCTGAGGTATGGGAGCACAGATCTAGAAAACAGGATAGGACAAGTGAGAACAATACCTAGAATCAACAGAACTATATCTGAGGTCATAAGATCCCGGCTCGATAATAGGCGCAATGTTCCTTCATTAATGGAAATCGAGTTCCATTGATGAACGCTGCCTGCTGGGGCCGGGGCCCAGTGGCATGCTTGGTAATGCATACATTGGAGGCAGATTAAAATGCAAAACAAGCATGGGATTCTCATTAAAATCTCCGGGAGTAAAAAGCGGGCATGGACTGTTCTGGAGGCGGTAAGGTGGTGTGGGCATGGGTACAGGGGGGATCAAGAGCTGGACACCGGGCGCCGAAAAAGGCAGCACCGATGAAGGTTTTGTGGCAGGGATATGAGCAAAAACAGGCAAATGTAAACTAGCGCGACCATGCGGTCGCGAAAGTGAAAGCAACCGCGCTAATTTGAAACATGATCCACAACAGATGGCACCTTGCGCGTTGCTGCTTACTCCCGCAAGCTGGATGCCGTGGAAGTAAACATTTACTGAAAAAAGGTGGGACCTGCGCGTGCTTTCATTTTTGAAAGCCACACGCAAAGGCCAATAGAATGTGTGGAACATCTAAAGCCACACGCATGAGTTTTCAGAAAGTCTGGAGTGATTCCAAGAGGCCCTCCCCGGGGGCAGCGCATGCGAGCTGCGCTAGACTCAACCTAAAAAGCAAGTTTTGTGGGGTGGGGCACTTCAAGACAAGTTGAATTTTTTTTTTTATTACTGATTGAAGTCATGCAGCCCCGTGTGGTTTCATGGGCTTGTGCATGTGTGGCATTGCATGTCCATGAATGCGCCATTCATATGTGTCTATAAAGTGGAGCGGCTGCATCATGGCACCCTTTTTTTTGTTTTGGACAGTTCTGCACAGCATTGGAAAAATATGTTATTGTGGCTGTTGCATTGCATCGGCAAGCTGCATTGGCAAAGCAAATGAATCCGAAAGGCGAGATCTGTTGGCTTTGCCAATGCATGTTGTGATTTGTCAATGCAAGTGTCCATTGGCTAAATGTGGACATTTCATTGTTTGCAAATGCAGCTCCCATTTGTCCTAGAGACAGCTTTAGTTGTCAGTTTGGCCTCAAGATTTCCAAACAATTTTAATAAAAATATAAACAGATTGCCCCTTGCAGCCATTGGCTCTTTTCACTCTTAGTAATGACACTTGTTTCAGGGATTCCGCACATACACAGACCTATGCACAGGAAAACAGGACCTCAGTGAACAGGTGGTATACCAACCTACCACATCTGTACTCAAAATCCCTTACCGACTAGCTATATTGTCTCATTAGTTCTCTGTCTACAGTGAAGCTAACAATGATTAGACAACCAAGAACAAGTAACCCTATCTTGGGAATCACAGGAGCCAGACACTCTTTCGTTTAGCCACTCAGACTTGCAATCAGAGACGCAGTACAGTTTAAAATGTTTATTTCAACTAACGCGCTCTATGGTGCAGTACACGAGCCAATACTAGCAGCAAAATGCATAAATACAATACAAATAGTATTGTTACAACTCCATAGACGGGGAGGTCATATTAGAGAAAACAATGGAAAAGGACAGAACGACCTAACCACCCTCCCCGTGGCAAGAAATAGTTAATTATAAAACAGAAGACCTCCGGGCTTTGTCAGCAGACCCTCATACCTCACGGCCTAGATGCAATGTTCACATTGCAGGACAAACACGGGTCTTCTCTCTGGAAAGATGTCTCTCCGTGTGTGTGAAAACAGCTTGTGTTTGCAATATTAAAGTACACGATTTCCAGAGGTGCAGCTGTGTGAAGCCTGTTATGTCTAGGTGCGAGGGACAGAACAGAATACTAAGTCCCTTGAGTGCAATGGTTTTCGCACTTGATATACATTTAGCCTGATATATATAATTTGTTATATAGCTTTCTCGATTATATATATGTTATATGTTATCTATATCACTGTGTAACTTTGTCACACTTTCATAGGATTGTCTTTTCTTTAAGTTTTCCCCCCCTTTACATATGGCTGCCGCACATCGGGTTACACTAGTCCTTCTTTAATGTCGCTCACTCACTAATCACACACCAGTCTAAGATGGCCGAACACAATGGAAAGGATTAGTCCGCCTATTATGTCTACGGAGTTGAACGCTCGCTTTATTAAATGTTGGCAATACCCGGTTGCTTATTATTATTATTATTGCTATTTATTAAGTGCGAACGAATACCCGTGGGCGTCTCGGCGCTAGCGATTGATTACAGGTCTCTAGGAGAAGCAGCTGATAATTATTGGTTAAAAAGCCATGTCTTCAATTGTTTACGGAAGAGCCGGAGTGTGGGGCTTGTCCTGATCGGTTGAGGTAGTGTGTTCCATAGCTTAGGGGCGGATACCAAGAAGCGTCGATCGCCCCATGAGACTGTTTTTGTGCGGGGAACCACTAATTGATTCAGAGTGGTAGATCGAAGTTGTCTAGAAGGGATATAAGGAATCAATTGATTCTTAAGAAACTGCGGTCCCTCGTTGTGAAGTGCATTGTAGACTATACATAAGGTCTTAAACTTAATCCGGTTGAGGATCGTCAGCCAGTGATAATTCCTTATTATGTGTGAAACTGGTTTGAATTTTGGAGTTCTCGAGAGAACTCTGGCTGCCGCATTCTGTATAGTTTGCATTTTATTAGTGACACGGAGCTGAGCGTTGGTAAAGAGACTGTTACAGTAATCCAAAGAGGATAAGACTAAGGAGCTTACAAGAGTTTTTCCAGCTGTGTCAGGTAGAAAAGGGAGGATTTTGCTTACCAGTTTTAATTTGTGACAAGCTGTGGCTGCCGTTTTATTGGCGTGGGCCATAAAATTAAGGCCCTCATCAAATATCACTCCCAAGTTTCTTACCCTAGGAACCGGTTTGGGGAGCGCGCCGAAAGATGGAGGCCACCAAACTGATGACCATGCTGGCGAGAGTGGTCCAAAAATGACAACCTCCGTTTTGTCGGAGTTAAGCTTTAAACAATTGGAAGCTATCCACTCTCCGATTGCTAACATACCTCCTTGAAAACGTTCTGCCACCCTGTCTCCGTCGCTATTTATGGCTAAGACCAATTGCGTATCATCTGCATAAGAGGTTAGGCTCATCCCATGGGCCAAGATGACTTTGGCCAGGTCTGACACGTAGATATTAAACAGTGTCAGACTTAGGGATGAGCCTTGAGGAACCCCACACGGCAGAGATAGCTGAGGTGATTGGAAAGAGCCCATAGTAACCGCCTGTGTACGCCCTGCCAAGAAAGAGGCCAACAGGTCTTTGGCCACCCGTTGGATACCCATTTTTCCGACACGGTCGATCAGGATCTTATGATCGACCGTGTCGAAGGCAGCGGATAAGTCAAGCATCACCAAGACCGCTGTCCCTCCTTGATCCCGGATCACTCTGATGTCATTGGATGCTTTTATTAGCGCTGTTTCGGTACCGTGGAATCTACCAAATTGGGTACTATCCAGCTGATGATGTTTCTCGATAAAGTCAAAAAGCTGTTGATTCATGGCTTTTTCAGCTACTTTTGCTAAAAATGGGAGGCTCGCTATGGGGCGATAGTTTTTTAAATCGTCCTTGTCCAAAAGTGTTTTTTTTAAAAGGGGTTTTAATAGAGTCTTTTTCAATATATCAGTTACACCTCTGAACATGATCGTCTGACTATCAGGCCGTTGGCCCACTTTTTTCGATAAGTCACCATACGCTCTGCCGTTTGAACTGATACGCAAAACTTTCTATAGCCCGTACCTATGGTGGGCACTGACAGCTTTCCGTGTTTTTTACAGAACACGCTTAAACTACATCTAGACCGATTCATCGTAAGCTTTATACTCCTTATCTTGATATACCCCGACCCCACTCTCTACCTCTCCTTGATAGAGTAACCCACCGGGTGACTAATGAAATTGCGTTTCACTATTCCGCATGCCGAGCACTTCTAACGATCACGACACACATGTTTATTTCCGCGTCAATTCGGATGAACTTAGTAAATGTCTTGCATGTTGACACTCGTTGTTAAACACTTATGACACGCCCGTATACCCTTGATTTTTCCACTGTGCACATTACTTTCTTAAAGGTTTTCTGTGCACTTTCGGCTCACCGCACAGTACAAACGTTTTCTTTATTTAGACAATGTTCATTAGATAGCTGATAACATTTTGTATACTATGATGGTTGTGCCATGTGGCTTACAGTTATATTTTACATTTTAGAGCTCCCAGATGAAGGGCCCTCAAGCCCGAAATGCATTGGAGCACAATGGAGCAATTATAAGTTTGATATGAGTTGGCATAACTCTATGGACTGATGATAAATCTACAATGAACTTTAAAATAAACCTTACATTGATGAAATAAACAAGGAGTCTTGATTTTCAAGAATGCAAAGGTGTGCCCAAGATCAGGGATGTTACCATTATTTTGATGGTAACACTTTCTTGTTACAGCTTAATAGTAGCAAGATAATACAATTTTTTTTAACATCATAATCCCTTCTCCACTCACGTTCGGCTTTTTTACATATTTTCCTTAATACAATCAAGGAGTCGGTGTACCAGGGACTAGTGGTAGAAGATCGGCCCTTGAACCATTTGGCAGGGATCAGAGAGTCAAGACTGTGTTTTATCCAGTCACAAAATGATCCATAGTCAGATTCTGAGTCGGTTAGAGGGCCCAGAGGGTTCCTGGCTAGAAAGTCATAAAACTCCTCAAGTTTCAGTTTACGCCAGGGACGTTTGAAAAACAATTTTATCTAATAGAATACAGAAATCCATCTTTTGTGTAATTTTCTTACTGCCGTGGACTTCATTTTTTGGCATGCCTCAAGTGTAAGCCATTACTACCACTATGACACCCACAACCATTTCCACTACCATCACCATCATTACTGCCACAACAGCATTTGTCCATGCGCAAGGTTTTATGTGGTGGAAAGTGTTCCCAGGGTGACCTCAGACAAGTTATCAAACTGCCTCCATGATGGATAACAAGGAAGTGATAAAATGAGAATGAAGTTAAAAGTATGATAAATATTAATGTCCTTAAATGCGTTTTTTCTCTGGCATCTATTTTCCACTTCGCACCAAGCCTTAATGCTTTAGTACATGGTACCATGCAAATTGAATTAGATCCTTTTCGGAAGCACACTGCTGTTGTAAGGGGGTTTGTTATACGACATTTACTTGTGATTGTATTACTCTATTATGCTTAACAAAGATTCGGCAAAATAGGATTTGAAAATATAGAGCAAGAAGGTCAAAGAAGTGGATTAGGAATGGGAATAAGAAAAAAATGGGTAATGACTGCTTCTCATATAAAAACCTCAGTTTCTCAAGTAAAGTGCTCCAATACCCTTGGACCAAGTTTGTGATCTATAAAATTGCTCAAAAAAAGCCATGCAGTTAAGAGTGGGAGATGTGTACAAAACATAAAAGAGCGCTAGAGTTCTTTATTGAGTGGAGGACGATGAAAACAGTAGGTAAATTAAAAAAAGGTGAGAGGAGAGAGGGGACTCAGGTTGTAACAGAACCAGGGCTGGTCCAAAAAGACGCAGTGAAGAGAATCGGCAAAGGGAAGGATAGTAAAGAGATAGAAGAAGATACAATTATTCTATTTTAAAGAATGTGAATGGATTAAAGAAGCAAGAGGGGTAATGTATGGTGAAAGTAGACATAGTAGAATGGAGAGGAGGTACTGAAGAGGGGGCCACAAACTATTCGGATTAAGTGAAACCTGTTAAAGGCCATTGGAATTAAACAGCAGGTGAGGATCAAATTATGCGGCAGGGTTTACTAAATGATGCAGCAAGAAAAAGCAAATTATGCGGTGTTTTTATGATAGTATTACTTCATTATTTTGTCATTTTTACACATGGTAATACTGTCTGGGCAAAGATATCATTTTATTAGTGCCTGTTTAACACCGAAATACAGCAACAGGCAACTGAAAGATGACCAGCCACCCTTTGACAAGCAATATTTATTCTGGGCTGAACGCGCAGAAGTACATAATAGTGACAGAAAACTCTGATGTAATGATTTGTCCTAACACAGTGCTATCCTGCACAGTGCTATAGTTGCATCTGGAAGCAAAAAAAAGTGTCTGGGAATTTAAGTGTGGGAATTATTCCGCTGTCAGGCACATTTGGTTGCTTACATTTATCTCGATGCTCAATTATGCGGCTGCGCATATGCTTTGCATATACTTTGTGTACCAAGTGTGAGAAAGAGTTGGCATGCGATTGTGCCTGTATTTGTTGAGAGAGATTTGTTTTCAGTTCGAATTCAGGTATGTTCCTGAATCCTACTCCACTAATACCTTTCTTTCAATGGAGAATATTTCTAGGCTTCCTCTGCTGTGTAAGAGCCTGGTCCTTACTGCCTTCTTGAGTCCATGTGCTGTTGGATGTTTCTAGTCAATGACAGGAGGGAGCTCCGTATTTTAACTTTCTTTACAGACAAGTAGGTTGCCAGTCAGCTGAGGTGCCAGGTACAGCAGAGAGTACTATTCTGAGAGTATCTTTGCAGTTTTACTTAAACCTTTCCAATAGTGTCTTGAAGGCAGAGCACCTGGAAAAGGGAAGTCAGAGAAGTGCTTGGAGGGCTGGTGTGACGTGGTGACAAAGTAAAAGACCTGGTATTCAATATTCGCCTACTTTGAAATCAAGACAGTTCAAATCTTGGAAAACAAATTAAACAAGGAGAGAGCTGTTTAAGTGAATAATTTACAGATTTCATAAGAACCGGCCTTGCAATTTATAGTTCTATTATATTTTCTTGCCGCAGTCTTTTCACTGTAAATGGCGGGGGCTAGAGGGGAGGGTGGTAATTTGTAAATATATCTGTATAGCGCTTACGACCCTTGAGGAGGCATTGAAGCACTTTTTCGCCTGGTGACACGCTATGTAAAAAGCACACAAAAAGGTTGTTGTCAACAATTGGGACGCCAAGAAGGAAGCACTGGCATGGATCACAGAGCAAAGCAATATAAATCAAAGCTGGCTGAGCGGAAGAGCTCCCAAATTGCCGAAAGTTCAAAAGTCCAGTTAATTTTATCATTCAGTTTCTAAAGAATACACTAAAGTTTATTTTTGTGGGAGGGGGCGTGTTTGCATTAAATACTTCATGTTACGCTCTGAGTTTCTTTCTTCGGAAATGAACGTGGTATCTCCCTGGGATATCGCAGACACCAGACAGAAGTCATTGACATTCCAAGCATTATATGTTGAGGAAATATCAGAGTTTCAATCTACACAATTGCCATTTTTAAATTCTCCCGAGATGCCCAGTTACTACAAGCAGGAAGAGTAGAAAAGACAAGTAGGGTCTTGGTGACAACTGCAGCAGTTTAAGATTTATTATAAAAGGCTTGTTTAGCATCACCGGTAGAGATATCATTTAAGCATCAACAAAAACGTGGAGACAAAGGAGGACGGAGAGGGAGGGAGGGATAGTGAAAGTGCGCTCTGCGCGCGCTGTGTTGAAACGCCAGCCCTACGCGGGGACAGAGAATGTGCACGCGTACGGAGTGCACATCTCCTGTCCATACGTGTGCACATCTCCTATCCCCCTTCGGCCGAGAAACCGACAACAATAGATCACGCCAAGGCGGCAACGCACGCGCTGCGTCGCTAGGCAAGACCTAAAAATAATGGGCTGGTCTAATGCAACTGGTGCTCATGTAAAGCGCTCTGATACCTTCGGGTCTAGTTCGAGCTATAGAAAGCTCCAAAAAAACAAAAAAACAATCAGAAATTTGCTTAAGGAAATGAAGGTCAGGAGCAGGGCAAGTCTGGACCGGAGTATCATACGTCAGCAATGTACATGAAGTTTGAGTTGAGAGAAGATCAGTCTGACAATATGGATGGCCCAGTACGCGAAACAGGGAGCATTGAATAGGATTTGTCTCAGTCATCACAACTGAGCTTGTGATAGTAGCCTTCATGACCAAAGATGGCATCTCAGGGAGGCTAACAACCACACCGGGGTCCCTGAATGCCATTTGTTGGGCTTCTGGTGACATCTAGGGTAAAGAAGGCATAAATGACAGCAGGAAAGTGGTGGCATGGTATCTTTTCAAGTGTCACTCAGTCCAATGAAAAGACTCTGTATTTAAATCAAACACATAAGCAGTTTAATAGATATTTTCTTCTACTACTTTTCCTTCGTTGGCATTTCCCCATAAATGAGAGAGTGGAGATTCCTCCAGTTCTCTGGCATAAATGGGGAAACGGAAAGTCTTTAGGTTCTCCTGAAGCTCTGCTCAAGCAGCAATGTGCCCAGGAGATGATACAGATCTAATAAACACCCTGGGAGTAGGCTGAAAACAGGTAGTCCCTGGAGTTTGGGAATTCACAGTGTCCAAAAGTCTACCACTAGCCACGAAGGTCCTGTCCCTCCTCCTACATCCTTTGCTCCACTGGCAATAGGCTGAGAGAAAGCTTGTGCCAAGGGGCAAGAGCTTAGGAGCAGCAGCTTTCCCTGTGATGTTCTTGTTGGATAAAATACACAAGCCAAGGTGAAATATCCCTTATGCCATCTCCAAACACAGACAGCAGCACCGGACCCTTTATACTAGACTACGAGCACAGATGCCAGCATAATGCTCACTTGTGGGCCTCCAGGTCCTACCCGGTCTAAACCAATGAGACTGGATGCATAAACGCATGAACCGAAATTTCAGTAGAAAGTAAAAGTCTATTAAACCTGTGGTTATACCATGAGTGCATGGTACTATTCAGCAAGACTTTAAATGTAAAAAAAGGTTTAACCTTTGACGTAAAATAGCAGAAGAAAAGAAATACTCATATAGCGGCCCAATCGCACAATCTGAAAACAGAAACCCTGACGTCAATCCCGGCTTCCCCGCTTATTGATCGTATGCAGGTATTTTATTTCATTGTGCATCCCTTTTCTCATTATTACATATGAGAGCACCTCGAAATTTGTGAGTCCTGGATGTTCGCTGCTATAAAAGCTCTCTAGTATTTGTGTTTAATAGACTGTAAGGTTGCTCAAGGAATAATACGAATCTAGACCACATGTAGTAGACATGACACCTGACTAGCCTCTTAGTTCACTCATGACAATTCAGTCAGGGCGGGGGCAGGAAGGTTTCTAAATTCATGTTTGAAAACTACAACCTTTAATAAATGCCTCTCAATGCAGTGATATAATGTGATGTACAAAGGTGAAACTCTTCTGTATGTTTAAGGGATACACTGTTAGGAATTGTGAAGAGACTGCATCATATTTTTACGTGGTGTTTGTTGTAAGACTTATGTGCCAAACATTGGCAGGGCTGTGCTCGTACATGGACTGTCAGAGCCAGAGCCGAACCGTGACTCTGTTCGGACCTCTACTCTGAAGTGATCACAGGGTGCCATGCAAGTGTTATACAGGACCCCAAATGCAAGTAGGTCTCTCACGGAATGGGCTCTACCTTAATGACAAGCAGACAAAAACAAGATGAGTGCGTTAACTTCCTGCGAAAACGCACTGGGCGCCATAAATATATAAGCAGCGGGTCACAGCAAAAAGACTTCCAAACCACACAACCATATACTTAAAACATAAACTCTGAGAAGGGGGTATTTGCTCTGAAGCCCAGAGACATCGATACTACTCATGTTAAGGCGTTACCAGATGAGAGAACTCTCCCAGTTTAAGGAAGGAACCTCTCTCCTCTCCCTCACAAACTTAGGGCACGATTCATAAAGTAATCTTCTCTCAGTTAAACTTAAGTTCTGGTCTTAAGTTAACCAAAACTTAAGTTTGGTGAAAAAAGATACTGGAGGTATAAGTATGCCTTCTGGAAATGTATGCACCTAGAAAGGGGGATAATAATACTGCAGCAGGAACGGAACGGGGTTACTCGCTGAATGTTGCGAGAAGGACCCACTGTGTTCCACGGGTAAGTCCACATTCTGGTACCGCGAGGACCACAGTGGGTCCTTCTCGCAACATTCAGCGAGTAACTCCGTTCCGTTCCTGCTGCGGTATTATTGTCCCCCTTTCTAGGTGCATAACTTTCCAGAAGATATACTTATACCTCCGGTTACTTTTTTCACCTTTTCACACTTTCAGGATTACTGTTGAATCCAGACTTAAGGGGACGAGACACATAGTTCCCACTGGTGATACACTACTTGCCGCCCCTTAGAGTAGATGAGGATATTAATGTCCTGATGAATTGCCTAGATCCTATCAGACTGATTGAGGCAAGAAACATACTTACCCACTAGGACGGACACAGGTTTAATTTTCTCTTCCCTGTCCGCAACTCTTTAGTCTGTTTTTATTCATGGCCCAGGTACTCCTCGAATAAAAGGTTTTGGAGAATCCAGGAGCTAGTTTTATACTGCACATTCACCATCCCACCTCTACTCACTAGATAAAGACACCCTCACATAAATACCATCTAGCTTCACAATGGCAAACCGAGAAGACCTCTGGCAAAGAGCCCTCCCCAGACCCCGCACCACCCAGGATTCAATTATGTGACCCACTGGACACACACAGATATCTGCAGTGATAACATTAACCAACTGAGGTTTCATAATGCAAAAGAGTTGATTTGTTTTATAGGGAGTGGCATGAAAGTCAGAGAACAACAAACAGGTTACATAATATTTTGCTCATTTTACGCATGTCTTTACCCCTGCCAAAACACTCATTAGCCCAATGCCCACAGTACTCAGGATTACAGATCTTATATGTTTTTATGCAGTTGAACTGCTGAAAATGAGGACAGTCTGAATACGCGACAAATACACAATGTCACTCTACCAGGCCATCTTCATGTACAACTGCTTGAAGAGGCATTTGTTCCCCACTGGGAATGCTGCTGCAGACCTCTAGGTGGGCACGCCCCACAATTTATAGATGTTTACCCTGCGGTGAATAACATTCTGTCTATGATGGGTTTTACTTCTTCTTTAAAGGGGTTTATAAAAAAGTGGAGTTAGCTTTTAGGATATTGTTCGCACCACCTAATTTTGTAATTGGAGTCAACACCGACCTGGCATATTCCTTGCACATTCTCCTTAAGGATTTTCAGTGCCTCTTTAATTGTCTTCATGAGAATGAGGACCCTATAACCACTTGAACTAAAATGGAGCTAGTTTCCTGATTTTGGCCCAATGTTTCATTCTATGGACTCTGGGTGGCATAATCCTTAGCAGGGTCAGCTGTTTCAGGGAGACATTGGCTATGGATGAAGTCCTGGAAGCTCGACCACTCTCAAAAAGCTCTAATTTAGACATTACCTTTCATCTGCCCAAAAGTGTTTGGTGGTGAATTGATACTATGACCCAAAAAGCAGATGAACTGAAGAAAATTCCCAACCGATTAAAGTTGCTCTCTGAAATAAATCTTTTCTATCAACACAACAGCTTCAGAGGACACAGGACACATGCCCCTTTCATGGCTGGGCTCGAGGTCCGGGGGGGGGAGGTTGCATTTGTTAATATAACCCAACCAGTTATTCCCCAAAATCAGTGACAGCTACAGAAGTGACTATTCTGGAGTTGGTGGGATGCTCCAGATTTTGCTTATCTGTGGATAGAGTGCATTTTGGACACTTGGGCGTTCTGAACATCTTCAAGGAGAGGTACTCCAACTCATTTTCTCCCAAGCCTTCCAAGCACAGATTTGATCCTAGATACTTACTTAAAAAAAGTTAAAAAGACAATATGTGCTCCAGGGAGTCGGTCTAAGCACTGATAGAGAAAGAAGCAATAATTCCTCGCTCAAAAGTTCAAACTGGAACATGATTCTATACTATTCTATTCTTTTTTCAGTACCGAAAGCAGATGGCAGATGGGACAGGTATTGGACTTAAAGGCATTGAAAAATATTTCCAGGTGAAAAGTTCTGTATGATTTCCCTCCAGTCCATCATACTGCTAATATAGCCTTATAGCCCGCCGTAGCGGGCTATACCGGCTATTAAAGGCCCGCTGAATCGTTAAAGGCCCGAGCCGAAGGCGAGGGACTTTAACGAGACAGCGGGACTTTGATTGCCGGTATAGCCCTGCTACGAAGGGCTATAAGGCTATTAGAACATTCTGTGACTAGAGGGCAGAATGTTCTAACAAATTAAACAAAGGGTTCTCGAAGCTCGAGGGGATATAAATCCCCTCGAGCTTTGAGAAGCCTTTGTAGAACATTGGAATGTTGCTCTGCTGGCCTTTACCGGCCCGTAGAAGCAGCGAGCACTCCAATGTCGGCAATGGAGCTCCCAACATTCCAATGTTCTAATATCTTAGAAAGATTTTCTAGTGACTCATGACTTGCAGGAGGCCTATTTTCATGCCCCTTTCCATGCAGACAGGACAGATAAGGTGTTCTGTCTTTCACTGTGGGGGACCAACATCTGCAGCCTCAAGATCTTCCTTTCGGGCTTGCAACTTTTTACAGAGTCTTCACAAAGGTAATAGCGCCTGTTGCTGCTTACGTTCAATTAAGAAAACTGTCAATATTTTGTACCTTAATGACTCGCTCCTCCTGACGGATAGAGTGGTCGCTCCTTGTGCCCCTGACTTCAATCTGGTATCGTAGCGCTGCTCTGCTAGGATCTCTGTGATACTTGGAATTGCTTTCACCTGCTGTGTGCCTTGTCTAGCGCTTTGCCTTATTAGCGCTATAGTGATTCAATTTGGCTGCTTTTAACATTGTATGCGCATTTGCCTAGAGCGCTCCGACCTGCTCCTCCCCCGCCTCCATTTTGTTTGTTTATTATCCTCCTCGTGTGCCCGACCCGCCTCCCAGCTGAGACGCCCTCCCACGAGCTTAATACAGCGCTGCTCTGCTGCAAACGCTGTGACTCGCTCCTCCTGACGGATAGAGTGGTCGCTCCTTGTGCCCCTGACTTCAATCTGGTATCGTAGCGCTGCTCTGCTAGGATCTCTGTGATACTTGGAATTGCTTTCACCTGCTGTGTGCCTTGTCTAGCGCTTTGCCTTATTAGCGCTATAGTGATTCAATTTGGCTGCTTTTAACATTGTATGCGCATTTGCCTAGAGCGCTCCGACCTGCTCCTCCCCCCGCCTCCATTTTGTTTGTTTATTATCCTCCTCGTGTGCCCGACCCGCCTCCCAGCTGAGACGCCCTCCCACGAGCTTAATACAGCGCTGCTCTGCTGCAAACGCTGTGACTCGCTCCTTCTGACGGATAGAGTGGTCGCTCCTTGTGCCCCTGACTTCAATCTGGTATCGTAGCGCTGCTCTGCTAGGATCTCTGTGATACTTGGAATTGCTTTCACCTGCTGTGTGCCTTGTCTAGCGCTTTGCCTTATTAGCGCTATAGTGATTCAATTTGGCTGCTTTTAACATTGTATGCGCATTTGCCTAGAGCGCTCCGACCTGCTCCTCCCCCCGCCTCCATTTTGTTTGTTTATTATCCTCCTCGTGTGCCCGACCCGCCTCCCAGCTGAGACGCCCTCCCACGAGCTTAATACAGCGCTGCTCTGCTGCAAACGCTGTGACTCGCTCCTCCTGACGGATAGAGTGGTCGCTCCTTGTGCCCCTGACTTCAATCTGGTATCGGAGCGCTGCTCTGCTAGGATCTCTGTGATACTTGGAATTGCTTTCACCTGCTGTGTGCCTTGTCTAGCGCTTTGCCTTATTAGCGCTATAGTGATTCAATTTGGCTGCTTTTAACATTGTATGCGCATTTGCCTAGAGCGCTCCGACCTGCTCCTCCCCCGCCTCCATTTTGTTTGTTTATTATCCTCCTCGTGTGCCCGACCCGCCTCCCAGCTGAGACGCCCTCGCCCCTCCCCCTCCACCATCCATTTATGGCCAAATGCCCCCACGCGCAGCGTCCACGCGCTACGTACACACCGAAGGTGCGCCAAAGGTAAGCCCGTCTACGCCCGTCCGCGCCTGGACCGCGCCCAGCGCCAGACCCCCTGGCCCCCGTGCCTCCCTGCCCCCCCGCACTACCTACGATGCCGCAACCCTCCTAGCCCTTAACCCCAGTCGTGCTCCCTACTGCGTCCAAGCCGCTCCTGGACACACCCATGGACCTTTCTCCTGCTACTCCTGCAAATTCATCGACACCGACAACATCTCCGCTACGACCACACCACAGATTCCCGACCCCAACCACCTACAATGCATCCTTCTCAACACCCGATCAGTCCACAGGCACGCCATTGACCTATGGAACCTACTAGACACCATTTCTCCGGACATCGCCTTCCTAACGGAAACTTGGATGAATGCTTCCTCCGCACCAGACATCACCATTGCCATCCCTGAAGAATATAAGATCACACGCAAGGACCGCACCAGCCACACAGGAGGAGGAATCGCTATCGTCCATAAGAAATCAATCCGCATCTCAACCAGCTCTGACGCCAACCTCGTTAACTCCGAACACCTTCACTTCCAGATCCACATCGACCCCAAGACCACACTCAGAGGCACCCTCCTCTACAGACCACCAGGTCCCCGCGCAAAATTCAGTGAAGACATCACGGACTTCATCACCCCACACGCGCTCACCTCCAAAGACTACATCCTTCTGGGAGACCTCAACTTTCACCTCGATAAGATCAACGACCGCAACACCGCCACCCTCGTGGACAACCTCACCAACCTCGGACTTAAACAACTAGTCACTTCCCCCACCCACATCGCAGGCCACACACTCGACCCCATCTTCACCTCCAGCAACCATGTCTCCTTCAGCCACACTACGGACCTCCTCTGGACTGACCACAGCTGCGTTCACTTCACCTACAACAAACCAAAACCCAGCATCCACCTCCAACCTACCCTGAAAAGGAACTGGAACAAAATCACCACGGACCAAATCTCCGCATCGCTCCTTCAACACACCCCAGCCCCCTCTTCCAACGCTAACGAAGCCGCCGCTAACCTCACCCTATGGTCATCCAACACCGCTGACACCTTAGCACCACTGAAAAAACGTCAAAACAAACCTGGCAGCAAGAAGGCCTCATGGTTCAACGATGATCTCAAGAAGTCCAAGAAACTCTGCCGCTCCCTTGAAAAGGCCTGGAAAAAAGACCCAACCACCAGCACCAAGGACGCCTTCAAAAACGCCACCCGCACTCACCACCAACTAATCCGAAAAGCCAAGAAAGCAGCATTCAAGGATCGACTCGACAACAACGCTCACAACAGCAAGGAACTTTTCAACATCGTCAAGGAATTTTCCAATCCCTCGGCCAACTCCAACGACATCACCCCCTCTCAAACCCTATGCGACTCCCTAGCCTCTTTTTTCCACAACAAGATTGCAGACATCCACAACAGCTTTGACAACCAACCCGGAAACCAACCCACCCTACCATCTGCTGTCCATCTTCCCCCCGTGAACACCCTTAACAACTGGAACCCAATCTCCACTGAGGACACCATCCGCCTGATGAACTCCATCCACTCAGGATCCCCCACAGACCCATGCCCTCACCACATCTTCAACAAAGCAGACTCCGCCATAGCACCGCACCTCCGAGACGTCATCAACTGCTCCTTCAACTCCGCTACCTTCCCAGAAGACTGGAAACACGCTGAACTCACCGCCCTTCTGAAAAAACCAACAGCGGACCCCACCGAACTCAAAAACTACCACCCAATCTCGCTTCTTCCATTCCCGGCCAAAGTCATCGAGAAAGCCGTCAACAACCAGCTCGCCGCCTTCCTCGAAGCCAACAAATCCCTCGACCCCTCACAATCTGGCTTCCGAGCAAAACACAGCACTGAGACCGCCCTCATCGCAGCAACAGATGGCATTCGAACTCTACTGGACAATGGAGACACAGTCGCCCTCATCCTCCTCGACCTATCTGCAGCCTTCGACACAGTCTGCCACAGCACCCTCCTACAACGCCTCAATAACATCGGAATCCAAGGAAAAGCACTTGAATGGATCACCTCGTTCCTCACCGGAAGAACCCAGAGAGTCCGCCTTCCTCCATTCAAGTCCGAGGCCTCTGAAGTCATCTGCGGCGTACCTCAAGGATCCTCACTCAGTCCCACCCTCTTCAACGTATACATGAGCCCCCTCGCGGCCATCGCACGCCAACACAACCTCAACATCATCTCTTACGCGGACGACACTCAACTGATCCTTTCTCTCACCAATGACCCCAGCACCGCCAAAACTAACCTGCACGAAGGAATGAAAGAAGTCGCTGAATGGATGAAACAAAGCCGTCTGAAACTGAACTCAGACAAAACAGAAGTCCTCATCCTAGGCACATCCCCCTCTGCTTGGGACGACTCCTGGTGGCCGGAAGCCCTCGGAAAAGCACCCATCCCGACAGACCACGCACGGAACCTTGGCGTCATCCTGGATTCTTCACTCTCAATGAACAAACAAGTCAGCGCCGTATCCTCTTCCTGCTTCAACATTCTTCGCATGCTCAGAAAAACATTTCGCTGGATCCCCTCCGAAACAAGGAAAACAGTCACCCACGCTCTGGTCACGAGCCGACTGGACTACGGAAACACCCTCTACGCAGGTACCACCGCTAAACTCCAGAAGAAACTCCAACGAATCCAAAACGCCTCAGCCAGGCTCATATTAGACATCCCACGCAACAAACACATCTCTGGTCACCTTAAAGACCTCCACTGGCTACCCGTCAATAAGAGGATCACTTTCCGACTGCTCACCCACGCACACAAATCACTTTACGACATCGGACCAGATTGCCTCAACTCTCGACTGTCCTTCTACACCCCCTCCCGCCAACTACGTTCTTCCAACCAAGCCCTCGCCACTGTACCTCGCATCAACAAGACCACCATGGGAGGCAGATCCTTTTCATACCTGGCTGCTAAAACATGGAACTCACTCCCCGCTTACATTCGCCTCACCCAGAACCACCTAGCGTTCAGAAAACAGCTTAAAACGTGGATATTTGACAAATAATCCTCCTCCCCTTCCTAAGCGCCTTGAAACCCTCTGGGTATGTAGTGCGCTATACAAATTTTATGACTTGACTTGACTTGACCGGCTGTTGCCCACCTCTTCTCTTTTTAAGGCCCATCAGGTTGTCAAGGAAGTGACCGAAGTGTTGCAGAAATTGGGGTTCATAATAAATCTTCAGACGTCACAACTTCAACGTCTATGCTATCAAGAATTTTATTGGAACCCAGTTTCAATACAGAGTTGAGTTGACTTTTTCTGTCTCAGAGCAGGATTGTGGACAACCTATCTTTTCTGCTCAGTCTACTTTCAATCACTTCTAGAGGGAGGTTAAAAGTCCAGGGATTGATGGTAGGGGCTACGACAGCTGTCCCATGGGTAGGTTTCCAACTCAAGCCCCTAGTATATCACATGCTTCACGATTGGTCCCCAAGTTCCCAGTGGTTCGATCACTAGGTTACATTGACCCGTAAGATACAACAGACATTGCAATGGTGGTTAATGGAAGACAACTTGTCGACAAGGGTTGTACTTGCTAGTCTGGTGGCTCAGTGGACTAAAGCAGCCACTGCAGGGGCCTGTGTTTGACCTCATGGTCACAGGTTCAAATCTCGGTGGGTCCACTCAGCCTTTCATCCATTTGAGGTTGATAAAATGAATACCATTGAGTTGGGTAACAATAAACATCTGTTATTCAGCAGCAGGACACCTTTGGGTAATCAAGCGCTTTACAAATACACCTGTTATATTATGTTGCTCTTTCCCCCATATCAGCCAACCAAGGAAGAAATCCAATGGGGATGGAGAAAAACTCAAGAAGACCTAGAGATAAAGAGTATGTGGCTGGAGGAAGAGAAGGTACACCCCTTGAACTGGAGGGAGCTTGCAGTGGTGTGGGAGACATTGCAGGCTTTTGGTCACCAGTGAAAGATTCCATTGTTATATGGCCGAGATACCCGCCACCCCCTCTCAACACAATCCCCAAGAATTGGGAAACCGGAAACAGTTCTTGAATTTTTGGAAGGCGGGAAGGGAGTAAACCCTTCCCGGCCGTATTTATTTAAAATATGAAACAAAATTAAAACATTAAAATAACAGTTTCATATTATGTACAATTTCATTTCCACATTACGATGTTTGGCTAACCTTAACAGATCTCTAATACAGAGGTTCTCCTAGCCGAACTAACATCCTACAAAACATTTGACTTGAAATTGTACATCCTAACGTTAAGGGCCAACCGCAAGGTCGTAACCGGTGTCAGATCCCTAACCCAGACATACCCCCCTCACTTGTGAGAGGAGCGACCGCACCGAGGCGTACCTCAAGTGCATCTACCAATTTCCCTTTGTACTTGACGGGGGCCCCAATAGACTCGACGCCATTTAACGGTCGTTCGAGGACTCGTGTGAGGTGTCTAAAAGGTAGCGTAAACCCCCTCCCGCACCCCACACAACTTACCCATCTGCCGTTGCAGATGTCCTGGCCCCGGGAAATTCTCCAGGAGGGTCCGTAGCCCCTCCTATCCAGGAAGGGGCCTTGACCACCTTTCCTTTCCTTCCGGCGGCCTCTCCTTAGACAGGACCGCCTCCCCGTTGAGGGGCCAATTGGCCACCTCCCCCACGCGCTCCCATCCGTAATGGGTGACGCCCCCTCATAGGGATCTTCCAATTACTGCTCACCGATCATGACCTTACCGCCCGACCAAAATAAATACGACAATTCTATCTAGTTTACTAAACAATAAAACGAACATGACTTATTACAAGCATGAATACTGATCGACATTAGTGCAACATTACTTTATTTGCCAAACACTGAAAATAACCAATCTTTATTGCATATTCAAA
Organism: Lissotriton vulgaris; assembly: GCF_964263255.1. NCBI lineage: Eukaryota > Metazoa > Chordata > Amphibia > Caudata > Salamandridae > Lissotriton > Lissotriton vulgaris. The sequence continues at coordinate 886,654,526 of NC_141687.1, forward strand.
ATTTCACGACGATCATTACAACCTGCAAGAAACAGAGTTACCAGATCAAATCTTTACTCAACACAACTAGCTGTCCTCAGGGGCTGGTGGGTGGGTCAAAATTGGCTCTTCGTTCCGTCTCGAGCTCACGTGCAGCGGGGAGGTGCAGCTTCAGAGCACAGGAACAAGAGGATGCTTTCTTGGCTTCTGCTCCTTTTATCCGTCTTCAGGGTGGGCGTAAACCCGCCCCCGCCTGCCTCCGAGGGCGTGGCCGGCCGCGTTGGTGTCTAGGCCAGCCCACTCTAGGGCGGGAAAAAGGCGCGCCCCGGCTACGCCGCTTCGGGCATACCAGCCGAGACACGCCTCCCGCCCAAGATGGCTTCCCGGGGGGATCGTGGTACTCCACCATACGTTCGGGGGGACCGAATGGTCGCCCCTTTCCATATGGCCGAGATACCTGCCACCCCCTCTCAACACAATCCCCAAGAATTGGGAAACCGGAAACAGTTCTTGAATTTTTGGAAGGCGGGAAGGGAGTAAACCCTTCCCGGCCGTATTTATTTAAAATATGAAACAAAATTAAAACATTAAAATAACAGTTTCATATTATGTACAATTTCAATTCCACATTACGATGTTTGGCTAACCTTAACAGATCTCTAATACAGAGGTTCTCCTAGCCGAACTAACATCCTACAAAACATTTGACTTGAAATTGTACATCCTAACGTTAAGGGCCAACGGCAAGGTCGTAACCGGTGTCAGATCCCTAACCCAGACATACCCCCCTCACTTGTGAGAGGAGCGACCGCACCGAGGCGTACCTCAAGTGCATCTACCAATTTCCCTTTGTACTTGATGGGGGCCCCAATAGACTCGACGCCATTTAACGGTCGTTCGAGGACTCGTGTGAGGTGTCTAAAAGGTAGCGTAAACCCCCTCCCGCACCCCACACAACTTACCCATCTGCCGTCGCAGATGTCCTGGCCCCGGGAAATTCTCCAGGAGGGTCCGTAGCCCCTCCTATCCAGGAAGGGGCCTTGACCACCTTTCCTTTCCTTCCGGCGGCCTCTCCTTAGACAGGACCGCCTCCCCGTTGAGGGGCCAATTGGCCACCTCCCCCACGCGCTCCCATCCGTAATGGGTGACGCCCCCTCATAGGGATCTTCCAATTACTGCTCACCGATCATGACCTTACCGCCACAGGCCGGATAGTTGACCGGCTATCCGGACCCCCCACAAAACACTCCTACCTAAAGGTCATGCTGCAAACCCTTCAACCAGGCTAAGAAGTCTCCTATGAGTAACTCGTTCCCCACCCGGGACAAATGAACACCGTCCCCCAAATACATACTGTCCCCTTTAATACAACCATGCGAAACAGAATGCAGTGTACTTGAACGAAACAATCTACTCATTTTATTATTAATTTTCCTTACTGAATGATTCAACGCAGAAACAGAAATAGCCCCCCGCCACACTTTCCGTGGGATCATATGGGACCATGCAATTGTGCACCCTGGAACTCTTCTTGCCAACCAACTTACCGTGGAAAGCATCGCCTCAAGAAGAAGTCGTCTACCAGTTGTCACCAAATCATTGCCCCCAAGATGTACTATGATTACAGACGGCGGTGACCTTGTCCGCCCTAACAAACCCTCGAAAAATGCTTGAAACTGGTCAATACAGAGACCGCCCTTTCCGTAGAAGGACATACTGTACCCGTATTCCCCAGCCACGTGAATCATGTCACCTGCTTTCAATACGTCCGCGGCACGCCTCACGTATGAGTGGCCCACGACCCACACCTCCTTTTTCACAGCCGGTAATGTCTGACCGCTGGCCCCCCGGTGTTGGGTCGACTGAACAGTCCGCCCCGCCTCGTAGGCTTGCGCAACTGAAAACCAAACAAAAACAAGAAGCGTGAGTACACGTTATAGCATCACAACATGTGCAACCGTACATACCTCTTATAACAACTCGAGGACCAACGCCCCACACGTTTTATTTGATCAACATTCAGACCCCTGGCTGTAGCTTCCGTAGCAGCCCCTATCCGAAAGGAATGGGTCCCAAAATCGCCAGGGTTCAAGCCCGCGGCAGAAATCGACATCGCAAGCACCCGCTGAAACTGAAACCTCGTCAGTGGGGTGGCGTCAGCGTGTCTTAACAATGTCCCCCCCCATGCTGCCACCCTCTGCGCTAAATATGCTTCTACGCACCCAACAGGGCACATGGCAGACCCGGGGATTCTCTGGATGATTACACAGTCCCCGATTGCATCCTGATCGGATTTGGACTTTACAAAAGAGACCGTCATTGTCTCCCCTCTGACCTGAATGTGTTCCCGGCACAGTCCCCCCATCGTATCCTACTTGTTCCTTGCCACTAATTCGCTTACCCGCATAGCCCCATGGAATGCTAATGCAAATGCAGCTCGGAACAACACTGCTTCGTACTGGGATGAACATGTTACCGGTAGCACGGAAAATAACAGGGCCAACCTATCCAAACCTATCGGGTGCCTATCGTCTACTTTGCGACCCTCAAGGCGTTGCCACCCACGTAGCGCTTTCTGCACAACGAAAGACGCTGTCGGGTCCTGGATCCCATGAGCCCTTGCCATGAAGGAAATGGCGGCCCGATGCCTCTGGGCCGTAGCCACTGACTTGCCTGCGTGACGTAAAGAGAGCAGGAATCTTACTACAGACTCTTCCAGACCCCAAAGCCCCCTCCCGGCAGTACCCAAAAAGGCCCAATAGGAACGGAACGCCCCTTCATATGCCTTCCTCGTCCTGGGTGCTAAACTCTCTCCCACGAGGTCTTGTAGTTCGGGGCACCGAGAGACCAGAGAGCTTCGGGAAAGGGTGCCGCCACCGGGTCCGCTGTGGGCAGAAAACCCCAGAAGGCCTGCATACGGAAACGAGAGAGCGCATCAGCCGCTTGGTTCATCACCCCCGGCACGTGCCGCGCCCTAAACAGTACATTTAGTTGCATGCACAATAACACAATTTCCTTGAGTAGTCTCAGAATCAATTTGCAACGTGCTGCCTGACTATTGATACATTCAACCACGGTCATGTTATCAGACCAGAAAACCACAGAGCGACCCCTAAACCCTTCTGGCCATGTTTTCAAGGCCACCAGAATAGGGAACAGTTCGAGAAAAGCAATGTTACTCGTCAACCCGCACTCATGCCACCATGACGGCCATTTTTGCGCCGACCATTGTGTACCCAATATGGAGCCAAAACCCACACTCCCCGCCGAGTCTGTCCATAGTCCCAACTCCTCGGAAGACACTGCTGGTTTATTCCAGACAATTCGACCATTGAAATCCGCCAGGAATGCAATCCAAATGCGCATGTCCTGACGAACCTCTGCCGAGAGTCTTGTACGATGATGTCCTTCCTTCAAGCCGACCATGGACTGTGCAATCGAGCGGGAAAAGGGGCGCGCCATCGGCATTACTTTTAGGGCAAAATTCAACTGACCCACCACCTGTTGCAATTGGTGCAAGTTCACTTTCGTTGCACGAATACATGTCTCAAGGGATAACCTGAATTTTAACACCTTTTCTTTAGGTAAACGAAAACAACCCTCCACTGAGTCGAGCTCGATCCCCAGAAACTCAATCAAGGTCGAGGGACCGACAGTCTTACCTGGCGCTAATGGCACACCAAATTGATTCATTAGGACACAAAATTCATGTAAGGCCTGTCCACACTCAGAATCCCCGGCTGCCTCCAGAAACAGAAAGTCATCGAGATAGTGCATAACATGCTGAAAACCTGTCTTCCTCGTGAATACCCACTGCAGAAAACAACTGAATTTCTCGAAATAGGCACATGAAATCGAGCATCCCATTGGCATACATTTATCCATGTAATAGCGACCCTGAAACTGGAAACCAAGGAGACGCTGATCGTCTGGGTGTACCGGGAGCAACCGGAACGCTGACTTGATGTCCGATTTGGCCATCAGCGTCCCGGGCCCCAGGCGATTCAACATGGCGACGGCCTCATCGAAAGATGCGTACCGCACCGAACATACTTCCGGATCTATCGCATCATTTACGGAAAGACCATGTGGGGCTGACAAATTGTGTATCAGCCGAAACTCCCCCGGGTCCTTCTTGGGAACCACCCCTAGAGGAGGACACACAAAATTAGCAACTGGAGGAAAATCGAATGGACCGGCGACACGACCTCGAGTCACCTCTTTCCTAATCTTTACCTGAACCACCGCCGTGTGCTGTAAGACTGACATTTGATTCTTACAGTCCGGTACCCCCTGAAAATCCCCCACTGGGATGCGGAAACCATATGAAAACCCGTTCCGCAACACCCCAGCGGAAGCATAATCTGGGTATTCGCTGAGCCAAGGAATCATTGCCATGGTATCAATCGGGGTCGGTAAAGGCGCCCCTCGGACTATATTAGACCTGTTTGGCGCCTCCCTTACCACCGTTATCACCCATTTTGGCTCTGCACATGGACTCAGGATGGGATGGCTGCCCGCATCCCCCACACTCATGTCTGAATTTGCATGACCCCTGGGGCCTGGTACATTTGCCCCTGTTAAAATTCCAACATATCCCCCTTTTTCCTGTGTTGCCACTCGGCTTCGTGTGGGACTCGTTACCTGAACTTGTCCGAAAGGGCGTCCCAGAGTTTTGGCGGGAGGATTCCCCCCGTTACTCCCTACTAATGGCACCTTCAACATCCCCGTACTCTCCATTTTTTGCCAAGACACAGAGTCGTAACAGTCCCAGGACAACAACGGGTTATGTTCCTTAGCTTTTCTAAACAGATTATCATAGCAGAACCACTGATTGCCCCCATATGCCACAGAATACTCCATAATACGTGACTGATAGATGGGTAACTTGGTCAACAACTCAGGTCTGCGTTCCCCCATGATGGAAGTAAAAATTCCCCACGCTCTGCCCCAAGTACCGATGGTCTCATCAACCTTAAAGGCGGCCATTTTAGCGCGCCAAACACTCGGATGCATGAGCTCCTTTTGACTCTTTACATGCTCGATTTCGTAATGGTCGGTAAGCAATGAAAACATGTTTACATATTTGTCCGCCCAAATCAACTCCTTGACTTCTAGTGGGACGTGCTGGGCAATCTTCTCCTTTCGAGAAGGTGCGGAGTCCCCCCCTGCAATCGGCAATGGCCGCTTACCTGAAGTAGACCCCACGCTTGTCGCCGAACTTGGGCCTGCTGTACTTCCAACCGCTGGGACCTGCGGGAGAACAGGAGATGGAGCTTTTGCAGCCTCCCTCGATTCCCGCAGTTGTCTCATCACTGCCCGGGCGTCGTCAGCCGTGGCGCCCTCGCTATCGTTCCCCAACCACGCTGCCAATTGCGCCGCCAACTCGGGGGGCATATCCTCCCTGTTCGCAGGGGTGACCACTACAGGGATTGGGTTCCCCTCCTTTGGCGCCGGGGTTGGCTCCTCTCGTGGCGCTCCCCTTCTAGGCCTCTTGCTCTTTCCACCGGGAATTGTTCCCGGTAAAGGCCGTTTCGGCCCTCCCTCCCCGTCCTTGGCCTCAACCTTTCTCTTCAGATCGGCTATCTCCTTCATGAGCATACGGAGCATCTCATCGGTACCGACCCGCTTTCCGACCTTCTTGGGCATTTTTTAGACGGGACGACAAAAAGAGGGATTACAACGTTCAAAATTGGCTCTTCGTTCCGTCTCGAGCTCACGTGCAGCGAGAGGTGCAGCTTCAGAGCACAGGAACAAGAGGATGCTTTCTTGGCTTCTGCTCCTTTTATCCGTCTTCAGGGTGGGCGTAAACCCGCCCCCGCCTGCCTCCGAGGGCGTGGCCGGCCGCGTTGGTGTCTAGGCCAGCCCACTCTAGGGCGGGAAAAAGGCGCGCCCCGGCTACGCCGCTTCGGGCATACCAGCCGAGACACGCCTCCCGCCCAAGATGGCTTCCCGGGGGGATCGTGGTACTCCACCATACGTTCGGGGGGACCGAATTGTCGCCCCTTTCCATTGTCAGAGACAATCTGGTGAAGAGGGCCTGTTTATATTATTTATATAAGTATTTATAGAATGTTATTATCACCAAAAAGGTATCATGGCACTAAAGAACCTTAAATACTAAGAGGAACAGTAACTGCTTGGCCAATCAGAAAGAAATTTCAGAATTACTGAGGAAAGAGCCAAGTTTTCAGGACTTTTCTAAAAGACAGCAGGTTTTCTGAGAGTCTAAAGGAGGCAGAAAGCTGATTCCACAGTTAAGCTGCTCTCACTGTGAAAGCCCCCCTTCCCATTCTTCTTTTCTTAAATTTAGGGGTTCAGGCTAGGTTGACCGATGAAGAGTGTAGACACCTCCACAGGAAATATCTCTACTTGTCCCAGTCCATGAAGAGCTTTAAAACAATGCATAGATGTTTAAAAGCTATTCTCTGCTTCACTGGTAACAAGTGCAGCTCCTTAACCTTTAAGTGCTCCCGTCTGCCGTTGGCCGTCGCGAGCACTACCTGGCTGGTGCTGTGAATGGCCAACGGCCGACGCGGCACGCCTGTTTCTTTGAACATTCTGCACTGGCGCAGAACGTTCGAAGAAGCTATAGTGTTAACGTTTTTGAGGCGGACAACCTTATAGAACGATTCAGAGCCAGTTTTCCAGCAGCAGCAGGAACTGATCCTAATCAAGCCTGCTCAGGATCATGCTGTGAATGATTAAGGTTTTGACGTGAGGCTGCAGCATGGGAAGCAGTTTCTACAGGCCTTGAAGGAGCGAGAAACAAGTCCCGGATACTTTTGCAGTATGATCTTCAAGGGACAGTTTATTACCCAAAATAACTCCCAGATTGCAAACCGAAACAGAGTAGTTAGGCTCGTTCTTTACTGGAAGAGGCCAGAGGTTTGTGTGAAGATTCAATGGAACTTTATCTGCTGGGCAGCATAGGAAGTCTGTCTTGCCTCCATTAAATGTGGGGATATTGGCGTTCAGCCACTAGGCAATGTCCTTCACGCATTTATGGAAGACATTAACTGCTGTCTGATGATCACTGTCCAATGACAGGATCAGCTGAGTGCCGTCTGCGTAATTAACTAATCTGAGTTTGTGAGATTTAAAGAGGGTCACAAGAGGTCTCGTAATTGAACCGGCAGGGTGGAACAATGAACACCAGTCTGAATCTGCTCACAACACAGATACTCTGGGGCAGAGGGTCACCTTCTAGCATTAACAGCAGTATACTTCCAGAGACTATTAAATCTTAGGGCAGATGGCCTCTCATCTTCTGTGATGTTTAATTTGCCTTTCTAGAAATTGAATCGGATTTGTGCATGGTCAGGAATGCTGTTTCAGATCTGTTTCCATCAGTACATAACACAATGCTTCCGGTGTTTTGCACTGAGACATGGAGACCTCAAGCCTGGGTGATGTTCTCTCAACCCCTTGGCCCAGGGATTCTGTATGCTTTACCTCCAATTCCTCTACTCCTGAACATGCTTCAGAAGATTCTGGACTAGAGGACTTTAGTCGTTCTTGTAGCACCATTCTGACTTTGATGTCCTTGTCCTTGGTTCTCACTCTTGTTATCCCTGTCCAAAGGGGATTATCTTCACTTAGCAGTACCCATTCCCTCTCCAGTTTCCTCTTCTGCCGCAAATGCACCTTCAACATCACAGGCTGATGGCGTGAAATTTGAGAGGGTAGGTTTGCAACATCTAGGGAGTTTTGAAGAGGCTAAAAAGGATATCTAGTCTTCCAGGAAGCAATTTACCTTGCTGACCAACAAAAGGCACTGGGCTTCATTCCAAAGATGTTGGACTTCCAGCGGATTTGATCCTCTATCTTTGGATTTATTCACGATTCTTGAGTTTTTGCGCACTTGTACATCAACTCTTAAAGACTTTTAAGTTGAAGATACCGACAGTAGAAACTCAAACCCTAACATAGGCATGTATCTATAGTATTGGGAGTGTTCTAACAAGCCCCCTTTGAACTGGTGGAGGAAACTGATTTTGGATGGTTGTCTTCGAAGACAGCCTTCATGATTTTGAATATTTTGACAAAAAGGCTGGGGGTATTGGGTGATTTGAAGATTTCTTATTCATACTTGCGATTTTGACCGGATAGAGTAGCTCTCAAACTTGACCTCAAGTTTATTCCCAAAGTAAATTCCTGATTCCAGCTCTCCCAGGTGATAGTTTTCCCAGTTTGCAAATCAGAAGCAGGTGCTCAGCCCTTCATCTCTAAATGTCAGACGGGCCTTCTCCATCTATTTGGAGCACATAAAGGAGTCCAGAAAATTTAGGGACATATTATCAAGGTCATTATCGCCGCTTTAGCGGCACATTTTGCCGATAAAGCAGCAATATTCTTATCACCCTACTAGCAAGCCTGCGCTAACATGCGTTAGCGCAAGCTTTTCGGTGTTAGCTGCTGGTTTTCCTATCGCCTTGCATGCCAGAGATATTTATCGCTAATGACATGGAAGGTAGGCGTTACTCACCTACATTTCACAGTAACAGTAGCTAACACCACCTCCTGTATTATCTAACATGACCCGCGATAATAAAATTTGTGCTAAACACTGATGAAGCAAGGAATTTTACACCTGCTAGAAACCTGACTAAAGGTGCTGATACATGGAGGAACAAAAGGCAGAGTGGCCAAGATTTCCATCAGGAGACCCACAAATATCAGAGGTGCACAACGTCAGGGTGTCCAAGTCACTTGGCGTGATTCCCTCAACTTATTCACAGACATGATTGTGACAGATTGTTTACCTCCCTTTGTGGCAGCAGGAGGTACTCGTCTAATATTGCAGTTAGTGCCCACTTTATGTCCTGTGCATGTGGACAGCAGTATGTGATGTTTTTGTCACGCGGCCACCCGGGTTTGCAGGCACTCCATGGGTCAAAAGATGCATTAGCTGCAAAATAAATCTAACGCATCCATTTCCTCTGAAGCAAAGGTATCACAGGAATACTTATTGCCGGTTAGCGATTGTTTGCGCGTCCTTTCCCAGACAGTATCGCATGTTACCAACATGTTGATAATACGTCAAAAACAATGTGAAAACTATCCGGGGAAAGGATGCGATATAAAAAATGGCGAAACTTGGGGTTGGCGATCATTATCGCCATTACTTGATAATATGCCCCCTAATTCTTTATTTTTATTTATCTTGCATGGCTCTTAGAATAAGGGTAAGAAGGAAGCTTCTGCAACAACAAGACAATGGATTAAACAAGCCATTTCAGAATCATACAAATGTGTGGGTGTTTCTCCTCTAACTTCCATATAAAATAGGCCCATGAGATTAGTAGCTGCATCTTGGGTGGAGTTGGGAGGTGCATCTCTACAGGAGGTATGTGGAGCTGCTATATGGTCATCACATTTGACTTTGTGAATCCTGCGGGGAATGAGATTTTGATCTCTTTTATGATTAATCTGATGACTTATCTCATTCAACTATTTTTTGGACCGTTGGTATCTGTCATTGAGTAAAAGACAACCTCTGTATAGGTTAGATAAACCCCATTAACTGACGCCACTCTGAAGAACCACTTACACTTGTTAAAGTTTAAAAGGTTTAATATAAAATTAAGAAAAGTTGCATATACAATCCTCTCAGGATCAAATTCATCAAATATACAGGAACCAATAGGAACATATATTCCCTAAAGAACCTCAGTCTACAAACGAATACAATTAAAATCAGTTCCAAAATCAACAAATTAAAAAGCATCGATATGAAGTGATTCTTCTGCGTCATCTACAAAAAGACAAAAATAATCAAGTTAAATCTGTCCCTACTCTATGCTAGGTGACATCCCTACTTCGCAAGTTTCCAGAACCCTAAAAAAGGTGTCAGCAGTTTGACTCCCTAAGAAGTTCAAACTCTCTTAGCCTCTAAAGGTAACTTAAGTTTAAGAAGCAGTACCCTCTCTGCCTACCCATCCGCTCTTCTAAGGGTCCTCGGCCTACTGCTCCCTTGCGCTCTGATCTCTCTCAGCGCATCTGCTCAAGTCATCTGCTCTTTCTAACTTGCCTCTCGCTGTTCTCTCTGAGCTCTTGCTATCTTCTCCCCGGGGTGCTGTCCCTAAAATACACAATCACAGTATGGGTGGAACGCCCCTTGACGCCCACCACGGACTTTCCCCGATGATGTCAGTTTCTGGCTCTTTCCATTGCTTCATCTCTTTGCGTCGTCCGTTAGGTTGACCCTTCTCCTTAGATGTCATCTTCGTCTTCTTGTTGGCGACTTCAACTGACACTTTCAGATCAAAAGTCAAAGGAACTTAAACAAGACTTTAACTTACAACTATGATTCTTGACCTTACTAGGTCCTGCGAATGGTCATTCTAAAACAAAGCTCAAATTCCAAGAGTCTCTTCTCACGTTTAAGCAATAAACTCCGTCCGGCATTGTCACCTTAAATCTAACAAGTGCTAGACTCTTTGGCTCGCACCTTCAAGTGAAGGCTATTCACGACTCCTGTGAGCCCACTAAATTACCAACACCGGACTACACTCCTGCGAACCCTCGGTCAGTCAGGTTATAATCACAAATGACCTAAACTCTTCTAACATTCCTACAAAACTTCTTCTACACAGTATAACCTTTAACATACATTTATATATGAACGCATTTTGCAAATCCTTTGCTCATGTGTGAATACATTTTACATAGAATACAATTACGTAGAATATAAACCTTATATTCTCATTTGTTACATCGTTATGTGTATGCTCTCTGCACATTTCTCCATGTTACGTTTCTCGCCGTTTCTGCATTTAAAATTACACACGTACATGAATTCTACTTTGCACGTTCTTCTGTTCGTAAGCATTTCTACATATTTCTACATTAGCCCATTACATATATGAGCTTTCTAAATCTAATACATCCTAAAGTGAATACAGTTACATTTATTTCTTATACCACGTTGTCACTTCTGTTGACCCTTATGCTATAGACATCAACTTTACGTTCGATATACATTTCATTCCTACGTTTATATGATATACCTCTAAATATGACTCGGATATACATTTTATTCAAATTGCGCTCTCTCAGTTCCCCCCTTTGATGACTTTTAGGAGTCATCACTAAATGCAATTTGAATAACACCTTTAAACAGAACTAGTTACATCATTCCCTCTTTTCATCATTTCAATTGCTCTCAAGCTTTTATACTGTTGATCTTGTAAAGCAGCTAATCTCCTTTCTTGTTCTCTCATAGATCTTTGTAACCGGTTCGTCCTATACCATTTATATAGTTTTACTACTCCTAACAATGTGATTATACAAATTAATACTATTAATACAGGTTTTAATATGTACCATACTATACTTTTGCCAAGGTTGGCAAACCAACTCCCAACCTTTCCTACTCCGTTACCTACTTTTTCCCAAACATTTATTTTTGTCAAATCTTCGATTTCTTGATGAATCTGTGTAATGTTTCTTATGACCTTTTCAAGTGGTTTTGAATTATCAGGAATATAAGTACAACATTCCTGGACCTTCAAAGCCTTGCAAACTCCGCCTTCTTTTGCTAATAGCACATCAAGAGCAAGTCGATTCTGAAGAACCATTGCTCTAATCGATTGCATCTCACCTTCTATTAGCATTAATGACCTTGCAGTACTTGCAGATAATCTATCTACGACTGTAGCTAGTCTCCTGATCTTAACATCGTTAAGTATTAAACCTAACATAGAAACATTGCTCCAAATACGTCTCCTACTACTTCTGCATCTCCTACTTCTCTGTTCGTTCTTGTCGAAGCCTTTCCTTCTATGATCGCTAAATCCTTTGCATGGTATATTTTGGGGAAGACAATTGCCAAGTAACACGAACCATACCAATTGTCAGGCAGTTTTACATAGGCATTTCTCCCACATACAAAATATACATTAGGAATCACCTGCATCTCCCTCATGAAATCCTTCATATAGTATTCCAATCGAAAGGAATGTTCGCAATTTACTTCACCTACAAATACATTCTCATAATACGTCTTGCCTCGAGTTAAACATAACTTCCCTTTCTGCGATCTATCCAATGCTATTGGACCATTGCTACCTTTCTTTTTATGTGCCTTCTCTTCTTCGGTCCAATCAGTTTTCCACTGTCCTGACATTTTTAGAATCTTCTGCCTTCTGTATCGGTCATCTACTTGTGCTATGAACTTTTTCTCAATCTCTGACACTTTGCAAGTCAAATTATTTCTGCGTGCGTATGATGTATCTAATGTATCCCAAGGAAGGAAGAATTTGGCTAGTCTATCCTCCTTTTTGTAATAGTCCCACTTATTCATTAGCTTATAATTCGGAACTTCAGGCAGTATCGAATCATAATTTGAAAAGTAGTACTCAAATCCTTCTCTACCATAAAATATACTAAGCAGTAAACTACATGTTATCCCATAAGTCAATGGGAGATGATGATATCGGATGCCTTCATCTACAGAAGCCGGCAATTGCATACATACATAGCAATCTTTGGCCTCCATGGCATCGATATATTCGTATAACAGTTTAGCATATGCATTTGACCTAAAGTTTCCCTGTGACTCGTCTACATGTAATCTACGAGCTTCGTCTACCAGTAACGCTTTTTCACGAATAACATTGCTCTCCTTTGTCTTCCCATCAAGAGCAGGTTTCAAAGTCGTTACAGGCTTAACATCTGCTATTTCTTTATCTGTTTCCTGTCCTACTATGTATGATATTGTCACTACTGTAATTATGAGAAATATTACTATCACTATAAGTGTACCTACTATGCATCTGGCTTTTCTGTTTGGGTTGCCGATCTCCATGTTATCAAAAACAGCGTAGCTCGTTCTCTTAGCGAAAATTTTCTTTTCCAGTCTTTGCTTGCTTTGTTTTCTTCTCAGTTCGTAAAGTGCTCTTTATCAACAAAGTCTCTTTTTCGCAACAATGTCTCTTTATTTTTAACAACCGACAACCCTAACCCTTCTCCGTCCTCTAAATGTAATCCCTAATTTTATTCTTCTTTCCACTCGGCGCTAGGTTATCTTCTTCTTTATAACTTATATACAAAAGTCTTTATACATCAACAATTATTCTCGTACCTGCAGCTCTTGCAACAAGTTCCAATAATTCAAAACGAATGACTTTTTCTTCTTCTTCCGGAATTTGATGACCAAATGTTGGAAATTGTAATCTGTTTAGCACTAAATCTTTAATCTGACTCAAGTATGGGGGTATGGGAAGTGTGAAAGTCAGTAATCCCTCAGTCTCGAGTCCAGGCGTCAACATCCATATCTCCACTGCCACAAATGGATCGAGATCGATTACTTTCACGTTCTTCACTCTCCCAGATTTCTGTCCCCAAGACATCTGCTAGATAAGTCCACTCTGGGGTGGCGTACCTTCTTGGACTCTCCGTTCCTGAGTCTGTAGTTTCTTCTTCTTGATCTGATTCTTCAGAGATTGGGACAAGAGTTTTCTCCGGTTGTGTCTTTAAGCTTGGCCTCCTTCTTCTCTCCGGCCAACTGGCTTCGTCACTCCTTGTCCTCCTGCTCCTTGTTCTTGGACCTGGCTCCTGGTCACTCTCAGCTTGTTCAGTATCCGATTCACTTTCCCAGTTACTTTCTTCTCCTGAGGCGACTTCGGTCTCACTAGTGTCTTGACCCTTGTCGACCTGTTCTGTCACAGTCTCAGCCTCTTCGATCACCTCTGCAGCTTGGCTTTCCCCCTCTATGGCTTCTCCGCTTTCCGCTGGATTCTCATCCGAGAGAGGAGCTGTTTCTTCTAGAGGTGTTGGCACTCTTCGAGTGTGTGAAGCGTGTATCCAATTTGGCAGGCCTCCACACTTCACTGCAGTGTTCGTAACAAGTATGACTTGAAATGGTCCTCGCCAACGCACGTCTAAGCAGTTCTTCCTGACATGCTTTTTCACCAAGACCCAGTCCCCCGGACTCAGGTCATGGCACAAGTCTTGTGCTGATGGAACCTCTGCAGCCTGGACCTGGAGGGACACAGAATTAATGGCATCAGATAGTCCCTTGCAGTAGTCCAAGATCAAGTCGTCTGTGATGTTCAATAACGCTGCAGTCGGAACCGATGGCAATCTCATAGCTCTCCCCATTAGCACTTCATGTGGAGAGAGACCTGTTTTTCTATCTGGTGTGCTACGTATGCTCATAAGAACCACTGGTAGTGCGTCTGGCCAACTCAGGGATGTTGATGAACAAACTTTGGCAAGTCTGGACTTAATTGTGCTGTTGATTTGCTCTACAATCCCTGAAGCTTCTGGTCGATAACTGCAATGGAGCTTCTGATCGATACTCAAAGCTGAGCACAACATCTTCACTATTTCGCTGTTGAAATGAGTTCCTCTGTCCGATTCCAAAGAGGACGGCACCCCAAACCTCGGTATCAACTCTCTAAGTAACAGTTTTGCTACTGTAAGTGTATCACACCTACGTGTAGGGTAAGCCTCAACCCATCTAGAGAATATGTAGACAATCACTAAAACGTATCTGAGTCTGTTACATGGAGGCATTTCTATAAAATCAAGCTGCATTCTATTGAAAGGCCCCCCAGACCTCCCAATGTGACTCAATGTAACTGGTGTTCTCTTACCCACGTTTAGTTGCTGACAGATCGCACATCGCTGACATACTGCTTCTGCCGCTACTCTAAACTTAGGGTTAAACCATGTTTGTCTGAATACTCTCACCATGGCATCTCTACCTATGTGTGCTGATCCATGCAATTTCCTTGCCATTGGACTAACAAGTTCATTTGGTAAAACTGCTCTCCCATCGGCAGAGATCCAAAAATTAATCTCGCTTTTTATACACCCAGCTGTTTCCCAGCCCTTTTTCTCATCATCTGGTGCATTCTCCTGAACACTCCTTAGCTCATCCCACGTATCTACAGTGTCTAACAACATTGTCAATTCAGTTCTTTCTTGGATTCCCCCCACTTTCACATCCGTGTGAGAATATCCTTGCTCTGCGCAGTAACGCGCTACTTCATCCGCATAGCGGTTACCTTGTGACACAAAATCTGTATTTTTTGTATGCGCAGCACATTTGACTACTGCGATAGCTGTCGGGCCTTGCAATGCCTCTAACAATAATCTCACGAATTCTCCATTCCTAATGGGAGAACCCGAGGAGGTCATATAACCTCTTTGAGACCATAACTGCCCGTAATCGTGAACTACCCCGAAACCATACTGGCTATCGGTGTATATGGTGACTCGAATTTTGTTACCTGCTAAACAGGCACGCGTCAAAGCAATAATTTCAGCTACCTGAGCGGAGTGTACTCCTTCCAGGCAAGCGGCTTCTACAACTCTGGTAATTGTACAAACTGCATAAGCTGCTCTCAGCTGACCAATATCGTCTCTTACGCATGAACCATCAACAAAGAAAATTTCATCGGGGTCAGTCAATGGCTCATCTACGATATCGGGTCTCGGTTTGGTGCATAGTTCAGTCACATCAAGGCAGTCATGATCTGTACAAATTTCATCATCCACCTCATTTGGAAGTGGCATCAAAGTAGCAGGATTCAAGACGGAGCATCTTTTTAGGGTCACATTCTCGGCAGCCAGTATGACTTGCTCGTAGCGTGTGAGCCTGCTATTCGTCAGATGCTGAGTCTTAGTCCTGGTCATTAACAATTCCACAGAATGCGGTACGTACACCACTAACTGATGTCCCATCACCACGCTTTCAGAACGTTCAATGCTGACACCCGTTGCAGCTACGGATTTGAGACATCCGGGCAACGCTGCGGCTACTGGATCTAATGTAGCCGAAAAATACGCTACTGGCCTACGCGCATCTCCATGAATCTGGGCCAAAACTGCTAAAGCGCATCCCTCTCTTTCGCAGCAGTAAAGCAAAAATGGTTTTGTATAATCAGGCATTCCTAGAGCCGGGGCGCGACATAAGTCCTCCCTCAGCTGCAAAAACGCCATCAAACAGTCTTTGTCCCATGGTACCGGATCACTCACTCCTTTGTGCGTCAGTTGTAATAACGGCTTTGCCTTCAGTGAGAAGTTAGCTATCCACTGCTGACAATAACCGACCATGCCTAGAAACATCCTGACCTCTCTCTGTGTTGTAGGCGCGTTCATTTTCATAATCGCCTCTATTCTGTCTGGAGACACCTTCCGTTTCCCCTTTTCAATCCTGTGGCCCAAGTATTGCACTTCAGTAAGACAATATTGCAATTTACTTGGTGACACCTTGTGCCCGTTCTCGGCCAAGTGATTTAACAAGGTGATGGTGTCTACTCTGCAAGCTTCCTCTGTTTCTGACGCAACTAGGAGGTCGTCTATGTACTGGACTAGAACTGAGTTCTTGGGCAGCACTAGACTTTCAAGATTTCTCTTTAAAAGCTGGTTAAAAATAGATGGGCTTTCTGTATACCCCTGAGGGATACGACACCATGTTAAAACGCGATCTTCCAGCTTAAAAGCGAAAAGATACTGGCTCTCTTCGTCTAACGGAATCGAAAAGAAAGCCTGGCACAAATCTATCACGGTGAACCATTCAGCTTGGAACGGTATCTGAAATAATATCACTGATGGATTCGGTACCACTGGACAACACGAGACAACAATATTATTAATCTTTCGAAGATCCTGCACTATTCTGTATTTTCCACTAGGCTTCTGCAAACCCATAATCGGTGAGTTACATGGACTACCCACGATCTCCTTCAGTATTCCCTGTTTAATCATGTATTCGATCACAGGCTTTATTCCTGCAATCGTCTCCGGTGTCAACTTGTATTGTGGTGTTCTTGGATACTCAGCATTGGGTCTTACCATGATCTTTACTGGTTCTACCCCCTTGATCAATCCTATTTCTTCTCCAGTAAAGTCCCACACCTCAGCTGACACTTTCTCCCTCAAATCCTGTGGAAGTTCCTCCACTGTTAAGGTAGGATATAGTTCCGCACATTCCTGCGAGTTCACAACTTTAAAATCAGCATCCTCATCATTGGTCTGCACTTCTACTCCTTCAGGTGTGCAATGTATTGTGCAATTCAGTTTACACAACAGATCTCTTCCTAACAAACACACCGGGCTAGAATCACAGATCACAAACTGATGTTCGTCACTGTAATTCCCTATCTTTACTGATACTGGTTCTGTCAGAGGATTCGTCATCCTCTTGTTTGCGACTCCTACCACCTGAATCATTTCTCCCGATATTGGTAGACCTGGGACTACCGCTGATCTCAATGTGGATCTAGTGGCTCCCGTATCCACCAAAAAGGTGTAGGACATCCAGCTACTTCAGCTTCTACGTATGGTCCTCTCTGATCTACTTCCAGGGCTGCTCCTAAAGTACAGTCTTCTTCCCTATTCACTCGTTGCCCTGTAAGAGGATCAACGTAGTAGCATTCTTCTCCTCCTACGAATAATGGCATTTGTCTATAGGTTTTCCCTCCATTCGTAATGCGAGGCGGTTGAGGAAACGGGGCTCGAGGAGTCTGAGTCCCCCCTTTGATAAACTTTCCCTTCGGGACTGTTGCTCCCTTAACCACGTTATTCTGTACCTCTTCCTCCTCCTGTTCTAATTCCCCTGTCTCAATATTATAAGGACACTCGCGTCTCCAATGTCCCACCTCGTTACACTGATGACACCTTGTCGTCTTTTTCAGTGTTGCGATATCCATTCTCGGTCTCGGTCTTTCTTCCTCATCTCTGCTCTGATTATTCTGTTTCTTTGCTTGCGTTCCTATTCCCTGCTGTCGCTGTCCACCCTTTCCAGCTGCTTGCATCTGTACTAACATTAGCTTTTCCTTAAGCTTCTTTGCCTTTGTATCTATCTCATCGCTACAGTACCTTGCATACCTCAGAATCTCATCTAAAGGTTTGTTCTGCCAGCAAATTAAATGCTGTTGAATCATCAGGCTTATGTCTGGTCTCAATCCGAGAACAAACTTCGACACAAACTGTCCTATGTCCTTAGGATCCATTACGTCTAATCCACTGTACTGTTTGAATGCTTTCAGTAACCTCTCATAAAACTCGTGAACTGTCTCTTTAGGCTCCTGAGTTGTTCGATCTATCTTAACCCAGTCTATATCCTGCACCGGCACTTTCTCTTTTAGCCATGTTATTACCCTTTCGTATTTTTCCATGACTCTGTCTGATGGGCCACCTGTCTGTGTATCTCTCTGAGGCTCACAGGTGGGCCACTCAATACTAAGTTTGCATGCCGTCCACAAATCTCCGGGTACTACGATATCGAACAATGTGTTCAAATCGATCCACAGTACCTTAGAGATCTTCACGAATCTCTCTACCTGCTTGTACCACTCTACGGGATTTTCTCTCAGCTTCGGGAAGGAATTAGTGAATGCCGCTAAATCCCCCCTACTCCATGGTACATGCACGTAGTTTCCGTTCGCGATTTCTCGCAAAGGGAAAGCTCCCATTCGCATTAGGTCTGTATCCTGAGACTTCACAAGTGTGCTTCGTCTGACAGATCCCTTCTTGGACCATCTTTCCTCCCATCTATCCAGATCTCTCCATATTCTAATACACATGACCAATTCCCTTATGTGTACTCTCAGCCCAATCGTTCTGCGCTCATCTAAATCTAGATCCGTGCAATTCAGCCTATGATTGGCCTGTAAAGCCTTAGTTCGTGATATGTCTATCATGTATTTTTCTGCCAATTCAGATAACTTTTCATGAGCTGCTCTCGCTTTCCGAGTAACATCTTTGGATAAAAACAGTATCTCATCTGGTGCGTACAGCTCTAACCTCTCGATTGCCACTGTGCCGTCAATTATCTCGTCTAAGTCTGACTTCAGACTCATTACATCAATCCGTCTTGCTTTTATTTCAGCTTTCAGTACGTCAGTCCTAGGTTGTTCTCTTACATCCCTCTCTCCTCCACTATGCGCCCTACGCCTGAGCACAGGTGAGTTATGAGGAATTTTTCTTCCATCTCTTTGTTCCCACCTCTCTAGATCCCAAGCCTTTCCATCTTCCCTTGGGGTGTGGTGGAACAATGCTCCATCCCTTAATCCTACACTCCGTCTTTTCGACTCGGTTTCTCCAGATACAAGATAGGATCCTCCGTGCTGTTCTAAACCACTGTAACTCGCTTGCTGTCTGGTATCACTTAACAAACGATAAGGACCTTCATGGCTCTCCATGCTCCCGCGATCTCGTTCGTGATCACCGGATGTATGGCGAGACGTTTCGCGACTCCCTATATTCTCGTGACTTCGTTCTTGATCACCGGACGCATGGCGAGACCCTTCGCGACTCTCCATGTTCCAGTGATTCCGTCCGTAATCACCGGAGGCATGTCGAGACGTTTCACGACTCTCCATGTTCCCGTGATTCCAATGTTGCACATTTTCATCCGGAGCATGGTGTGTGCATCTGAAAGTATTTCGGTACTCCTGCGTCCTTCGTTCTCCCTCACTGAAAGTGACGCGAGGCACTTCGCCACACCCTGCACTCCTGTCATCGCACATTTGCCTATTGCCGCTAATGGTAGGGCACGTATCTCCCCTGCTTCCTTGACTCCCTCTCTCCCACTCCGGGCTGCTTTCGCCAGCTCCACAATGAGAGAGGATCTTGTTATCCTGGTCTCTCCACTCTGCTCCTGTTTCTAAACTTTTATTCCTAGCCTCTTCGGCAGTATCCCATTCTTTCAGATATTCCCTTAATTCCTTATAGGATTTCGGCTTTGGTCCCCTCAAATCCATTGATCCTCTTTGACCCCCTTGTTCTATCCAGGGACCCGTTGCGGAATCTAATGGGGTACTCCGACTCACTGGTGCTAATCTCTGTCTTTGAGGATTCATCGTGTTATTCCTATTCTCCATCTCTGCCCTTTCCCTGTCCCATCGTGCCTGTTCCTCCTGCTGGACCCCTTCTGGGTTGTAGATTGACACAATAGGGCCTATGGTAACAGGTACTTGTAAAGCGTCTGGCATTTGGTACGACCTTGCACATTGCGTCTCTGGCGCCTTCTGGACCACAAATCTTCCCACTACTCTCTGTTCGGAACTAGCTTGGGGTATTTCCTCACTCTTGTTGGAATCCCACTCTGTTACTGGGATCGATTTATATTCACCCCATCTAGCTCCGTCCCCTTGCTGTAATATGGGACTTGCGGATTCACCGCTATATGGAGGTGGTCTATCTGTTAACAGCCTATCTATTAGATCCTCCTCCGTCTCGCTTTCCTCATCTTCTTCCTCTAGAGGTTTCTTTTCTCCCGTGGCTTCTATCATTGTGAACAGTTTGTCCGCTTCTATCTTTTGCACTCTCCACTTCTTAGCTTCCTCATCCCATTTGGCATCCTGCACTGCCTTTACTGATCGTCTCACTCTTTCTTGACGTCTCTTTAAACTCTTCTCGTGAGCTGCTCTAAACCATGCACTAAGAGCTTCGAACTGTGTTGGCCTCGGTAGAGGTCTTGTCGCAAGCATTACTGCTTTCAGTTGGTTCAACACGTCTAGTTTAAACGTTCCGAATCTCGGAAACGTCAGTTCCTTATTCCCTTCCGTTAGCCTATTCCACTCGGAGATCCACATTATTGAGTGTAAGCCGACATTTACTGCCATATGATAAGCTGGTGTGCCTTCTGGTGGAGCTTCTTCTCCAGCATATAAGTTTCTTCTATTCCTCCTAAAGATTTTTCTTAAACCCTTAAAGCACCTCATTTTTGATAATCTACGATTTTCTCTTATTAATTCTCTTCCTTATTTACGTCCCGATGATAACTACCAATCCCTGTGCGACTCTCGCTAATCAGCCTATCCCAATTCGGTTCTACGCTAACCGACCAATCTCAGCGCGACTCTACGCTGACGTCACTCGTTCCCTCTGCAGCAATTTCCTTCGTTTCTCAACTCGTCTCGCGGTCTTGCATGCGTTTTCATTCATACGCCGAAAAATGACTACTTCCGTCCAAGCGATCACTTTTCTCTGACTGTACGGCCACAGTCTAACTGTAATTGTCACCTCAACTGGCGAGACGTCTTCCTCTTACGGTCAGACGTTCACCTCAACTGATAGGTTACTTACACACAGTAAACGTACGACCAGCATGCGTTTACTCATACGCTCACTCAAACGCTCCCCCTATCATCGGTCTGCGGGCGATCAATGGTACCTCATGACCCCCTTTAAATGGTAGACAAATTACTCTGGGTGTTCGATACACCCGAACCACTTAAGCCCTCTCTGGACATAAGATTTTTTTACCCGGTTGCGCGCGCTCACAACCTTCCCTCAATCACACTACAGGCATTCAACTCCGCTTGACATTACAACACAGGAACAACATAAAACACCGCAATCTTACAACGCATGACCCTTATACTCACTCTCAACCGACTCTGCTGCTTTTCTCTCGACGCACCGTCAGCACCGTCCTCGGCGCCGATTCTTCTTCTGGTCGACGATGACTAGGGACCTTGGGGTAAACTAAACCTAGCCTAGGTCGTCTTCCTCAAGAAGATAACCATCATTACTCTGCTACCAACTGCGGGGAATGAGATTTTGATCTCTTTTATGATTAATCTGATGACTTATCTCATTCAACTATTTTTTGGACCGTTGGTATCTGTCATTGAGTAAAAGACAACCTCTGTATAGGTTAGATAAACCCCATTAACTGACGCCACTCTGAAGAACCACTTACACTTGTTAAAGTTTAAAAGGTTTAATATAAAATTAAGAAAAGTTACATATACAATCCTCTCAGGATCAAATTCATCAAATATACAGGAACCAATAGGAACATATATTCCCTAAAGAACCTCAGTCTACAAACGAATACAATTAAAGTCAGTTCCAAAATCAACAAATTAAAAAGCATCGATATGAAGTGATTCTTCTGCGTCATCTACAAAAAGAGAAAAATAATCAAGTTAAATCTGTCCCTACTCTATGCTAGGTGACATCCCTACTTCGCAAGTTTCCAGAACCCTAAAAAAGGTGTCAGCAGTTTGACTCCCTAAGAAGTTCAAACTCTCTTAGCCTCTAAAGGTAACTTAAGTTTAAGAAGCAGTACCCTCTCTGCCTACCCATCCGCTCTTCTAAGGGTCCTCGGCCTACTGCTCCCTTGCGCTCTGATCTCTCTCAGCGCATCTGCTCAAGTCATCTGCTCTTTCTAACTTGCCTCTCGCTGTTCTCTCTGAGCTCTTGCTATCTTCTCCCCGGGGTGCTGTCCCTAAAATACACAATCACAGTATGGGTGGAACGCCCCTTGACGCCCACCACGGACTTTCCCCGATGATGTCAGTTTCTGGCTCTTTCCATTGCTTCATCTCTTTGCGTCGTCCGTTAGGTTGACCCTTCTCCTTAGATGTCATCTTCGTCTTCTTGTTGGCGACTTCAACTGACACTTTCAGATCAAAAGTCAAAGGAACTTAAACAAGACTTTAACTTACAACTATGATTCTTGACCTTACTAGGTCCTGCGAATGGTCATTCTAAAACAAAGCTCAAATTCCAAGAGTCTCTTCTCACGTTTAAGCAATAAACTCCGTCCGGCATTGTCACCTTAAATCTAACAAGTGCTAGACTCTTTGGCTCGCACCTACAAGTGAAGGCTATTCACGACTCCTGTGAGCCCACTAAATTACCAACAGCGGACTACACTCCTGCGAACCCTCGGTCAGTCAGGTTATAATCACAAATGACCTAAACTCTTCTAACATTCCTACAAAACTTCTTTTACACAGTATAACCTTTAACATACATTTATATATGAACGCATTTTGCAAATCCTTTGCTCATGTGTGAATACATTTTACATAGAATACAATTACGTAGAATATAAACCTTATATTCTCATTTGTTACATCGTTATGTGTATGCTCTCTGCACGTTTCTCCATGTTACGTTTCTCGCCGTTTCTGCATTTAAAATTACACACGTACATGACTTCTACTTTGCACGTTCTTCTGTTCGTAAGCATTTCTACATATTTCTACATTAGCCCATTACATATATGAGCTTTCTAAATCTAATACATCCTAAAGTGAATACAGTTACATTTATTTCTTATACCACGTTGTCACTTCTGTTGACCTTTATGCTATAGACGTCAACTTTACGTTCGATATACATTTCATTCTTACGTTTATATGATATACCTCTAAATATGACTCGGATATACATTTTATTCAAATTGCGCTCTCTCAATCCTTATAGGTTGGTCCTAACAGGCAAGCAGGACTGTAATTTTTTCTTGACAGTTCTAAAGAGACCAATGAAGTAATTGTTGCTTAAATAAATTGTGTTCTCTGCATCAACAAATAGTAGGTGCAGGTTCTTTCGGCTTGATATGCTCATTCATTTAGGACTGGGATGAGGAGGACGCGGATGTGGAAGTAATGTGTTCATTCTTCAGCATATTTATTTGACTTCCATTGGAGCAGGGCGGATCTCGGAACCCCGAGTGCAGACCTTTCAGAACCTGACCTGCGGATTTTGCACTTAATTATTACATCCTAATCCATTCACAAAGGGAAAAAGAAAAACACAGTTTATTCACTCATTGCATTTCTCCTCATGCACAAAGGGAGGCTAGCACTTTCACTTTAACAAAGTCTGACTTGGCGCAAGTACAATAGTGTTTCCCCAGGTGAGCACAATGGCCAATGGGGAAAGGGTCTTCGCAGGGACATCCGCATTTTCACATAATAAATAAATTTTAGGAACTCACACGCTTGCAGGGAATGCAGCTGTAGATTGTGTGCATGAAATGTATTTCGGTGAATTAACCCCATAATTGGGAGGGACTTTAGACATTTCAGTTACAAAGTGTCTAATTAAAAAGAAAACAAAAGTAAATTTCATAGTTATGATCCAACACTTATAATTTTCATAAGGTTTTTCATTTTTTAGGGTTCACCAAAATCTTTTTCTGGGGCCTGGAATCCTAAATTATACCTCCATTTCCATGTAGACACCTTAAACTAAATATGTGAGATTTTCTGTCTAAGGAAAATGTATTGGTTCTGGGATAAATGTCAAATACACTTCAACTTTTTTCTTTTTTTAATGTGAAAAATAATCTTTACATGTGAAGAAATGCGTTTTCCTGTAAACTTCTGTAAACGTGAGTTACCTTGGGGACCTCGCAGATTGACGTAAAGAGTTTTATCACTAAAGTTAAGTTTGAAGTTTGGAACTGATAAGCCATTGGCATTCCTTGTGAAAACCATCAAACTTATGACTGGGTAGGTTTTCTCCCTAACTATGCCCTTTTAATAGGCACAAATCTGCCACACATGAGAATTTTCACTTGTCCTTGGTAGAATTGAAGACTGGAAAATTTCCCAAATCTGGATTCTGATTCTGTGACAAAGGTTTAGCGAATTTGAACCCTATATCCAACCTTTAGCAAACTGCAAAGATTTTGGGAACCAGGCCCATGATATGGTCTATTGTAATAAGGCCTGTTAGCTTTTTATATAGCACTTGACATCTCACTTCTGTCATTTACATGTGCTGTAAGTAACAGCTACTGTTATCTCCCAATTTAATATTAGTAAATGTACCCACCTGAGAACGATTCAGGGCTCCGATGACCTTGCATGAGATGAACTCCTGACCTGCAGATTACTGCCTGCTTCAACAGGACTGCTCAGCTCTTTGTGCCATTATGCCGGCCTCTGGGGTCAGATTGCTAGAAAGGCACTGACAACCACTTTGCTTGCTCCCTGTCGCTCTTTCTGCACCAAATTGCACAGGATATCTTTTGAGAGCCTTTAGAAACGTTGCTTGTCTGGCTTATGATCTGTTGATGGGTGAAGTTGTTCTCAGGGTCTTTGCAGGCTCCGGATATTACAACACAATTGCCAATTGACATTTGAACAGAGAAGGATTACAAGAGGAAGATATCAACTAAGTATGGGGTTTTAAAGTGTCTTCCGTGCTTCTTCGCGTTTTTTTAGGATTAGTTGAAACTTTATGACTTGCGTTTTTTTG
Organism: Lissotriton vulgaris; assembly: GCF_964263255.1. Taxonomy (NCBI): domain Eukaryota; kingdom Metazoa; phylum Chordata; class Amphibia; order Caudata; family Salamandridae; genus Lissotriton; species Lissotriton vulgaris. Next base: position 886,679,471 of record NC_141687.1, read on the forward strand.
GTTCCTAGACAAGCTTTGCGTGCCCTCTTTAAGTCGTAAAGTGCTTACCCAACATGGTCAATGTAAACGCCTATTGTGCTCAAGTTCGTGAGAGTTGTCACATGTGCAGGAACAGCAGTCACATAAATCAAAGAAAAAACAAACAAAATAAAATACTAGTGAAATTCTATATGCCGTTGCCAGACATTGTCCGCCTGCTTAGAAGCTGGGATGGTGACAGGGTGTCAGAGACCCCCTCGCCCTCATGTGGCTGGACTCTACACTGATAGAAAAATGAATTAGTTAAGGTTTGCTGTCAGGCTTCCTTCTTGCCTCGCTCTGGTATCGCCACGTTTTTCATGTCCATCCTCTCCTCCGAGCTGTCCTGGGACACACATTTTCTGTTAGGCACCATTGAGAAGTCTGTAATCCTAAATAGAGATCAGGGCATTTTGGAGAATGTCTATTTATATAGTCCAGTGGCAGAGGTGCAACTGGAGCCAACATTTTTCAGGGGGAAGGGGCAAATAAAAATTTCGGGATGGGGGCTAATAAATCCCTATGGGCGTTGCGCGCCTGTCCAGTGGTGTAACCCAAAATGATGTTCCTCCCGCCCCCCTCCCCTAGAAAATGTGATGCAAGGCCACTGAGTCTCCCGTATCTTCCAGATATTCATCGACCTTAGACTGAATAGGGGCTCCCAGGGCTTTAAGTGGGCCGGGTCTCACTGGTGCTGAGCACCGACATTTTTTTAAAGGGGGACTCGAAACTGGTATCTATCGGGCTCTGTTGTGCGCCCTGGCACAGGCGGTCTGTTTTTTTCGGGACTGCAGTGACAGCAGGCATGTTGAAGTGCGCGTGCTCACATTGCTCACTTCTCACTAGTGGAGAAGTTATGGCATGACGTCATGCCAGGTGAGCGTTGTAGAGAAAGGGAAATCCTTTAAAGAGAGTCATTTTCACTCTGGATTTTCCTTCTCTTTTTGAAACTCAGGAGCAGCAACATTGTTGTAGTGTCACCAGGGCTTTAATTGGAAGTGTTTTAAATATTATATACTACCCATAGTTGCTGCTTATTTATTTAATGCAACTAACAACCACTGACAATGCCAATATCCTGACTTGCTGTAGGTATGATGTTACTTGTTGTATCATATATATGAATACAATGGCAGACACAGCAAAATACAAGTTGGGAGGCAGACTATGCTAAACATAGATTTTTAGCTTATGTGTTTTTTAAGCCACACCCTTAATTCCATTGGCCACGCCCCATTGAGAGACACCCCAGTTTTTTGATCCCACTTAAAGCCCTGGGGGCCCTCCTAAATTATAGGGGCCTTCCCGTTGGGTTGGGGACCCACTGAACTACAGCGGCTGCAGGGCCCGTGTTACACCCCTTATATGGTTGCTGGCAGTGGCGGTTCTTATATATGGGCGGAGGGGCTACGCCCTCGTCCTCTTTCTGCCCCCTAGTTGTGCTTTTTTATTCATCAACTGAAAGAAAGTAAAGCAAACACACGCTGTTGTTGCCACTCCAGCCCAGCAGTATACTCGGCCTGACCTGCATCCCAGCAGAGCGAGGAAGGCTCTGACACCACATCGGATTTCCGCGCTGTAGAGACCCCCCACCGCCTCCCTACCGCCGTCCTGCTGTTTGTTCCCACCTGACAGCGGGGACGCCGAGTGGAGCGAGGCGAGGGGCTGCCTACAACTCCCGGCAGCCCTCGAGGTCTCCAGCCACACCCCCTTGACGACGCGCTAGGAGGCGCATAAAGGGAGTCATTTCCATAACGAAATTGACACACGCTGTTGTTGCCACTCCAGCCCAGCAGTATACTCGGCCTGACCTGCATCCCAGCAGAGTGAGGAAGGCTCTGACACCACATCGGATTTCCGCGCTGAAGAGACCCCCCACCGCCTCCCTACCGCCGTCCTGCTGTTTGTTCCCACCTGACAGCGGGGACGCCGAGTGGAGCGAGGCGAGGGGCTGCCTACAACTCCCGGCAGCCCTCGAGGTCTCCAGCCACACCCCCTTCACGACGCGCTAGGAGGCGCATAAAGGGCGTCACCGTCCCCTCTCGCGGGACGCGAGCGAAGCCTGGGCCAAGGGTGGGCCCGTCCAAGCCCGTCACAGACCGGAGGAGACCGGGCCGGGCGCACCCCCCTAACAACTAGGCAAAGGTAAAACACCGAGGAAAGGCTCCTCAACACGCAAATAAAATAAAAGTATAAGCACTCCTCCTTCCAAATCAATACCAACCAAGGTTACTTCCTCTGCTCCACACTTGGTCAACAAACATACAATGACCACGAGAGGCTCCAGAAGCAAAACCATGAAAAAAAATATAACAACCACTGTCGGTCCAATTGAACAATTCCTACACAAGGTAAACGAAACCATAGATCAAACAGTACTGTTGATTGACCGCCGCGTATCTTATGAGTTAGACCAAGCACGGCGCTCATCAATGGGTATTTTGGCACAGGCCCAAACTCCAAATGCGATACCCCTAAATAAATCAACCACAGATACAAATGCTGAAATACATGCCTTACCTAATACTGTTGACCTATCGGTAACCACACAATTGTCACAACTGTTAAATTCACAATCTTCACAGGATCTTGAACTGACCCCCGATATCTTTGCAAGCCCACAACCAACAATCAACGACCCAACGCAATCAGAACTAAGAGGCATAAGGGAAGGAGCAATCCCAAAACAGAACACCTTACAACTACGATCTAATAGTCCAGATCATATAAATGCCACTAACTCAGATACTGTCCGACATGCTAATCAACAAATTCAGGAGAACATCGTTATTACAGATTCCTCTAAGAATATCTTATCCGATGTCCTTATAGTCGAAGACCACGCAAACAGTTCAAGCCCCATCAAGAACCGTCCAGATAAACCAATTCCTCGTGCAGAAAAAGGCACAAACCACTCCAAAGTAGACATATCTCTGTTAAATAAAATCTCGGAAATAATAAAACACCAACTACAACCTTTACAAAAAAGCCTTGAGGTAATAGAAAAACAAGTGGCCATATTAATAGCCTCCGCAAAAACAACCACTAACTCAAGGAAAAACGATCTTCCTGTTCCTCTAGGCGCTGCCATTGACTCAGGAAAAAGAAATGCAACTAACCCTGCAAAACAAACAGCTAACAAACCAGTCAACATCACCACCACAAAAACCATAATGAAACCAGCGAAAGAACCAGAAAACAAATCTACCAATCAAACTAACTCAGTAAAAACAAAGATTGATCAAAATAAACCAATACATAATTCAGGTGCTCAAAACCAACCAATCGCAGACCCCAATTCAGCAAAAGCTGCGCAGATAAATAAACCTTCTAATCCATCAACTGTTACTACTCCAAGACCCGAACAAACACAGACCCACAACAGCAAAACAGGACAACCTAACAAGAGATGGAGAAAGGTAGTAAATCTCCCTCCAGAGGCAACTCCTTTTGTAGCCATACTAACAGGCGTCCCTGAATTAGGCAGAGACTCAGACGAACCAACCTGGTCCCTACTAAACAAAGTACGATACTGGTTAAATGTCAACAGACCCAACCACCCTAACAACATTTCCAGAATAACCACGGTAAGAAGGGTTTCGTGGATTGGCCACCAGCCCAAAACAATCCCAGGAGACTGCATCATCGTAAACTTCGAAAATCCACGGGCAGTCGACTACACTTGCTCCTGGGATACTCCAGAACACAACAAAGGAATAAGTGTCAAACGCCTATCCTTTTTCTACCCCCGACAACCCCATCGCTCCGAGGACCCCACTTGGCCATCAAATTGGTCCTGGAGCCAACCCGAGCAAGGACCAAGAAACTGGCACCAGGGAAATAGGGGACAAGGATATAGCCAGAGGTTCTATCCGCAGGAGGAATGGGGATACGAATCCAGCGACCGTGGTGACTGGAATTCCGGCAGAAGACCACATCATCAAATGTATAATGACCCATGGTCGGGAATTCCGACATTTAACCATTTCAGCTGCCTAGACATGGTCGACTGACCACCATCTCAGCCCCATTCTCCAAGCTTCCCGCATAAAACCAACACGCTACAACTCCTGTCACCTACTGCTTCCAAAATAAACACCAAAGGAAAATCTCAGTGTTTAACAACGCCAAGAACAGAAGACGATACCTTAACACAGGGAAAACTAAACGGAGCGTGTCAGACTGAAATCAGACAACAACATGGTAATCTGGCCCCGGGCTCACAGAAACTGTCATTATTGCCGTTAACAAAGCGTCTGCCCAAAACAAATCAGATAGCTGATCATCCAAACTCAATGGCACAAAAAAAATCCGTCACTCCTAAGAAACATCTCACAGATAATATAAACAAAGTTGAGCGGAACCTGTTGTTCTGGAACGTGGCGGGCCTTGCATCAAAGCATCAAGAAAAAGCCTTTTTGGAACTGGCCCATACACAAGATTTAATATGTCTACAGGAGACATGGCTGAATGACCCAGTCCACCTATTGGGATACAGAACATATTTCTCGAAAGCTACAAAATCACAATCAGGGAGAAGTAAAGGAGGCCTAATAACATACTTCTCGAATCTTTGGCCCTGTCAAGATATAACACCTATAGTTCTTCACCAGAACTACCAAATAATCAACATCAAAGTAACTACTTATACCTCCTATACAATAATAAATTTCTATAACAACATGAGCTCAGAGGACCTAACCAAAACACTAAGCGAAATAACTGAAGCAATAAACATGCAAAAAATCAAATTCGCAAAAAGCACACACTCAATAATTTGGGGAGGCGACTTTAATTTACACATCTGCGGTCATAGTAACGCTCCCATCTGTGGGATAACTGATGAACATGATAATCCTCTAACTCATTTCGTACATACGGAAGAAGGTACCATTACACAAGCCACTATGTTCGAGCTAGATTTAGGATTTGCAAATATGATAATGACACCAACAACTCCATTCGCGTCAACCTTTCATGGAAGAGGCGCCCAAACATTAATTGATTATATCCTGGTTTCAACCACCAACGCAGATTGTATAAAGCAGTTTGAAGTGATTAACAACGTACTCAGTGACCACTATCCCCTCAAGTTAACATACCTCGAACTTGATCATCACAAGAATCGAGTAAAAGCGAATCATACCCTATCACAGCAAGACAATCTCACGCTAAACAGGTTGAACGGCTTTACCTTAAAATGGGGTACCCTAGATCAAGAACTAATCACTAAAAGAATAGTGGACAAATGCAGGCCACTTATCGAAAACTGTCTAAACCCTTCAGCAGGTGCCGATGAAATCCTGAACGACTATGACAGAATAGTGGAAACCATAGGAAATGAATTAACCAAGCCTAGAAAACAAAACAACACACAAAGAAAAGGATGGTTTAACACTAAGTGTACAAAAGTCTACTCTACCCTAAAGAAAGCCCTGGCAAAGAAAGAACGTAACAGGGAAGAGATAGCCAAACTACGGAAAAGCTACGCGCAAGCACTTAAAGAACGGAAAAAAGAGATACAACTAAATCTCTGGACCCAGCTTTTAGACAGTAGTTTGCAAAAAGATAACATAGCATTCTGGAGAATAGTCAAAAATCCTTTTCTAGTCGGGAATAAGGAGGGCCCATGCTTAGACGTCGCAATTAATGCGGAAGACTGGGTGATGTATTTTTCTGGAGTCTTTGGAGAGGCAAAAACCGGAGCTCCATCCCCTGGACCTGCGCTCACAGCGGTGAAGTACCCGATAGACATACACTTTACCATCAATGAGATTCAGAAAGCCATTAACTCGGCAAAACATGGTAAAGCGCCAGGCCCAGACTCTGTTCCAATGGACCTCTATAAATTTCTCCCCGATCTCTGGTCCCCACTCTTAACGAAAGTACTGAACGCAGCCAAGGAAAGCAAACTCCCCAAATCTTGGTCAACGTCAATCTTGATTCCCATCTTCAAGAAAGGAAATAGAGACAGTCCTTCTTGCTACCGACCCATCTCACTTTTGGACTCTGTGGGTAAGATGGCAGGAAGGATCCTTCTCGATCGTCTACAGGAGTGGTCGAAGGAACACGGGGTCCTTTCAGATCTTCAGTATGGGTTCAGGGCTGGTCTGAGCACCGTGGACCAAGTTCTGAACCTAACCCTACTGGCTGCAAAATACACAACTGTCAAAAAAACTAGTCTTCACCTGGTCTACGTTGACCTTACGGCAGCGTTTGACTGTGTGGCACATACAAAACTATGGCTAATTATGCTGGACATGGGGATCGACCCCCCGATTGTAGACTTTTTACGTGAGCTATACTCTGATGCCACAGGCAAGGTAAGATACGGGCTGGATGGACAACTCACAGACAGCTTCCCAATACGGAAGGGGGTCAGGCAGGGGTGTGTACTGGCCCCCTTCTTATTCATGCTGTATACAAATGGACTAGAGGCAGCAATGCTGCAGGGTACAAAAGACTTTCCAACAGCAGGACGGCGTCCAATACCGGCATTGCTATACGCCGACGATGCGGTGATTCTTGCCCGAACTCCAATTCAGCTACAGAGAGCTGTAAACAATTACTGTACCTTCATGACAAATCTCAACCTGAAAGTTAATATAAAGAAAACTTTTGTGATGCATGTCGGCAGTAAAGGGAAAAGGACGAAAACAATCTTAATAGATAATACACCACTCGAAACAACAAAAACCTACCCATATCTCGGTATCACCATCGACGAGGAGTTCAAATGGAAAGACGCAATTAACTCCCGCAAGTTATCGCTCATACGAACAGTCGGCGCTCTAAAAGCCTTTTCTCTCCGCCTAGGGAAAAAACCCCTGGCAGAGATGTTAAAGATTTATAATGCAAAATGCATCACTACGGCCATCTTTGGAGCAGGAGTTTGGGGAACGGCAAATACTGAACAAATTCAAAAGATCGAAAACACCTTCCTCAAATTTTTACTAGCAGTCCCCAAGAGTACGACCACCTTTGGATGCCATTTAGAACTTGGACTAGAATACATCTCAGATCTTATCAAGATCCAACCCATAATGCTATGGCGCAGAATATGGGCAACGGAAGAATGTACACTCACAAGAGCAATCATCGAGGACTGTATGAACCTAGAACACATGGAAAAGATTAGGTGGCTTTATTATGTAAAAACCTTCCTTACAGATATTGGCCTACTGAGGTTTTTTACTGACCCACAATCAGTCACAGACATAGCAAAAAAGGAACTAAAAAAGATATGTCTGTCCCACCTAAACCAACTAAGACTGATGACAGAAATAGGTAAATCGTCAGTACAAAACAGCCTCTTGATACAAACTGTTCCATCCTTACAACCATATTTACAGGAAGACCTGACGCATTTTGAAAAGCTACTGTTAACCCGTTTCAGGTTCAATCTTTTCCACATTATGGTTTCATTCCCCACCCAAAACAACTGGACATATATTACAACAGCATGCCCCTGTGACTCTAATTCTTCCCAGTCCACAATCCATGTTCTCTTCTTCTGTACCTTTTACACTCCATTCCGGAAAAAATGGATATTACCAATCCTAAAAGCAATGAAGGTCAGAAGATGTCGCCCAGCATTCCTGGCATTACAGTTCTTGGACAATCCACTAGTCTCAAGATCCGTGGCACACTACCTTAGAGTGTGCCTTAAACACCGTACGAACTTATGAGCATTCTGATAACCCGTCTTAACATAGTCTCTTGTAAATGCATCGTACAGTATACAGTGATCTAAATTTTTAATATATATTATGTATTTTTTAAAACGTCTTTTTTAATCAGTGTTTTTTACAGTATAAATTTGTACTTTTGTGGCTTTCATACTGAAACCCGAATAAAGTTAATTTTGATTTTGATTTGATTATATACTACCCATAGTTGCTGCTTATTTATTTAATGCAACTAACAACCACTGACAATGCCAATATCCTGACTTGCTGTAGGTATGATGTTACTTGTTGTATCATATATATGAATACAATGGCAGACACAGCAAAATACAAGTTGGGAGGCAGACTATGCTAAACATAGATTTTTAGCTTATGTGTTTTTTAAGCCACACCCTTAATTCCATTGGCCACGCCCCATTGAGAGACACCCCAGTTTTTTGATCCCAATTAAAGCCCTGGGGGCCCTCCTAAATTATAGGGGCCTTCCCGTTGGGTTGGGGACCCACTGAACTACAGCGGCTGCAGGGCCCGTGTTACACCCCTTATATGGTTGCTGGCAGTGGCGGTTCTTATATATGGGCGGAGGGGCTACGCCCTCGTCCTCTTTCTGCCCCCTAGTTGTGCTTTTTTATTCATCAACTGAAAGAAAGTAAAGCAATCATTTTTTTCGAGTAAACTGCCTCAGGCTGTTTGCTACACGGACATTTACTTCAGGCATGATGATGAGGCAGAGTTCGCAAGTAATGTTTACGGGTGCCATAAATCATGCACTCTGAGCATGCGCCAGCAGCCGGGCTGATGAGCTCAAAGCCCTGAGGCTCGTGACGTCACCAGCTCGGCAAACCCATTGTATGCCCTGCTGAAGGACCTCCCCCGCCAATAGAGTTAGCCCTGGGCGCTGTCTGCTTCAGCTCTGCAGAGGCCAGGGCTACACGTCAATCATACTTCACCAAGCCTCGCTGTCACCCCCACCCTACCCTGCCCTGTGACCAATCAGACAAGGGCCCTGTGACCAATCAGACAAGGGCGGGCTAAAGTGAACAGAAAGAAGCTGCGCCATGAATCCTTGCTTGAACCTCCGGTAAGTCAAAATTAAAGTTACATATTTCCCGAATAAAGTCAAGTGTGTAAAATGCTTGCGCCGGTTTTATTTCTCAGCAAGCTATTAGTGATTAGCAGTTTTTAACTTTGTGCGTTCGTGCCCTCCTGTCAGGCATTAGCATAGCTGCCAAGGTTTCAGCTTGCTATGTGTGACATTTTCATAATTTCATTGTATTTATGAATGACATTTCAACAACTATGAGGGACACTTTCTCACGAGCAAAATCAAGCAAAGAAGGATGAGGGGGAACATAAATATCAGAAATTGGAGTTCATGAGGGAATATGTTTAAAAACTGAAATGTTTGCGGTCTTTCAGCAGGGCATCGGAAGCAGTCAAATCTTTTGAGATCCAGCCTCAGCAGATATGACTGTAAAACAGTTAATCAATGGTCGCCATGAGGACAGGCAGCAAACTGGCGTCACTCAGGGAGCAGCATTTTACTGTTAGCTAGCCGAGGGGGCGAAGTACGATATGGTGAAAACTAAAGTGAACTCGCAGAGGAGTCACTTTCAGTCAACTCTACTGACATGGTACCTGCAGCAGCGAACTCACTGCCAGCACTCATTATCTGTACTCATTCATCTGCAACACAATGAATATACATCTGTGAATTTATATGCACTCACAGACAAAAATCTGTTCATTGACCTCTACACAGGTGAGATTATCGAGGAATGTGCACTTACTCCTGCCATTGCCGCACATGTGAGATTACCACGAAACCTGCCTCTGAATGTGCACATGCACACTTGACATCCTGTGTACCACAATACACACACAGGATTATCTCTAACTGTGTACACATACCTGTGAGCCAGCTCTCCCATATTGAAGCAGAGGAACTTTAGGCGGGAGACAACTAGTACAATGAAGCCATTTTGGGCTTCAAAAATCGGGAGTCTCCGGCCTGAGGAGGGTCTTATCTATGTAAATTTTACTCGCCTCAAATGCTTAGCAAGTTAAGTGCAACAGAAACTCAGGCTGATGGAAGCCTTATAAACCATGCAAAATACCGACTTTAAACGTTATGTGTAACACGATAACAAGCACATTGGTAAAAAAACTTCAGCACTGCTCCTCGAAAACCGTCTTATTGACATATTTCATCTTTTTGTTTACCTGTAGCTGCGCAGCTTCGCAACTCTAATAATCAGCCCAGAGCAAGCTCCCTAACTTTTCCGAATCTTCAAGCCTTGGCATGACCCAGTCTGTGGTAGAATGTGCGCTCAGCCATGAAGGTGAACCTGCACACCATTCAGTTATTCTGGCCAAATCACCCAACGTGCCCAGGCCTAAAAACTGAGCCTCGTGACTGGTGCTACTTTAAAGCTCTTCGTTCAGGTTCGCACTGTATAATAGCAAAGAATATCAGAGGTATGTGTTGTCAAAACACAGAAACTATGGGGCATATTACCAACAACTAGCGATAATTATCGCTTTGTTGGTTTAGCGGCGATATTTTTATCGCCGAGCTGCGGCGATTTTTATCGCTTAGGAACCTTGCTATTATCAAGGTTTATCTCCTAAGCGATAAAAATCGGCTGAAATGCATGAATATCGCTGAAAAGTCGGCGATATTCATGCATTACCGAGCTAATGCTCTTAGCCATGTTATCCACCTACCATTGGATAACATGGCTAAGAACTGCTCAGGGGCAGGTGTTAGCTTTTGGAGATATTCGTGCGTAGCGCGAATATCTCCAAAAGTTGGTAATAGGAGATAGCGATGTTAGCGACTGTTTCCAGTCGCTAACATCTTGGCACGCCCACTTTGCATGTCATTAGTGATAAATATCACTGACATGCAAAGCGGGGCCCAAGATGGTCGCTATCTCCTACTAGCTGTCGCTAACTGGTGTTAGCGACAGCTAGGTAATAGGGAGATAATTTTAGGGAGATAATTTTATCTCCGCTTTCTTGGCTTTTAAAGCCAAAAAAGCGGAGATAAACCCCCTTGATAATATGCCCCTATATTTCCTATACCGGGATTAGGGAACAACTGTAACTGAAACTTTTAAAGTTTTCTCGGTACTGCAGCCGCATGGTGTTAATCAAAACTCGGGTGGGCTGGTACTTACGAATCATTTGCCTCCGGTCTCCTTAGTCCAGTGTTCTCAGAGTCTAGCCGGCTGTTCTAAGAGTCTGCTGCTGTCCGGTGTCATTGTCCTCGGGCGGCTGCTGCAACTGCCGGTTACCGACTCCATAACGTGAGTTATAGAGTTTAATGCGGGCTCACAAGATTTTAGACGCTACGACGGCCCGCACTGTGCAGGTGCGAGGAGCAGGCAGTGCTGCGAGGGACATGATTGCAATGGTGCCCACAAACCAGTAGCCTCCCGAACCATTCTTCCCAAAACAAACTCCCCGCCTTCCTTAGCAGGACGTGACATCCCCCAGGGCGCCAGATTGATATAATCACTGGGCACTACCATAATACCGGAAAATATTCACAATTTAAACATTGTTGCACAGTGCAGTGAGCCTGCCAACAGTCATAACTCTGCTGCAAGAACTAAACCTGCACCAGAAACAGCACGTGCAGTCTCGGGTGGTGCACTGGCAGCTGCCACGCTCTCGATGATATCGTTTAGGCAGTGCTTCGGTGAGGCGGCTGAGGCACTACACATATGCGTGACAATGCATTTCAGTGCGGTGTTGCGGAGCACCACACTGAAATGTGTTAGTCTAACGCCCGATGCATGATGCTTGGCAGGACTGCATTTGTTTGTGGCTGGAATCCCGAAGTTTATGATAGATCCCTTCAACCATAAGGGGTTGTAAACTGTAGCTAGCATTTAGTTGCAGGCAAGCCTTGATCACAATATTTGGTGTGTAAATACGGTTGCACACCAGCACACAACATCAGCTGGCCGCCTCTGAGGGCTGGGTTGAGCAGCAGAGTATACGTGGGACTGACAGAGAGTGGAATTCTAGGGCTTGGATTCCAGCTGATAGGAATAGTAGTCCTCTCCGTGACATTTTAATGGTCTACTTTCTGAAATACACTCTTAATAATAGAAGCAGTGTAAAATTACCCTGTCCTATTGTAAACACCTCTCAATACAGAGCACACGGCAGCTTTACATTGGTAATATAGATAGAGCTGTCCTGTATCAGACTACTCCCTGTTATGCTCTTTGGGGAATTTTATGAAGCACAATTTACTCCCCCCTGAAAAGGTTTCTTGAAGCTGTAAAGGGAAAAAGCACAGCTACTAAAAAGGTGATGGAAAAGGCTTATGATGTAAAATGCAATGTGTTTGGTATTTTACAAAATTTCAGAAGGGATGAATCATTGCTGTTGTCCCTATCTGTTGTTGTGTTCTCCCGTCTGTTGGCATGCCCTGCCCCTGGTTGTACTGCCGTGTCTGTTGCACTAGCCTGCATTTTGTTGTAATGATCTGGTTGTTGCAGTGTGCTGTCTTTGTTTAGACAGCCCTGACTGTTTGCACTCCCCTTTCTCTTGACTGACCTGTTTCTTGTGTTTCTGTGGCATTGACCTCTCGTTTATTTAGCCACACTGTATGTTGCACTGCCCTATATATTGTTGCGCCCCCTGGTTGTTGCCCTGAACTGTCAGTTGCTGCGCTGCCACGTGCGTTGTTGTGGTGTCATGTCTGTTGCAATATCTAGTCTGCTGCGCTGGCCTCTGTGTTTCTGCTGCACTGTGTTATTGCGCACAGCCCTTCATGTTACTCTGCCTTTGCATTACCCTTCCCTGTGAGGTCTTGCGTTGCACTGGCTATTGCACTGCCTGCTCTCTGGTTCTGCTCATCTGTCTCCTCATGTGCCCTGCATTACCCTGTTTGTTGCACTGCCCTGCCTGCTGCACTGCCCTGCCTGCTGCACTTCCCTGTCTATTGTTGTGCTAATCTGTCTGTTGTACTGCCATGTCTGTTGTTACGCTGTCCTGCCTCTTACACTGCTCTGCATCTTGCATCTCCGCACTGGTTGTTAGACTGTCACCCATCTTGTTGGTCTGCCCTGTTTTTGCACTTCCCAGTCTCTTACTAATCTGTCCTGCCTGTTGGACTGCCCTTCCCCTATTGCACTTCCCTGGCTCTTGTTGTGCTGCACTTTCTCATGTTGTGCTGCCCAGTTTTGTTGTGCTGCATTGCTTCATGTTGTGCAATTGCATTGTAGGTGGGCAGGGTGGCTGTACTGCAGTGCAGCAGTGTATGGTGCGGGGCAAATACACTGTAGTTCTCTATGGGCATGGCGCCTGCACTGTGTAGATGTATAATGTGTACAGAGCAGATTGACTGCCTTTAGCTGTGAGTATTTGGGGCCACTTGGACCGGAGATGTATGCAAAGAAAAGGTGCAGTGTGGCTGCATGTTATGCACCCGCAGAATGTTGAACGTAGTTTACTGTGCGCACTGTGGCATTGTGCATATACACGGTTATTGCAGTGCAGCACAGCGGTTGATACTCTTGACTGCAGCGGTCACTGGCTGCTATGGCCGGGATTGAAGTGCACTTGAAGTGTGCTTGCGGGAACATGCTGTCTGATGTTTCCTTTATCTGTGATTTGCTGTAACAATCTCTTAGACTGCATGAAATAATCATGCACAGCCCGTGCAGTAATTAATCAGTGCTGACATAGGGTCAGGAGCTGGTCTGACCATACCTCAGCCCGGGTCAGCTCTCTCCAGAGCCTGCTTCTGAGGTAGAGGATCTGCGCCGATGAGCGAGGAGAGGCCGTCAGAGAGCAGGGAGGAGAGGCCAGTGAAAGGTGACAATCAGAGAGATGGGAACATAAAGGAGGGAAGAGCAGAGGGGAGAGAGAATGGAGAAACTAACAAGAACACCGACAGCAGGAAACAATACAAATGTATTGCTGGCAGCCACTGCAAAGTAAGTGCGTGGAGTGAGGGTTAAGTGCCCGGTGCTGTTGTCTGCGGTGTCTTGAGTCCGTGAGTCATTCAGTGTTGAATTTATGATATAGGCAGCTGAGAATCCGTATTTAGGGCCTCTTACATCCTCTTTGGGAGAATCGAGTCGGCCGGGCCTGGTCAGATCCCAAGTGGGACAGCGACCTGGAGTCCAAACTGTTGATGCTCTGCTACAGACCTAGTCAGCCCTTGCAGCCGTTACCCAGCGGGACAAGCAGACACATGCGCTGCATTTTGATAACAGAAATGGGTGACAGTGACATTTATTGACGTCTGCATTGGGCTGCACTCTTCATAATTCATCCCAAACATGCAAAACCCACACAGAACAGAAGGATTTATGAGCAGGCACAGAAAGATTTGGTGTCGTGAGGAAACCTGCATCCTTGCTACACATCCTATGAGTAAAACTGTTCATGCAGATAGGGGCACACCGGGCTAGAAGCCTTGAAAGCAGACTTGCAAATAAAGCACCAGAAAAGGGAGGCAGCGGTTGTGACTGGAGGGGGATGGGAGAGATGGGTAGATTTACAGAGAGATGACGAAGAGGGGGGTGTCTTCTATAGTTAGATAAAAAAACTAGCTAGTTAATGCAGATAGACGAACGGACGGATAGCCTCAAGGAGGGAGGACCAACTGAAGGACGGAATAAAGGATATGAAACGAGTGACAAAAGAGAGAGTGTGACTACGGAGGACTGAGAACAAATAGATTGCTAGAGACAGTAGAGAGAAATTAAGAGACAGACACAGAGTGAAAGAGGGTGCAAAGAAGAGAAAGACAGACCTAAGTATGGATGTAGATAGAGATAAAACGACAGGCCTAAAAAGAGAGAAAACAGATACTTGGAGATAAAGTCAATGGAAAGCAAAGAGAGAAGGGACACAGAACGCACCTGTAAACCAAAATGTCATGCCTGGTGTGTAATGGAACTAACCTGGATGTAATTGATAACATAAGAGAGAGTGAATAGATTGATAAATAAAGCAAGAGAGATGAAGCGAAATTGAAAGAAAGATGAAGAGCCAGAATGAGAGGAGAGAGTGAGAGTGTGTGTGTGTGTGTGGGAGAGAGAAGTGATGGATTGTTAGAGAGATGAAAGAGAGAGGGGGTGAACCAGAGAGAGATGGAGTTAAGCAGAGCCAGAATGAGAGAGTGTGGCAGAAGAGAGAGAGGCAGAAGAGAGAGGGGTATAACGAGTATGTTGAGCTAGAGAGAGAAAAAGAGGGACATAGGAAGTAAGACAGATATGGGTATGAACATATGTATACAGTTATCTCTACTATAATCAGACACTGGAACAGACCATTGAATGTTGGAATGTAAAGCCTTGTCCCGCTTTGGGGTAACTTAAAATGTTGTTTGCTACAGGAATTTTTAAATATGAGGGAATGTTAACTTGCTTTGGCAAGCCATGCATTGTAGACTGCACTTAGCCCACATGAAATTACACGTGGAAGACCTGCTTTGGCAGTGAATTGGATCTGGAATTTCTGAGTTTGAATTGCATGGTCAATATTTATGTGTCACTTTTATAGTTATTTAGACTGTGTTTCTGTTTTATACTGTTTCTGCCAATATGTAACCTTGAGCCACAGATTTGGTTGAATTTGATTGCAGTGGCTCAGTTTATTTGGTGATTCACAATTCCAATCATGGGTAACATATGGCTTGTTGACCATAAATGAGATGTACTTGCAAATTGTTGGATTGCGTATTGCATTTCAGGTTTTCAATTTGACAAACTTTTGACTTCTTACCAACGAAATACGAGGGTCTTCCTGGTCGAGGACCACACTGCTTTTTCTCTTATCTGTCTTGTATCAAACCCTGAGGGACTATGGGTTGAAAGAAAGCTTAAATAAGCAGCTACCTATGTCATAGGATATCTCTTTATAAATGTAATAACTGCACTTTCACAATTGCTTTATTAACCTTCCTGCTTTCTCAAATTTGCTTGAAAATGCACCATTTGTCCACTGTGTTTTTCAAAAATTTCTCCCCCCGAACCCTCCTTAGGTTGTTCGGGCTCGCTCGCTCCGCTCGCTCGCTACGGTGCAGTATGGCAATCATTTTACGGCCCACCACTTTCAAATGTCACCAGCCGCCACTGGTTGCTGGGAGTTGTCATTGGCTTGATGGCACCTAAGGAACCAATAAACAAATTAGTACTCTGATGCAAGAGGGATGGGGCAAATCTCTGAACAAATCAATGCTGCTGGCCAACTTCTGACCTGGATAGTTCCAGTGGACTCGAGCCTCAAAATATTTTATTCACATAAATAAGACTTTTTTCTTAGAATTCCCAGATGCAGATTCACGAAGTCGAATGTGTCAATATTTCAGTATGGGGATTGCATTTGTGATTGCACAAAAAAAGGATTTGTGGATTTTCTCAGAACGTGACCTTGCGTGGCGGAAATACTTTTTTCCCGTGAGTGTCATGGGAGACAGCAATGTGAGTGTGGTGAACACACACAATGCGACAACTTTCTGTCTATTTACACACATTTGAAATTACCTTCCCGAACTTACTGCACTTTTAAACATAGATCGAAACAAAAACGGTGCAGTTAAGTATAGAAAAAGCCCCCAAATTCCCAAAAGTTTGTGTAGCTGTAAGGAAAGTGATTTTTTCCTTTAAAAATTATTTTCACCTGAAAAAAAAAGGGAAATTAAAAAAATGTTTGCAAGTGTACAGTGCCACTTTTCAGTAGTTGTTAGGACAAGTACTCAGTTCATTCTCGAACTCATATTTATGCTCAAGAAATGCCTCAATAAATGAATAAATACATAAACAGAACCATAACTCCTCTAAAATTTTGTTAAGCTGCATGCTGACATATATTAAGAACTTTACCCTAAAGGTATTTCATGTGTCATTTTTTTATTTGAATTTTAATATCAGGAACTCTGAATTGAGCTGTGTTCGAAAGGTCAGGACTCAAAGTGGACTGTTTAATTTCTCTCAAATATGGTAAAATATTTAATACTGTATTTCAACAGGGCTACGAAAAACTACACTTTTAGTGCAAACGGCCATAGTGCTAAAGATGCACATAAAATGTATTGCTGAATTTTCCAAACAATAGGTCAGAAGGTCCATAGTATTTCACTTTTAGGTAGTGTGTGCTGAACGAAAGGCTAAATGTGAGAAAGATACAGGGAATGGTGCTATGATAGATCTCCTTGAATTATCTCACTTTTACAGAGTGTACGCTGAGCATATCCCTTATTGTGGAGAGATGCTGGGGATGGTACTAGGATAGATCTCCTTGAAATATCTCACTTTAAGGTAGTGTGGCTGAGTGAAACCCTTATTGGGGCAGGGATGCTTGGATTGGTGCTATGATAGATCTCCTTGAAGTATTTTAGTTTCACTGTTAGGTAAAGTGGGCTGAATGATACACTTACTCGGGGAGATAATTGTTATGGTGCAATGATCCAACATTTGATAACGGAGTACAATTAAAATAATACAAAACTAAAAGTCCAACCCAACTTTGTGAAAAACATCTATTTTTTTTATTTAAATAACTGAAACAAAACAGGTAAAAATTATAAAGTAAACGGGATTGAAACAGTTTTAGCCATTGCATTTAAAGTCAAATGGGGCAAACAATAACTTACCAGCCTTTGGAATCCAACATCCCCTGTGGTAAACAATGAAATACAGTGTTGCTATGTCTCTTCTTTGCAGGAAGGGGGCAAGTTAGGCAGGCTCATGAGGTCACGCCACGTTTTAGGTCTTCCGGCTTTGCCCTGAAAAGCATTGTGCTATGGACACATATGTTCTATATACTTCTTCCCTCTTCAGTGGGGCTGTCTCAAGGCTTTACGTCAATTGGGCTGTGTGGCACCTTGCAGGGTAGTGTTTGTGGTAATCAAAGTGCCCCGTGCCAAATCTGTTATATCTGTAGCTTCTCTTGGCAGGTGGTAAGGTTTTGACTAGGTCTGAACAGCATCTTAAAGTTTTTGGGCAAGAAATCTTGCAGTAAATCGTTAACAATTTTGGATGCTGCAACCCAAGCAGTAATCCTCAGGCTGGCTGCCTTAAATCCAAGTCCCAGCACACTACTGGGTGCCAATGTCTCCCTCCCTCCAGGTAGGCTGTTAGATTCAAAGAGCGCCATCCACAGGTCTCTGGTCGATGTATTCTTCCACGAACACTGGACAATCAGACCTCTGGCACTTGGAGTTCTATCAGTGGCAGGCTAGGCACCAGGAAAGACAGTGTACCACATTATCCTTAATGAAAGACCAGGATGATGGCTTCGCTCTCTTTAGAAGGCAAGCTCTTATCAAGAGATGGCGCTGGTGGAAGAGGGGTATTACATCTTCTCTGCCTTTTACTCTAGGAAGTGGGAGTACTCTTCAGCCAAAGCCCCTCCCATCAGGAGTTTTGGCTCCTATCATGTTCTTTCTTAGTGGAACCTCTAATCCCATGGGTTCAGGTTTAACTCTGTTGGTGCCCAATCTTACCCTTTCCATAAATTGACATTTACCCGGTTTACACCAATGTGACGTCCAAATATGAGAAATTCGATTTGGTGCACAGTATTTCCTTCCATTTCCATTATGGCGTGTGTGTTTATTTCTGGTGAGTATCTTTCTTCCTCTTTGTCACTCTGCCTTTCTGTAGAGAAAGAAGGGTCGCCCGACAGCCACAGCATGGGAGCTGACGCCCTACTGGGCTTGTGTCTAGTAGTCTGACCTTCGCCTCCCGAGGATAACTGCCCTCTTTTAAGAATTTCAGGCTTCACATGAAATTACTTGTACCTATCAATACTGGTGTTGTGTGTCCACTTGCTTCCGGGGGCTAGTACATTGACAATTTATTTAAAAACAAGCATTTGAGAGCAGAGACAACAATACAAGCTTGATCCACTATTGGAAGTCAAAAGCAGAGTACAGAAAAACAGCAGCTCTCATGCATACCTTGCAGACATTGGTGCTTACTGTGCTTGCTTCCAACTAGAATTTCCTACGGGCAGAACACACTGTCCTCAGTGCCAGCAATATGGCGATGTGTTCAGGGCTGTTGCATGAAACACGCCTACATACAAATGAGTCTTGCGCATTTTCTCCACTGCCAGTGCAATTCATATTTGTAATACAGGGCTGGCATTTTACTACACTAAATCTGGACAAATGGCTTTGGGGGCAGCCGACCATCGGGATGTGTGCCTCTCCAGGGAGTTTTGGGCAATGGTTCAGACCAGGCTACATCATGGTCCTTTTGGGCTATATTTGGACTGGGCTTCTTCTGGGCTACATTTGGGCTGGGCTTCATTGGGCTTCAGGCCCATTTTAAAACCTGCCATTTTATGAAGACAGCCAATACTCTGGTAGGTGGCACCGTCACTGTCAGTCTGGTCTGGAGCCTTTTTACAATAGTATTAGTAGTTGAGATTTGGATATAGAGGATTCTTGTGTACAAGAATCCATGCACAGAGGCAGGTCGCACGGATCTGCTAACCCTGGGTGCATGTGTCAAGGCGTGCCCAGCAAGGAATGCAGCAGGAAGTGTGGCAGCAGCAGGAAGTGAGGCAGCAGCAGTCCTCGCAATCTCGCCCCTGGGTCGTGGCTAGCTGGGGGAACAACGGTGCACAGGTAAGCATGAGGGGCCGCTGAGTACCGAGGAGAGCGGCCCTGAGAGATGAATGTTGGTCGCACATGGGAAAGGCTCAACACATCAGCCTGCCTTGGTTTATATGGGCGGGGAAGGATGTGAGGTCAGGTCCCGCCAGCAGGGAAGGGGAAGGCCACTGGCAGGGAAATCGATGTGGCACTTCACAAAGTGGCATACCACTCCCCGGTGGAGTATAGTAAAGGGTGAGAGAAGGGGAAAGAAGCCTTTATTGGTGCTAGGAAGGGGAAATTGAATGGGATGAGCTGCCTGCCACAGGGCAACAAACTGGGGAGGGGGAGGTAGAAACACTCAGGCCTCGGCCCAGCAGCCAGACGGGGCAGGAGGAACAGGAGGGGTAGGTGTAGAAAGACTGGTAGATTGGGGAGCAGTGAAATGGTCTCCAGTGTCCTTATCTGCAGAGGGTTGGTTAGAGAGGGCCCCTTGAGCATTGCCTCCTCTTTCCCCCTCCCACTGAGTGCCCCGCCCCTCCCTCCTTGCCGGTGCCACCTCCTCACCAAAAGCGCGTTGGACCTAAGTCCACTTCAGGGGCTTCACCCAACCTCCCTTATCATTCCTTCCTCCCCCTCCTCCTCCCCCAGACCCTCCTCATTACTCCACTCTAGAGCTGCCGCTAATAATGCAGACGGAGGTCCTTTAACATATTGCTGGCCCACCTCAACCCGGTAGATAAACAATGCTTATCTGCCAGGAGGCAATCCACAAATATGTGGATGAGTTCTTTTTTGTGGGGCTGTCTGGTTCTGCAGTGGTTTTCACACGCGAAGTTAGCAAGGAGGACAGTATGATGGGCCAAGCTATCCCACTGTTGCATCTGCTACAGGACCGGTAAAGAAGGTGTCTGAAAGGTTCTCCCCTACAGATATGAATGAAAAAACATAAGCACATGCCTTGGATGAGAGCTTAATCCTTTGCTTGGCTTGTAATACAAGGCTGTAACATGACATCATCGTGTCCAAATAGTACATCTGTGCCACGCTACTTGATCCCCGGAAAAACAAATTCTGCCCACTTTCATTCCTGTTTCTGAAGGGTATGTTTCAAAATACAAGAGGTGGATTGTTGAGCAAGCTGAGGACCTAGAAGACGAACAGCTAGAACTAAGAGTCCTAGCCCGTAGTTCTAGTGTGCAACCTTCAATTTCCAGAGAGGGCAGTCTTTTCTCACATCCACCAACAACACCACCAACCAGAACACCAGCAACAACAGCAACAGAAGGACAAGACCCAACCTCTGCATTATGTTAGTTTTAATCAAGAGGGCTAAAGTCCAGTGCAGAGGTGATGGCAAAAGAGGTCGAGCAAGTGACAGCACCAATGACCATCCACAGGATGTTACAGGAGTATCTGGATGATCCAAAATAGGTCTATGTGGATAAAAATCCATTGATGTATTGCTATGTGAAGATGTGCCAATGGTCAGAGCTCAGCAGTCTGGCAATAAAGTACCTGGCTTGTCCTGTTTCCAGTGTGTCAGCTGAGCATGTGTTCAGTGCAGCTTATGTGTTTGTGATAGTGAGATGCACTAGTCTCTTGCCTCAAAATGTGGAAAGATTGACTATGATCAAAATGAACCAATATTTCATACCACACAATTACATTGTTCCTGAAACAGCACAAGAGGAGGATCAAGTGTGTTAGATGACAAGTTTGCGGACAAACTCTGCTTCCCAGACTAAGTATGCCAGTGCCCCAAAGAAATTTCTTGTTAAACTTCGACCGGTGCAAAAAAAAAGTAGCTAGTGGAACATTATTATGTCTGTGTCAGATTTATGCTGCCTTACCATTTGTTTGTCAAATATATTGCCGGATTGCAGTTGTTCCAGTGTGCATAGAAGAAGCCTCTATAATTCCTTCATGACACTGTAAACAACGCCTGCCCTACCTGCATGCCTATTGCCTATCCTTTTTTGGAACATTTAGCACTAGCATGTCTGCTCCAGAAGATCATTGATTTACAAGAGTGCCAATACAAATTCCAATGTGTTGCCTGCGTCATAGATGAATACCTAATAGCTAAACTACCAGTGATTGGATTGGAAGCGGTAACTACAATTATTGAAACGGTGAGTGAGTGATTGTGTGAGTGATAATGATTGATGATTCATGTGGTGGCAGACAGTGAGGGAGGGTGTTGAATGTAATGTGGGAACCTGCTTGAGATGATTGATTTGCAATGTGTGGAGCCAGAGTGATGGGCGGTCATTTGTTCCCTGGATGTGATTGGTCTTTACAAACGTACTTAGCGAATATTAATTGACCTGTACGGTCCACTCCTATAATCCTCCAGGAAGGCTGCACCAGACGATCGTCTGAGGCTGCCAAATTCTATCTGTTGTTGCATCAAAGGGTAGATAGTGCATCTACCACTGTGCTTGGTTTGGAACAGGTAATCATTGCACCAACGAGTGATCTGCTTATCAAGTGGTTGTGAGCGATGATTTATGATTCATGTGGGGGCAGACAGTTAGGGAGGGTGTTGAATTGTAATGTAGCAACTTGCTTGAGAAAATTGATTTGCAATGTATGAGGCCTGAGTGATGGGCGATAATTTTTTCCCTGATGTTGATTGGCTCTTTCACACTTAGCCAGATTTACTTGCAAGGTCCTCTCTTTTGTCTGATTCTTCAGAAACCAGAACAGTAATTTTAGTTAACAAACAAAAACCTATGCTGGGCGTAAAATCTGTTCCGCTCGCGGAATTTGCGGATTTTCTGTAAATTTGCAATCCGCGAACTCTCGCAAATTTGCCGAAAATCCGCAAATTCGGACGCAGCGGATTTTTTTGCTTGGTGATCCAATATTGCAGCGCACGGCGTTCACTTACTGTCAATCAGCGTTTGCAGAGTTGTTTTTCTCGATATTTTGCGTGTGCTGCGCCATTTTGGATCTTGCTGCATGAACCAGCGGGAGTTTGTCGACCGCGATTACGTCATCGCGGCTTGCCACCTTGCGCAGCGAGAGTTTGTCAACGCGAGTACGCCGTGATCATGCATCGCGGGAGTTCGCAGTTGCGAACACGTAGATGCGGCGGGCAGCAACAATCTCGCACTCGCAAAATTGTAAAATTTGCAATTCTGCACAAGAAATCCACCAGCAAGCAGCATAAACCTTCTGAAAATGATGATTTTTATCAGAATAACTCCTCAGGTTGACATTTGCCTGCACTTTTTTGCAAGGAGTCCATTTTTTGGAAGGAAGTGCCCCACAGTCTCCAACTTCCTGTTCCTGTCAAGCAGGCTCCTCCCAGTGCTTTCTTCATGTGCTGGTCACTTTTATTCGGATTTTGACCTGGAAGGATTACTTTTTGTGGATGCTGCTAGATATTTGGATTTGAGGCCTTTTTGACTTTCTTTAGATCACTTTTGGATTAGAAATTTCACAAGTAAGTTTGTTTGGGGCATTACAGTTGCTGCAACTACAATTTTGAAATTTTCGATTTTTGGGCTGTTGTTGGGGCCTTTTACCCAGGGGTAGTGAGTGGTGCATGGACTGAGTCTTTCTGTGGGGTCTCTTTAATGTAAACATCATGGAGGGCATGGATGGCATTGGATTGTGGTGATTTGTATGTGTTTTTCGACTTTTTGGGGGTGTTGTTGGGACTGGCCATGTGGGTGGGGGCCATATTGAGTGCTGGTACAGGCAGGCCCTGGCCATGTGCTGGGGGGCAAGGGGCCTTTTGAAAGCAGGCAGTGTTCTCAGGCCAGCACCTATTTTGCCTAGCTTTCATCCATTATGCCCAGGGGTAGTGAGTGGTGCATGGGCCTAGTCTTTCTGTGGGGTGTCTTGAATTTAAACATCATTGAGGGCATGGATGGCATGGGATTGTGCTGATTTTTGTGTGTTTTTTGATTTTTTTGGCTGCTGTTGGGGCCTTTTGCCAGGGGTAGTGAGTGGTGCATGGGCCTAGTCTTTCTGTGGGGTGTCTTGAATTTAAACATCATTGAGGGCATGGATGGCATGGGATTGTGCTGATTTTTATGTGTTTTACGACTTTTTGGGGGTGTTGTTGGGACTGGCCATGTGGGTGGGGGCCATTTTGAGTGCTGGTACAGGCAGGCCCTGGCCATGTGCTGGGGGGCAAGGGGCCATTTTGAAACCAGGCCGTGTTCTCTGGCCTGCACCTATTTTGCCTAGCTTTCATCCTTTATGCCCAGGGGTAGTGAGTGGTGCATGGGCCTAGTCTTTCTGTGGGGTGTCTTGAATTTAAACATCATTGAGGGCAAGGATGGCATGGGATTGTGCTGATTTTTGTGTGTTTTTCGACTTTTTGGGGGTGTTGTTGGGACTGGCCATGTGGGTGGGGGCCATTTTGAGTGCTGGTACAGGCAGGCCCTGGCCATGTGCAGGGGGGCAAGGGGCCATTTTGAAGGCAGGCAGTGTTCTCAGGCCTGCACCCATTTTGCCTAGCTTTCATCCTTTATGCCCAGGGGTAGTGAGTGGTGCATGGGCCTAGTCTTTCTGTGGGGTGTCTTGAATTTAAACATCATTGAGGGCAAGGATGGCATGGGATTGTGCTGTTTTTTGTGTGTTTTTCGACTTTTTGGGGGTGTTGTTGGGACTGGCCATGTGGGTGGGGGCCATTTTGAGTGCTGGTACAGGCAGGCCCTGGCCATGTGCTGGGGGGCAAGGGGCCATTTTAAAGGCAGGCAGTGTTCTCAGGCCTGCACCCATTTTGCCTAGTTTTCATCCTTTATGCCCAGGGGTAGTGAGTGGTGCATGGGCCTAGTCTTTCTGTGGGGTGTCTTGAATTTAAACATCATTGAGGGCATCGATGGCATGGGATTGTGCTGATTTTTGTGTGTTTTTCGATTTTTTGGGCTGCTGTTGGGGCCTTTTGCCCAGGGTTAGTGAGTGGTGCATGGGCCTAGACTTTCTGTGGGGTGTCTTGAATTTAAACATCATTGAGGGCATGGATGACATGGGATTGTGCTGATTTATGTGTGTTTTTTGACATTTTGGCGGTGTTGTTGGGACTGGCCATGTGGGTGGGGCCATTTTCTGTGCTGGTATAGGCTGGCCCTGGCCATGTGCTGGGGGGCAAGGGGCCATTTTAAAGGCAGGCAGTGTTCTCAGGCCTGCACCCATTTTGCCTAGCTTTCATCCTTTATGCCCAGGGGTAGTGAGTGGTGCATGGGCCTAGTCTTTCTGTGGGGTGTCTCGAATTTAAACATCATTGAGGGCATGGATGGCATGGGATTGTGCTGATTTTTGTGTGTTTTTCGATTTTTTTGGCTGCTGTTGGGGCCTTTTGCCCAGGGGTAGTGAGTGGTGCATGGGCCTAGTCTTTCTGTGGGGTGTCTTGAATTTAAACATCATTGAGGGCATGGATGGCATAGGATTGTGCTGATTTTTATGTGTTTTTTTACTTTTTGGGGGTGTTGTTGGGACTGGCCATGTGGGTGGGGGCCATTTTGAGTGCTGGTACAGGCAGGCCCTGGCCATGTGCTGGGGGGCAAGGGGCCATTTTAAAGGTAGGCATTGTTCTCAGGCCAGCACCCATTTTGCCTAGCTTTCATCCTTTTGCCCGGGGGTAGTGAGTGGTGCATGGGCCTAGTCTTTCTGTGGGGTGTCTTGAATTTAAACATCATTGAGGGCATGGATGGCATGGGATTGTGCTGACTTATGTGTGTTTTTCGACTTTTTGGCGGTGTTGTTGGGACTGGCCATGTGGGCGGGGGCCATTTTCTGTGCTGGTATAGGCTGGCCCTGGCCATGTGCTGGGGGCAAGGGGCCATTTTAAAGGCAGGCAGTGTTCTCAGGCCTGCACCCATTTTGCCTAGCTTTCATCCTTCATGCCCAGGGGTAGTGAGTGGTGCATGGGCCTAGTCTTTCTGTGGGGTGTCTTGAATTTAAACATCATTGAGGGCATAGATGGCATGGGATTGTGCTGATTTTTGTGTGTTTTTCAATTTTTTTGGCTGCTGTTGGGGCCTTTTGCCCAGGGGTAGTGAGTGGTGCATGGGCCTAGTCTTTCTGTTGGGTGTCTTGAATTTAAACATCATTGAGGGCATGGATGGCATGGGATTGTGCTGATTTTGATGTGTTTTGTCGACTTTTTGGGGATGTTGTTGGGACTGGCCATGTGGGTGGGGGCCATTTTGAGTGCTGGTACAGGCAGGCCCTGGCCATGTGCAGGGGGGCAAGGGGCCATTTTGAAGGCAGGCAGTGTTCTCAGGCCTGCACCCATTTTGCCTAGCTTTCATCCTTTATGCCCAGGGGTAGTGAGTGGTGCATGGGCCTAGTCTTTCTGTGGGGGTGTCTTGAATTTAAACATTATTGAGGGCATGGATGGCATGGGATTGTGCTGATTTTTATGTGGTTTTCAAATTTTTGGGGGTGTTGTTGGGACTGGCATGTGGGTGGGGGCCATTTTGAGTGCTAGTACAGGCAGGCCCTGGCCTTGTGCTGGGGGCAAGGGGCCATTCTGAAGGCAGGCAGTGTTCTCAGGCCTGCACCCATTTTGCCTAGCTTTCATCCATTATGACCAGGGGTACTCAGTGGTGCATGGGCCTAGACTCTCTGTGGGGTGTCTTGAATTTAAACATCATTGAGGGCATGGATGGCATGGGATTGTGCTGATTTTTTTGATGTGTTTTTCGACTTTTTGGGGTGTATAACTGATGTTCCTCTGTCTTCCATTGCTTTTAGGTGCACAAGAGAACCACCAGTGCCAGGAAGAAGTCTTGCAGCGGTGTGCGTGCAGCATAACGTCACGCGACGTCACGTGTGGCCACAGACAAGACAACTCTGTAACTTGTGCAACTGCGGCCTGCTGTTCAGACATCTGAAGAAGATGGCCCCAAAAAAAGTTCCCCGTAGCTCCTCTAGCAAGAAAGTTGCCAGTAAGGAGCAGAAGAAGCAAGTTACCAAGGAGACTGGTGTGCCGCCCGCCACATTTTTTGGGAATAAAAAAAAAAGTACGCCTGCAGCAGCAGCAGGATCTGCTGGGGACCAAGCTGGGAGCAGCACCTCCGCTCCATTGGGCTCAGTGCCACCACCACCACGCCAACTTAAGTCCAAGCCCTTGAGTGCTGCAGAGGCACTTAGTCTAGTTGTTCAATCACCATCGACCAGTGATGTTGGCTCATCGAAAGAAAGTAGCAGCAATGTCCCTCAATCAACACAGGTTGTTGTAACTCATCTGATGAGTGTTCAACAACCACAGCCGCAACAACAACCACATGTGCAAGTACAAGCCCAAGTACATGTGGAAGGAGAGGCAGCGCAAGGAGACGCGCAAGCAGAGGTGCATGGAGGGGCACAAGTGCCCACAATAGTTGTTCCTCCCGAAGTAGGGGCACATCAGGAAATCGACATTCAAGCCGAGCTATCATTTGAATAAGCCACTCCTCCTGATCATTCATTGTCTTCCACATCCCTAGCAAGGAAAAGATCAAGGATGGTGTCTACATCTTCTTCAAGCCCCCTTCCTTCTGATGATATGGATCTAACTTGGGAACCACCACTGCCGTCTGAGAGTGAGGCACACCATGATCTGACAAAGGTAGCTAAGCGTAAAAGGAAGGTCCCCGAAAGACTCATAGTTATGGGGTGTGATGATGACGCTGAAGAAGTGGCGTATACTACTCCTGCTGATGAAGACTCTCACGATGACGACGCAGTCATCATACACGCCACTCCAGCCTCAGCGGGCATGCAGCAAACAGACATTTTGACCCTAGCCCGAAAAGCTGCTGAGCGTGATGTTGTCGACGAGGATGCAATGGGACCACCATCATTGGAGTTAACTAGTACACCACCACCTATTGCTTCCATATTTTTTTCTCACCAGAAGGGACCTCCATCAACCTTGAACTCAATTAGTGGTGGTGCAAGTGCACAACGTAGTAAAATTTGGCAACACACATCCTCAACTTCATCTGGCATTAGCAGCATGACCACCACTATCGCCTCCTCCGGCCCCCACAGACATTTGAAGTCCGCAGTTTGGGACTTTTTTAGTGTTTGCACAACAAGGGAAAACATAGCCATTTGTAGCATTTGTAAGCTTGCAGTTAGTCGTGGTAAGCTTGGTATCAACTATGGTACCGGAGGCCAGAGAGGTCATCTTGAGAGACAGCACACTGTCCAATGGCATGCGCACCTAAATGAGATCAAGGAAGCCCGAATTGGAAGTCAACAAACTGCATCCATTGATGTTTCATCTGATGATGACGAGGAGGAAGAAGCGTCAAACATTTCTTTACTTACAGCCAGTACCCCTGTCAGCAGCACATCCCCTGTGAGCCACACTAAGAGTGTGGGAGAGAGTGAGACACCAATGCGAAAAAATAATCATCACAGAGCGTAACTGGGTCGAAGAAGTCATCATCATCATCCCGTAAAATCATGGTCCAGCCCACCATTAGAAGCATGTTGTTTTCAGAAGCGCCATTTGAACGCAACCACCCACTGACGCGTCTGTATAACACTAAGCTGGCTAAAATGCTAGCTCTGGACCTTCTCCCTTTTTCTTTTGTGGAAGGGGTTGGTTTTCTTGAATTAGTGGCAACTCTCAGCCCTAAATGGAAGGTTCCTAGCCGGTTCTATTTTGCCAGAGTTGCGGTTCCAGCACTACATGCAGATGTGCTGGAGGTGATTGGGGCAGCTTTGCAGAAGAGTGCTGTTCACACTATACATCTGACAACAGACATGTAGACTAGTGGTGCAGGCACTGATTACATGTACATCACTGCACACTGGGTTTCTTTTTCAGGAGTTACAGCAAATCTAAGGGCAGGTGTTGACCCGGACAACATTTTTAAAGCTGCTCGGAAACATGCAACACTAGCCATGTTTAGCATGGAGACAAATCATACAGGAGAAAACATTTTGAAGGAGTTTAACACAAAGGTCTTTCAATGGCTGTCCCCCAAAAAACGCAAGATTTGTAATGTTTCCACGGATAATGGCGCCAATGTAGTTAAGGTGGCAACACGTTGGAACTCAACCTTCTACATGCTTGAGTGTCTGTATGAGCAGTTTACGGTAGTCAATCAGTATTTCTTAACACTGGGTACAGCTATGAAGGACCTGAGGCTAGCAATGGGAGCTAGGTAAAAGCCTGACAGACATACTTCGTCCTTTTGAGGTCTTCACGCGTGCAGTCAGCAGGGAGGACTGTAATTTGGGAAAAGCTAACCCATTGTTGCGCATGCTAGAGCACCAACTGAAGGCGGTGTCTTCTATGTTTCAAAAAGATGAAGAAAAGCAAGAAGCTTTTGATTTGGCGGAGAAATTATTACAGCGCCTACTTGGCGATGAACGTCTTCAAATGATCCACTCAGAACAGCATTACATTTGTGCTACTATTCTGGATCCACGCTACAAAAAGGCACTGGCAGGCAGAGCATTCTTTGCTTTTAGTGACGCAGAAGTTTTAATGTACAAACGTTGGCTAGCTGTGTCAGCCATGAGGTTTGAAAGAGAACGGCAGGAAATTGAAGGAAAAGGCAGTACATCAGCATCAGCAGGCCATCCTGAGTCAAAAGAATCCACTTCTGCACCTGTGGCAGAAGTGACCTCTCAGCCGTTAAAGACACCAGCAACCGGATCATCTGCACCAGACACAACAGTAACATTGTGTGAAGAAGAGCATTGGCTAACTCAGCTTGGGTTTGCTTCTCAAAAGGTCCCAGCAAAAAGTAAGCAAAGTGGAGGAACCGTGGAGAACCTTGAGTCGATGGTGCAGGACTATCTGAATGACTCAACAGAGGTCTAGGTTCATGATGACCCATTGGCGTATTGGCATGGGAAAAAAGAATTGTGGCCAGAGATCTCCAACCTGGCTATAAACTACTTGTCTTGCCCACTCGCAAGCGTGTCTTCTGAACGTGTTTTCAGTGCTGCTGGTGGCATTGTAACTTGCAAAAGGATCCGCCTCTCGCCCAAAAATGTGGAGAGGTTAACAATGATCAAGATGAATCAGCACCTCATACCACCAGATTACAAAGTACGAGAATACACACCGGAAGAAGACGAAGAGGACACCGACTTAGATGAGAGACTTTCTTCTCTGTTAGGTGACCTACTCCTGCCTGAATTCGCAGAGTATGAGGACAAACTCTTCTTCCCTGACACCGAGCCCTGATAATGAGCCAATGAATCAATAACTTTCTTTTTCGTCCTTATTCACTTTTATTCCTGTGTGTATGTCTTTCTTTGTTTTGCAAAGTCAATATTTTAAAAACGTTAATCACCTAATCACAAAAACAAGCCCATCATCAGAACTGTCTTCACTTATTTGCTTATTGATTTGAAGGTGCCGCAGTCTGCATTTCTCAGGTTCACAAGCTCACAAGAACATGCTCCTCTATCCTCCTCCTCCAGACTCCTATTTCCCTCAAAGCAGAGGGCTGGATTATGCCCAATGAAGAAAGACTCTGCACTTGTGGGGGTGTTCTACTTCTTTGTGGGTGAGTTGACAGCCCCGGGGCCATTGCTGGGAAGGTCTAATACCGAATAAAAGTGCTTTGGCAAAATCAGACTTGAAAAAGTTTTTGCCTTTTTGCTCACTATCATGTTTTCGGGGGTCTGTTTGGGGGGCTTCCTGGTGTTTGTGGGTGGGTTTCGGGGTCTGGGAGTACTGCTGGCACAGTCTAATGTTGATTGCATTCGTTTTCTAGGACATCCATGGTGGAAAAGTCGAGTCATGACCTAGCTGCACAGCGCGTTTGGACAGAAGGCCGAAAAATATTGTAAGTATGAGATTTTCCATTTTTGCTTTTTCCCTGCTTGGGGGTGTTGCGCTTTTTTGCGGGTGGGTTGGTGGGTCTTGGGGCATTGCTGGGAAGGTCTAATACCCGATAAAACTCGTTTGGGCAAAATCAGACTTGAAAACGTTTTTGCCTTTTTGTTCACTATCATGTTTTCGGGGGCCTGTTTGGGGGGCTTCCTGGTGTTTGTGGGTGGGTTTCGGGGTCTAGGAGCACTTCTGGGTATGAATACTTTTGATTGCAAGAGGTTTGAAGAAAATCCATGGTGGCAAAGGGGAGTTAGGGCCTAGCTGCAGAGCGCGCAGGAAGTGATTTTGGAAATTGGCCTGAAAATGACTGTCCCCATTTTTGTACTATTGCTTTTTGGCTGTTTGGGGGTCTTCTACTTGTTTCTGCCTGGGTTGACGGCTTTGGGGCCATTGCTGGGAAGGTCTAATACCGGATAAAAGTGGTTTGGACAAAATCCATGAGGAAAAAGTTTTTGCTTTTCCTGACATTTCGCTTAATTTAGCATTTTTGGGGGCCGGTTTGGGGGGCTTCCTGGTGTTTTTGGGTGGGTTTCGGGGTCTGGGAGCACTGTTGGTTATGGATTGTATCTTTTGATTGCAAGAGGTTTGAAGAAAATCCATGGTGGCAAAGGGGAGTTAGGGCCTAGCTGCAGAGCGCGCGTGGAGTGATTTTGGAAATTGGCCTGAAAATGACTGTCCCCATTTTTTTACTTTTGCTTTTTGGCTGTTTGGGGGTATTCTACTTGTTTTCGCCCGGGTTGACGGCTCTGGTGCCATTGCTGGGAAGGTCTAATACCGGATAAAAGTGGTTTGGACAAAATCCATGGGGAAAAAGTTTTTGCTTTTTCTGACATTTCACTCAATTTAGCGTTTTTCAGGGGCCTGTTTGGGGGCTTCCTGGTGTTTTTGGGTGGGTTTCGGGGTCTGGGAGCACTGCTGGGTATGGATACTTTTGATTGCAAGAGGTTTGAAGAAAATCCATGGTGGCAAAGGGGAGTTAGGGCCTAGCTGCAGAGCGCGCGCGAAGTGATTTTGGAAATTGGCCTGAAAATGGCTGTCCCCATTTTTGTACTTTTGCTTTTTGGCTGTTTGGGGGTCTTCTACTTGTTTTCGCCCGGGTTGATGGCTCTGGGGCCATTGCTGGGAAGGTCTAATACCGGATAAAAGTGGTTTGGACAAAATCCATGAGGAAAAAGTTTTTGCTTTTTCTGACATTTCGCTCAATTTAGCGTTTTTGGGGGCCTGTTTGGGGGTCTTCCTGGTGTTTGTGGGTGGGTTTCGGGGTCTGGGAGCACTGCTGGGTATGGATACTTTTGATTGCAAGAGGTTTGAAGAAAATCCATGGTGGCAAAGGGGAGTTAGGGCCTAGCTGCAGAGCGCGCGCGGAGTGATTTTGGAAATTGGCCTGCAAATGACTAAGTCCCCATTTTTGTACTTTTGCTTTTTGGCTGTTTGGGGGTCTTCTACTTGTTTTTCTCCTGGGTTGACGGCTCTGGGGCCATTGCTGGGAAGGTCTAATACCGGATAAAAGTGGTTTGAACAAAATCGGAGGCGAATTGTTTTTTTGCGTTTTTGCTGACTTGCTTGTCTTTGAGGTGCTCTTTGGGGGGGTACCGGGTGTTTGTGGGTGGGTTTTGCGGTGTCGGAGCCCTGCTGGCACAGTCTAATTTTGATTGCATTTGTTTTTCAGGAAATCCATGGTCTAGCTGCACAGCGCGTTTTGACAGAATTGAAAGAAGGCTGAAAAATATTGTAAGTATGAGATTTTCCATTTTTGCTTTTTGGCTGTTTGGGGGTGTTGTGCTTTTTTGTGGGTGGGTTGGCGGGTCTTGGGGCATTGCTGGGAAGGTCTAATACTGGATAAAAGTGGTTTTGACAAAATCCATGCTGAAAAGCCTTTTGGCATTTTTTGTAACTTAGGGTTCATTAGGGTTAGCACTAGCAGCAGTATTCCAAGTGTTTGGGGGTGTTCTAGATTTTTGCAACTAGGTTCTGGGGTCTTACAGCACTCGTGGGAATGTGTAATCTTGGTTGCAAGTGGTTTGAAGAAAATCCATGGTGGGAAAGGGGGGATTTGGCCTAGTTAAAGAAAGCGTTTGCCACTGTTCTTAACTTAGGGCTCGTTGGGGTTAGCAGTATTGTATTGCGTGTGTTTGGGTGGGGGGCTGTTTGTGGGGGGGTTTGCAAGTCTTGGAGCGATGCTGGGTATGGATACTTTTGCTTGCTTGCAAGTGGTTTGAATACAATCCACGGTGGGTAAGGGGGGATTTGGGCCTACTTTACTTTCAAAGTACGTTTTGTCACCATTTTTCTACTAGGCCTCGTTTTTTGAGATCTGATTGGGGGTCTTCGACATTTTTGCGACTGGGTTTAGTAGGGGTCTGGGAGCACTGCTGGGAAGGTCTAATTTTGTTCTAAGACCCAGTTTACAGTACACCTAGCTTGAGGGGAAAGATCCGCTAAATTAATTCGCCCATACTTATTTATCCTTCAAAAGGAGACTCAGACAGAGTACGCACTTTCAAAAATATTGTACTGTCTAATAGGAAACTCAAAGTGTGACTTTTTGCACTACACAGCGTACATACCTTATATTTATTTGTCAGTGGTGTTCTAATATCACTTCCTGTTTTTCCATCAATAATTACAGGCCGGGTTTCAGTCTGTGCAATGGGAAAAAACGGATGAAATCAGGCTTCACATTAGCGAGCCGCAATTCAGCATCCGCCAGGCAGGCAGTGGACAGGGTGTCTTCTGGTCACCAACATTGATGGACGGAGCGTCAGCTGGAATGGAGGAGTCCCGCTAATAAGAGGAATGGTTTAATGCATGCAACTTACCAAATTCAACAGGACAACTAAAACAACATACAGATACAGTATCCGTTCTTTTCTAATTATCTTTTAAGTAATGTTATTGCTGTGAACTTCTATGAGTGTGACTCTGCATTTCTTTGATCTCTGCTTCTAAATTCATCCCTACAGCCATTCCATAGGTTTTACTTGTGCTATTTTTAAACCTAATTTAATGTAAGAAGTGTTTCTCTGAGTGCAGAGATAGGCAAGTGAAAAAGCATAATTAGTACTGCAGCCCTGTACTGTCTCATTCTTTCATTCACGGTTGTCGAAAGTACACTTACTTTTCAGTAACCATGCATGCAGTAGTGCATGCACTTCCTTTATGTCACTTAAAAGATTTATGGTTAGCTTTGTACCCAAAGATTTCTTTATCTTCAATTATTGTTTGTCCATGCTGTGCTTTTTTTTTCTCTAAACAAAACTTTCCCAAAATCCCCCATTCCCATCCATTTTCCATACCCTAACCCTCTTCCCCCGGGCTGTGTGGTTTTGATTGATATGTGACTAAATGACAGCAATAACTCCACACACTTGCTGGGGAGGATAAGGTCATAGCAACAAGCTGGTGAAGGAATCCGAGGATATATTCTATTCTTACTCAGCTTGACACTCAGTCACTATTGGCAAATGAAAGCAGATTTTCTTGTGCGCCAACAACTTGATTGGTCATCAAGAACATCCTCCTCCTAGACATGGCAAATTATTACGCTGCTGTGTCCTTCACCTTTGGTACTATTTCTTGTAGTAGTAGCCAATGTCAAAGAAATTCAAAGCAAGTACTAGTAATATTTTCAATACTTTACCATTTGTTAGGCTACATTGTGGCACTGTTCTAGTGTACTGTCACCTGCTATTCTCTATTGTACCGTTCTAATGCTACGGTAAGGACAAACAAGGTTTCATTTTCTTTTTTTTCAGATGCTGCAACTGTCACTGTGTAACACCACTAGTACCACCGCAATGATGACATTTCATCCTCCCAGGATTGCCAACCTTAATCGCCATTTGCTGTGCAGCCAGCCGTGTGCCTAGCCCTATTTCCAAACACAAATTACAGGTAAGATAAGCGTTTGGGGAGGAAGTATAATGGAGTATTAGGAGAGACGAGAGACTGACGCTAGTACTAGTAAAGTCCTAGGACCATTGAATTCACTTACTCTGTGAGAGGCACTTAGTTTTTAAAACATTTGGGCAATTAATTACACAACTTGAATCAAGATGCCACTTAAGTTTCAGGAAAACAAACTTACTGTTAAACCCCCACCCACCAGCCTCAAAAGCAGTAAAACAAACACGTATGCTAAGATAAAGTTTAAATTATATTTATATCCCTAACAAAAATAATCTCCCGCAAGACCCAACCCAGCCCCACTCCCTAACCCCAACGAATGTCCATGAAAAGTCCAAAAAACCCAACTCCCAATTCCCACCCCCCAGAAGTCTTTAAAAAAGGGGCAAGGGACAGTCTCCTCCTACTGCTGGCTGCTACTGTTGACTTTCCGGGCCAGGTCGGTATTCTCCTTGCGGAGGGTCTCGAGCAGGGCTTTGGTGTTGAGGAGCTCCTGCTCGAGGTAGGAGACCCTCAGGGAAAGGCGGTGCATCCTTTTTTTGTAACTGCTGTGGGGGGCAGCTGATTTCTTTGCTGCTCGGCGGTGGCGGATGGCTGCTGTACCCCGGTTCCGTACCGCTGGAGACCTGCTGCGCTGACTGGCTGACCCAGGGAGCGCAGATGAGGATGCAGGTGTCGCCGTAGATGTTGTAGACGTACTCTGCGTGTCCTCCTCCTCCTGAGCCACCAGCCGCCGATATTCAGCGACAGTGGCCTCCAGCCTCCGTTGCCGTGCCCGTCTAGCCAGCTCCTTCCGTGTTGGTTTGGAAGGAGCATCTATATGAAGAAAGAAAAAGACATAGTCTGTAACCAATGCTCTTTAAGATTAACACAAAATGATTCAGCAGAAAGTTGTGTCACAGTAGAACTAGCAACTTGCAAGCGCAGTACATAACTTTTGTGGCCAGTATCTATCTAACCTCCCACTTTTCCATCCTTGCTCTAACATTAGTGGGAGTTTAAGGAATCAATTCTACGAGCACTATGGACACACTCCATTAGAGTCGACTATGACAGTACATCAGTCTTATTCTTCTTCTTCTCTCTTGTTTAGCAAAATTGGTACGTTAACTTCTGCAAGCCGGCATAATGCCAGCGAAGTCAACTTGCACCCGAGAAAAACAGACACCCGCCATGATGAGTGAGACAGACTTGCGTTACTGTACCAGTCCAGTACATGCAGGTGGTGATGCTCTTACTTTTCTATTATGGGTGGCACTGAGAATACTCTGTTACAAGGGCTACTGCTTAATTAATTTAACTTTCACCCTACAGTGCCAATGAATACTAGAAAAGGAAAATGAAGAAGATAAATAATCTGATTATCTATCACTGCACATGGTATGTATTTGCTTACATATGGGATGACTTTAGGTGCTTTGCTTTTTATTGAGTGAACAGTGATACTTCCACACATGAATGACCGAGTTCTACTAAACTTATTACCAGAGGTAGTGAGTGGCCATCGTAATAGCCGGATATATGCTGTGCTTGCAATACAAACTACTGCTACTATTCATGCTAGTATTTGGACAAAATTACAACTTCTTTTCCTTGCCTTTCCTACACTGGAACGGACATGCGGGTGCGGTGTTACATGCTCTTCAAAGTAACACTTAGTTCATCCAGTGACTGTCTACTCTCTCTAGATACACATATGCTATCTGAGAGTCAGA
Source organism: Lissotriton vulgaris (assembly GCF_964263255.1). Lineage (NCBI taxonomy): Eukaryota > Metazoa > Chordata > Amphibia > Caudata > Salamandridae > Lissotriton > Lissotriton vulgaris. The sequence continues at coordinate 886,715,192 of NC_141687.1, forward strand.
TAGTACCATGATCCAGGCATCCATCGATTCAAACTATATGTCAATCATTCTTCCTCATGTCTCTCATCTGGACAAACCTTACGTTTTCACATGGGGAGCACACTATGCAGTCTGCAATCTCAATAAGTAAGGAATATAAGAGCTTACCACTGCCCGCCACTACAGTGGCGAGCCGCACAGCAGTTTGGTCCTGCACTTGCACCGCCTTCTCCCCAGAGCTTTCCTCCTCCACCTCCGCGCTAGGCCCAGCACCAGATGTTCCACCTACAAAGTACATTTAAGAATGTTAGATGTCATAGACATACACCACTCACTAGTATTTTGTCTAGGAATGAAGAAATGTGAATACAGAAACCAATCTAATAATTTGTGATTGTCTACTCTAAAGTAAAAATGTCCCTTTTTCCAGGGAAGGGTGTTGTCTTGCTGCACTTTTTTTCTAAGAACAAATCCTCATCACCACTAGGACAGAGGGATCAACGATTCAGCACCAAAAAGAAAAATTAAAGTTCAAACCAGGTGAGGGCTCGGCTCGCCCACAATAAATATGTGCAATAAATCACTATAAGAACTTTTCCATTTTTAATCAACCGTTTATGTTTTATGACAAGCTTGATTTTAATAAATATTTTTACTTTTAATAAAGCTTTACAACTTAAATAGACTCTGTGGTTTTTGGTCATGAGTGAATGACCAAAAGGTTTTGCAATTTGCAAGCATGAGTCCGTGCCTCTGACACTTCTGGACTCTGACTCCGTACTCTTGTCCTGCGTTGGATAATCATCATTCGGGATCAATCATCGATGAATTCAGGAGCTAAATGACTCTGCCACACTATCTAGTCAGTAAGGTGATTGGGGGTTCTTCAAATTCTGATATCACTGAGGTACGTGGAAAGTCTACCTGCGCCTATTATAATTGATAAACAATGCACTATTTGGTGTCCATAGTTCTGTTTGTGCAGTTTGTCACTGCAACAGTAGTAGTATGGATAGTCCTCCTATCCAAACCAAAAGTAAAGTAGTATCTTATTATTTCTTGGTGGTCATTCACCTTTTTATTGTTGGTAATTGTCAAAGCATAAACATTTAGAAGACTTGAAAAGACATTATGGCCAATCCCAGAGGACTGCACTCAGTGCATAGAGCTATTGCTGACTAGAATGGGAGTTTCGTTTTACACCTTTTGCCAAATGTGCAATCTTAGTTAGCTACACAGACAGACTAATAAGAATAATCTAGTAATACCACAGGGAGTGATAGTCGAGGAAGGATAAGAATTTAGATACAGTCTACAAGAAGATCAAAGACGATTTAGAAAAAATCGAATGAGGAACGCTAGGAAAAAATAGGTACTCTATATTAAAATTAAAACTTACCGGGGCCAGCAAGGGAGCCCTCGCCTGACCGTTCCTGGCCTTGTTCAGCAGCAGCAGCAGCCTCATCCAATGCCCTCTTGCCCCTGGGGGGAGCTGATGTACAACATGAAAGAAAGAAAGACCAGAAAACATGGATGATATTTGTCAACCAAATCAAACATTTCAAAAGAACAATAACAAAATATTTTGGCGAAATAGCAAATAGACAACTATTCCACGGGACATATTGACCTATCTCATGTGGTCTACTATGATATTAGTATTGCTTGACTTGCGGACCGTCGACTTGGAAAGTTATGTAACTCACTAAACAAACTACTAAAAAGGTTCGCCTAGGACTGGCAGGCATCAGTCCGCAGGACAAGAAGTGACAGACAAAGTCCATCGTGAATGCAGATCAGCGACAACACTAAAAAGTTTCCTACTACATTAACCAGTCATTAAAATACTCAGACTATCAATTCACCACCACTATTTCTCCTTATTGCCAGGTGTACAAAGGAAGGACTGGACTTGAGTCTGTAGGGGCTGATTTAGAAGCCCCTTGCGGCTCTTTTGCTCCATTGTTGCGTGACTTTTGTGACGCAGTGGCTGAACAAAAGAGGCACCATGGTGCGGCGTATATTAACAACGTGAAGCATATGGGAGATGCATCACGTTGTAAAGCCCTGCGCCATCAGGGGACGTTCCGGTGCAAGGGAGGGTGTTCCTGTGCAGGAACGCATCCTAAAAGTGGCTGAGGGAAATCTACAAGATTTCAATCAGTCACTTTTAGGACAATGATGCGTGACTCAAACCCTGCGCCTGCTTGAAACAGACGTACGGCTTGACGCAGCATTGGGGAGATAGGGCACCCCAGAGCATTGCTGGAGCTGCGCCATCGTTGCGACGCAACTCTAGCAATGCGCCGCTTTTACGGCACAGATGTGTAACGCTTCAGTGACGTTTTGGGCCCATGGTGCGCCGCATTGTAAATACGGCGCACCATGGGTGGTGGTGGCGTGGAGCACAATTACTGGCGCATCCCTGCTACTTTGCAGGGATGCGCTGGTAATCAAAAATCTGACCCTTAGTGTCTAGCATTACGCAGTTCTTTAAACTACACTCATACATAATTTCTCAGGCCAATGAAATGAACACAAAATCGAAAACAAATAAGCATAGTTGCAACGCTACTGAGAAGGAGAGCAGCGCACCTGAAATGCACGAAGATTTTGAAATATAATTTACCTACAATGTAATCAGCAGCATTATTGCTCTTGGTAAAAAACAAAAATTTGCAATATAATAACACACAGAGCAGGAGAAAACAGAGTAGTGAAGAAATAGCTACTACTACTCACCAAGCCCGGGGATCTCAAGGCCGAGCAGATCGATCAAGTCGCGTTCCCGGTCCAGGAGATCCGTCCAACGGTGGGTGGCCTGGTTGTAGGTGCGCCGGACCCGAGAGTGTTGGTACATGGCCCGGCACACCTTCTCCCACCGCTTTCGGCGCTCCCGGATCCCGTACCCACTAGCGATCTTGCCGCCTGCCATGATGGTCCCGGGGAGGCGGCGCTGAACATAAAAAACTAGTGCGGCCACCTCCTCCACGCTGAAGATCTCCCGGGCTGTGACTGTCTCCACCCTCAAACGCCCGCAGGGGAGCCGGGCACGGGGTGCGGGACCCTTCCCCTTCTCAGGCTGCTTCCCGGCTCCCTTTACCATGGTCTGGGCAGAAAGGAAGGTAAATAATAAAGAAGAAAAAGAATAGGGAAGAAGAAAAGAAAAGAGTTTAAAAAAGTAGTTTAAAATTAACCAAAAATAGCAGAAAACACAAAAATATAGAGCTAGAAAAATAGCGGGATAGATAATAAGTAAAATAGATAAAAAAAAGTCAAACAAGCAAAGGATGGCAGAGATTCAGAGAGGATACAGAAAGCATGCCCAGAACCATAGCAATGAATGAGAAACAAGATGGCCGCGCCCCTTCACGACAGCGTGGGTAAGTTCGCGCGAGATTTCCCTCGCGATCACACGCAAACTTGCACTAGCGAGCCGCACACTTTGCGAGATTACACATCGCGCCCGGAAACGGAAATACGTCATGCAATTAAGATGGCCGCACCCGAGAACGACCGTGAGGGTATCTTCGGGCCGTTGCGCTACAAGCGGCTCGCTAAAATGCACAAAACATTGCGAACTAACACGCCGCAAAAAAACAAATAGCATATTCGCACAAATTTGCAGCTACCGAATTCGATCTCGCAAATTCGCGCCCCGCGAATCCCGCGAAATTGCAGAAAAACGAGTTTTGCAAAACTGAAAGCACTCAGCAGGTGCAAAAGTTCAAACTCAACATTAGTAACCATTCGCTGTAGTGCTTCCTGAGGGGCCCCTCCAGAGTTCAGTTGCCTACTTGCAACTATTCTATGACCCTGCTCTGATCCTCACAGCAGGCTCATAGAATAGCTACAAGTACGCCACAAAGGTCCTGTGAAAAAAAATTGCACTGCAACAGAAAGCAAATTACAGATAAGGAAGCAGGTGCCAGACTGGGAGTTTAAATTCAGTGACACATTAATCAACCCCAAATTAATTATGTCAGTTGAAGCAGGGCAGGTGTGCTTGCTTTTCCCCCCCATAATCTACAGTGATGAACCAGAGGGTGGCAGTGATGTACCAGAGGGTGGCATGGGTGAACTAGAGGGTGGCAGTGGTGAAACAGAGGGTGCTGTGAACCTGTGATGATGAACCAGACGTAAAAACAACATAGTTGCGACCATTGCGAGCCGACAAGTAAGTTCGCAATTGCGAACTGGTACAAAACCCTTGCGAACTAGCAAAAACCCTTGCGAACAAAAAAAAAAGAAAAAATCCGCAAATTCGCGAGAGTTTGCGGATTTTGCAGATTGCGAATTCGTGAATACGCAAATTCGCCAACCGCGAATTCGCAAAATTCGCCCATGCTTATGCTGCAATTCTGTTTCTCTACTTGTTTTTCAATAGCAAGGCACTGCAAGTCTATCTTACATGAGTCATGACGGGCCTAGGATAGAGTTACTCATAGTCAGGAGGAGGATGGAAGAACTCAGGGTGGGAGCTGGGGGACTACCTCATCAACAGCAAGAAGCAAGAAGTTATTGGCTTGAGAGGTAACCAACAGTCCGAGTACGAGGCCTAGTACTCAGCTATGTGGAATGGAGATAGATGCATTTATTTGTGAAATGCTGCTGTGTGTGTCTGTGTTGCACTGGTGGCAAAAGTAAAACGCTGAGTCAGCATTTCTTGTTGTGTCATCATATCGTAGTCGATTATCAATTATTTCTAAAGTGTTGATATAACCCACTAACTCAGTGTTTTTATTTCCTTTTAGTAGCCTGTGATGGATAATCCTTCAGATCAATCCTACAGTTGGGGCTCAACTGGATGGAAGTGGGATCTCGCCTGTGAAGCTGTGATGCCTTCCCTGTTATTGCTTAATCTATATTCAGGTATGACAACTATGGAGTGAAGTGAGCTAGTTAAGTTAGTAGTTAAGTAACTAACTGCTACTACAAGTAATAATTTGTCTAGGATGTTGTAGACAATGTAGGTCATGGCAGCATCACCCCTAATGTTAGAGAGATATAACTCTATAAATAAGTGGTACACTCCTATAATAAACAGGTTGTGTGAAACTGAAGGCAGTTGTGCAATGTAAAAGTAAAGCAGACTACTTGAGGCATACATTTCAATAAAGTATAGTTTTCCCTTTATATTTTGACACACAAACCCACCCTCTCTACCCTCACAACTTACCTACCTCTCTTCCCAAACAAACTGACACAAGCTCCAATGTCCCAAAATCTAAAATGTCCAAAGAATAAAACCTGGTCCCAACTACTTTAACAACAAGTCCCTCCCACTGAAGCAAGTTTTAAAAAAGGGCTAAAAGCAGGCATTCTGTTTCTGGGTCCGGAACTGGACCAGGCTCTGCTCCATCGTGGCGAGCTGAATCTCCATGTTGTTTAGCCGCTGCAGGATACGCCTCAGCAGTGCCCTGCTGTTGACATTGTGGGAGGGGATGGAAGCAGTTGATGTCAGCTGGCAGCAGCGCCAGCGATGGGATGGCCGGGAGACTGATGGGGACCGGCTGCACTGGGGCCTGTCTGAGAGGCATCTACTTCAACCTCCTTCTCTTCCAGGACATTCAGCTGCAGTTATTCCTGTAGTATGTGGTCTAGCCTCTTCTGCCACAGTCATGCCATGTTCTCCTACCAGTTGGTGTTGGGTGCTATGGGTGGCACAGCAGGCTATATTGAGAAAAACTCAAAGAAAAGAATTGAAATTGTAAATAATGCTCTGTGCAAACAATTCTTTGATATTAGTGGGTGGCACAGTAGCAGTACATTGCTAGTCCCCTAGGGTCATTGGAATTGGATGTGAGCATGATTAGGAGAGTCACAAGGCCAATTCTATGTTTAACCCACACATGCCTTGCATAAAAAGCGCTGACTGTGTGGCAGAAAATTATCAAGGCAGAATAAAACCGGATTAAGAAAACTGTGAATTCATTTCTTGTAAAGGCTTTTCAAGTATCTTTAAATCGACACTTTGAGTGGAAAAATGAATGTCTTCTCATTAATGAGTACTGCATTATGCACTATGGAGTGCAAGTTGTGCTAAAATAATGGAGCTATGCTCATTGCTAGCCAGCACACTAGGCGTTTTGCCACTGTCTGCAGCTGGGACAGCTGTAGTTGATAATTATCTATTTTTAATTCTAATGGCCCTGCACCTATCTAAATGCATTTCTCTTTCTACTCTGACTCCAAAGAGGCAGATTAATAATAAATAAGATACTATGTCACACACCTCATGTATGAAATACGAATATTAATTATCCTGTCTGCCGCAAGTAGATGTTGGTGAAAATGAATGATGCACTGCACTACAGGGAAAGGCATGGACTAGATAGATTGTACTTGGTACATTCGGCACAGTGTATCCCATATGCCAAACTTGACATCAAATTGTGCACTTACTCCCACTTTACTCACTGGCCTCACCCACCACCACATATTATTTCCAACAAATTATTTCACTGGGCAGTAAGTAAGGAAAGGATATTTCACTTACTCTACTGCAGGGTGGGGGTAAAGGGATTAGGCAGGGAGGGTAAAGTTATTGATATAGAATAGAGGTGTCACTTCATTGATCATTGATTCGTCATCTTTGGATTATTCAGTCACTGTAGTCGACATAGTCAAAAGGGAAACATCTTAACAGGTATAAATCTGTTATGGGAAAGCATGAAATATTTATATTATGGAATTAGTTTACTTCACATGGTTATAAAATCAAACGTGGCACATGCCAAGAATCGATTTGCCAATTTTGTTGTAGGCTGGGACAGAAGAACGTAGGAAAAAATAAAGGAGTTAAGTACTAAGAGATGACTAAGTTGGTGAAGAGAAATACACCATGTGCGTTTGGTTTTCAATGCATTCAACACTTTGTAAATGCTGCATTAACTGAAGCAGAAGCACATTGCACAGACAACACTGCAGTCACGATTTGAGCCACACTGTACTTCAGTCATAGGTGTCAAAATGCAATGGGTGGGTAGGGTGGGTGTTGAATGAAGGGTTGAATACATCTGGCTCACTTAACAAATACAGTGTGTCAAAGGAGTGGAACAACAATTAAAAAGAAGCCCCCCACTTTGAACCACAGTTATGATAACTCTACATAAAGAAAGTAAGCAAAGTAGTTGAGCAGCATGGCTTCTCCATGAGAAGAGAAATCCAAATATGCACTCATCCTTTCATTCTAATTCACCCATAGCCACCATGATTAAGCTTTACTTTCTCTCATCCGGTCTTTCACCAAAATGTTCATTCTATTATTCATCCATTCAATATCCACCCTTTATTCCAACCATTCTTTAGCCCATCTATCCCTTTACTCTCCCATGCGCCTTTCACCCACCCACCCCTTGCACTCATATACCATTTTCCTTTCTTTTAACCTCCAGTTCTTTCACATTTCCCTAAAGTCTTCAATGCTCATTATGTGAGCTATTCGTGTGTTGCAGATAGTAGAGGCCATAATAACTCAACCACCACTGCAGCTGGTAAAGCTGGGGCGTTCACTGTCACAAATTGACAATGCCCTGGTATTAGCTAGTGAGTACAATAGTAACTGTCAATAAGCAAGCAAGTATGTGACTTACCAGTGCCCGTACCTGCTGCCGCTTCTCCCCTCAAACTGGTTCTACTCCTGCAGTATCACTGGAGCTGGCATCATTGGTGGTCTGTGTGGCTAGAATAAAACATTATCCATATTTTAGATGCCAGATACGTCAACCCTTAATCTTTTCAATAAAAAATACAAACACAATGTAAAGTGTACACTCGAAGAGGCTTTGTACTGCGGGAGATTTCTCCCCCTACATTCTTTAATTTTATGAAATTTACTGTTGATACCCTAGTTTATTATTCTTATTGCTACCGTTGTATTCCATGTCACTTTTTGTAATGACAATTTTGTTTACCCTAATAAAATTTTACTTGAACTTAAAAAATACAAACACAATACATTACTACAGTTCAATTAGCACTGGAGTATCTTCTAACAAAAATATCACTTTGGGCATTTGATTGGTTCACAATGTTAGAAAGCCAGGGGTGGAATAATGGTCAATGAAAGACATATGCTGTGGGTTGGCAAATGCAATGGGAGTGGGATGCCATAATTTTTTCCAGCTGTGGAAAACTGCTGGTGTACAGCATTGGGGTGTGGGGGGGTTCATGACCATGGCCACTCTCTCATGAACTTGACTATTAGAGAATGAGCAGGAATTAGAAAGCATTCTCAACAAACATACATGGTGAATATTGTATATAATAGTAGCTTACTTGGGTCTGCAATCTTCACGGTAAACAGTAGAGTTCAAAAAAATGTGTTATTCTTAATATTACTCTTACAGTACCACAAGAAATATAGAAGAGAGGGAAAGACTACCAACAAAGCAGGAAATAAGGGAACTAGGGACTACAGACCTACCAAAATGTAATATAAGGAAACAAAAGATAACAACAGGAATGAAATAAAAATGGAATCCATTTAGCTTTGCATAGGAGGGTTCTTATCCCATCCTTGTCACCATGTGAAAGGAAGACTGCAGGTAAGGGTGTCAGCGCAACTAAATCCCTCATTTAGTTGTGCACCATGCCACCCCAGTTTGGACCAAGCCATGTACAAAATAGTCTCGATTCTGCCATTCTATTGGGACAGTCCAGCCCGATCTGCCAGGCCAGGTCTTCCCTGTACCAGAAACAAGCATCCTGGACCGGTTTCAGGGTGGCACCCCACATCAGCCAGGATAGCCTGGATCCAGTGGCATGGCGAGCCTGGAGCCCACATCTGGGTATCCCCGTCCCACTTAGGGTGACAAACACAAAAAAACAATTGATGGACGGAATGTTGAACAATGTCAAACATTCACCCTAGTACAGAGATTTGTGTCTAAATGCTTCACTTTTTTGCTCACCATGCCACTCCAGTTGGTACCCAGCCAAATGAAAACATCTTAGGACGGATTCAGGGTATCACCCTTCATCAGCCAGCGTAGACTGAATCCAGTGGCATCGGAAGCATGGGAGCCATGTCTGTGCATCCCCATTCAGTGCTGCTACCCCCTTGCTGAGCATCTTCCGGAGCTGCACACCTGGGAGATGGCGCCACCAGCCGGGTAGATGACCCTCTCCCACAGTGCTGGGTGGGGTAAAGAAAGATTAAAAAAGAAGAAAAGGAAGGAAAGGAAAGAAGAAATAAGAAAGTAAGAGGAAAATAAACAAAATACAAAAGTCACAAAAAAACCTAAAACAATTACAAAAAAATCTTAAATACACAAATGGCACACACTAATATACTAAATAAAATTGAGGAGTAGATATGTTTGATAGGGGGAGGATTAAAAAGATTAAAGAGGGATTGAAAATTAAGACCAGCATCATAACACAGACTAGAAAAACATGACGGCTGAGCCCACCCGAACTGCGTGGTGCCGTTCGCTCGTGATTTTCAACACGAGAACGCACATGAGAACCGCCTAGTGCCATTTGTGCACAATTTGCAATGCAAGGACGCACTCCACGTTGTACATCGCAACGCAAACAGGTGCCCGTCAAACTACACCCAAATGTAGAACTCTGTATAGTGCAGCAAAGTTTTTTGGCCACTTTGTGTAGTTCTAAGTTGCGCGACTCTGTGATCTCCACCCAGGCCTATCAACCGGCCATTTTAAAAAGACAGCCACCATTTTGTAAGTGACACAGTGGCCGTCAGTTTTCCTTACCCACACAGCCTTCAAAAAGATTAGGTTTCTTGCTAAAGGTGGTGGGGATTGGTAATTGAAAGATCTTTAGGCAGTTTGTGTTGAACTCAGGTGTTCAAAAGGGGGAGATTTTGTATTTCGTTGCCACTTGGAGCAGGTGCAGATAGAATTCAGTTTCACTTGCCATGGATATACAATAAGATGATGGTTGTGAACACAGGGGAAGTAGGACTACAGGGGGTAATACAGTTAAACCTAGAGGAAGCAAAGGAAAAGTTAAGAGTTAGGATGCTAAAATAGTTAGATGATAATGGATGTAGGTTAAGTGTTTATCGATGTAAAGGTTGACAGGTCAGTGCCACAGTAGGAGTTACAGTTGCAAGAGAAGGGGTTGGGGTAGGGGTAATTAGGTGAAGTACTGTAAAGTGAGATTAATTTTTGTGAGGTTAAGGCCTAGAGTTATTTTATGTGATGTGCACCTGTCTTCAATAAAGCTGACTTTTTCACACAAAAAGCAAGGATATGGTCTGTGCCGCCCCATTTGACCTAATTCTAAGTATTCCATCTCTGGCTGCTTTCACAGACCAGCGTAAAACTTTACAGCCTTAAACTGTGTACAATGAAACCATAATGTCGCTAATGCTGCAAGGTAATCTCCTCATCTACTCTCCAAACTTAATGGACAGATCAAATTAAACATGCAGATCAGCTTTTCATGTCAATAAATCAATCAATCAAGAAATTTATATAGCGCGCTACTCACCCGGGGGGGTCTCAAGGCGCTTGGGGAGGGAGGTCTGCTACTGCTTGAACAGCCAGGTCTTGAGTTGCTTCCTGAAGGAGAGGTGGTCTTGGGTCTGACGGAGGTGGATGGGGAGGGAGTTCCATGTCTTGGTTGCCAGGTAGGAGAAGGATCTTCCTCCCATGGTGGCTCTTCGGATGCGTGGAACGGCGGCGAGGGCGTGGCTGGTAGAGCGAAGCTGGCGGGTGGGAGTGTAGAAGGTCAGGCGGTTGTTGAGGTACCTGGGGCCCAGGTTGTGGAGAGCCTTGTGTGCGTGGGTGAGAAGTCAGAATGTGATTCTCTTATTGACGGGGAGCCAGTGCAGGTCTCTCAGGTGTCCGGAGATGTGGCTGTGCCGGGGGATGTCCAGGATGAGTCGTGCGGATGCGTTCTGGATGCGTTGGAGTCTCTTCTGAAGTTTGGCTGTGGTTCCGGTGTAGAGGGTGTTTCCGTAGTCCAGTCGGCTGGTGACAAGTGCCTGTGTGACCGTCTTCCTGGTTTCGGTGGGGATCCAACGGAAATCTTGCGGAGCATGCGTAGGATGTTGAAGCATGAAAATGATACGGCGTTGACTTGTCTGGTCATCGAGAGGGAGGAGTCCAGGATGAAGCCCAGGTTGCGTGCGTGGTCCGTTGGTTTTGGGTGCGCTGCCCAGGGCAGGGGGCCACCAGGAGTCGTCCCAGGCTGAGGAAGATGGTCCCAGGATGAGGACTTCTGTCTTGTCTGAGTTGAGTTTCAGGCGGCTGTTCTTCATCCACTCGGCTACGTCTTTCATCCCTTCATGTAGGTTGGTTCTGGCAGTGGCTGGGTCGTTGGTGAGGGAGAGGATGAGCTGAGTGTCGTCGGCGTAGGAGATGATATTGAGGTTGTGTTGGCGAGTGATGACCGCAAGGGGGCTCATGTAGATGTTGAAGAGGGTGGAGCTGAGTGAAGAACCTTGTGGTACGCCGCAGATGACTTCGGTGGCCTCGGATCTGAAAGGGAGGAGCTGGACTCTCTGGGTTCTTCCGGCGAGGAACGAGATGATCCACTCCAGAGCCTTCTCTTGGATTCCAACGGTGCTGAGGCGCTGCACTAGGGTGCGGTGGCAGACAGTGTCGAATGCTGCGGAGAGGTCCAGGAGGATGAGGGCCTCTGTTTCCCCGTTGTCGAGCGGGGCTCGGATGTCGTCAGTGGCAGTGATGAAGGCAGTCTCGGTGCTGTGGTTGGCTCGGAAGCCAGACTTCGAGGGGTCGAGGGATCCGTTCGTTTTTAGGAAGGTGGCAAGCTGTCTGTTGACGGTCTTCTCGATGACTTTGGCAGGATACAGGAGGAGCGAGATGGGGCGGTAGTTCTTGCGGTCGGTGGGGTCTGCTGATGGTTTCTTCAGGAGGGCGCTGAGTTCGGCATGCTTCCAGCTCTCCGGGAAGGTGGCGGTGTTGAAGGAGCAGTTGATGACGTCTCGGAGTTGGGGTGCGATGACGGAGGCGGCCTTGTTGAAGACTAAGCATGGGCGAATTTTGCGAATCTGGCATTCGCGAATTCGCGTATTAGCAAACTCGCAATCGGCAAAATCTGCGAATTCTCACGAATTTGCGGATTTTTTTTGTGTTCGCAAGGGTTTCTGCCAGTTTGCAAGGGTTTTGTACCAGTTCACAATTGGGAACTTACTTGTCGGCTCGCAACGGTCGCGACTTTGTTGTTTCTACGTCTGGTTCATCATCACAGGTTCACAGCACTCTCTGTTTCACCACTGCCACCCTCTGATTCACCCATGCCACCCTCTGGTACATCACTGCCACCCTCTGATTCATCACTGTAGATTATGGGGGGGAAAAGCAAGCACACCTGCCCTGCTTCAACTGACATGAAGTAATTTGGGGTTGATTAATGTGTCACTGAATTTAAACTTTCTGTCTGGCACCTGCTTCCTTATCTGTAATTTGCTTTCTGTTGCAGTGCAATTTTTTTTCCAGGACCTTTGTGGCCTACTTGTAGCTATTCTATGAGCCTGCTGTGAGGGTCAGAGCAGGGTCACAGAATAGTTGCAAGTAGGCAACTGAACCCTGGAGGGGCCCCTCAGGAAGCACTACAGGGAATGGTTACTAATGATGAGTTTGAACTTTTGTACATGCTGAGTGCTTTCAGTTTTGAAAAACTCGTTTTTCTGCAGAACAGCAACTGTAATGCCCCAAACAAACTTACTTGTGAAAGTTGATTTCTAATCCAAAAGTGATCCAAAGAAAGTCAAAAAGGCCTCAAATCCAAAAAAGTGCAGGCAAATGTCAACCTGAGGAGTTATTCTGATAAAAATCATCATTTTCAGAAGGTTTATGCTGCTTGCTAGTGGATTTCTTGTGCAGAATTGCAAATTTTGTAATTTCGCGAGTGCGAGATTGTTGCTGCCCGCCGCATCTACATGTTCGCAATTGCGAACTCTCGCGATACGTCGCCAAACTCCCGCGGGATCCCGCAGCAAGATCCAAAATGGCGCAGCACTCGCAAAATATCGAGAGAAACAACTCGGCAAACGCTGAAGGACGGTAAGTGAACGCCGCACGCCGCAATATTGTATCACCAAGCAAAAAAATCCGCTGCGTTCAAATTTGCAGATTTTCGGTAAAATTCGCGAGAGATCACGGATTGCAAATTTACTGAAAATCTGCAAAATCCGCGAGCGGAACGGATTTTCCGCCCATGTTTATTGAAGACGTGGTGTGGGCATGGGTCGGTTGGTGATCCGGAGTGGATGGTGTTCATCGTGCGGACGGTGTCTTCGGTGCTGACCAGGGTCCAGGCGCGGAGGTTGGTGGTGGGGTGCGTCGGTTCAGTGGTTGGGTGCGTGGGCTGTGTGCCGAAGCTGTTATGTATGTCGGTGATCTTGCTGTGGAAGAACGAGGCGAGTGAGTCGCAGAGTTCTTGCGAGGGGGTGATGGCTTTGGTTCCGGCGCTGGGGTTGGAGAGCTCTTTGACGATGCTGAAGAGTTCCTTGCTGTTGTGTGAGTTGTTGTCGAGTCTTTCCTTGAATGCTTTCTTCTTGGTGGTGTGGATCAGCTGGTGGTGTTTGCGGGTGGCGTGCTTGAGGGCAGTCATGTTGTCTGTAGTCGGTTCTTTGCGCCAGGCTTTCTCGAGGGTGCGGCAGTTCTTCTTGGAGTTCTTGAGATCGGTGTTGAACCAGGAAGCCTTCTTGCTGCCGGGCCTGTTGGGATGGTTTTTCAGGGGTGCGAGGTCGTCAGCGCAGGTGGTGATCCACTGTGTGAGGTTGATGGCTGCTTGGTTGGGGTCCGTTGAGCTGGCGGGCGGATTCTGATTCTGGGATGTGGAGAGCTGGTCGGAGATGATCTTGTTCCAGCTCCTGCGGGGAACCGGCTGCGGGTGATGGTGAGTCATGGTCCTTCTGAAGCTGAAGTGGACGCAGCTGTGGTCAGTCCAGTGGAGTCCGGTGGAGTGGCTGAAGGCGATGTCCTTGCTGGAGGAGAAGACGCGGTCAAGCATGTGTCCGGCATAGCGGGTGGGGGTGTTCACCAGCTGCTTGAGTCCGAGGTTGGCGAGGTTGTCCAGCAGGGTGGTGGTGTTGCTGTCATTGTTGTTCTCCCGGTGGAAGTTGAGGTCTCCTAGGAGGATGTAGTCGGCGGAGGGGAGGGCGTGCGGGCTGATGAAGTCTGCGATGTCTTCGCTGAATTGTGTGCGAGGTCCTGGGGGTCTGTAGATGAGGATACCTCTGAGTGTGGTCTTGGAGTCGGTGTGTATCTGGAAGTGAAGTTGTTCGGCGGCAGTGAGGGTGTCGTCGGAGTTTGTTGTGATGCGGATGGTGTTCTTGTGGACGATGGCGATGCCTCCTCCTGTCTGGTTGACGCAGTCCCTCCGGGTGACCTTGTAGCCATCCGGGATGGCGATGGCGACGTCGGGCGCTGAGGAGGCGTTCATTCAGGTTTCCGTGAGGAAGGCGACGTCTGGTGATGTTGTGTCGAGCAGGTTCCAGAGTTCCACGGCGGGCCTGTGGACGGAGCGGGTGTTGAGCAGGATCCATTTCAGGTGGCTGGTGCTCAGCTTGACGGGTGCGGTGCAGGTCTGGATGCAGGAGAAGTTGCAGGAATGGCAGCTGAAGGGTCCGTGGTTGTGTCGCGGGGTGGCTCGGTAGCATTCGGGGATCCGGCCGGTGTTGAGTGCGTTGAGGCTGGCGGCGTCGTAAGTCCGGCGGGTGGGCTGGTGTCTGCGGGGGCCAGGGGTTCTGGCACTGGGCGAATTGGCAACTCTATTTTCTTAATTTTTAAAATTCCTCTTTCACTTGCATTTTTCTTGTCTTTTGGGACGTGGCTGAGAATAAAGAAAATACCAAAATGTGAAGGGGTACTGAGGTGCAGAATGGCTGATGTGCATGTAACTTTGGCTCCAGATAAAATGTAGTGTTCTGTGGAACAACGTTCATTAGGCTGTTATAAGTGTTACAATCGATAATTGTCATAAAGAATGGCATTTCTGATCCAATCAAGAACTCTAGAGGTACACGCCAAGTCTGTCCAGTCTCCCCTTTGTTATTTGCCATCTATGTTGAGCAGGGCCACTGGAATTATGCCATTCTGTGGCTGCAGCATTTTCTGTATAGTTAACAGTGGCAGCCAGTCATTTTAGACATCCACAAATACACCTCAATCACACTCTTTCATTCACACACGCACACATACCCATTCACTAAAAACAAATACACATACAATCATAGATACACGTACCCATGCACCAAACAAACAAAAAACAAAGCTTACCTCAACAACAGCTCTCTTATAGGGAATCCTCAGAGGTCCCAGGAGGATTGGGACTGCTGCCTTCCCTCTTTGGCTGACATTAGATCAGCCAATGAGGAAGGCAGCAGTCCCCATCTAGTCACAGAGTAGGATGGGGTCAGTGAGGCTGCAAATCCCACACCTCTCTGTGACCAGGGTTCACTGATTGACACTTGATCGTGGGCACTTCAGGGCTTAAACCTGAAGCACCCAGGTCTGAGGCAATTGGTGATACTCCCCCTTATCACTGGGGAGAGGGCCTTTAGGCACTTTTGCCAGACTGAGGAGGTGACGCCCATTGGGCTATGAAATGCTCAGCCTGGAAAAGTTCAGCTCAGGCTGCCAGCTTGCGCATTTTTCATATGCCTAGCTCCTGGCTGCCTGACCTGAACCAGAAGAGTGTTTGTCAGGCTGACCTTTGTTCTGACTGTCAGATACTCTTTTTGACTAGAAGCAGGTAGGGGCGTGGCTCCTCAGCCGATACGGACGGATCGCCGCTGGTTAAAGATTTCCCGCATCATTCATCATCTGCTGCATAATCTACAGTTTTAATAAAAGAAATTGTTTCTAGGTGAGACGGGTCAAAAGTTATCAAACATATGGTGACACATGGTGAAGCGAAGTGGAAGGTCCTTCACAAACAGTAACTGGTCACCTTTTACTTCCTTATTGCTGTATTTGGATGTTGAACTGGCACTAATAAGGTGAAACCGTTTCAGAGACAGTGTAAATATGTTTGAAAATGACAAAATGATGAAGTAATACTATCACAAAATGTGCCGCTTTGTGCTGCATAACTTGCCTTTTCTTGTTGCATAATTTAGTAAACCTGCCACATCATTCTCGTGCTTCCTCGCCGCATAATTCCAGTGACCCTGATCTTAAGCCAGAATGAAAACATATTTTGGGAAGCACTGTTTTATACCCAAATTCAATAAGTATGGCATAAAAATCTCCACCTACGTGGATGATGTTTCTATTTACACTACGTAGGCCTGTGACACCATAGTTACTATTACAGAGGAAGAGCCATATTTTCAAGGACAGGCGATAAAATTATCGCCGCTTAATCGGCAGGAAACTGCCGCTAAAGCGGCGATAATGAGCTTGATAATATGCCATTGTGAATTCCCATAGCAGCCCAGGTTAACACCAGAACCTGGGCTGCTATGGGAATTCACAAGGACTTATTATCAAGCCCATTTTCGCCGCTTTAGCGGCAGTGTCCTGCCGATAAAGCAGCGATAATTTTATCGCATGTCCGTGATAATATGGCCCCAAGTTTTTATGTTTGGAAAAGTATTGGGTGTTCTCCTAAATATATCTAAGACACCGACATTAGTTAACCATAAAATGATTATTCTTGATGATCAAGTTGTAGACAAGGCCACCTACTTTGGAGCATGAATTTTCAATGATGTTCTATTGACAGTCAATAAAAAATATGAAACTCTGTTAGTGGAATTTATAACTTTCACGCAAAACTGACACTGACCACCAATTAGTCTGATAGTCAGAATTAAGTTTTTTCCGAATTTGGTTTCGGCCACACAATTAGTGGCCCTAATTTATTCTTTAAGACATTGGATTCTGCATTTCATAAATTCATTTGGGGTTGGAGAAAGAGCTGATGAGAGATAAGGTTTTTGAAGATACCTCTGGAAAGAGGCGGCTGGGCACTCCCAGATTTTCGTTTTCTTATTACTGGGTTGTAATGACATTCCTTGGCACAACATATCTGGTTAATAATATGACCACTATTTCTGTTCAGGTGAAGACGCTTCTGGGTACTCTCTTACTATTCCCAACTATTATAAAATGGCTACATTGAAGGGGGTGAGATCGGCCCTTAAAATATGGAAAGCTTGTCCGATGGTGCTTAAATTCACGGATCTTTCACGGTACACCTTTATTCGGAAACTGAAGTCATCCAAAATCAATATTGTGATATCTGGGCTTCTAAAGGGGTTAGGACAATTGGAGATTCATATAATCATAGCATATTTTGATTTCTGTTTCATAGATTTCGTAAAGAGTACGAGTTTCCCAGACCCAGATATTTCACATTTGCAAATCAGGCCCTGCTTGACTTACCAGCGCTCCGAAGAAAATAAACATCGAAGGAAATTTGGAGTTACATCATTTTAAAGTAATTAGTAGACTGTACTCCTCTAAAACAATTTAAGTGGAAATGCAGTAAATGTCCAAGGTGTGATATGGAACAAGCTGTGGACAGTCACGTGTTTGATATCTATCAGCAGTTAAGAGGATTTTGGGATGTGGTGTTGCAAAGGATAACTGCAATTGTGGGCCGAGGCATAATAATGACAGACTGCAATAATTGGTCCAGATGAAGAGACCAATTAGATAATCAGAGAGGGGCATTCTACTAATTGCAGTTGGTTCTGCACACTTATGCATTGCCAAACAGTGGACAGCTCAGCAACCACCTAGGTCGGAGGAATGCTGAACCTTTTTTCTGAACCTTTATGAGCTGCGAAGAACTATCTATAATATCAAAGTGTAAAAGGGGAATGACAATTTAGGATTATCTGGGTCCAATGAAGGAATGAGTTGAGCGATGTTTATGACTAAGAAATAGGCATCTGATTTATCAAAATGTTATAAATTAATAATGCTGTAATATTTTAAATGAACCATATGATATTAAAGAAAAAAAATTTCTTCTCAATTTATGATGGACTGAATTCATTTTTTGCGGAGACTTCCGTAATTAACAAAAAATTGTAAAATATGGTGTTCTGGCAGTAAAGAGTGGAATCCTGGCAAGGCTCACTCACCCCACCAACCTTCTAAGATGGGCAAATTGAGTAGCAAAAACTGGGTAATAGCAACAACTGTTGTTTTACTAAGAAACAACAGATGTTTTAAGCATGGGTGAAATCTGCGAATTCGCGGAACGCAAATTTGCAGATTTCCCAGCGAAATCGCAAAAAAATCAGTGAATTCGCAATTTTCCCGCGAAATTGCGGATTTTTTTGCGATTTCCCCTGGAGTACTTTCTACTGGCTAATAGAGTAAGTGCTCCCCCATTGGGTAAATGTATAGTGCTTTTACTACACTGCAGCTGCGTAAAGGGCCAGAAGACGTGTCTCCAGTGACCATGGCTGCCTGTAACACAGGCACAGGCACACATGGTCACTGGAGACACATCTTCTGGCCCTTTACGCAGCTACAATGTAGTAAAAGCACTATGGGACAGATTTACAAGCCGCTTGCGCCTCTTTTGCGCTGCAGTCACTTTTGTGACGCAGCGGCAGCACAAAAGATGCGCCATGGTGCTGGGTATTAACAACGTGATGCATCTGAGAGATGCGTCACGTTGTAAAGCCCTGCGCCATCAGGAGGCGTTCCGGTGCAGGGGAGGGCGTTCCTGCGCAGGAACGCCTCCTAAAAGTGGCGGAGTGAAATCTACAGGATTTCACTCAGTCACTTTTAGGCCAATGCTGCGTCAAAACCCTGCGCCTGCTTGAAGCAGGCGCAAGGCTTGACGCAGCATTGGGGAGATAGGGCCCCCCAGAGCATTGCTGGAGCTGCGTCGCGCTTGGTACGCAGCTCCAGCAATGCGCTGCTTTTACGGCACAGATGCATGACGCATCTGTGCCATTTTTGCCACATGGTGCGTCGCATTGTAAATACAGCGGACCATGGGTGGCAGAGCTGCGGCGCATAATAACTGGCGCATCCCTGGGGATGCGCCAGTTATTGTAAATCTGATTAGACAGTAGAAAGTACTCCAGTTGAGTAGAGGTATTGCACAAAACGGTGGCATCTTCGTGGACAAACACGCAGGGCGGGATTCATTCTGCCCCCTGTTAGACTCGTTTTTTGTGCCCTTCTGCCCTCTGTTAGACTCATTTTTCCCTTGCTTTTCTGCCCTTCTGCCCTCTGTTAGACTCGTTTTTTGTGCCCTTCTGCCCTTTGTTATTCCCTTGTTTTTCTGCCCTTCTGCCCTCCGTTAGACTCATTTTTTGTGCCCTTCTGCCCTTTGTTAGTCCCTTGTTTTTCTGCCCTTCTGCCCTCTGTTAGACTTGTTTTTTGTGCCCTTCTGCCCTCTGTTAGACTCGTTTTTGTGCCTTTCTTCCCCCTGTTAAACTTGTTTTTTGTGCCCTTATGCCCTCTGTTAGACTCGTTTTCCCCTTGTTTTTCTGCTCTTCTGCCCTTTGTTAGACTGCTTTTTGTGCCTTTATGCCCTCTGCAGCACAACATCATCACTCAGCGCTACCCCAGCATCACTCAGCACCACCACATTATCACTCAGCACCACCACATTATCACTCAGCACCACCACAGCACCACCACAGCACCACTCAGCACCACCACAGCATCACTCAGCACCACCACATTGTCACTCAGCACCACCACAGCACCACTCAGCACCACCACATCATCACTCAGCACCACCACAGCACCACTCAGCACCACCACAGCACCCCTCAGTGCCAACACAGCATCACTCAGCGCCACCACAGCATCACACAGCGCCACCACATTATCACTCAGCACCACCATAGCACCACTCAGCACCACCACAGCATCACTCAGCACCACCACAGCATCACTCAGCACCACCACAGCACCACTCAGCACCACCAGAGCACCACTCAGCACCACCACATCATCACTCAGCACCACCACAGCATAACTCATCACCCCCACATTATCACTCAGCCCCACCACAGCACCACTCAGCACCACCACATCATCACTCAGCACCACCACAGCATCACTCAGCACCACCACAGCACCACTCAGCACCACCCCAGCATCACTCAGCACCATCCCAGTATCAATCAGCACCACCACAGCACCACTCAGCATCACCACAGCACCACTCAGCACCACCACATCACCACTCAGCACCACCCCAGCATCAATCTGCGCAACCATTCAACAACAACTGGTTCAAATATGTTCTCTCAATGTTTCAAGCTTTATTACAAATGTCACAAAAAGATGTTAATATTTCACTTCTGTTCTTGGATTTACGTCACAATAAAATACACTGAACATAATCTTCACAAAAGTTATTTACAAAAGTTTAAGCTATTGCCATTATAAATTAAAATCACTTTTATTTAAGTATCAATTATTTAAAAAAATTAAAAGCCATTGTAATTTGTAATATCAATACATCTAAGTCACGTAAATACAAAACATGTTGCATTACAAATGCTATAGGTGTCACATTTGCGAAAGTTATAACTATTGGCATTGTAAATGACAAAGCTACTAATTTAGCTATTTTCAAAACCAACACTTAAATTAAAAAAATTGTCATTTACAAGACCAATAGCTCAAACTTTCCTAATGCGAGACCTATTGCATTGCAAATGCTTGTTTTTATATCTGTCAGTGCTTCCTGTTGAGGTTTAATTTTCGTGACAGGCGCCTCATTGCCTACTGGGTCAGAGAATAGTTGCAAGTAGGCAACGAGGCGCCAGGAAGCACTTACAGGCTTACAGCAGCAAGTGCCCAAGTTGAAGTTAATTTCTGTATTTCTTTGTAACCCTTTTGTAAAAGGTTACAAAAAATTAGCTTCAACTTTTGTACCTGCTGCTGTAACCCTGTAAGTGCGTGGCTGAAAATTCGTCCCCGTTGATTTGCGGATTTTACCGCGATTTCGCAAGATTTGAGGATCGCGAAATTGCGGAAAATACGCAAATTCCGCGAGCGGAACGAATTTTCAGCCCATGCTTAAGATGTTTGGTATTCAGCACCATAAAAAAAATTGTATTATAATTATTATCTTTATTTTTCTTTTTATTAGTAGCAATAATATTGTTATTGTTATGGTCATTATTATTGTTATCACTATTGCCATAACAATAATCATTATTGTTATTATTATTGTTGATAGTATTATCATTACTATTATTATTATTGTTATCATTGGTCCTGCCCGTTGAACTTGCCTCTAGTGTCATTGTGAAAGTGCTGACTAAGCAGGGTCCGTGTAGGACATGTGCGGTCATGGCACGTGCATGTAAGCACGGTGGAGCGAGGGTGGGGCTTGGAAGTGACAAACAACAACATATGTAAAATAAATAAATAAATAAAACCACTTACCTTGCACTCACCACATCGCCGAGCTCAAGGTAAGTGTTATTTATTTATTTATTTTATTTACCTATTCCGCCGTTTGTTGGAACCTTGAAATGTACATTTTGGTGGTTAGTATCCTCTTGTGGTTGCCTGTCAGGCCAAACTGGAGTAATTTTTGTAAAAGCTTCCAGATATAATAAATGAGGCAAAAACTGCTGAAATTATAGTGCTAATGGCGCTTTGGGTCAGTTTGTATTGTATTATATTTAATATTGATTATACTATGTGCAATGATCGGCACTAAGTTATGGAAAATTCTAAATATATACTTGGTGCTGTATAAGTTAAAGTGATTGCACTTTATGATAACAAATGGAGATCCTTTTGCCTCCTTTATTATATCTGGAAGCTTTTATGCCCCCATGTGTATAAATTAGCTGCATGCATGATCTGCTGGTATGACTGTTGTGTTATTTGTCTCCTTATCACACCTATGAGAACAATGTGCTTATTTTTTATGAACAATGAGGTTATGTAAAATTATGTCTTGCATGTATTTTTATTGTGTTAGAAGCTATGTGATAAAAATATTTTTATTGTTTCTATATTACAGATGCTAATATGTTAAAGTGGGAATGAAATATTTTTCCTGAAGAAGGTGTTGGCTGTTAATCAATTGCCCACCGAAACGTGTTGATGCCCATATGAGTGGATATTACTTTAAGTCTGTGGAGGCAATCATTCTGAAGGAAACTCGAAACATAAACCAGAAATGATCTCTGTTTTGACTACTGTATTCTCCCTCTTCTAATAGGAATAATTTTTCCTTAATGTTATTCCCATTTTCATGATTTTATATTGTTTTTGTAAATGTTTTATTTATGAAATTTTTCCGTTTCTTCCAATTGATTAGAAATGTATTGATGATAGGGTTGAATTATGTTTTAAATGGTGCGCGACATGCTTTTAATATTTTTTTGAATAAATTGTATATTTTTAACATTTATTTTCACATTTCCTCTTTGTTCACTCTATTGGTGCGGTATAAGTGTTTATGACAAAATCTATGTTGGTTGTGTGATATTACCCAAAGGGGATTATTTTTAGACAAGTGAAATGTTAATTAAGCCAGGGTAATAGGAGTAATTTCAGTAATAACGCATTCATCTTTTGATGTGAAATTACGCGATTACGCCAGCTTGAATATTTAAGAGTAATTTGGGGCAAAAATCATCCTGCTGGAGCAGAGGAAGAATGAACTAAGAGAGTGTGAACAGCTACTGGCTACTGGTGTTGGTGTCCTGTAGCAGTTAGTGCTATTTTCAAAGAAGCAAAATGCTTCTTTGGGTCCATTTTGGACGCAAGGGTGCATTTTGTATGAGGAAAATGGTGCTAAATGCTGGGTTATGCTGACCAATATCAAACACTCACCCCCAGTAAGAGATCTGAGCCTATACCCCTTGTTTTTTGCTCACCATGCCACTCCAGTTTGGACCCAGCCATATGCAAATCCGTCTCAGCCCTTCTCCCAATGGGAACAGTCCAGCCCGATGAGCCAGGCTAGGTCTTCCCTGGACCGGAAAGAAGCATCCTAGGACTGGTTTCAGGGTGTCACCCCTCATCAGCCAGGATAGTCTGAATCCAGTGGCATGGTGCGCACGGTACCCACTTCAGGGTATCCCCATCATACTTGGGGTGACAAATGCAAAAAGAACAATAAATCAACGAAATGCTGAACACTGTCAAAGCCTCATCCCCATTACAGAGATCTGGGCTTAAATCCATCATTTTGTTGTGCACCACGCCACCCCAGTTTGGACCGAGCCATGTGAAAATCAGTCTTGACCCTGCCATCCCATTGGGACAGCCCAGTCCGATCTGCCAGGCCAGGTCCTCCCTGTACCAAAAGCAAGCATCCTAGGACTGGTTTCAGGGTGGCACCCCTCATCAGCCAGGATACCCTGGATCCAGTGGCATGGAGAGCCAGGGCCTAAATCTGGGTATTCCCATCCCACTTGGGGTGATAAACACAAAAAGAACAATTGCTGGACGGAATGTTGACCAATGTCAAACATTCACCCCAGTACAGAGATTTGGGCCTAAATGCCTCGCTTTTGTGCTCACCATGCCACCCCAGTTGATACCCAGCCACATGCAATCAGGCACTACCCTGCCCCCCATGGGAACAGTCCAGCCCGAACTGCCAGGTCAGAACCTTCCTGGACTGGAAATAAACATCCTAGGACCGGTTTCAGGGTATCACCCCTCATCAGCCAGCATAGCCTGAATCCAGTGACATGGCAAGCATAGGAGCCATGTCTTTGCATCCCCGTACCATTTAAAGTGACAAATGCAAAAAGAACTATTGATGGGCGAAATGCTGAATAATGTCAAACACTTCCCCCAGTACAGAGATCTGGCCCTAAATCCATAATTGCGTTGCTCACCTCGCCACCCCAGTATGGACCCAGCCATATGCAAGTCAGTCTCGACCCTGCCCCTCGTGGGAATAGTCAAGCCCGATCTGCCAGGCCAGGTCCTCCCGGGACCGGAAACAAGCAACCTAGGACATGTTTCGGGGTATAACCCCTCATCAGCCAGAATAGCCTGAATCCATTGGCATGGTGAGCTCGGGACCCACATCGGGGTATCCCCGTCACTGTTGGGGTGATAAATGCAAAAATAACAATTGATGGACGGAATGCAGGGCAATGTCAAACATTCAGCCCCAATACGGAAATCTAGGCCTAATCCATCGTTTTTTTGCTTAACACGCTACCCCAGTTTGGACCAAGCCCAATGCAAATCAATCTCGAGCCTGCCCCCCGTGGGAATAGTACAGCCCAATCTGCCAGGCCAGTTCCTCCCTGGACCTGAAAGAAGCATCCTAGGACATGTTTCAGGGTGTCACCCCTCAATAGCCAGGACAGACTGAATCCAGTGGCATGGCGAGCACGGGACCCACTTCTTGGTATCCCCATCATACTTGGGGTGACAAAAGCAAAAAGAACAATAGAGCGGCGAAATGCTGAACAATGTCAAACCCTCACACCATTACAGAGATCTGGGCCTAAATCCATCATTTTTTTGAGCACCACGCCACCCCAGTTTGGACCAAGCCAAACCCAATACGCTTTAAATACAATGTCATTTTAACTCAGGACCAAATTACGCTGTGCAAATCTCCTTCTAATAAATTTGTTTGCCACAATCTGTTCAAGATTTTTAAGAGTTTCTTAGAATTGTACCAAAAGCACAGAGCTTGATTAGATATAAACCTATGTACATCTATCCATGACTTTTAACCTACTATGTTTACATTGAGTTTTAATGCAATCTTAAAGGTTTATACCTAATTATATTATGTCATGTATTTGTATTTGTTGACCTCAGTCTAGGTCTGAATCAAATAAAATATTTGACTTTGGCTTTGACCAAGCCATATGCAAACCAGTCTCGACCCTGCCCCCGTGGGAATAGTCCAGCCAAATATGCTAGGCCAGGAATCCCCGGGACAGGAAAGAAGCATCCTAGGACATGTTTCGGTATATCACCCCTCATCAGCCAGGATAGCCTGAATCCTTTGACAATGCGAGCACGGGGTTAATGTCTGGGTATCCCCATCCCACTTGGGCTGACAAATGCAAATAGAACAATTGATGGACTTAATGCTGAACAATGTCAATCTGGGCCTAAATTTATCGTTAGTTCTGCTCACCACGCCACCCCAGTTTGCACCCAGCCATATGCAAATCAGTCTCAACCCTGCCCCCCAAGGGAACAGTCCAGCCTGCTCTGCCAGGCCATGTCCTCCCTAGCGGAAGCAAGCCTCCTTGGACTGGTTTCAGGGTATCACCCCACACCAGTAGGGATAGCTGAATCCAGTAGCATGGCGAGCACAAAACCCACAACTGGACATCCCGTCCCACTTGGGGTGACAAATGTAAAAAGAGCAATTGATGGACAGTATGCTGAACAATGTCAAAACTCACCCAGTACAGAGATCAGGACCTAAATCCATCGTTTTTACTGTGCTCACCACGCCATCCTAGTTTGGACCCAGCCATATAATAATAATAATAATAAAGGAGTTTATAAAGCGCATGGTTACACCAGAGCGGCGTGTCCTACCGCTAAGGTGAGAGAGAAGGCATCGCCTCAGACCGCGTCCAGAACAACCTGCCTAATCAACATGAGAACAGATGGGTTTTAAGAGCCTTCCTAAACTTCAATTAAGAAGCTCCATCCGGAGGCTCGGAGGGAGCCTTTTCTAGCTCTAAACCGCCAAGAGCCGAAAGGACTTGCCTCCCATTCTGGCCTTCTTAACCTTAGGTACTAGCAACAAGCCAGTCCAACTCGATCTAAGGGACCTTGCGGGCCTATAGCAGATAATAAGATACCTCAGATAAGAAGGACCCGTTCCCTGGATGATACGATGGCATATGCAAAGCGTCTTAAACATCACTCTTTTCCTTACTGGGAGCCAATGCCGAGTGTCCAAGGCTCGTTTGGAGGCAGCCCTCCTATGCAAATCAGTCTCGACCCTGCTCCTCATGGGAATAGTAAAGCCCAATCTGCCAGGCCAGGTCCTCCCTGGACCCGAAACAAGCATCCTAGGACATGTTTCGGGGTGTCACCACTCATCTGCCAGGATAGCCTGAATCTAGTGGCATGGCGAGCACAGGACCCACGTCTGGGTATCCCCATCCCACTTGGGTTGACAAATATAAAAAGAACAATTGATGGACGGAATGCTGAACAGTGTCAATCACTCACCCCAGTACAGAGATCTGGGCTTAAATCCATCCGTTTTTTTTTACTCATCATGCTACGCCAGTTTGGACCCAACCATATGCAAATCAGCCTCAACCCTGTCCCCTGTGGGAATAGTCCTGTTCGATCAGCCTGGCCAGGTCCTCCCTGGACCTGAAACAAGCATCCTAAGACCAGTTTCAGGGTATCACCCCTCTTCGTCCAGGATAGTCAGAATCCAGTGGCATGGAGAGCATGGGAACCATGTATGGGCATTCCCGTCCCACTTGGGCTGACAGATGTAAAAAGAAGAATTGATGGAAGGAGTACTAAACAATGTCAATCTGTTCCTAATTTCTTTATTTTTTTTCTCACTACACCGCTCCAGTTTGGACCCAGCCATATGCACTTCAGTCTCGAGCCTGCCTCCCCCCATGGGACAGTCTAGCCCACCCTGCAAGGCCAGGTCCATCTGTTTTTTGCTCATCAGGCCACCCCAGTTTGGTCCCAGACATGTGCAAATCAGTCTCGACCCTGCCCCCATGGGAATAGTCCAGCCCAATCTGCCTGGCCAGGTCCTCCCTGGACCGGAAACAAACATCCTCAGACCGGTTACAGGGTCTCATCCCTCATCAGCCAGCATAGCCTGAATCCAGTGGTATGGCAAGCACAGGACCCATGTCTGAGTATCCCCGTCCCTCTTGGGGTGACAAATGCAAAAAGAACAATTGATGTACGGAATGCTGAGCAATATCAAATATTCACCCCAGTACAGAGATCCAGACCTAAACCCATTGTTTTTTTTCCTCAGGTTCCCACCCCAGTTTGCATCCAGCCAAAAGAAAACACACAAGCAACAACCTGTAAAATAAATGTAAAAACTGCTGTAAAGCAGGACTATAATCAATAGAATCTGGTGAATTTCCTCTTTCACTGAATATATTGTTTAAAGTGAAAATGTGTATTGCTGACCACATCCATTTTAACATTGCTGTTAGCTTGTGATTTCTAAGAAAGCTACGTGCCTCCTCTATAACCAAAACAGTCTTGTCAATGTATTTTTTGTATTTAAAGCGGTGTGGGGCTTCAAATTAATGTTATAGATTGAGTCAATGACCCTAGCATGTGAATACAGTGTTTCGTTTCCTTGCATTAAACACCTTGTAGTGTGGATAGCTAGATAAAATGCATTTTTTAAATGTATAGATTGGGGGAGTGCCTTATGCTATTTCGTTGGTAATATTTTGTGAATGAACCACATCTAGTTTACCGACGAAATGTTTTGTTAGTGATGGGTTGATTTCACAAGTCAGCTCTCTTGAAAATATTGCCCTAGTAAACCAACTTAACTCCTGAAACACTGACTCCTGTGCCTGAACTGTAATATGTTTGACCAGCAAACCTTCGCTGAAATCCCAGCTACCAAATTTGGCCAATCTGTGTGAACACAGACAAATAGCCTTAGGCCATTGTACCTCATTGTCCTTACCTGCAATATTTTGTAGCCTTAACTAGCCCTGACTTATCTCAATACAAAACACCACCATCTGTACTTTATCAGAATCTTCCATATATGACATCATTATCTATAAAGAAGGTTTACCAATAAATGCCTAATAAATGTCATTGAAGCATTCTTTTTCAAATATTTATGATATTTTAAAATTACAGCTTTTAGTAAATGCCACTTGATGCAGTAATTAATGTAACACAGAAATGTAAAAATATGATAATACAATTTTAAGGCGTTTTTGTTCTACTTTTTACATGTCTTGACTGGTTATTTTTGGGATAGGCCTTTTGAAAGCTCAGCTCGTGCTTTGGTTCTATCTATACTGACTCGGCTCTGGTTGGTTCGTCTTATCAATTTTGGGGCCTGCCCATCTCTAACACAGTGGAATTAAGCACCCAACAAATGCATAACATGACATGATCTAGCATATAATACATACCATAAAAAAAACATTGGCAAATCGTTTCTATAACCTTTCAACACTCATTATAAAATATGGAGTACCATATTTGAAACCATTGACACACCAATACAAGTTTCTATCAATCAATCAATCAAAACATGTATAGAGCACGCTACTCACCCGGGTGGGTCTCAAGGCGCTAAGGGGAGGTGTGCTGTCACTGCTCGAAAAGCCAGGTCTTGAGGTGTTTCCTGAAGGTGAGGTGGTCCTGGGTCGTTCGTAGGTGTGTGGGGAGTTAGTTCTATGTCTTGGCGGCCAGGTAGGAGAACGATCTTCCTCCGGCAGTGGTTGTGCGGATCCGTGGGACGGCGGCGAGGGCGAGGCCGGCTGATCGGGGCCGGCGGATGGGAGTGTAGAACGAGAGGCGGTTGTTGAGGTATTCAGGACCTTTGTCGTGGAGCTCTCTGTGAGCGTGGGTGAGGAGCCTGAATGTGATCCTCTTGCTGACGGGGAGCCAGTGCAGGGTTCTCAGGTGGGCGGATATGTAGCTGTGGCGGGGGATGTCGAGGATGAGTCGGGCGGAAGCCTTCTGTATGCGCTGGAGTTGTTTCTGAAGTTTGGCTGTGGTTCCTGCGTAGAGGGCGTTTCCGTAGTCCAGGTGGCTGGTGACGAGGGCCTGGGTGATGGTTTTTCTGGTTTCGGTGGGGATCCATTGGAGCATGCGTAGGGTGTTGAAGCAGGATGATGAGATGGCGTTAACTTGCTTGGTCATCGAGAGGGAGGAGTCCAGGATAATTCCCAGGTTGCGTGCATGGTCAGTGGGAGTAGGTGCAGAGCCCAGTTCTGTGGGCCACCAGGAGTCGTCCCAGGCGGAGGGGGAAAGTCCGAGGATGAGGATCTCCGTCTTGTCTGAGTTCAGCTTCAGGCAACTGAGCTTCATCCATTCTACAACGTCTTTCATTCCTTCCTGGAGGTTGGTTTTGTCAGTGGCTGGGTCCTTGGTGAGGGAGAGTATCAGTTGGGTGTCGTCGGAGATGATGTTGATGTTGTGTTTGCGTGCGATGGCAGCGAGGGAGCTCATGTAGATATTGAAGAGTGTTGGGCTGAGCGAGGAGCCTTGGGGTACGCCACAGATGATCTTGGTCGCCGTTGAGCAGAAGGGAGGGAGGGAGAGAGGCGGACTCTCTGGGTTCTGTCGGAGAGGAAGAAGGTGATCCATTCCAGGGCCTTTCCTTGGATCCCGGTGTGGAAGAGGCGGGTTATCAGGGTGCGGTGGCAGACGGTGTCAAAAGCTGCCAAGAGGTCTAGGAGAATGAGGGCGGTTGTTTCTCCGTTGTCTATCAGGGTCCTGATGTCGTCGGTGGCTGAGGTGAGGGCGGTCTCGGTGCTGTGGTTGGCTCGAAATCCGTACTGTGATGGGTTGAGTTAGTTGTTTGTCTCGAGGAAAGCAGTCAGCTGTCTATTAACAGTTTTCTCGATGACTTTAGCTGGGAAGGGAAGAAGAGAGATGGGGCAAAAAATGTTGAGGTCTTTGGGGTCCGCTGTGGGTTTTTTCAGAAGGGCGTTGATTTCGGCGTGCTTCCAGCTTGCAGGGAAGGTGGCTGACATGAAGGAGTCGTTTATGACATTCCGGAGGTGGGGTGCGATGATGTTGTCAGCTTTGTTGAAGATGTGATGGGGGCAGGAGTCCGAGGGGGATCCGGAGTGGATGGTGTTCATGACATGCGTGGTGTCTTCAGTACTGACGGGGGTCCAAGCGCTGATGGTGGTGGTGGGCGTCGTTAGTTCGGTGGCTGGAGCCGGAGAATGGGGACCAAAGCTGTCGTGTATATCTGCGATCTTACGGTGGAAGAATGTGGCGAGGGAATCGCAGATGTCTTGTGATGTCGTTGTTGCTGGTGCTGGGGTTGGAGAGCTCTTTGATGATGCTGAAGAGTTCCTTGCTGTTGTGGGTGTTGTTGTCTCGTCGCTCTTTAAATGAAGTCCTTTTGGTGGTGCGGATCAGCTTGTGGTGTTTGCTGGTGGCGTTTTTGAGGGCTGTCATGTTTCCTGTGGTCCGATCATGGCGGCAGGTTTTTTCGAGGGTCCGGCAGGATTTCTTTGATTCTTTGAGGGCGTCTGTGAACCATGAGGTTTTTCTGTTGTCGGTCTTGCCTGAGGGGCTCTTCAGTGGAGCGAGGTCATCGGCGCAGTTAGTGATTCATTGAGCGAGGTTGTTGGCTGTGTTGTTGGGGACAGAGGTGTCGGCTGGCGGGTTCTGGCTCAGTGATCAGAGGAGCTGGTCTGTGGTGATTTTGCTCCAGCATCTGCGGGGGATTTGTTGTGTGCGGCGGTGGGGTGTATTCTTTTTGAAGGTGAAGTGGATGCATCTGTCAGTCCAGTGTAGTTTTGTGGAGTGGCTGAAGGCGACGTGGTTGCTGGCGGAGAAGATGGGGTCGAGCGTGTGGCCAGCGAGGTGGGTGGGTGTGTCCACCAGTTGCCTGAGTCCGAGGTTGGCCAGGTTGTCGAGCAGGGTGGTGGTGTTGTTATCGTTGTTTTTCTCCAGGTGGAAGTTCAGGTCCCCTAGGAGGATGTATTCTGGTGAGGCTAAGGCATGTGGGCTGATGAAGTCGGCGATGGTTCCGCTGAATTGAGTTCGCGGGCCTGTGGGTCTGTAGATGAGTGTTCCTCTTAGGGTGGTATTGGGGTCGGTGTGAATTTTTAAATGTAGGTGTTCGGCGGCTGAGAGTGTGTCTTCGGCATTGGTCATGATGTTGATTGGTGTGGTCCTTTCGGGTAATCTTGTATCCGTCCGGGATGGCTATGGCGATATCTGGGGCTGAGGATGCGTTCATCCAGGTCTCTGTGAGAAAGGCGACGTCTGGTGCCGTTGAGTCGAGGAGGTCCCAGAGTTCAACGGCGTGCTTGTGGACAGAGCGTGTGTTGAGGAGGATGCACTTGAGGTTGTTGTTGCTGATGTTAGGTCCGGCGGGCGGTGTGCATGTTCGGAGGCAGGTGAATCTGCAGGTGAGGCAGGTGAAGGGTCAGTGCGTGCGCTTCGGGGTGGCTCGGTAGCAGGCCGGTGGTTGTCTGGTGTTGAGTGCGTTGAGGGCGGCGGTGTCGTATTTTAGTCGGGTTCCTTGGTTCCGGCGGGGGCCAGGGGTTCTGGCCCTGGGCATGGTCCAGGCACGGACGGGCATAGCGGCCTGCATTATGTAGGGGTCGAGGGAGGGAGGAGCAGCTGGGAGGGGGAGCGGGGACCAATCGGGGGTCAGGGGGCGAGCCGCAGGGGACGCAGCAGCGGGAACAAAGGAGCAACGGCGGGGGGAAAACTACAGTGGGACGGACACAGGACGCGAAAGGGAAATACAATAAATACAACAGACGCAGCAGGGCACAGAACGCAAAAGGAAATACAATAAATCAGTACAATCAGCAGTAGATACAGTAAAGAGATAGAAGGAGGCAAAGCTTACGATCACTGGACCACCAGGGATCGAACCGGCGGCAGCAGCAGCGAGGCACAGGGGCACAAGGAACAGCACTCGCAGGATGTGCTAGCGCAGTGGGGGGGCGACCTGGCATAAAAAGTTTTTTAAATTCTAATTCCTAACTATAACAGGCCTCAGACCTATGGTTTTTTCAGTGAATTTCAAAGGGTTTGTAAATGACAATTTTTAAATGGATTAATTGTTATATTCATTTTTTTATACTGATTTTCAACATTGAGGTCAATGTGAATTTCTATTTAAATGTAATTAATTACTTTTTGGATTACTTTTCTAACCACAGGACTGGATCCTAAATTCAGTCCTGAGACATCACCTGTAAACAGTTCAGTAAAAGTTTTTTGGTTACAGTAGTGATTTTTAAGGAATTTTATTGTATTTTAAAAGATGATACACTTTTTAACATCGAATCACCAATGTTATCCTATGGGAGGAAATTCACTTATCAGGTAAGTAGTGTTAACGTTACTTTTTCGTACTCAGTGGTGGATCCTGCTTCCAGCACGGGTGCATCTCATGTAAACAGTCGAAAGAATGGGTTTAAGTCATACAGGCAATTTTTAAGGAATATTTTTAGTTTGTGAAAATAGACACTTAGAAACTTTTCTGGTGAAAACCACACAATGGATTGATATAGAAGGAAATACAAGTTACTGGTAAGTACGGTTAGAATTACTTTTCGGGATCAGTACTGGGCTCAAAGAAGCAGCACTAAGGTCACTCCTGATAACAGGTGAGTAAATCGGAATTCGTAGTTCTGCTGATTTAATAGGAATCTTTTAAAATTCAAAAACTCCACAGAATTTCCAAGTGAAACCAGTCAATGTTCGCCTATGGAAGGAAATTCAAGTTACTGGTAAGTATGGTTAGAATTACTTTTCAGGGTCAAAGCTGGGCTAAAAGATGCAGCACTTGGTTCTCTACTGATAACAGGTGAGTAAATCGGAATTCGTAGTTCGACTGATTTTACAGGAATATTTGTACGTTTCAAAAATCAACACAGAAACTTTTCTGCTGAAAACCACATAATGGATTCCTATGGAAGGAAATACAAGTTACTGTAAGTACGCTTAGAATTACTTTTTCAGGGTCAGTGCTGGACTAGGAGATGCCGCACTGCGTTCTCTCCTGATAACTGGTGAGTAAATTGGAATTTGTAGTTCAGCTGATTTGACAGGAATATTTGTACAATGGTGAAGGAAGGTGGTGGGGCCTTAGGTGACATGTGCTCAAACACGCCCTGTAGCGTGTTTTAAGTTGCAGGATTGAGTGCCCTTGAATCCTGAGGTCCCCTGGGGGCCAACTAGCTCACCAGGTACCTCTAGTATGCGCCAGGGGGCTGCGTTGCAGAGAGGTGTTCTGAGGCCACGCCCCTTTTTACAACACTCTGCAATGCAGCTATATGCTAGTGTGTGAAAGTTTTCATAAATGGATACGTATTGCATAATTGTCTAAAGAATGCATTTGTCATATATGATGAATGTATAACTGCAGAACTATAAGGAAGTCTTGTACCAGGACACAGATGCAACATATGAACATAAATATGTTGGAAGTCTGTCCTTCCCTCTCCACTGCTGCTTAAACTGCACGCATGTGGTGGGTGATACAGACACCCTTGCACCATGGTGTAAGAATATCTGTCTCGTGTGGAGTTTCTTTTTGCGCAGGAAGATACACCTGCACAAAAACAATCAGTCAAGGCATTTTTCTCCTACAATGTATGCTGCTCATTGTAGCGTATATTTGAATGAAAAAAATGAGGAGAAATGAAAATCCATAAGACCACGCTTTTCGAATAACCAAAGCTGCACAAATCCTCCCCTCCCCCCCCCCCCCCCACAAACTCCCCAAGCGCCTGGAAACCCTTACAGGTGAGTAGTGCTCTCTATACATCCCTGATTCATTGATTGACACACCACCACAGTGTGTGTTTGAGTGTTATCAACAGGCCCTGACATTTGTCTGGCTGTCTGTAACTCTTAAGGGTAGTGAAATGAGCAGTGGTACCTTCTTTAATATATACAGAATCTCTGAGATTGGTTTGGTTGGGCTTCACCTCTGAGAGCTACTTTCAAGGTGCTGGTGAACTACCAGTAGCTCCCAAGCTACTAGTTGGAGCCCCCTGGTATGGATAGTGAGTGGGGAATTGTAGTCCTGAAGCACAAATGTGAAGGTGGTTACACAACTACATGCATAATGCATAGGAGTTTGAGGCACTGCATACCCTAAAGCCTGGCTTACTGCAAGAGTATATACACTTATGTAACTGCAAACACATCTACCAACCAAATCAATCTCTCTCAATTTTCCAAATGGACACTGATTCATAGTGTTATTCTATACAAATAGTGTATAAAGAAAGATTAAAGATATTAGGTAATTAAATGTATTGAAACTAGTAGTAATGGAATTAAATAAATTTATACTCGGATATCAATTAGAATACTTAAAGTTTTATAGAGACTATCTCTTGCACGGGATGTAGGAAAAATAGGGGTTTAGGGTAATGACGAATATTAAAAGTAGTTTTACAAAAAAAGGGAAGTTACTAGAAAAATAAGTCAGAAAAAAAGGGGAATGAATGTTAATACACGTATAAAAAAAAGTAACCTATAGAAATGCTTTAATAAGAAAAACGAGTTTAAATAAAGCATTTTAGAAATTAAACGAAATGTAAAAAGTATGGATAGAGGCACGTTTACATAAACACGTGACGCACTAAAACAGTGCAAATGAGAACAACTGTCAACTGAAAAACGTGACTTAAAAGTGGGAGGAGCAATAAATTGATCCCATAGTAACCAAAAAGTATATAAACCCCACCCGTGGGATAATTAGTTTCGTTTCAGAGAACCAAAACGGGCGAAGAAACTATGAGCAAGGTAATGATTCGGGACTGCCGAAGTATCTAGACAATATCTTTCATTTCCTCAGAGGGAACATATTGTTAATGTTTATTTAAAAATACACAAAACGTTATGTGCCCTCAAGAGGAGTTGGATGAATTTCGACGGAGGAAGGAAAGAATATCGAAGAGAGGTAAATTATCTTAATGGGTATATGTTTTATATATTTAAGAAAGAAAGCAAAAATATTTAAATGATTATAGAATGTACAAAGATGGTGTGGGAGCACCCCGCTGACCTCTCAGCCCGGGTTCGCCCTGGCTTGCTGGGAAGTGCAGTTTTTCTTCAAGTGTTCAAGTTTTTCGCTAGAGTTAGCGCAGGAAGTACTGATCTCTAGACACAGCGCGTGTTTCTGGTTTCTTTACCGTCTTCAGTAGAGAATACAGCCAATATTAAAGGTTTGCTGAGGGCTGCCAAAAAGTATTCATCAGGTACAGTGCCTCTCATGGCATGCGGGTGCTACAGCCACGAGCTCGTCAGCCCAAGCACTCGCGGGAGTGCTTTTAAATAGTCAAAGATGGTGTGGGAGCACCCCGCTGACCTCTCAGCCCGGGTTCGCCTCTGGCTTGCTGGGAAGTGTAGTTTTTCTTCAAGTGTTCAAGTTTTTCGCTAGAGTTAGCGCAGGAAGTACTGATCTCTAGACACAGCGCGTGTTTCTGGTTTCTTTACCGTCTTCAGTAGAGAATACAGCCAATATTAAAGGTTTGCTGAGGGTTGCCAAAAAGTATTCATCAGGTACAGTGCCTCTCATGGCATGCGGGTGCTACAGCCACGAGCTTGTCAGCCCAAGCACTCGCGGGAGTGCTTTTAAATAGTCAAAGATGGTGTGGGAGCACCCCGCTGACCTCTCAGCCCGGGTTCGCCTCTGGCTTGCTGGGAAGTGTAGTTGTTCTTCAAGTGTTCAAGTTTTTCGCTAGAGTTAGCGCAGGAAGTACTGATCTCTAGACACAGCGCGTGTTTCTGGTTTCTTTACCGTCTTCAGTAGAGAATACAGCCAATATTAAAGGTTTGCTGAGGGCTGCCAAAAAGTATTCATCAGGTACAGTGCCTCTCATGGCATGCGGGTGCTACAGCCACGAGCTCGTCAGCCAAAGCACTCGCGGGAGTGCTTTTAAATAGTCAAAAATGGTGTGGGAGCACCCCGCTGACCTCTCAGCCCGGGTTCGCCTCTGGCTTGCTGGGAAGTGTAGTTTTTCTTCAAGTGTTCAAGTTTTTCGCTAGAGTTAGCGCAGGAAGTACTGATCTCTAGACACAGCGCATGTTTCTGGTTTCTTTACCGTCTTCAGTAGAGAATACAGCCAATATTAAAGGTTTGCTGAGGGCTGCCAAAAAGTATTCATCAGGTACAGTGCCTCTCATGGCATGCGGGTGCTACAGCCATGAGCTCGTCAGCCCAAGCACTCGCGGGAGTGCTTTTAAATAATCAAAAATGGTGTGGGAGCACCCCGCTGACCTCTCAGCCCGGGTTCGCCTCTGGCTTGCTGGGAAGTGTATTTTTTCTTCAAGTGTTTTTCGCT
This sequence comes from Lissotriton vulgaris, assembly GCF_964263255.1. NCBI lineage: Eukaryota > Metazoa > Chordata > Amphibia > Caudata > Salamandridae > Lissotriton > Lissotriton vulgaris. Next base: position 886,751,061 of record NC_141687.1, read on the forward strand.
AGAGTTAGCGCAGGAAGTACTGATCTCTAGCCACAGCAAACCTTTAATATTGGCTGTATTCTCTACTGAAGACGGTAAATGCATTTTCTTTTCTCAAAACTCCCTCAAATCGGTTGGTGTAAATATTTGCTTTCAACAGCTTCACTTTGTATAAAGTATAGTCTTTTTTCAAAAGTATGAAAATATGTTGCATTTCACCTTTTCTTTATGTCTATCACCTTCACAATCACGTGCATAGGGTGCTAGCTGTTTTAATGGTCCATTCAATGTTTGAACGTTTTCATGTGATCAAGCCACTCCGGTTGTGAAACGCGTTATGGCGGACTCATGAGAAAATAAACGCTACTGCTTGCACTTAATCTGGGCTCGTGTCTGCTTTTTCGGTGCTTGCTGGAGATTACACACTGCATCTGATTTCCTCAAGCGGCTTTTGATATATATATATATATATAATATATATATATATATATATATAATCTATCTATCTATCTATCTATCTATCTATCTATCTATCTATCTATCTATCTATCTATCTATCTATCTATCTATCTATCTATCTATCTATCTATCTATCTATCTATCTATCTATCTATCTATCTATCTATCTATCTATCTATCTATATATATATATATATCTATATATATATATATATATATATATATATTACCTACTGGCAATAGCCAGTAGGTATATATAGTTAGGATTTTTTCCCTATGGGATTTCTGAAAATTCTATGTCTAATAACTTTGGCGTTTGTGGACGGAATCGGCTGAAATTTTCAGGAAAATGGCACATTTTGTTTCTGAGCAGCCCCTGAAAATTTGGTGGGGTTTCGTCAAGGGGGGGCTGAGAAAAAAGGGGGGTCCCAAAACGCGTTTTTTGCATTGAGTTTTCCATAGGTCGGTTGGACTCACTTTTAGCTCGAACGGCTGAATGTATTTGCACGAAACTTGGCAAAATTGTAGGGACTGTTAGCCCGATGTGCCTTTGCTAGGTCTCAATATATGTGCTTCAGTGGATTTTGAGAAATTAACGTTTAAATCAAGATATATATCTGTAACAGCGCTCCGGGCAGCGATCCGGTCCGCTTACTTTTCGCTTATCGGAACTTTGCGCGCAGAAAGCTGATTGGCTCTCCGGTGTCTGTCAACATTCTAAACAGTCCGGAGCGGCCGCCATCTTATCTCTCGGTAGGATCGAGAGAGAAGAGGTGAAAAACGAAGGGGGAATTTATTGAAAGGGTGCAAGGTATACCCCTCTTGACCCCCTAGGATTGTTGTTGGGGTTATTAAAGGGTCCCGTGGGGAAAATAAAAAAAAAAGATTTTTCACGGTAGAAGCGTTTCCCGGGCCGCGAACTGGGCCGCAAACTGGTAGCGAAACGGGAATTCGCCATTTTGTGCTTCGTTTTAATTGTTTAGAGACAAAAATGATCGCCGCACATCGGCCACAATGCATGAATATCGCTGAAAAGTCAGCGATATTCATGCATTATCCAGCAAATGCTCTTAGCCATGTTATCCACCTTCCATTGGATAACAGAAAGCTGATTGGCTCTCCGGTGTCTGTCAACATTCTAAATAGTCCGGAGCGGCCGCCATCTTATCTCTCGGTAGGATCGAGAGAGAAGAAGAGGTGAAAAACGAAGGGGGAATTTATTGAAAGGGGGCAAGGTATACCCCTCTTGACCCCTAGGAATGTTGTTGGGGTTATTAAAGGGTCCCGTGGGGAAAATAAATTTTTTTTTATTTTTCACGGTAGAAGCGCTTCACGGGCCGCGAACTGGGCCGCAAACTGGTAGCGAAACGGGAATTCGCCATTTTGTGCTTCGTTTTAATTGTTTAGAGACAAAAATTATCGCCGCACATCGGCCACAATGCATGAATATCGCTGAAAAGTCAGCGATATTCATGCATTATCCAGCAAATGCTCTTAGCCATGTTATCCACCTTCCATTGGATAACATGGCTAAAAACCGCTCTGTGCGTGAGCTTTTTTTTTTTTTGCTGCGTGACGTTTGTTAACGTTCGATTCGATGGAAATCAGGAAGTGTTGAACACCATTTTGTCACTGCGAGTAAATATTTTGTTATAAATGAATCCTTATTGATAAACATTGTCTGCGCCATCTTGCGTTTTTGTCCAATGCCACAATTTTGTCGTGCACAGCAGCCATTTTAGATGCCTTGACCAGGGCCACTCTCTGCACGCCGTCGATTCTCAGCATGGCTCCCCACCCTCGCACGCATCTCCCCCACGCAATGGTCACCCCCGCTCTCTCTCTCATGCATGGGCCATATACTTCCCCCATCTGCGCTGCTCTTCTCTGAGAATCACATCCTGTGCCCGTTCGACACCTCCCTTTCATCCTATTCACTACCGCACCCTCTGACACTTCTCTTCCTCTGTGTCCGATTGTCCAGGCCGGACCTAGGCTATCACCTAGCCCTGCGGATGTAGTGTATGGCTCCAGCTGTAGAGTATCCAGACATGCCAACCGTCCCGATTCAGGTGTGAGACTACTGATTTCAGTGCTAGTCTTTCGTTTCCCGATTCCTGCAAGGAAAAACCCGGGGGCATATTTCCAACAACTAGCGGTAATTTTTGTCTCTAACTTGTTTAGAGACAATAATTATCGCCGCACTTCGGCGAACTTTATCGCACATAAACCTTGCTATTAGCAAGGTTTATCGCAAATGCGATAAAAAACGGCCGCATTGCATGAATATCGCTGAAAAGTCAGCGATATTCATGCATTAGTCAGCAAATGCTCTTAGCCATGTTATCCACTTCCCATTGAACAAGCGCATGGTCTTTTAAAGATTTGTGAAGTACTCGGGGCGGCGGTGTGTGTGTGTCCTCTTTCAGGAGCGGGCGGGGGGGCACTGGCAGCAATTTGCAGGCCCGGCAGTGTTCAACACGTGCATCACCCTTTCTCTGCCTGCTATTGCGCTCCATGCTTCGGAAAGGTAAGAAAAAGAACGTGCATTTGAGTTTGAAATGTCCGATCTTGTAGCAGTACACTTGCAAAGCCCACACATGACAATAACCCGATTCAAGGCCCCATTCACCCGATTTTTTAAAAAAATATAGTACTCCAAGACAGTTACATTTTAAAACTTTATTAATATTTAAATATAACGAACGCAACAAAAACTGTAAATATATTTAACCATTTTTTGAAATTAACCAGAACTATAACGATAACAACAACAACAACAATAATATAACTTTTATGCCTAAATTACGCAAACATTTAGCTAATCTGCTAAAGGGGGGAGTCGCCATTTCTTTACAATAATCAATAATGAAAAATCCACATCAATAGGGTTGCCCGTTTTGTCGATGCAGCACTATAGTGCAATATACACAGCACCTGGGGTGTCAAGAGTGAACAGGTCTTTCTTTGTTCCTTAAGATGTTATCTCCGAGAATGCTGATGCATTGGTGTCTGTACACTTCTTTGTCAATTCTGTCAAGATGATAACTGCTTTATAAACAGACGATATCTTTGTTTCATCATTAGTGTTAAGTGTGTCTGAAACTACAGTGCCCTTCTGTTTTTTTTTCTTCAGGCTCTACAGAGTTTTGTGTGTTGTTCTTTTGAGCGACAATTATTCCAGAGGTTTCAGGTTCACTTGTTTTGTTCTGCAGTGAGTTAACAGCTTTAGAGAGTTCATGTTTATTTGCTATGTCCTGCTGTTCGTGAACTGCTTCAGAGACGTCAGCCTCATTTTTTATGTTTCAGTAGATCCTGGACCTGCCCGGCCGCGCCCAAAATGGCGCCGGTGTAAATGGGACTCGTAACTGCTTGTTCTGTACTGGTTGCCCAACCTTGATATCACGAGATACATATGCAGTTTTGAAGCACATGGTGGAGGCTTGTCTGCTGTAGTGGGGCGCCCCTTTATCGTTTCAGTCGCCATTCCGCCCGCTTTTGCTACACTGTGCCTCATCCGCCATTCAGCTGTTTACCGCCCGCTCTTACGGCTACAGCGTCTCGCTCACCATGTAGTTGAGTTGCTCCCACTCTTGCGGTGCAGCGGTAGGCGGCTTCCACAGGACTCTTAAAATGGCGGCCGGCTCTTCGGATTTGGGCCTGGTCCAGTAAAATGGCCCTGGGACACCTTGGAACTCGGACGCTTGTCTGCCAGGGCTTGGGTTCCATTCTCGAAAGCGTCCCCTCAGCCTTGAAGATTGTACAAAAGTCTTGGGCGCCCTCGACTCCCGCAGGCTTCCGGTGGGGAGCGGCTGCCATGATTGCTTGCGGAATGGCCACGACGGAGCTACGAGATGGTGCTGCTCTCATGGTGACGCCAGCTTCAGTCTGAAACATCCAGAAACAAGGTGGGGCTTTCATCGTTTGGGGAAAAAAAAGTTTTAATCCAATGAAAAGTGTTATTTTTAGGTCACATGACCTAGTCTTACATAATTAGGAAAAGAAAAGTAAAATGAACCAATGAAAAGTTTTATTAACAAGTCACATGACCTGTTATGCTTACGTTACGCGCTGCGCGGCGCGCTCTGGATCGTTTCCGGGAAGCTGCGCCTTGCGCACCGGAGCACATCCGGGTGCGCTAACGCGTCGCGTCATATGACGCATTACGCGACAATGCAGGTCCAGAATATAGTCAAAATGTCTCCACCAACCAGCGGTCGGAATTCCACCGCTTTCAGCAGTCCAAAAAGTTCGGTCAAATCTTAAGAGCGGGAGCAACTCAACTACATGGTGAGCGAGACGTTGTAGTCGCAAGAGCGAGCGGTAAACAGCTGAATGGCGGAAGAGGCACAGAGTACCAAAAGCGGGCGGAATGGCAACTAAAACGGTAAAGGGGCGCCCTACGACAGCGTGTCTTCAGGTGAAACGGATTGTGGGACAAGGTCCAGAATGAAAGATTCTTCAAAAGGGAAAAAATTCCGCCGGACCCCGGGAGCCGGCCACCTATGCCGGGGGCGATCTCAGGCCTCACCAGGGCAACACGACTTGGGGAGGGGGCAGGAGCCAAGCGCCCCCTCTCAGTCCGTGCCATCTCACCGCCCCTCGGGAGCCTCCGTCAAGCGGTTTAGGGAGGCACCGTATCACATTGTTTTCAAATGGACCCCACTTACTTTGAATAGTGAAGCTGCAGCAGGTGCAAATAAGGTTTAAACAGTGTTACAAGAACTGCTTAGAACTCTGAAGTATGGCACTCAATAACCAGGACTTATGCCATTTATGTAAGGCAGTGAGATGGAAGCAACTCAGGGACAAAAAGCATGAACGAACATTCACGTATGAAAATCTTATTTGGAGAAGGGGTAGAATCCAAACGCCCCCTGCCAGTTCGCGCCACTACACTGTATGTGGAAAATCTGAAGCCATCATTCTACAAACTCTCAACGCTTGTTATCAGTGCATGACTTTCATGCTCGATCGATTGAGCTAGCCGGATCGGGCAATAAAAAGTATAAAATAGTTATGTAAATAGTTATTTAATAAAATGTTTTATTCTGTTTCTTTGGTGGTGTGTTGTGTATATTTATAATATTTGCATAGGGTTTGCCGTTATTTTGGGCGGTGTGGGTGGCGGAGTCGAGCTGTTTTGCAGCCCTCATGGTGTGGAGCTCAGTTCATCTCACTATTTTCGTATTTCTCAAGAAGGGTTGTTCCTAATATTTCTATTTTAGCGAGGTCAAAAAGAGATCCAATTAGTGGCCTACTGATTTTGCTCGATTACTTTTATTTTTTTACACGATTTTTCACTATCTGCAAAGACTAAACAGAGTATTGCGACTTTGTGCTTGTTTGTAAATAGAGAATGATCCAAAGAGAACCAATTCTAAAACAGTAAATGCTTGGACAACAATCAATCAAATGGAGAGACAAGGAGGCACGACGGATTACAACGGGGGTAAAGGCCTGCGTTAACTACCCTTCAGTATCTGCAAAGAGAGAGTACTACTAAGGCAAAAGAGGGGAGGGGGGGGGGGTGCAGCGTTCAAAGCACATCAGCGTGCATAAATACGAAAATGTTTTTATCTATCACGTACTTGACATTTTAAAGCTTTTCATATTTGCTATTAAAAAACCAATGAAATTCACAGAAAAAACCATAGGTTATAGTGGATATATAGTTAGGAATTTGCATTTACAAAACCTTGAAAATTCAATGAAAAAACCAAAGGTTATAGGCCATATATAGTTAGGAATTAGCATTTACAAAACCTTATTTTACTCGCATAAAACCATTGAAATTCCATATATAGTTAGAAGCGCTAACTATATATCGCGCACCCGCAATCCACTGCTGATGATGTCACATATTACATCATTCATGACATGGTCAGTGACATCACTGATGACATCACTGATGACATCTCAAATGACATCACTGATGACAACTCAAATGATATCAATGATGACATCTCAAATGACATCACTGATGACATCACTGATGACAACTCAAATGACATCACTGATGACATCTCATTTGTCATCACTGATCACATCACTCATGTGATAATACAATGAACCTCTTCAGACTCTAATATAACCTTACATACACTCAGTATAAACAGACACTCACAGACTGTCAGTCATCCATGGAGTTACTCACACACCTAGTCAGTCATGCAAAGAATCAATCACACCTCCATTTCCTCAACTATACAGTTATACACATCTTACTTATTCAAACATATAATAACACATATTTACTCTCTTATATAATCCCTGATACAAGTTCTAAATGATCCATACAGCCATTCACACATTCACTGGCTCTTATGCACAGTTATTTATATATGTCCACTCTCACATGTACTGTGTTTTACATATGTACTTACTTTGACATGTAGCACTGAGATATCCATTCACTCACCATTACACTCATGCACACAGTCAACCGCCCATACAGCTGTTTCCACATGCACTTTTGAACCCATACATCTAGTGAATCAACTGCTCACAAATCTATGCACAGTGTCATACACCTCCCAGCCACCCACTCACACACTCAGTCTCCCATACAAATACTTGGGCAACCAATCAATAACCCATATAGTTACTCATATAGCTACTGATCAACACATGCAGCAGTTTACAGAACAACAGACATAATGATGCACAAATTAAGACAGTTTAGTCACTAACCCATGCACTCAGTGAGACACATTTAATCACTCACTCATACAGTCAGTCATGCACCTACTAAATCCTTCATCCAGACTCTTATACATCCACTCATTCTTCAATATGTGAAACATATTTAAACTTTACAGACACATACAATCATTTGAGTTGTCATCAGTGATGTCATTTGAGATGTCATCAGTGATGTCATCAGTGATGTCACTGACCATGTCATGAATGATGTAATATGTGACATCATCAGCAGTGGATTGCGGGTGCGCGATATATAGTTAGCGCTTCTAACTATATATGGAATTTCAATGGTTTTATGCGAGTAAAATAAGGTTTTGTAAATGCTAATTCCTAACTATATATGGCCTATAACCTTTGGTTTTTTCATTGAATTTTCAAGGTTTTGTAAATGCAAATTCCTAACTATATATCCACTATAACCTATGGTTTTTTCTGTGAATATATATATAGTTCCAGCAATTATAGCCCCATTTTGATGTCTCAACATTGCACTGTCACTTTAAAAATTGTCACATGGTGTGAGCAGTAAAAAAACAGAAAAAATACTTAAACCAACTGTCGAGCCAGAAGCGCGTCATGTGATGAAGTCTCCTGTGAGGGATGAAACGCGTCATGGCTGCTGCACTAACTACGGAGTTTGAATAAACTGCAGCTGACTAGCCACAGTGGCCTGCGCTCTTTCTTTGCTTGGAAGGAATTGGGCTAATTGGGAAGAGTCAACTGATTGAACCATTGTAATTCCTTTGTTATAGTTAGTTGTACTAACTGTAACTTGCACGCGTGCAATCCACTGCTGATGATGTCACATATTACATAATTTATGACATGGTCAGTGACATCACTGATGACATCATCCAGGGAATGGCGTTTAGTTCGTTATTTCAAAATGTATTATATATATAGCAAACTGCATTGAAGAATGAGTGGATATATAAATATCTGGATGGAGGATTTAGTAGCAGTGTGATTGACTATTTACTTAATTAATGTATAGTGTCTCACTAAATATATTAGTTAGTGACCACCCTAGCATGTACGCGCAGCAGACGTGCTGCCAGCATGCCAAAGGCCCGCCAAAGGCAAGCCCGTCTGCGCCCGTCCACGCCTGAATGAGCCCAGAAGCCAGAAACGCTGCCCAAAATATGACTACCATTCGGACCACAGCCTGCATGAGGTATTCTGGCAAACCCTTGCGCGACATTAGAATGACAGGCTTAATCAACCATGCGCCTAATACATGTTGTTCAACTAAATTTCCTACGGTCCTGGAAGGTGCGGCTGCCTGTAGATCCTGCCTCTTCCAGAGCAATCTGGACACTGTGTACTTTCTAAACCACAAATTGTTCTGGATTAGGATTCTATTAGTCCTAAGTATATTCTATGTAATGTGTGGTCCTCAACTAAACATCCCATTGAAATATGGGATCTGATCACTTCCTACGCCCCAAAAATCTGTTTTATTACAGAAACATGGCTTACACCTACCAATCATCCATCTATTAATCTGGCCATTCCGGAGGAATACAAATTCATCCATTTAGATAGAGTAGAAAAGACCGGAGGTGGCATTGCCATAGCCTTTAAGAACCATCTGAAGGTGCAATGGATTTCCACTTTGGGTAACGACAGATTGGAGCTAGGCATTTTTAAAATCACAATATCTCTCAGGGATAGCTGGAATGGTGCATTAATCTATCGTCCTCCAGGCCCGAGAGCTAATTTTTCCACCTATCTTATTGAACAAATTGGCATGCTGGTCCTCGCCTCCAGAAAATTTATTTTTCTGGGTGACTTTAATTTTCATGATGAGGATCTCGATAATCCAGAAGTCAGTAATCTTATAACCAGTCTTAGTTTAATCGGTCTCTCTTAAAGGGTGCTGGGCTCCACCCATCGTGCAGGCCACGCTCTTGATTTAATTTTTTCTAACATGATTCACCTGAGCAGCTACCAACCCCATCTACTATGATCTCTACTCAAATCAGGGAACGGAAGCAGAAGGCTTTACGCAGGCCCTGAAACAAACTATCATTGGAATCTTTCAGTGAGGCTTTCCATCCTCGCCCACAAGAGTCTGGGGTCTGATGACCCTGATGTATCCAAAATGTTGGAGGATTTTAATTCTGATCTAGGGATTGCCTTGGATCGTATAATTCCCCAATGCCAATATAGGGATCTATGATGTTACAACGCGTTATTTTACAACGCATGCTGTAACATCGCAACTTTTACAACGCAGGTTCCATTACATCGGATGCCATTACAACGCAGGACATTACATAGCAGATGCTATTACAACGCATACCATTACATCGTAAGTATAGGTAAGTATATCTTTTTAAAAAAAATGTAATTAAGTTAATTTAATTAATTTAATTTAACTAATATAATGAAATTAATTTTAAAATTGTAATTAATTTAATTCATTTAATTTAGTTTAATTAAATTTAAAAATGAAATTAATGTAATTTAATTATTTTAATATAATTTAATTAATTTAATTAAATTAAATGTATAATTGTAATTATTTTAATTTAATTTATTTAATTTAATTAATATAATTGAATAAAACTTAAAATTTTAATTAATATAATTTAATAAATTAAATTAAATTCAATTAATTTAATTAATTTAATTTAATTAAAGTCGTACTTTAAAAATAATAAACCCTAAAAACACCCCTGTACCCCAAAACCCAAACCCAGCCCTAAAACCTAAAAATACCCCTGTACCCCAAAACCCAAACCCTGCCCTAAAACCTAAAAATACCCCTGAACCCCAAAACCCAAACCCAGCCCTAAAACCTAAAAATACCCCTGTACCCCAAAACCCAAACCCAGCCCTAAAACCTAAAAATACCCCTGTACCCCAAAACCCAACCCCAGCCCTAAAACCTAAAAATACCCCTGTACCCCAAAACCCAAACCCTGCCCTAAAACCTAAAAATACCCCTGTACCCCAAAACCCAAACCCAGCCCTAAAACCTAAAAATACCCCTGTACCCCAAAACCCAAACCCAGCCCTAAAACCTAAAAATACCCCTGTACCCCAAAACCCAAACCCAGCCCTAAAACCTAAAAATACCCCTGTACCCCAAAACCCAAACCCAGCCCTAAAACCTAAAAATACCCCTGTACCCCAAAACCCAAACCCTGCCCTAAAACCTAAAAATACCCCTGAACCCCAAAACCCAAACCCAGCCCTAAAACCTAAAAATACCCCTGTACCCCAAAACCCAAACCCAGCCCTAAAACCTAAAAATACCCCTGTACCCCAAAACCCAAACCCAGCCCTAAAACCTAAAAATACCCCTTTACCCCAAAACCCAAACCCTGCCCTAAAACCTAAAAATACCCCTATATCCCAAAACCCAAACCCAGCCCTAAAACCTAAAAATACCCCTGTACCCCAAAACCCAAACCCAGCCCTAAAACCTAAAAATACCCCTGTACCCCAAAACCCAAACCCAGCCCTAAAACCTAAAAATACCCCTGTACCCCAAAACCCAAACCCAGCCCTAAAACCTAAAAATACCCCTGTACCCCAAAACCCAAACCCTGCCCTAAAACCTAAAAATACCCCTGTACCCCAAAACCCAAACCCAGCCCTAAAACCTAAAAATACCCCTGTACCCCAAAACCCAAACCCAGCCCTAAAACCTAAAAACACCCCTGTACCCCAAAACCCAAACCCAGCCCTAAAACCTAAAAATACCCCTGTACCCCAAAACCCAAACCCAGCCCTAAAACCTAAAAATACCCCTGTACCCCAAAACCCAAACCCAGCCCTAAAACCTAAAAACACCCCTGTACCCCAAAACCCAAACCCAGCCCTAAAACCTAATAATACCCCTGTACCCCAAAACCCAAACCCAGCCCTAAAACCTAAAAATACCCCTGTACCCCGAAACCCAAACCCAGCCCTAAAACCTAAAAATACCCCTGTACCCCAAAACCCAAACCCAGCCCTAAAACCTAAAAATACCCCTGTACCCCAAAACCCAAACCCAGCCCTAAAACCTAAAAACCTAAAAATACCCCAGTACCCCAAAACCCAAACCCAGCCCTAAAACCTAAAAATACCCCTGTACCCCAAAACCCAAACCCAGCCCTAAAACCTAAAAATACCCAAACACCCCAAAACATATACCTCAGTACCCCAAAACATATACTCCTATACTCATACTTATTTAAAAAATTACTTAAATTAATATATTTAATTTATAATATTAAAAAACATAAATAAATATATTTATTTATAATTATTATTAATTATATTAAATAAATAATATTAAATAAAATTAAAAAAAATTATATACTTACCAATACTTACGATGTAATGGTATGCGTTGTAATAGCATCTGCTATGTAATGTCCTGCGTTGTAATGGCATCCGATGTAATGGAACCAGCGTTGTAAAAGCTGCGTTGTAACAGCATTCCGATGTAAAAGTTGCGATGTAACAGTAACATACCCAATATAGCGCTGCCCAGCGGCGACATTCTGCACCTTGATTTACACCAGAGTTAAAAATTGATAAATAAAAATGTAAGACTCTGGAGAGACGATGGAGAGGTAGTAAAGATCCACTGGATAGACAAGCTTATAAAATAGCCCTGGCCGGCTATCATCAGAATATAAAAACTGCTAGGCGTACTTACATCATGGGCCAAATTGACCAGGCTATTAATTCCGCCAAAGCCCTCTTTAATATAGTTAATATTTTGTATCACCTCAAGCCTGAAGACAAATTCCGGATGAATCACAAGAACTTTGTGATGCTCTAGCCACTTACTTTCAGGAAAAAATCATGTCAATCTATGTGAATTTTCCCATTAGCGAACTCCATAAACAGGCTTCTCTAGTTGAACATAATGCACTTGAAATTCCATTATTGAACCCTTTGGACCAGTTCGAATTAACCATGCTTGACAAAGTCTATTAATAATTATCAACATCAAAATCTGGTTCGCCAGCCGATCTATGCCCTCCAAAAACTACGGCGCTTCTTTCTCCCAGTTGTGCCCCAGAAATTCTCAAAATGTTTAATAGTTCGGTCCATAGTTCGTTAATCTGGCATTATTCTCACTGCCTGGAAAGAGGCGTATGTTCGACCCATACTGAAGAAACCTACAGCTGACCCCCGGTGCTTGGCAACTATCGACCTATATCTCTATTACCCTTGTTGGCTAAGCGCCTGGAAACCATCATAAATAGGCAGCTGAGCGCATTTCTCGAGTTCAATAAAATCATAGACTCCTCTCAGTCGGGATTCGGCCACGTTTCAGTACTAAGACGGCCATTCTTGCAGTTACTGACTCTTTGAGGCAGGTAATAGATGGCGGGGGATCTGTTGTTCTGATTCTCCTCGATCTCTTTGCGGCATTTGATACCATCTCTCATACGTTGCTTGCGGAGAGACTATATCTATGTGGTATCCGAGGCTCAGCCCTGAAATGGCTGAGAAACTTTCTGTCCGACAGATGGCAAAGGACCATGCTAGGACCCTACTTCTTGCAGAAATCCTGCTTGGACAAGGGCATCCCACAGGGCTCTTGCCTAAGTCCTACATTATTTAATATTTGTATGGCCCCCCCCTAGCAAAGATTGTGGAACCATTTGGATTCAAAATATTCTATTATGCTGATGATACTCAGCTGATGTTTCCAATCGGTTCCGACCTGGAGGATGAGAAAACCCGATTTGCAGCAGGCATGCTTGCAATTTCAAATTGGAAGACAGAGAACTGTCTCCAATCAAATCCCAGTTAGACCGAGATTATGCTCCTGGGCAAAGCGTCAACCTTCTGGGCACAAGAGTGGTGGCATGACCAGCTGGGAATTGCTCGGATCCCAGCCCAAGCTGTGAAAAATCTCAGACTAAAACTAGATTCAACACTAACTACGAAGGATCATGTGGCGACCACTATCAGCTCCTGCTTCTAAAGCCTTCGCCTCCTACGTAGGATACTTGCCTATTTGCCAACCGATCATCGGAGAACCTTGGTCCAAGCAATGGTGATGAGCCACCTGGATTATGGGAATGCAATGTTGGCAGAAGTGGGTGAGACATTAGTTGCCAAATTGCAGGTAATCCAAAATACCGCGGCTAGGATGATCTTAAACTGTCCCCCAGACTCTTCCTTGGCTCCCTTGTTGAAACAGCTGCACAGGCTACCAATAAAGAAGCGATTCTTGTTTAAGATCTGTTATCTTACTTTTAATGCCGAGAATGGCAATGGTCCCCTTTACCTTCAGAAGAAATGTATAAAGCAGGTTTCGGACCCCAACCTAAGATCCAAATCTTTGGCTTTGCTAAAGGTTCCTCGTATCTATTTAAACCACACGGTAGGGAGAGCTTTCTCGTATTTCGCTCTGCGATACTGGAACCAGTTTCCCGTTGCTCTGCGAAAATGTACTTTGTACCTTGCCTTTAGGAAAGTACTGAAAACTTTCCTGTTTTAATATATTCATTTAATGTGTCCAGACTTCATTCTCATTTCGCTAGGTAAGCGCCGAGATGCCTCCCGGTTATTCGTGCACTATAAAAAATTAAATAACATAACAAACTGCGAGAATATCTGTATCACTTTTTCAGTTGTTTTGTAAAGTGCTGTACAAGTTGGTTACTAGCTTTGTTAAAGTCTATATTACTTATTGATTAGTTAACTGAGTATTTGTATGGTAGAGTGAATGTGTGTGTGGTTCGATGGGGGGGTGTGTAACTGCCCAAAGATGTGTGAATAGTTGATTCAGTAGGTATAAAAGGTTAAGGCTACATGTTATAACAATTGTTTGGGTGACTGAATATCTTTATGGGTGTGGTGTTGAGCAAATATATCTCTCAATTGTACATGTCCAAAATAGTAGAAAAATAAAAGGCAGTGTATGTGACGTTTGTTGTATATAAATAAGTATACATAAGACTCAGTGTTTGTATGAGTGACTGTATGGATAACTGTATACTTGAAATAGTGATTTTATAACACACTAAGTATGTGTTAGTATATATATGAATAAATGAAGTGGTGTTTGTATAAGTGTGTAGCTGAGTAAATTTAAGTATGATCCATTGTTTGCATAAGTGAGTAGGATGACTGCATAAGTGAATAGGATGAGTGCTGGTGTGTAATGTCGATATAGCTGTATAAGTATATTTGAAAGTATTCTACTGATCATTGACAGCATGTATGAGTGAATGTATAGGTAAGTGATTAGTTGTGTGTAGATCTAGGAGTCATTGAGTGAGTTTTTAGAAATTTGTATTGGTGTGTCAATAGATTAAAATATGGTACTCTGTATTTTACTGTGATTGATGAAAGGTTATACTAGTGTATGATGAGGTGCATCTGATTGTTACATGGATTATGTCATCAGTGATGTCATCAGTGTTGTCATCACTGATGTCACTGACCATGTCATGAATGATGTAATATGTGACATCATCAGCAGTGGATTGCAGGTGCCAGAGTTACAGTTAGTACAACTAACTATAACGGAGGAATTTCAATGGTTTTGTATGAGTGAGATGTCCAGCTAACTATAACACCCCTGAAACCTATGGTTTTTTCAGTGTATTTCTAAGGTTTTTTTAAATGATAATTCCTAACTATAACGCCCCTGAAACCTATGTTTTTTCCAGTGAATTTCAAAGGTTTTTTAAATGATAATTCCTAACTATAACGTACCTGAATCCTATGGTTTTTTCAGGGAATTTCAAAGGTTTTTTTAATGATATTTTTTAAATGTATTAATTGTTATATTTATTTCTTTGATACTGATTTACAATTTTTTTTAATCTATTTCTTTTTAGATATCTTATTTTTTAGATTACATTATCACCTTTTTAATATATTTTTTTTAAACAAATTCAAAAATAATTTTTTTTATTTTTTTAATATAATTTTTAAAATATATTTATAATATTTTCTTTATTTTTTTCAATAGTGCACCTTTATCGATTACTGCACAGAACGTGGCAGCCATTTTAGAATTTGTTCTGTAGGATCCGCGTAGGTTGTGAGATGGGTGCGTATTTTCATGCGTGGTCGCTATGCGACCCGTGCGCGACATATACGTATCACGCCACGCCACGCTCGCGCATTTCCGCATGACGTCATCTATGTGTTCAACGAGGTGGGCGCGAGACTTCAGTGTAACTTTTTGATATGCAAAAAGATATATATATATGTATTTAATATAAATATTAAGACAAAAAATGTATATTCTTTTAGTTTTAATAAACATATTACTTTTAAATGCAATTTCATGAAGTCGCGCTAGGTGCGTGTTGCGTATAAGCACCCAAAGCGGATCCCATGTGACCAAAAAAAAAGAGATTTGATTGGTTTATAACACTTACTGTTCTAACTATTGAAAAACCCCACCAATTTCAATTACTCTTCTTAGACCTTCCTTAGGAGAAGACCTGTCCTGAGAAGAACCTCACTTTTTCTTCATTGGAAACCTGAATTTAATTTTTGGAGACAAAAATGGCTATACCACTGGAAGAATCATCTGATTCTGATCATTTTGTTGCTGAACAATTTCTACCAGAACCTCCCCATCCCGAAAGATACACATCCATCGTGTGGATATTATTTACTTTTCCGGAGGGGTAAAAGAAATGTAATGCTACCAAGGTGACATGCAAGATTTGCCAGGCAGTGCTGTCCAGAGGAGATCCAAACAAGATATACTCCTGTGGCACTGCTAGTATGAGCAAGCACCTCCAACCCCTGCATCCTGTGAACTATGCTCACGAAGAATGTAGAAGACTGTGCCAAAATGTAGCTCTACCACCGGCAATACCAAGTACCTCTGGGGCATCACCTTCAACATCACCACCAGACATAAGTCCCCAATTTGTGAAAGTAAGAAAGCACTGTGTGAAGTGCAATTGTTTAATTTGTTATGGGGAGCAATCAGTAGACCTAGCTTGCAGAGCAATTGATAACCATCGATGCTAGTTGTTTTTTAATTCCCTCAAAGTTCATGGTTTTGTTCGTCCTGTTGACTTTTTTTTATTTTTAAAAAACCAAAAAAAGAAAAAAACGTTCAAAAAATAAAAAAATATATAAAAGTACAAAAAAACAAAAAAAAAAGTTATTTTCAGAACCAACTACTCTGGTTAAAGAAAGAGCTAAATTTGTATGCTAGTGTGTGAAAGTTTAGATGAATGTATATGTACTGCAGAATTGACTGAAAGAATGCATTTGTGGTGTATGGTGAATGTTTAACTGCAGAACTATAAGGAAGTGTTACAGCGTGACAATGAAAGCTCTTCTCCTACAGCATGCTAAGATACTTCCGAACCACATGGATGCAACATATATACATAAATATGTTGCAACTCTGTGCTCCCCTCTGCACTGCTGCTTAAACTACATCCATGTGGTGACATAGGCACCCTTGCACCATGGTGCAAGAATATCTGTGCCATGTGCAGTTTCTTTTTGTACAAAAAGGCTCACCTTCCTGCACAAAAACAATCAGTGAACATATTTTTCTCTTTCAATGTATGCTGTGCATTGTAGCATATATTGAAAGAGAAAAAATGAGGAGAAATAAAAAGAATTTTCCTTGTTGTGCCTTGCTACATCAATTAGAGGATGGTGCAGTATTCACACACATGTCCAGATTAATAATTTCTGAGAAATCTGGCGATGTGTCTTGTTCTCTGAGTGTTCTGTGCAAACACACACAGCAACACCTATAGAAAGCCCTTTCAACATAACATGCTGTGTATGAGGAAGTCATATTTACATGGAAAAGAAAAGGTACACAGACTGCCTTTTCCTCTCCTTGTAAATATGAAAGGTTTTTTTTTACGCTATCACTATGTTACAAAAAGTGACATATTGTTGTCACACAATGCTTTCTATACATATCTGCTGGGTTAGTTGTTCCCCAGTGACACTCTGGGGCAGATTTACAAGCTCTCTGCATCATATACACAAGGAGAGGAAAAGTCACCCTGTACCTCTTCCTTTCCTTGTAAATACGGCCCCTTCGCACGCAGCACTTTGCAGTGAAGGGGCGTTACATGGGTGAAGCTGTGGGTGTTCCCACACAACACCCATGGAAAAAGACGCATCTCCAGATTTACGAGAAATCGTCAATCTGGAGATGTGTCTGAATGCTACGCCACCCTTGAGGTGGCATAGGGAGGCGCAATGAGAACAAATGTTTTCATTTCTCCTCGTTTTTTCCTCTTACAATGTGTGCTGTATCCTATAGCTCGCATTGAAAGAGGAAAAAGCTTTTAGTGATTGTTTTAGTGCAGGAAGGTGCCCTTTCCTGCACAAAAACAATCTCCCCATGGCGCAGGCATCCTTGCACATTGGTGCAAGGGGGCCTGCGCTGGCGCTTGGCAGCTGTTTCTGCGCCAGCGCAGGGGAGAGATCAGGAATGCGACATATCATTGTAGATATGTTGCATTCCTGTGCTCTGAAAGTGCCACAGCGTGGCACAGCCAAGGGGCTTGCAGTTCCACACTATGGCACTTTCTTGTAGATCTGCCCCCAGTATTCATGTTCATTTTATCCTGTAACTTAAAACACCCACAGAGCATCTTTCCACATATATCTACTCCATCCTTCTCCATTGTCTTCACCTGTTTGCAAACACAGGCTATTGTGCATTTTAATACTTAGTTAACCTTACCTTCACAGTAATAGAATAAAAAATGCTAGACATTTTTTTCAGTTGTTTTTTATAAAATAAATGTGCGTACATTTGATATTTTAGAATTAGAATCTGTAAAAGAGAAGAAAAAATACAGTTATAATACATATTACGATAGTTTTTAGAATACAGAATAATTTTTACATTTTACAAATTATTTTCTTTGCCTTTTTTGCTGTTCTCAGAATATAATGAATTTCACTAGAAACAGTGATTTTAATCTTACTCATCACATAACAGCGAGCAAAAAAAACCCATCAATAAGATTGTTTAAAAAAAATCGATCCTCAATAAAATACCATAAAATACAAATCACACATATATAAAATGCTTACTGGTAAAAAACTGTTATAACTTAAATTTATAAATACTGTAAATGTTGTTGCTTAAAACTATACGCCGAGACAATGTGCAAGAAAAAGTCATTAATTCAAACACACACCTTTCCTCAAGGCCAAATGATATTCTTGAAATCCTTTATATTAAAATTTTGCAATAGTAATCGTATTAATACATATTAATAAATTCCTCAGAGGCCAAATTCTGTTCCTAAAACTTTGGCTTTAAAAATATATATATATATTTTTTTTTTCTTTTTTTTTTTTAGATTGTCCTCATACCACTGTGAGCGTCTGCCATCGTAACATTAGATCCCGTTTATCCTAGGCGCCCTGGATCAATGTTCCTGCATACGCTACGGGCCGACAGGCCTGCTTCTTTGTACGAGGCTTGGTGTAATTCTTGGAGATCTTATACCAACCTTAGTGCCTTCCCCCAGCACACTAAGGGCCCTAAACGGTGCCTTCTGTATGGTCAAGCCGTGCCATTGCGAAAGGGGCCCGAAGCCACTTCGCATAGAATGGAGCAGCTGTATCTTTCCATAATATACATAGTTTGCTACGGGCCAATAAAATCAAATTTAAAAAGAGGCCTGCCTGTGCTTTAGATATCTAATTTTCCAGTGAAGAATTTAAGCCGATAAAGACCAATGCAGAGTCTAACATATCTTCATAGCCTAACATACCCGTTAGTGCCAGCTCCACATTCTGTCAATATCCTTTTAATTGGGAACAATCATAAAACATGTGCAGATCGTCTGCCTTGAGCATGCCACATTTAGGGCACCTAGGGGTTGTATCAAGGACAAACTTAGCTACTTTATAGGGGGTATAATAAATCCTATTGATAGTAAAAAAGTGTTTTTTCTTCAGAGAAGCTGATTTTACAAACTTATAAAGGTTAGAGATAGATGGAAGATAAAGCTCTGCAGCTCTATTTTCTAAGATTGATGTTCTCCAAATCAGATGGGGAGGGGGGAGCTCAATATCTTTTCTATCTAGCAGGCTCCTGTACCATATCCCAACTTCCTTTTTAAGGGGGATGGAGTTTTGGAGCTTAACCTCTATTTCCCAATTTCCGCCAATATTGTTCTTTTCTGCAATGTACCACGAGCGTAGTTGTAAAAATGTAAATCGTGAAAAAGACCAATCCTTACTTTCAAGACCTCCCAAGGTAAAACCCCATCTAATGAAATTATTCGGACCATGTACTTATGCCTGCGAGTTCTATTGGCACTGCCAAGCTATCCTTTAAGCAGTCAGGAAGCCCCGGAGAGCCCCAGATTGGGGCGAAATCTGAATAGTATTTTATACCCAACCTGGTTTTCAGATTCTGCCATGAGTTAAGTGCCGCCCGAATTAACAAGGCTTTAAAAATATTAGGTAGGAATTATTAGGTAATTCGCTTGGCAAACGTTATTTAAAAAGCAACTGAGTATCATTACAAAGTATCCAGCATTTTTCACATTTTAGATAGGCAGTGTAATGACCAGATGTTGTGGAAGGACCATCATGGAAACTTTTTGCTACTGATACAAAAGTCCTTCCTGATATTGATAGTTGACTCGCTACAAAATGTTTTATTAAAGTTTCCAATTTTCTTCCATCAGCTGCACAACATTGCATCATTAAAATTATATATTGTCCACATCTTTGTATAAATAATGTTGATAACATTTCTGATTTGCATTGGCTACACTCTATGTTCTGATTTGCTGCTTTAACTAGTTTATTGAAAGACACTGATCTGGCAATGTCAAATATATCAATCTTTCAGTGTCTATGTTAGTGCTACATGTATACATACTATTTTCACAATGATGTTCCCATTTGTAACAAAGCCTAAAAAGATTTTCAATTTCTATGCCTTCTTTTTCCAAAATGATAAGCATATGCATTAGAAATTCCTGAGCATCTTGTTGGATATTCTGCGTAAATTGTGTAGACCCAGAACATACATCCAAAAGATTACGAATATCACAAAAACTTTGTATTTTACTTTTATCAGTTCTCAATCTTTCATAAACGTAATGCAACAATGAACAAAATCTTTTTTCCCCATTCTCTATAATTTGCTGTTGCAAACCTTCAAGAAAAAAACAACATTGACCACTACATTAGCATAGCAGTTGACACCTGCACTATTTTCAAACTGATACCCAATAATCTCTTCAACAGTGTCATTTTTCTTTTTGCTTGCAATCACAACATTATCTTGTTTTTTTCCCGTTCTCTATACCTTCACTACAGATGTTCTCATATCTTCTTTTTCTTCCTACTACAAGCTTTTCAAATACCGGATATTGACCTAAATTGGGAGCATACACTCTTTTTAACCGGTTATACTCTTTTACACAGTTTGCATCTACATTAAACTTTGTGTCATCAAAATCAGTCAAAAACAAACCAGATAAAGTTTTGACTCGTGACAAAGCAACATATGCCATACCCTCTTTAACCACAGTATTTCTAATGTTCACCAAAGCACTTTCTACATGTAAACCTAGACATTTATGAATAGTCACTGCATATGCCAGAGAAACTGGAAACTGTTTTCTACGGACATATAAATCTTTAACAAGCAAAAAACTAAATGAACAACGACCAATTTGTTTCACTTCTTGAATCTGATCAAATTTAATTTAAAAAAATTCAATACCATCTTTATTCGGAAAAATAACAAAATCCACAATTTTGCACATTGCTCCATTAACTAAACCTTTTTCTACATCCAAATTACGCCTTAAAATTACCCGAAAGTTTCTACATACATATAAATTATTTTCTAAACCAGCAGTTTTAGATATCGATTTTTCTAAAGAATGCAATATTGTTTTCAACTTTTCTGTCAAAATAATAGTGATTCCTTCGTGCTCAATTTTATCAATGGCTTCCATTTTTATTATTTCTTCATTTTCCAGCTGCAAAAGTTGTTAGTTGAATATAGAACACTCACGCAGTGTTGGCATTAAGCAGATTACAGATTTGTTTTCTGCAATTTTCATGTATATTTTCTCAGGAACTACATTTTCATTTGGAAACAAATTGGAAAGTAATCGGCTCGATAAAGCTTCCCTCCCATGTTCCGTCAGTACGCCAATACTTATATCTTGAAGAATAGTTCCATAATCAAGATCATTTGCCTGTCGCATATTTGTAATGAGTTTCTTGTATTCAAAATATGACCAAATGTTTACATTTCCAACACTACCCAGAGAATTTCTGGTGTCTTCATGCGCAAGTGTTTTACATACTGGTTGTCCATTTATGGGAGTAAGTTGCAGTAGATCTCCAAAAACTATGACATGTTTTCCTCCAAATAAGACATCATACTCTGTTTTAAGAATTTACTGCATTTTAAATGCACAAAAGCAAGTATTAAGTTTGAGACCATGCTTACCTCATCAATAATCAGAAGTTTCATTTTCTTCAGCACTCTTGAAATTTCACAACAAGCTTCTCCAGATAGCTTGTGATATTCCAATTTGTTTTCATGCTCCACAGGTAGCATCAGTAAACAATGTAATGTAATTCCTTTAACATTGTGGGCTGCTAGCTCAGTTGGAGCAGTTACAACACAAGACAAATGTGATTCAGTTGTTTTCTATAGGTAAGTGGTGATTACTTTAATTCAGAAACTTTTTCCTGTTCCAGCCTGTCCACTCACATACATTCGGATAGGTTGAAAACATGTACATGTACATTCTTTCTTTTCATGAAGAAATCCATGATCAATCTGTTGTCTCACTTGCTGGTATATATCTTTCTGTTCAACGTTTAGTTGTTCTTCCAAGTTTCCTAAGTCTGTTACATCTTCTTGAGCTTGATGCATCACTGTTTCCACCTCATTCATGGCGATTGCTGTTTCATTTTCAACAATTGGTTGCCCAAGTGGATCTTGACTGTCTTGAGAACTGTCTCTAGCAATCTCAGCTGCAATAGTGGCTTCTTGATCAATTTCAACGTTCAACATTTTTATATAATTTGCAAAAACAGTGCATTGTATGGCATCTTTACAAGCATTGAAGGAATCTTCATAGCTCAAAAATTCTCCAAGTAATTCCAATTCTGAACGCAATGGTTTAAACAGTTGCAAAAGGGCTACATAGTAAAATTCTCTTTTATCAGCAGTGTCACACCTCAGCTTCCTCTGATTAATCAAGTTTCCTTTAGTTTGTTTCACCAAACATCCTTCGGAACCAATCACTGCATATTTTCCATCATTGATGTTCTCTGTAGTATTCCGTTTAACAGTATAGTTGTGCAGCACTTCATAGAGACATATGTTCGCAAGATGATGACTTCTGTTTGAGTAATATGTGTCCAACATATTCGTTTTCAAAATATCTTTACTTTCTGGATCTTTATCTGCTAAATATTCAATTTCTTGAACAGATTTCAGTACCCGATTTCGTATTGCAGCAAGACATAGACTCACCCAAATTATTCTTCTAGATTTGGAGTATAGACCTGCAGATGATTACCGATCTGAGCATTCATAGGCTCCAATTTCTCGATGGGATAACATCTTCAAACTGAAACTGTATAATTTCTTACTTAGAGTCTTCTCGTGAGAAATCTCTTCCCACATTTCTTTCAATTCCGTCTTTTCAGATTTTGTAATGTAGGACGTTACATATTGAGCAACACCAATGGAATTGTCTGCAATGTACTGAATATCCATGTTAGCATTCCACATGGACAGAATAACCGGATTGTAGTCATTTATGTATTTTGACTCTTTGCTTCTTCTTAAATTGTTGGTATTTTTTGGAGACTTTCTTGTGATGGTATGTTGCATAGGTGACAAAAAACTGTTCACTCTTCCTTTGGATATTACAGGACCTGGAAAACCAAAACGACATTTGGTATAGAACTTATCCTTAGACTTGTACTTTTGTCGGCAGTATTTTCCACATCGATGTCTTTGGAATTGTAAGACTGTTGTCTTAAGTTTTTTTCTTCTGTGCTTTTGGGTACAGCACATGTGGCATATTCTTCAATAAAAGACAAAACAGTATCATCTGAATCTGTTCCGAATTTTGGGGCATCCTTGATCCATAATAGCATACGTATATGAGGAGCACCTCTTGCTTGATACTCCTTTCTCCAAAAGAAATCCACAACTTCTCCAAGAAGAGAATTTTTTTATTGCAGATAAAAGACATCATAGCTTCAAATCTATGATTAAAACACCTGCATACATTAACAGGATCCAAAGAGCACAATTCTGCTGGTGTCTTGTATTCAATATTTGTTATATTGGAATTTGCCTCTCGAAGGAATTCAAGTAAAGCATCCCATGCGTACTCAGCACAACTTAGGGTAAGGAACCATGTAGGAGTTCCTAAGTTCCGTAGCATACATTTCAGTTCTCCATGGCGACGGTACCAATATTCGTTAGTGCAAAGCTGACATGCCATCAGATTAATCAGCTGAGATTCTAAATGATCATCCCTCTGGTGCACTTTATCCATAAAAGCCTTTGCAGAAACATTTTGCAAATGTACTGTTGTTTTCAATATGTGATTGACTGCATATGAAAGTCCAGACAAGTCACTTTCAAACAAAAGATGAAATATATAAGGGATACATTGTCAAAATCTTGGATCTTCTGCATATAATCTTGTTGTCCGATATTCAGATGCAGGAATTTGCACAGCTCGTTCATCATATCGTCCTCCTTTTCCAGTTGAAAACAACTGCAGAAAACTACGAGCTTCAAAGCTCTCTTCCCATACACTCATGGGACTTCCCTTTGCTTTTTTCATTTGGAATAACTCAATAGTATTCCCCATCACTTCTTTTAAATGAAGTGGATGTACACTGTAATGTTCATAGATTTCTTTACTTCTTGACATATCCACTTTTTCAATTTGTCCACTTGACGTTTCAGTATCTTCTGCTAAAAGTATTTCTTCTTCTCCGATATACACATTTTTATAGTACTCATTGTTTTTTATTAAATACAAAGTCACCTTCTGCACTTTCCTAACATCCACTAACTTCTGCCAGATTTTCCTACTCTTAGTAGGAACGTCATTAACTAGAATGACTAGTGGTTTATTTTCTACACACTGTACACCAATAGTTTCAACATTTTTCTGTAAATCTAATGGTAAATATACAACTCTTCCTTTTAATCCTCTCTGTAAATCTGAAGGAGGCAATTTACCGGTTTTAGGCTCCATACGAACAATAGCCTGAAACGGGTGCACACATTGAATGAGAATAGACTCATAGCTATTTAAATCTATCAGTTCTGTTGGAACAGCAACCAACTCTAGATTATTATGCACACCTCTAGCGTGCATTTTATTCTCATCTAATTTGTTATAACAATATTTACAAATACGCTGATCAGAACCCAAATGAAAACAATTCTCTACCAACAAATAAGTTGCAAATTCCTTCCACATATCATTATTTTCTCTTTCACTTTTTAAATACAAATCAACACTCCTATTCTGACATTTATAGTGAGTTCACCGGCAACAAATATAAGAATATTTTGGCCTTTCACCTGAAATCACCATAATCTTTGTAATTACACCTTTAACATTGTTTGTATGTTCAACATTCTCTTCAACATTTTCTTCTATTAATGTTTCTGCACTCTCTTGTTCAGGACCAAAGTAACAAAACTCAATGTCAACACAAATCTTCTTCACATCTGAAACTGACCCACGCAAAAGAGCACTGTTCAACTCATTTCATTTTAGTGCTGTACTTTTTGCATAATACAATCTTCTTACTGACTTCCGCATTTGAGTATGATGTACTGCTAACATCCTGAAATGAAGAAAAACACTTGGACATACTTTTCTAGAAAGACAAGCCAGAGAATGACCTTGCAAACCAGTATTTTTTCTAACTCTGCAAGGGTCTAGTCCTTGCAACATCTTAATCTTTTGTTTAACACTTTTTTTAATATATTCTCGTAAGAAATGACATAAAAGATCAAAAGATTCTTGTCGTACAGTACAAATACTACTGTGATCCCAATTGTACACTGGGGCTGTAGCACGTTTGCCTAGAACTTCATCAACTATGCATTTCTGGGAACCATTTTTTCTTTGTCAATTGGACAACCATTTCTAACCTCATAAGCTCGACCTCTGGTGTCAACTGCATGCAACAAATCATTGGTCTGAAAATAAATCTCTTCATTAAAGAAAGGCTCTAAGCTTGAACTGTGTTTCCATTCACCCAAAAGAAATCACAAAAATTAGTTCTGTTAATTACTCTTTTCCTCTTACTTTTGGCCTTAATTAAATGGATTGGTTTATCTAGTGATCGAATTCTGTTTATAACTAAAATAAATAGTTTTCTTTTTACTTCAAAAGTCTTTTCAACAATGGATTCAATATGCTTCTTCTTTTTATAAAATAGTGATCTCTTTTTATATTTATTCAAATCTTTTAGCAAGTTATGTACTGAAGCATGTTTTTTTTTTTAAAAGGAGAAATGTGCGCAGGGTGCATGGATCCGCCTAAAAAAAATAAAATTGAAGTATGGGCTCCTGTGCTTGTTTAAAAATGAGCTACCTGGGGAGGGCCAAATTCTGGGGTCTAAAATATTACATTTGATTGGGGTTCAGAGGGGCCCTGTAGCCCGGTTACCGCCATTCCTCGGTGCTACAAAATAAATGTGTGGGGGGACTCAAAGATACTCCCAAGTAAAATACTTGGGTAGGAGGGGCTTAAGGCCCCGCCCAGCTCTGGGAACTGCTAGTCTTCGAGGCTTTGAAATACAATGGGTCGAGGGCTCAAAGGTCCCTCTAGCCCCGGTGATCAGCACCCTCCGGGGCTTTTTATATTGTAGGAGAGAGGTCGCGTGGCCCCCATTCTGGATCAGTCGAGGGCCTTGGGGAACACCACTCCCCAGGACCGGCATATTAACAAGTGCCATTTCGCCGCTTTAAAAAAAAAAAAGTGCACTGAAAATTATATTGCCCTGTTCACTAGGTGACGATAAGATGCATTAACGCATGTTAGCAGCCGGTTTGGTAACGACTAGCCTCGCATCTCCAATGTAGGCGTTCCCAGAGGCAAGGTAGGTTTTCTTATGACAAAAGAACATAGAAGAGGGAAGTACGACAATAGCGTTGTATTTACAAGGTAACCCTACACTTGAGGAGCGATACCAAAACTATCGCTAATTGCAGTTTATGCAGGATCCTAACATGTGCTCTGAAGTAGACTTACGGTACAAAAGGGGGTGGTGATGGACGGAGCATCTGAATCAATCAAACACTCACACCCAGTCAAAAGATCTGGGTTTAATCCATCACCGTTCTTTAGCCCACTCTGCCACCCCAGTTCAGACATGGCTATATGCAAATCAGTCTGACCCTGTGCCTTATGGGAACAGTCCAGCCCGAACTACCAAGCCATGTCTTCCCTGGACCGGAAACAAGCTTTCGAGGACCGGTTTCTGGTAATCCAGCCGTCTTCAGCCCGGCTTGCTTGAATACAGTGGCAAAGTGAGCAAGGGACTCACGTCTGAGCATACCCTGCCACACTTATGGCGGCCTTGCACCATAAAACCCCCCTGGGGACCATCCACACTGCCTTTGGCGGGTCCGGGATCACGGGGTACCGGGGACGAGTTCGAGCGCCATCTTGCTTTGGGCTGGGGCACTCTCGCGCAATCTCGCGAGATCTCGCCCTTGTGAGCCTACTTGAGGCAGCGAGAGACGGCAGGTCAGCCTGGAGAAGGTGACTATGCAATTGGACCTCGCTAGCGCTAGCTGCGCTTTTTGCCTGCTCTTTGAATTTTAAAAAATCCCGTTTTTCATTTTATTTGATTTACTTTGCTTGTACCTTGTTTTTAGCTGCACCGACCCCCTGGCCTCATCCTTGCACCATAAAACCCCCCTGGGGACCATCCACACTGCCTTTGGCGGGTCCGGGATCACGGGGTACCGGGGACGAGTTCGAGCGCCATCTTGCTTTGGGCTGGGGCACTCTCGCGCAATCTCGCGAGATCTCGCCCTTGTGAGCCTACTTGAGGCAGCGAGAGACGGCAGGTCAGCCTGGAGAAGGTGACTATGCAATTTGACCTCGCTAGCGCTAGCTGCGCTTTTTGCCTGCTCTTTGAATTTTAAAAAATCCCGTTTTTCATTTTATTTGATTTACTTTGCTTGTACCTTGTTTTTAGCTGCACCGACCCCCTGGCCTCATCCTTGCACCATAAAACCCCCCTGGGGACCATCCACACTGCCTTTGGCGGGTCCGGGATCACGGGGTACCGGGGACGAGTTCGAGCGCCATCTTGCTTTGGGCTGGGGCACTCTCGCGCAATCTCGCGAGATCTCGCCCTTGTGAGCCTATTTGAGCCCCCTTCGGGTCGCGCAGCGGTGACGCGCAGCGGTGCGCCTTTCATCGCGCCTGAGTCCAGCCAGAGTCCTGCCCGTCTGCGCTCGTCCGCGCTAGGCAGGGCCTGGCAGGGCCCATTACTAATTCAGGATGCTATCTTCGGTAGATATTCGTGCTTTGCGCCCAGGGGTAAGTGGATGCCGCCATGGCACTTTGGATCCTCTTAGCGGTCCTTATCAGTGCCCTAACTGTTCCTTTTGTCTCCCGGCACCACAACCCATCCTGCGTTTTCTACCTAAACCCCCTAGAGCTCACATCACCGGACCCACACGGGGCCCTGTTGTCATTTCGCCTCTTAAAATTTTTCTTTTGAATGTAAGGTCACTGGCCTGCCACTCACAAGAAATTTTTTCTCTGATTAATGATGAAAATCCAGACATTTTCTTCTTCACCGAAACGTGGCTCCATGATAATTCTATGGCGGTGATTAACTTAGCCCTCCCAGCTGGCTATATCTTGCACTCATCCCATCGTAATGGTAGAGGCGGTGGCATTGCAGTCGCATTAAAAACTTGCTATTCGTGTGCCTGGACTCCCACTACTATAGTTGGTTGTGAGAGTGCGCACTTTAACATCACTGTAAGTCCCCACTTCACCTTTGCGGGACTTTTAATCTATAGGCCCCCTGGTCCGGATGGATCCTTTCGTGTCAGCCTTCCGGATGTGGTCTCTTCTTTAGTTTTGAAAACCAACAATTTTACGGTTGTTGGTGATCTGAATCTCCATATGGAAGCACCACTTTCCAACCCAGTCCAAAGTTTGCTTTCTGATCTTGAGGCATTTCATCTAGTCCAACTGGTTGAATCCCCGACTCACATTGGCGGACACCTGTTGGATCTTTTTCTGACAAACATCTCTTCTAATATTGAAGTGCTCCAGCCCAAGCCTATGGCCTGGACTGATCACCATCTGATCGAAACGCATATTGCCATTGACATCCCTTTAGCCAATAACAACTTGCCTAAGACTCTTAAGCGTCCTTGGAGAAACCTGAACTTAGAGCACTTTCACCATCTGTTGCTGCAGCACCATCCTCAACCTCCTGAGGAAGTTTCCCGGGGCTATGACGACTTTTGCAAGTGGCTAGAGCAATCTTTGGATACCCTCATACCAGCTAGGTGGAGCAAAGCTAAATCTGGCCCCCCCAGTCCCTGGTATGATGAATCCCTCAGGGCACTGAAGGCATCTTGTAAAAAAGCAGAACGCGCCTGGCGCAGAAACTATGATACTGATCTTAAAGCAACTTATAGATCTTGCATCAGGACGTATCATAAGGCCATATGCTCAGCCAGGGCTGCTTTTTACTCACAAGAAATAAAAAGCAGCACGAATCCTACTAAAACCATTTTTAGGATGTGTAAGGATCTCACCAACAAAAGAACCGCCTCCACGTTCACTGCCTCTATGACGCATTGCGAAGATCTGGCCTCATTTTTCGTTGAAAAAGTGGAGGCCATATACAGGTCATTTGTCACGCCTTTTGTCAGTGAAATTATCAGTGCCCCTCCGGTCTCTAAATCCTTATTAATCATTCCAGGCCCCACTCAAGAGGAGTTCCTAAATCTGACGGTTAAAGTTAAGTCAGGTTCTCCGGAGGACCCGATGAGACCCATGCAATTTCGTGATTTCGCAGATTGCTGTTATCCGGCGATGCAGAACTTAATAAATCTTTCTTTTAGAACTGGTAGTGTTCCCACTGCTTGGAAGCAGGCCACTATTATACCTATCTTAAAAAAAACGTCTCTTGACCCTTCCAAATCAGAGCATTACCGTCCTATTTCCCTCCTTCCTTGGATGGCTAAAATAGCTGAAGCTCACGCTAATAGGATTCTATCCCTCCACCTGCAAGAAGCAAACATACTGGACAACTCCCAGAATGGGTTTCGAGCCGGTCATAGTACCGAGACTGCTCTTTTGGCAGTGGTGGAACACATCAGGAATATACTTGACCAAGGTCAGACGGCGGCACTGATCCTATTGGATCTAAGTGCCGCGTTCGACACGGTCTCCCACCACATCCTTTTACATCGCCTCGCTGAGGCAGGAGTTGGAGAACAGGCGCTTGAATGGTTTCGATCATTTCTTACGGGTCGAACCTTTAAAGTTTCTACTCCTCCCTACATCTCTGCCCCTCGCCCCATTCTACAGGGAGTGCCACAGGGCTCGGCCCTCAGCCCCACCCTTTTTAACTTGTATGTTGCTCCGCTGGCGCAGGTAGCTGCTAGTTTTGGGCTTACAATAGTGTCATACGCCGATGACACACAACTGGCGGTGTCACTCAATGGCGATTCCAATATGAACGCCTCCACTTTTCAGGCAGCCCTCAAAGCGGTTGCCGGTTGGATGGCGAACAATCGCTTACAACTCAATGCCACCAAGACGGAGGTCATTCTCTTCGGTAGAGACAGTGAGCTCTGGGGAGACCAATGGTGGCCTTCTGAATTGGGTCCTGTTCCTACTCCTGTAACCGAAGTCAGAAATTTGGGCGTCTGGCTTGACAATCAATTGTCTTTTATTCCCCACATTAAACGTGTTGCAGGAATCTGCTTTGGCGCTCTACAAAGCCTACGGCCTATTTTTAAATTTTTTGACGCGGATACCAGGCAGATCATAGTCCAAGCTCTGGTGTTGACCAGATTGGACTACGCCAGTTCTCTGTTTCTGGGCGTTAATCAAGCTGAGCTTGCCCGTCTTCAGCGGGTACAAAATTCGGCGGCCAGGATGCTAGTCGGCCTCCCCAAATTTGTTTCAGCTCGCAGTACTATCCGTGACCTTCATTGGCTACCAGTAGGCCAAAGAATTAAGTTCAAGGCTTTGTGCCTCACTTTTAAAATTCTCAATTTGGCCTCCCCCCCCCATTCTCACCCAGACCATCCTCCACTATGTCCCCGCAAGAGCTCTGCGGTCTGCAGGGTCTAATTTGGCCATTGTTCCTCGTTTTAAAAAGTCCAGAATGGGTGGACGCTCTTTCTCGGTGATGGCGGCTACTCTATGGAATTCTTTGCCTGCTTCACTCCGTTCCATCCACGATTTGTTTCTGTTTAGGAAACAATTAAAAACCCATTTATTCTCTGCTGCATAGCTCTGTGTTTTGGTCATCTCTGTTGTGTTATGTCTTCTATCTCCAAAAGCGCCGGGACGCCTCTTGGCTGCGGCATCTGTGCGCTATACAAAAGTTAATAACATAACATAACATAACATAACACATGAGGAAACGTACATGCTTCTCTCACAATTTTCCCAAATAAACACTGACTCACAGTGTTATTCTAGACAAATACCAAAATCCTTTCACTTTACCAAAAACGTTTACTAGTCTGCAACAAGTGAGATGACTGCACACATCCCACGGAGCAGATCTACAAGAAAGTGTGCCAGCGCGGCACTGCAAACCCTTTAGCTGCGCCAAGCTGCGGCACTTTCAGAGCACAGGAATGCAACATATCTACAATGATATTTCGCATTCCTGTGGTCTCCCCTGCGCTAGCGCAGAAACAGCTGCCATGCGTTGGCGCCGCCACCCTTGCACCATGGTGCAAGGATGCCTGCGCCATAGTGAGATTGCTTTTCTGAATGAAAGGTCCCCTTCCTGAAAAGGCAATCACTGCAAGCCTACCTCTTCCAAAGCGTGCTGTATAATACAGCACACTTTGAAAGAGGAAAAAACGAGGACAAATGAAAACATTTCTTCTTGTTTCTCTTGCCTACGCCACCCCTATACTGACGCAGCACACTGACGCATTTCGAGTTTTACAATTTCTCACAAATCTGGAAATGCATCAGTAGAGTGGGTGTTGCATGGGAATTTCCACAACAACACCCATGTCACGCTCTTAACAAGCAAAATGTTGTGTGAACAAGGATGATATTTACAAGCACAGGTTAAGTCACGGAAGGTCACTTTACCTGTGCTTGTAAATATCCCTTAGCAGGCTGCGCCACCGGTGGGTCAAGCAAAGTGATACACTGGTGGCGCCAGGGGCTTATAAATCACACAATGTAATTCTAGACAAGCAACACTACTACCTGGATTTTACCAGGAAAACACATTAATTATATTAAAAACAAGAACCCCACATAAAACCCCTCACAAAATACTAATTTACCTTTCAAATAGATTTGCAGATTAAGAACAATATCAGTATCACACCAGATTTTCTTATACAGAATCTCTGTACTGCACTACTCAGCAAAACCAAAATAATGGCAAGCTTTCCCTCTCATTCTGCACACATATACATGTAAATATCAAATCATATTGCTTCCCACATTAATTCAAAATCTAACACACATTTCTATTGGTTGCACATTTCAGCCCTTTACAATTGACATAACTTTGAACCCTACCCCCAATCTGCTTACTGCTTGTTAGCAAGGTAACATTACATGGAATACTCAACTCACCACACAGGTCACAAGTTCAGCACACAATGTTGCTAATCCAAACAGCAAGTGTGCTTGACTTTTCAAAATATCACCTTATCTAATGTAATGTTGCATTCAAACAGTTTTTCTTAACCAATAAGAAACATGCTTTTAAAAGACAGAAACATTCATCCTACTTTTCAGACTAGAATGTTTTTAAACAGACAATCATTTCTATTCTTTTTTCAAAACTGCATCTTATCCACCATTTTAGAAAAATCTCACTTCTCAAACTGCCATTTCACATAGAGACACCTTCTGAGTGCATCCAGACCTCCTTTCAAGATGCTTAGAGTGTGGATTGTGGGACACAGCTATATTTTCTGGAGCCAAAGGTACACAGAAAATAGAGCCAATGTATAAGACCTAGGTTTGCCAAATGTAGACATTAAATGGATTGGACAGAGAGGGCTAAAGTGGCACCAATTGAGGCCATTGGTTAAATCCTCTTTACATCTCCAAAACCCTGACCTCATAATTGTGCACTGTGGTGGCAATGACCTAGGCACTTTGACTGGAGTAGGTCTGGAAATGCTTATGAATGACACCTTTGGAGAATTGATGTCACTTTTCCCCCAAACTGCCTTTGTGTATTCTAACATATGCCAAAGGCAAAATGGAAATGGTCCAATAAATTTTGTCCACAGATTGAGAAAGCTAGGAAAAATGTCAATAAATCTGTTTCTGCTTTTCTCCGAGATTATAGGATGGGGTCAATTTACCACAACAATCTGTGTTTCAATATGGATGGCATCTATAGGATAGATGGTGTACATTTTACAGATGAGGGTAACAGAGTCTTCCTCATCAACTTTAGACTCTGCATAGATACGTACCAAAATTTCTCAATAAACACAAGGGCTCTTTTCGAGCCACCCAAAATCTAAACACATAAGCTTCATGTATATCTGAAAAATATTACTTTTTTTCCCTTTGGAGTAGCGCACCCAACGCTTTACAGTTGTGCCCCCAACACGTGCACACCAGGGCGCCATAGCAAACAGCAGAGGCTGTCCACAGGACTGGAGGGGCCTTTGAGTCCCCCTCAACCATTTTTTAAAAAGCCCCAGGGCGTAGCGGGCCTTTGACCCCCCAACCCATCTATTTTGCTGGTGGAGTGGCGGTTGAGCCACCCCCGCCTCCCATTAATGTTTTACCCCAGAGGGTGGCGATCCCCGGAGCTAGGAAACCCCTCTGGGGCCCCATAAAATGTAAAACATTTGCCCCCGGGATTTGGCCCCCTGGTAGCTAATTATTAAAGCCTGCGCTTCATTTTACTTATTTGTTTATGGCATTATCCGCGCACCCTAAGAGCACTTTGCCATTTTTAGAAAAAAAAATGTTGGGCCATGGGAGTCATTGTGGGACCCTCTAAGCAGGTATAGAGGGTCAAGATATTTCTACGCTGCCCCCTTTATACGTTTTGTACACTTGTTCCACTGACTTCTTCAACCTTGCTTCTACCGAGGCACAAAATGGCTGCCAACACTTCCTAGTTTTGAATGTTAACAACCACTTGACAGCCAATTAGCATTCAGCACGTGATCAGGACGGTGTGCTTAGAATGCGCGCAGGATGCGCCTATCCAGCGAGGCCATAGATATATATGTACTTTTAATTGTAATTTATTTTCAGTAACTACTGAACGGATTTGCACCATTTAAGCGGAAGGCATGAGTCTGAATCACGGACTACCACTTTGCCAAACGTGGTGTAATTCAGTTCAGCAGTTCGGGCTGTAGCCGTGATGAACAGTTCCTATGGAAAATTGCATGGGGAAAACACGTTTTGGGACCCCCTTTTTTCTCAGCTCCCACTTCACGAATTACCCCAAGACTTTCAAGATAGGAGCGGACCGGAGCACCCCACCAGTTTTGAAAATTTCGCGAAGATTCGTCAACCGGCACCAAAGTTATTCCAAATAGAATGTTGCAGATTTCCTATGGAAAATAGGTCCTAACTATAACTACCTACTGGCGTCCGGCAGTAGGTATTATATATATATGTATATATATATGTATATATATATATATATATATATATATAGATATATATATATATATATATCTATATATATATATATATATATATATATATATATATATATATATATATATATATATATGACACCAACTTCCTTCGTGAATACCTTTGCAAGCAAAGAGCGAAAGAACCGAGCCCAAACTCGTTTTGCATGTGAAATTGATTTATTCAGTCATAAATCGGCAGTCCTGCCCGACGCGTTTCGGAGTCCAGCTCCTTGGTCACAGGTCATTATTTTGTTCTTTCAATAAAGTATATATGAAAAAAACCCTAAGTGTGGACATCACAAAAAATCAACATAAACATAGGACTACTGCACCACATCAGAAGGTAAGGAAACGTGGGCGCCATTTTGTAATATTACATTTTCTTATCCAAATGCATGGTTTGTATCAGTCTCATATTGGTTAAATGTAATTACAATTCATTATATAGAATTGATTTAAGCAAATAATGTGACCAGATGTAAATTAATATACTTTACATTAGGAATTCCGTTTTTAGAAAATTATCCTATTTCCAATTAATTAATTGGTGGTCAAAAAGTAATTTATGTACATATGTCAATTCTGCCCCAGTGGGCTATTTAAATAACCAAGTATACTTAGCAACAGAATAAGATATATTTGGTACAATTCTGCCCCAGTGGGCTATTGTGTATGGCAATACTGGCTTCCTCAATAAAGTCCATTTTACAGATGCTGGTGTCTCCGTCTCCTATGATAAAATATACATATACATACAGTGAGTTCATGGTTTTCTTTAAAATATTTCTTACTAAACAAAAAAAATCAATACAGGCTACTTTGGTTTATACAGCATTTAACATATTATCCTAGATGGACCGCAAGCTCTTCATCCTTATTCAATCCTACTGGAAACTTGTTTCATATTTGATGATTATTTTGGATTCCCTGCGTCTAAGTTCTTTAAGGCGATTCCCCCCTCTTTCATCCTTTGTAACTCGGTCCAATGAACAAAATTTAAGGAGATCAACATTTTTATTATGCTTCTCCTTAAAATGCCGAGCTATCGGGTATTGTTTATCCTCGTTAACGATAGCTCGTCTATGCTCTAGGACCCTCTTCTTAACTTCGTGTATAGTGCTGCCAATATAAATCTTTGGGCAGGGGCAGATCAGGGCATATACACAATAATCCGATTTGCATGATAGATGTTTATCTATCACAAAAGGTTTATGATGTGTTGACAGTTCAATTTGTTTCATATTGTTGCTATACTTGCAGGCTTTACAGGCTCTGCAAGTATAGAACCCTTTAATTGGTGGTTTGTTCTGCTTGTTTTGCACCTCACTGCTACATAACAGATCGCCTAGAGCTTTGCATTTGCGATAGGTGATTTTGGGATTGTCGCCTATACATTTCATTAAGGTATTATCAGTTAGTAACACACTCCAGAACTTTTTCAAACAACGCCGCACCTCCCAAGCTTGGCTGCTAAACGTTGTAATGAACCGTAATGGAGCATTGGCATCTACTTCCTCTTCTCTGTCTACTAGCAATTCTTTTCTGTCTACCAGTAGGATGTTCTTACATGCCTCTTTCACAATCTTGTCAGGGAACCCTCTTTCCTTAAAACGTATGGACATGACCTCCATCTCTTCTAGGAACCCTGCTTCCGTGCTACAATTACATTTTGTATTAACAAACAGTGGTCCAAAGCCTATAGATTACAACTGGTGACTCAATCAACAATGACTCAATTTCTTTTGGTGAGCAACAATATCCAGTCTGCTCTATAGTATATCAATACTTATACTGAGAGAAACCTAACACCACGGTTAGAGAAAATATATGTATTTATTTTATTCAATTATTAGTTTTGCTTTTTTTATGTTCATACTAATTACAATATATTCTGAGGTAAGTAAAAACAGATAGGTTGCCCCAAAGGGAGCGTGCAAAAGAAGAAAGGATGTGCTCAAAAAGTTGAAACAGATGAAAGGAAAAACACAGTGGTGGACAAAAAAAGAAGTATTCACATTATTTTTCAACCAATGCTGGACATACAATTTGCCCTATTGAAAACCTGGCCAAGATATTATTTTCAAATCACAACATTGTACTACATAAACCTATATGTCCTATATTTTGCACTATCAACAATGTTGTTAAACAGCTGGTCCAAGGTTATAAGAAGAAGGTGTCGACGTTTCGACTCGTCTTAGCCCAACGGTGATTTAGACCTGGGGATTGCGAGTCTTCATCAGGACTGTAGGAACAACTGGGGCAACCAAGGGATTTTTAATTTACCCTAAAAGGAGAGAATTAGGAGATTACTGAACCGTGGTGGAGATTTAAAAAACCTATAACCCACACAGGGCTAAAGGTGATGCTAGCTTATCCTTCTGGCCAGAGCAAGCGTAGGAAGGAGATCCAAATCAACACTTCCCAATAGATAAGTCCTTATTCAAATAGGAAAAGGCGATACTTCATTTGTAGTGACTGGCAAAAGTTCGTACCTACAATTAATTAATTAAGGTAGCATCAGTATAACTTAACCATAGGCTTAGTAATTGTGTCCAAGTCATACATAATATAGGTCAAATACCTTGATGTGAAGGATGAGCCAACGTCAAGCGTTCTTGTTGACGGTTCCCGATTGCTTTTAATGCAATCCACCCCACAATAAAAGGGGGAATTAGGGTCCTAATTTCTGATTCAAGGATTCTACAGGGAAACATGGGTGATAGGATTATCATTAGTTATATGCCGATTATACCGGTGACTTTAAGTTTAATTGGGCACGTTATTCCATCAATAAGCCGCTTACCTAATATACTTCTTCGCAGGTAAACAGTAACTCAACAAAGAATTCCTAATCGTTACCTGTGGGGAGATACAACAAAAACGAGTCTCACTCGATATTGTCACCAAAAATGAGGTATTGACTAATTGTGTGTCTCGAGGGGCAGCTTACCCCCTCAATCTCAAGATAAAATGAAAGGGAATTGAAAAGGAAATTACCCGATCGCCGCCTGTTAAAGTCGTGTATGCTATCCGAGCCTCTCTGTGCATCCGGAAAGATGCCGTCCCGGTGCGTTTATTTCCGCATTTGAAATGTCTCACGTCACTTGCATAGAGAGAGGACTGGTGGTCAGGGAATACCTCCGCATTCCAACGCTTGAGAATTAAATTTATAGAGCAACCACCAAGTCAACAATTCTGGCAGGAATTACTTCCATTCCCGAATTACCAGATCGAGATGGATGGTAATAGAAATAGACAAGGGACGATTTTAAGGGGAAATAGGCAATGAACCTCTGACCTGATTTCAGCATGAGGGACCTCTAACCTGATTCTTGCACAGGTCGTACTATTTAACTGAGGATGTTTGTTTAAGCACATTAGAAAAGGGGTCCAGATTGAGTTGTTATATACACCTTTTCGCCTGTAGAAAAATATTTCAGTATTTGTGTTTAACACAATCATCAACAGATTAATTCATGTGTCCAAGATTATACATATATAAAATGAAAAATATTCTCATGAACTGATGGCTATTATCATTCAACAAATATATGTATGCAGTTGAAAAATGATGTCCAGTCTATTTCCTAAAGGCACACTTACGCAATTATATAGTATATGACAACATACAGTGCAGTATATTTCTCAAACCCCATATATGCAGTTGTATAATATATGGCATCACACATAGTCCAGTCTATTCATATTCCCAACAATGCTACTTGTCTGTTCATTTCCTCAAGCTCGTTGAGCCCCTTGTTAACCGTATTCAATGTGTATATCCATTTACACTCTCTTCTATTCAGGACATTGTGTAAGTCACCTCCTCGAGGGTTGGCTGTGATTTTTTCAATGACCCACCACCTCAGGCTGTTCTCAGAGTGTTCAAATCTGCTGAAGTGGTCAACCAACGGGGCGCCCTGAACTTTGCACCTTATGCGACTCATATGTTGTAGAATCCTGCACTTGATTCTTTGTGTGGTCAATTAGTCAATACCTCGTTTTTGGTGACAATATCGAGTGAGACTCGTTTTTGTTGTATCTCCCCACAGGTAACGATTAGGAATTCTTTGTTGAGTTACTGTTTACCTGCGAAGAAGTATATTAGGTAAGCGGCTTATTGATGGAATAACGTGCCCAATTAAACTTAAAGTCACCGGTATAATCGGCATATAACTAATGATAATCCTATCACCCATGTTTCCCTGTAGAATCCTTGAATCAGAAATTAGGACCCTAATTCCCCCTTTTTTTGTGGGGTGGATATGCATTAAAAGCAATCGGGAACCGTCAACAAGAACGCTTGACTTTGGCTCATCCTTCACATCAAGGTATTTGACCTATATTATGTATGACTTGGACACAATTACTAAGCCTATGGTTAAGTTATACTGATGCTACCTTAATTAATTAATTGTAGGTACGAACTTTTGCCAGTCACTACAAATGAAGTATCACCTTTTCCTATTTGAATAAGGACTTATCTATTGGGAAGTGTTGATTTGGATCTCCTTCCTATGCTTGCTCTGGCCAGAAAGGTAAGCTAGCATCACCTTTAGCCCTGTGTGGGTTATAGGTTTTTTAAATCTCCACCACGGTTCAGTAATCTCCTAATTCTCTCCTTTTAGGGTAAATTAAAAATCCCTTGGTTGCCCCAGTTGTTCCTACAGTCCTGATGAAGACTCGCAATCCCCAGGTCTAAATCACCGTTGGGCTAAGACGAGTCGAAACGTCGACACCTTCTTCTTATAACCTTGGACCAGCTGTTTAACAACATTGTTGATAGTGCAAAATATAGGACATATAGGTTTATGTAGTACAATGTTGTGATTTGAAAATAATATCTTGGCCAGGTTTTCAATAGGGCAAATTGTATGTCCAGCATTGGTTGAAAAATAATGTGAATACTTCTTTTTTTGTCCACCACTGTGTTTTTCCTTTCATCTGTTTCAACTTTTTGAGCACATCCTTTCTTCTTTTGCACGCTCCCTTTGGGGCAACCTATCTGTTTTTACTTACCTCAGAATATATTGTAATTAGTATGAACATAAAAAAAGCAAAACTAATAATGGAATAAAATAAATACATATATTTTCTCTAACCGTGGTGTTAGGTTTCTCTCAGTATAAGTATTGATATACTATAGAGCAGACTGGATATTGTTGCCCACCAAATGAAATTGAGTCATTGTTGATTGAGTCACCAGTTGTAATCTATAGGCTTTGGACCACTGTTTGTTTATATTAATGTATACCCAGGTCCAGGTCTTATGGGCTACCCCATTTTCTTAATGGTCACAATTACATTTTGCACGTAACAGTTCTCCATACGGAATACTGTTCACCAAATTCCTAGGGTGGCAGCTGCTGGAATGGAGCAGGCTATTCCCTGATGTTTCTTTTCTGAATAGCCTGCTTTCTAATTTCTTGTCATTCACTGAAATCTCAACGTCTAAGAATTAAATTCTCTTTTTAGCCACTGTACTTGTAAATTTGAGGTTCAGCTCATTGTTATTTAGTGTATCATTGAAGTCAAGTGCTTCCTGTTCTGTGCCCCGCCAGATACAAAAAATATCATCTATGTATCTGGCCCAGAGGACGACGTTATGGGAAAAGGCATAGATCTTACTTGCCACATGCTCCTCCCACCAGCCCAGGAATAATCCCGCATAACTGGGGGAGAAGCATGTTCCCATTGCCGTCCCCTGGGTCTGACAGTAGATGGAGTGATTGAATAGAAAAAAATTGTTATTCAAACATGCCATCATCATGTCTACTAACATGTCCGTATGTTTGAGGTATGACACCTGTCTCTTTTTTAGATAGTGTTTACTGGCTTCTATACCCAGGGAGAGGGGTATGCAGGTATGTAGACTATTCACGTCTAGTGTTACTAACCACATCCCCTCATCCCATTCAATGGTATCGATTAATCTTAGGAAATGTCCGTGTCACGTATATACGATGGTAGTGATTGTACATAGGGTCTCAAAAAATGATCAATATACTTGGACGTCATCTCATATAGACTCCCTATAGAAGAAACTATAGGTCGTCCCGGTGGTACCTTATTGTTTTTGTGGAGCTTAGGCAGTAAATATAGAGTGGGTAGCCTCGGATAGTCACAATACAGAAATTTGGATTCGTCATCAGAAATCAACATTTCATTTTTCCATTTTTTTAGGCAATTCATATATTGTTCATTGCTTTGTTCATAACATTTTCTTGTTGTCTTACAGTCATTATCTTTATCATTCAACTGTTTTAAACCCTCTTCTAAATACATTTTTAAAGGCCAGACAACAATATTCCCCCCTTTGTCACTTTTTTTTATGACTATTGAGGTGTTATTCTTCGATTCCACAATGGCTTTATTCTGTTCTACAGTTAGATTATGGACAATTTTACTTTTGCTTTGATTACGTTTTTTAAATTCATCTTTGACACCTTTCTCAAAAATGTCTATGGCATCACAGTGAATTTGAGGTAAGAATACAGAACGGGGTTTGAAGCTACTACCACTTTGTTTTTCAATAATAAGCTATTCTTCAGCTGCTACTATGGCAGGATCAATTTCATTAGTCTCCTCATATCTTAGCTCATGTAGCAGTTGTACAGTGGAGAAATCCCCAATTGTTAATTCACTGGGATCTCCCACATTATTCACCCCCTGTAATTTTTTTTATGTTCAAACCACTTTTTTAGTTTTAGTTTACGTGTAAAGTGGAAGAGATCAATTCTCCCACCAGTGTAGTCAAATTTGTTCATCAGGCAGAAAGTTAACCCCAAAGAGAGTACATTGATCTGGGTATCAGTAAGTATAATATCTTATAAATTTACCACAGTCAGCTCCTCCATTATTCCTTTGCCGCTTTTCCTCTCGTCATCATTCCCACGGACGGATTTGAATTCCATTGCTTTCCTGCGCCTCCTCTGGCGCCTCGACCACGTCCTTTGTTTACTTGGGGTCCTGGACTTCCAGGATTTTGACCTTGTCTCGCCAGTGCCATTAGGTCGAACTCCTTCAAAATTTTTGATTTTACTCCTGCTTGCCCACTTGACATCTTGGAGTGGGGTGAGTGGAGTGAGGCTTTTCCAGCTGACAGCGCTTGAATGTGCATGTGACGCCTGGGAACACCTATTTAAGGCTCCTCCCCTAGCGCAGCGGGATCGCGCAGCGGGCGTGTCCTCGCGTGGCCGGAGTCGTGCCAGAGTCCTGCCCGTCTGCGCCCGTCCGCGCTACGGATGCGCTGGACGTCGCGGGATTCCGGGTAACGGCTATTTTTCCATCTTAGCGTCGCCATGCTGACATACTCGCGGGAGTGCTGTTTGCCATCGGTCAGGTAAGCCGCTGTTGTACCCTTCCATCGGTACATCCATTGCGAGGCCCGTACCATTGCCCCTGTAATGGGTGGGCTCTTGACTCTCCGAGTCCTCTCCCAAGGACTACTTCTCCGGTGACCCGCCGTATTACAGACTTTCCTTCCTCCTTGCGGATCCTGAACCTGAATGTCAGGTCTGCGCTGAAACACTATCAGAACATCTTTGACCTCATTGAGGAGGAAGCTCCAGACATCTTTGCCATGACTGAAACATGGCTACAGGATGCGGATACCACTATTACAAATCTATCCTGCCCACCCGGTTATTCTATGTACACCTTGAACAGGTTGTCTAGAGGTGGGGGTATAGCTTTAGTGGTAAGGTCCTCCTATTCCTGTGTCTGGAGTGCCCTAAACATCTCTGGGTGTGAAAGTGCCTTGTTCAAGGTCTCTGTCAGCCCTGAGTTTACGCTGTCCGGGATGGTCGTTTATCGCCCGCCCGGCAGCGATGTGGCGTTTAGAAATGCTTTTCCCGACATTGTTGGCCCTTTGGTCGCAGACTGTGCCAACTTTTCCATCATGGGTGATTTGAACCTGCATTTCGACACCCTCTCAGGCCTGACAGTGCGCTCCATCTCCTCTGACCTAGAGGCCTTTCAACTTCCCCAGATGGTCTCCCAGCCTACCCATTCGGGGGGGCATATTCTGGATCCCCTGTTTACCAATCTGCCGGGGATTACAATCACCTCTATCTCGCCGGTGGAATGGACTGACCACTTTTTGGTGTCCATCCTATGCCCGGTCTTAGCCACCCCTTCCATCTCCTCGGCTAGACGGGTTCAGAAGAGGGCCTGGAAGAAGCTTAGGTTAGAAGACTTCCATCGTCTTCTATTAGAGGAGCCGCTGGGCCCGTTGTCGGAGGTAGAAAAGGGGTATGACCTCTTCTGTTCCTGGATTACTAGGGCCTTGGACTCTCTGATACCTATTGTATCTACTAAAATCAACTCCAGAGAGTCGAGCCCCTGGTACGATAGTGCCCTTCGGGCCCTAAAGGGTGCCTGTAGACGGGCTGAGAGGGCCTGGAGGAAAACCTATGGAGCTGATCTAAAAGCTGCATACGCCAGGTCCGTCAAGCTCTACCATCGGGCTATCTGTCGAGCTCGAGCGGCTTTTTATGCCGCGGAATTCCGGAACAGTACTAATCCGTCGAAAGCCATCTTT
The DNA here is from genome assembly GCF_964263255.1 of Lissotriton vulgaris. Lineage (NCBI taxonomy): Eukaryota > Metazoa > Chordata > Amphibia > Caudata > Salamandridae > Lissotriton > Lissotriton vulgaris. The sequence continues at coordinate 886,793,606 of NC_141687.1, forward strand.
AAGGCCGTAAAAGATCTTATGTCAAAGCGGACTACCTCTACGACCGTAAGCTCTCTTTCCCACTGTGAATCCCTTGCTTCCTATTTTCTGGGGAAAGTCCAAGCTATTTATCGGACATTCCCTAGCATAGGGTCCGGTCGGGAAAGTATCAATGGGACCCACCATCAGTCTACTCTGCTTGTCTTCCCCCCCCTTACCTTGGACGGGTTTGATAAACTTGCGTTGCAAGTCAAATCTGGATCTCCATCCGATCCAGTAAGGCCTGCTCTCTTTCGAGATCAGGCTTTTATGGGACGTGCAGCTGTATGTTCCCTCGTCAACCTTTCCTTGGAAACGGGAGTAGTTCCAGCTAAGTGGAAGCAAGCTGTGGTGTCCCCAATTATCAAAAAGCCCTCCCTGGACCCGGCCAAGCCTGAAAGCTATCGCCCCATTTCGTTGCTACCTTGGCCAGCCAAGATCACTGAGGCCCATGTCAACTTGGCCCTGTCTGAACATCTTGTACGGACCAATGCCCTCGACCCCACACAAAACGGATTCCGTGCCGGCCACAGCACGGAAACCGCGTTACTTGTGATGGTGGAACATCTCCGTGCAAGGTTGGATGCTGGTCAAACGGCGGCGCTTATACTGTTAGACCTTAGCGCCGCCTTTGACACGGTAGACCACAGCATCCTCCTGCATCGGCTTGAGGAGACCGGCATTGGCGGTCAGGTGTTGCAATGGTTCCACTCCTTTCTAGATAACCGCTCCTTCTGTGTTGCCATCCCTCCCTTCAAGTCCAATTTCCAACCGCTGGCCATGGGGGTTCCGCAAGGGTCCTCGCTGAGTCCCACGTTGTTCAATCTTTACGTGAGACCGCTGGCTGATGTCGCTAGGCAGTGGGGCCTAACTTTGGTCTCATATGCCGACGACACACAGCTGGCGGTTACTCTCAGCGGGGATGCGGAGACTGAGGCCCCCAGGTTTCAGTCTGGACTGAAGGCGGTGGCTAGCTGGTTGACAGGCAACTGCCTTCAGCTAAATGCCACAAAAACGGAGGTGATGGTTGTCGGTAAGGGAGTGGAGCTGTGGGGTGACCAATGGTGGCCCTCTGAGCTGGGACCCACTCCGACCCCGGTATCTGAGATGAAAAACCTGGGGGTCTGGCTGGATGCGGGCCTCTCCTTTGTAGGGCATACTAAAAAAACTGCGGCCTGTTGTTTCGGTCTCCTAAGGGGCTTGAGACCTGTTCTCAAGCTCTTTGATGCCCCGACCAGGCAGCTGGTGATCCAGGCAACTATCATCTCCCGCCTGGATTATGCCAGCTCTCTTCTGGCTGGGGCTAACCAGGCCGAGCTAACCCGTCTGCAGCGGGTTCAGAATGCTGCGGCGAGGGCGATTGTCGGCCTGCCCAGATTCAGCTCGGTGGCAACTGTCCTTCGTACCCTACATTGGCTCCCTGTCAGGAAGCGCATCCTTTTTAAGGTCTTGTGTCTCGCTTTTAAGATTCTGAGAGGTATTGGCCCGGAAATCCTATCCAGCTGTCTTTCCTTTTATGTTCCCACCCGCACCCTCCGTTCCCAGGGTTTGGCCCTTGCGGTGGTCCCCAGATTTAGGCTTAGTCGCATGGGTGGCCGCTCGTTTAGTGTAAAGGCCGCGTCAGCATGGAACTCCCTTCCTGTTGAAATTCGTATGATGGAGGACCTCTTGACTTTCCGGAGGGCTTTAAAAACTTTCCTGTTTTAGCTGCTTTCATGTTTTTAGTTTCCTGTTGTGTTATGTTCTACCTTGTCTCTGCGCCGGGACGCCCCTTGGCTGGGGTATCTGTACGCATAATAAATCAATATAACATAACATAACATAACATAACTTCCACCTGACTACTTGATGTGGTTTGATTACTCACTGCTTGTGACATGGAGTTTTCCTGCTCCACAGTTTGTACTGTTGTAAAAGTTTCTACGATATTGCCAGAGCCACCTTGTTTTGCTCCTCTTAATTGAACAAACTTTTTGCCAAAGGTAAATATTTGTCCCAATTTATAATCTTGTTGGTCTCTGTAGAATTTTCTCAGTTTTTTTAACTTAATTTCATCCTCTGCTTTCTGTAGGCGAAGGGTGACTTTTTTAATCTCTGTTTCAAATTCTGTATCTGTACAAATTTATTTTTATTTTATTTTATAGCACTTGTAAGGTGCGCAGCTACCCACAAAGGGTTACCTGGCGCCGGACTAGCTAGGCACAAGACACAACTAGAGAGAGAGCAATCAAAAGGCAGTTATTTATCGAACAACCAGGTTTTAACGCTTTTCCTGAAACTCTATAGTTTTCTTCCTTGCGTATATGAAAGGGTAGTGTGTTCCAGAGAGTTGGACCCAGATATGAAAAGGATCTCCGGCCCATTCTAGCCCGTTTGTACCTCGGCACCGCGAAGTTCGCTGCTGTACATGAACGGAGACTGCGATTGGGGAGGTAAGGCTTGGCAAGGTCTTGAAGATACTTGGGGGCAGTACCAGCTTGGATTTTAAACAGATAGTTCAGGGTTTTAAAGCGAATCCGGTTTTCAACCCTGAGCCAATGCAGGTCCCTAAGATGTTTGGTGATCCTGGCGGATCTAGGGATTCTGCAAAGCAGTCTGGCAGCAGCGTTTTGCACGAGTTGCAAGCGTCTTATTACTGCTTTGTTTGAGCCCAGGTACAGGATGTTACCGTAATCAAGCCGAGATGTCACTAAGGCATTGACTACGGTCTTCTGGGTGGTAGGTGGTAACATCCAGACAATTTTGCGTAGCCATCTAAGAATGGTAAAGCATATGCCTGCCACTTTGTTGGCTTGCTGTGTCATAGATAAACTATCATCTATGATGACCCCAAGGTTTCTGACCTGAGAAGCTGGTGGCGGGAGCTTACCTAACTACGTCGGCCAATGGGGATCACTCCAAAGATCTTTACTATTCCCTAAGAGGAGGATCTCGGTTTTCTCCCCATTTAGTTTAAGTTGGTTAGCCGACATCCAACTAAATATTTCGTGAAGGCCTATTTTTAGTGCAGATGGAGCAGACGGGTCAGATTTAGAGAGTGAAAACAGAATTTGAGAATCGTCTGCATAGGTCATTAAGGTGAGACCGTAATTTTCTGCAAGGTTGGCCAGTGGTCGTAGGTACAAGTTAAAAAATAGAGGACTCAGGATAGATCCCTGTGGTACACCATGGGGAGAGTAGAATACATCAGAACATGCCGCAGAAGAGGTGATCTGGAAGGTGCGGAGGGATAGGTATGATCTAATCCACTCTAGTGCCCTGCCCTCGACACCATTCTCCTCCAGCCTGGCAAGCAGTCTGGAGTGAGAAATGGTGTCAAAGGCCGCACTTAGGTCCAGCAAGACCAATGCTACCGTTTGGCCATCATCCATGAGTTCCCTGATCCTTTCTGTGACCCCGAGCAGGGCAGTCTCGGTGGAGTAACCACTCCTAAAACCAGATTGGGACGGATGAAGTAGGTCATTGTTTTCCACATAAGTTGAAAGAGCCTTATGAATGTGCCTCTCCAAAATTTTGGAAAAAGCAGGCAGTAGCGAAATTGGTCGATAATTGGCCAATATCGTAGGGCCGGCGGCCGGCTTTTTGAGCAGAGGACTGACCATAGCGTGTTTCCATAAGGCAGGAACTGTGGCCTGTTCTACGGAGGCGTTAAGTATCTCTGCTATGGAAGTCAAGGCAGAGTCCTCCAGTTTACCAATGATGCTGATAGGAATGGGGTCACGTGGGGAACCCGATTTGATAGATTTTAATAGTTCCTTCAGTTTATCCAAATTAATGGGAGGCCAAGCTTCGAGGTGGCAACTTCCTCTGGAGACTTGGGGGGTGTTGTCTTGCTTGTGTGTGATAATATTGTTTCCGTTGATGTTAGAGACAATATTCTCAATCTTTTCAGTGAAAAAAGATGCCAGATCCTGGCACTGCTGAGTATTGAGAGGGACAAAGAGGGGTGGGGTCGCACACTACTCACACACCGGCGGAAGTTGCCCCTGAGGACTCTGGTCATTGTAGTAGAGTGTTCGCGATGCATCATCTTTCGATCTTGCTATCTTCGCTGTCTTCGCCATCCATGGACACGTGTTTCGGGTTTTCAACCCTCGTCAGCAGGGATAGGCAATGTTCTGGGGTCGCCGATGGCTGCCAATATCTGCCAGGTATAGTACCACTCCGGCGCGTAGGTGCGGGATCCCAGGCTCGTCAGCCCGCTGCTCAAGGGAGCTTTAAGTTACAAAGAGGGGTGGGATCGCACACTACTCACACACCGGCGGAAGTTGCCCCTGAGGACTCTGGTCATTGTAGTAGAGTGTTCGCGATGCATCATCTTTCGATCTTGCTATCTTCGCTGTCTTCGCCATCCCTTGACACGTGTTTCGGGTTTTCAACCCTCGTCAGCAGGGATAGGCAGTGTTCTGGGGTCGGCGATGGCTGCCAATATCTGCCAGGTATAGTACCACTCCGGCGCGTAGGTGCGGGATCCCAGGCTCGTCAGCCCGCTGCTCAAGGGAGCTTTAAGTTACAAAGAGGGGTGGGGTCGCACACTACTCACACACCGGCGGAAGTTGCCCCTGTGGACACTGGTCATTGTAGTAGAGTGTTCGCGATGCATCATCTTTCGATCTTGCTATCTTCGCTGTCTTCGCCATCCCTGGACACGTGTTTCGGGTTTTCAACCCTCGTCAGCAGGGATAGGCAGTGTTCTGGGGTCGCCGATGGCTGCCAATATCTGCCAGGTATAGTAGCACTCCGGCGCGTAGGTGCGGGATCCCAGGCTCGTCAGCCCGCTGCTCAAGGGAGCTTTAAGTTACAAAGAGGAGTGGGGTCGCACACTACTCACACACCGGCGGAAGTTGCCCCTGAGGACTCTGGTCATTGTAGTAAAGTGTTCGCGATGCATCATCTTTCGATCTTGCTATCTTCGCTGTCTTCGCCATCCCTGTGTGGTACTAGACCTGGCAATATTTGGCAGCCACCGGCAACCCCAGAAGATAAGAAGATGGCCTATTCCCTGCTGATGAGGGGTAAATACCCCGAAACACGTGTCCAGGGATGGCGAAGAAGGATACATCGCAGAATACTAAACTACACTGACCATAGTCCTTAGGGGCGATCCTGCTGGTGAGTGAGTGGTGTGCGACCCCACCCCCTTTTGAAATGTTTAAAGCTCCCTCGAGCTGTCGGGCTGACGAGCCTGGGACCCCGCACCTGCGCGCCTGTGTGGTACTAGACCTGGCAATATTTGGCAGCCACCGGCAACCCCAGAAGATAAGAAGATGGCCTATTCCCTGCTGATGAGGGGTAAATACCCCGAAACACGTGTCCAGGGATGGCGAAGAAGGATACATCGCTGAATACTAAACTACACTGACCATAGTCCTTAGGGGCGATCCCGCTGGTGAGTGAGTGGTGTGCGACCCCACCCCCTTTTGAAATGTTTAAAGCTCCCTCGAGCTGTCGGGCTGATGAGCCTGGGACCCCGCACCTGCGCGCCTGTGTGGTACTAGACCTGGCAATATTTGGCAGCCACCGGCAACCCCAGAAGATAAGAAGATGGCCTATTCCCTGCTGATGAGGGGTAAATACCCCGAAACACGTGTCCAGGGATGGCGAAGAAGGATACATCGCGGAATACTAAACTACACTGACCATAGTCCTTAGGGGCGATCCCGCTGGTGAGTGAGTGGTGTGTGACCCCACCCCCTTTTGAAATGTTTAAAGCTCCCTCGAGCTGTCGGGCTGACGAGCCTGGGACCCCGCACCTGCGCGCCTGTGTGGTACTAGACCTGGCAATATTTGGCAGCCACCGGCAACCCCAGAAGATAAGAAGATGGCCTATTCCCTGCTGATGAGGGGTAAATACCCCGAAACACGTGTCCAGGGATGGCGAAGAAGGATACATCGCGGAATACTAAACTACACTGACCATAGTCCTTAGGGGCGATCCCGCTGGTGAGTGAGTGGTGTGTGACCCCACCCCCTTTTGAAATGTTTAAAGCTCCCTCGAGCTGTCGGGCTGACGAGCCTGGGACCCCGCACCTGCGCGCCTGTGTGGTACTAGACCTGGCAATATTTGGCAGCCACCGGCAACCCCAGAAGATAAGAAGATGGCCTATTCCCTGCTGATGAGGGGTAAATACCCCGAAACACGTGTCCAGGGATGGCGAAGAAGGATACATCGCGGAATACTAAACTACACTGACCATAGTCCTTAGGGGCGATCCCGCTGGTGAGTGAGTGGTGTGCGACCCCACCCCCTTTTGAAATGTTTAAAGCTCCCTCGAGCTGTCGGGCTGACGAGCCTGGGACCCCGCACCTGCGCGCCTGTGTGGTACTAGACCTGGCAATATTTGGCAGCCACCGGCAACCCCAGAAGATAAGAAGATGGCCTATTCCCTGCTGATGAGGGGTAAATACCCCGAAACACGTGTCCAGGGATGGCGAAGAAGGATACATCGCGGAATACTAAACTACACTGACCATCGTCCTTAGGGGCGATCCCGCTGGTGAGTGAGTGGTGTGCGACCCCACCCCCTTTTGAAATGTTTAAAGCTCCCTCGAGCTGTCGGGCTGACGAGCCTGGGACCCCGCACCTGCGCGCCTGTGTGGTACTAGACCTGGCAATATTTGGCAGCCACCGGCAACCCCAGAAGATAAGAAGATGGCCTATTCCCTGCTGATGAGGGGTAAATACCCCGAAACACGTGTCCAGGGATGGCGAAGAAGGATACATCGCGGAATACTAAACTACACTGACCATGGTCCTTAGGGGCGATCCCGCTGGTGAGTGAGTGGTGTGCGACCCCACCCCCTTTTGAAATGTTTAAAGCTCCCTCGAGCTGTCGGGCTGACGAGCCTGGGACCCCGCACCGGCGCGCCTGTGTGGTACTAGACCTGGCAATATTTGGCAGCCACCGGCAACCCCAGAAGATAAGAAGATGGCTTATTCCCTGCTGATGAGGGGTAAATACCCCGAAACACGTGTCCAGGGATGGCGAAGAAGGATACATCGCGGAATACTAAACTACACTGACCATGGTCCTTAGGGGCGATCCCGCTGGTGAGTGAGTGGTGTGCGACCCCACCCCCTTTTGAAATGTTTAAAGCTCCCTCGAGCTGTCGAGCTGATGAGCCTGGGACCCCGCACCTGCGCGCCTGTGTGGTACTAGACCTGGCAATATTTGGCAGCCACCAGCAACCCCAGAAGATAAGAAGATGGCCTATTCCCTGCTGATGAGGGGTAAATACCCCGAAACACGTGTCCAGGGATGGCGAAGAAGGATACATCGCGGAATACTAAACTACACTGACCATAGTCCTTAGGGGCGATCCCGCTGGTGAGTGAGTGGTGTGTGACCCCACCCCCTTTTGAAATGTTTAAAGCTCCCTCGAGCTGTCGGGCTGACGAGCCTGGGACCCCGCACCTGCGCGCCTGTGTGGTACTAGACCTGGCAATATTTGGCAGCCACCGGCAACCCCAGAAGATAAGAAGATGGCCTATTCCCTGCTAATGAGGGGTAAATACCCCGAAACACGTGTCCAGGGATGGCGAAGAAGGATACATCGCGGAATACTAAACTACACTGACCATAGTCCTTAGGGGCGATCCCGCTGGTGAGTGAGTGGTGTGCGACCCCACCCCCTTTTGAAATGTTTAAAGCTCCCTCGAGCTGTCGGGCTGACGAGCCTGGGACCCCGCACCTGCGCGCCTGTGTGGTACTAGACCTGGCAATATTTGGCAGCCACCGGCAACCCCAGAAGATAAGAAGATGGCCTATTCCCTGCTGATGAGGGGTAAATACCCCGAAACACGTGTCCAGGGATGGCGAAGAAGGATACATCGCGGAATACTAAACTACACTGACCATAGTCCTTAGGGGCGATCCCGCTGGTGAGTGAGTGGTGTGCGACCCCACCCCCTTTTGAAATGTTTAAAGCTCCCTCGAGCTGTCGGGCTGACGAGCCTGGGACCCCGCACCTGCGCGCCTGTGTGGTACTAGACCTGGCAATATTTGGCAGCCACCGGCAACCCCAGAAGATAAGAAGATGGCCTATTCCCTGCTGATGAGGGGTAAATACCCCGAAACACGTGTCCAGGGATGGCGAAGAAGGATACATCGCGGAATACTAAACTACACTGACCATAGTCCTTAGGGGCGATCCCGCTGGTGAGTGAGTGGTGTGCGACCCCACCCCCTTTTGAAATGTTTAAAGCTCCCTCGAGCTGTCGGGCTGACGAGCCTGGGACCCCGCACCTGCGCGCCTGTGTGGTACTAGACCTGGCAATATTTGGCAGCCACCGGCAACCCCAGAAGATAAGAAGATGGCCTATTCCCTGCTGATGAGGGGTAAATACCCCGAAACACGTGTCCAGGGATGGCGAAGAAGGATACATCGCGGAATACTAAACTACACTGACCATGGTCCTTAGGGGCGATCCCGCTGGTGAGCGAGTGGTGTGCGACCCCACCCCCTTTTGAAATGTTTAAAGCTCCCTCGAGCTGTCGGGCTGACGAGCCTGGGACCCCGCACCGGCGCGCCTGTGTGGTACTAGACCTGGCAATATTTGGCAGCCACCGGCAACCCCAGAAGATAAGAAGATGGCTTATTCCCTGCTGATGAGTGGTAAATACCCCGAAACACGTGTCCAGGGATGGCGAAGAAGGATACATCGCGGAATACTAAACTACACTGACCATGGTCCTTAGGGGCGATCCCGCTGGTGAGTGAGTGGTGTGCGACCCCACCCCCTTTTGAAATGTTTAAAGCTCCCTCGAGCTGTCGGGCTGACGAGCCTGGGCCCCCGCACCTGCGCGCCTGTGTGGTACTAGACCTGGCAATATTTGGCAGCCACCGGCAACCCCAGAAGATAAGAAGATGGCCTATTCCCTGCTGATGAGGGGTAAATACCCCGAAACACGTGTCCAGGGATGGCGAAGAAGGATACATCGCGGAATAGTAAACTACACTGACCATGGTCCTTAGGGGCGATCCCGCTGGTGAGTGAGTGGTGTGCGACCCCACCCCCTTTTGAAATGTTTAAAGCTCCCTCGAGCTGTCGGGCTGACGAGCCTGGGACCCCGCACCTGCGCGCCTGTGTGGTACTAGACCTGGCAATATTTGGCAGCCACCGGCATCCCCAGAAGATAAGAAGATGGCCTATTCCCTGCTGATGAGGGGTAAATACCCCGAAACACGTGTCCAGGGATGGCGAAGAAGGATACATCGCGGAATACTAAACTACACTGACCATAGTCCTTAGGGGCGATCCCGCTGGTGAGTGAGTGGTGTGCGACCCCACCCCCTTTTGAAATGTTTAAAGCTCCCTCGAGCTGTCGGGCTGACGAGCCTGGGACCCCGCACCTGCGTGCCTGTGTGGTACTAGACCTGGCAATATTTGTCAGCCACCGGCAACCCCAGAAGATAAGAAGATGGCCTATTCCCTGCTGATGAGGGGTAAATACCCCGAAACACGTGTCCAGGGATGGCGAAGAAGGATACATCGCGGAATACTAAACTACACTGACCATAGTCCTTAGGGGCGATCCCGCTGGTGAGTGAGTGGTGTGCGACCCCACCCCCTTTTGAAATGGTTAAAGCTCCCTCGAGCTGTCGGGCTGACGAGCTTGGGACCCCGCACCTGCGCGCCTGTGTGGTACTAGACCTGGCAATATTTGGCAGCCACCGGCAACCCCAGAATATAAGAAGATGGCCTATTCCCTGCTGATGAGGGGTAAATACCCCGAAACACGTGTCCAGGGATGGCGAAGAAGGATACATCGCGGAATACTAAACTACACTGACCATAGTCCTTAGGAGCGATCCCGCTGGTGAGTGAGTGGTGTGCGACCCCACCCCCTTTTGAAATGTTTAAAGCTCCCTCGAGCTGTCGGGCTGACGAGCCTGGGACCCCGCACCTGCGCGCCTGTGTGGTACTAGACCTGGCAATATTTGGCAGCCACCGGCAACCCCAGAAGATAAGAAGATGGCCTATTCCCTGCTGATGAGGGGTAAATACCCCAAAACCCGTGTGCAGGGATGGCGAAGAAGGATACATCGCGGAATACTAAACTACACTGACCATAGTCCTTAGGGGCGATCCCGCTGGTGAGTGAGTGGTGTGCGACCCCACCCCCTTTTGAAATGCTTAAAGCTCCCTCGAGCTGTCGGGCTGACGAACTTGGGACCCCGCACCTGCGTGCTGTGTGGTACTAGACCTGGCAATATTTGCCAGCCACCGGCAACCCCAGAAGATAAGAAGATGGCCTATTCCCTGCTGATGAGGGGTAAATACCCCGAAACACGTGTCCAGGGATGGCGAAGAAGGATACATCGCGGAATACTAAACTACACTGACCATAGTCCTTAGGGGCGATCCCGCTGGTGAGTGAGTGGTGTGCGACCCCACCCCCTTTTGAAATGTTTAAAGCTCCCTCGAGCTGTCGGGCTGACGAGCCTGGGAACCCGCACCTGCGCGCCTGTGTGGTACTAGACCTGGCAATATTTGGCAGCCACCGGCAACCCCAGAAGATAAGAAGATGGCCTATTCCCTGCTGATGAGGGGTAAATACCCCGAAACACGTGTCCAGGGATGGCGAAGAAGGATACATCGCGGAATACTAAACTACACTGACCATGGTCCTTAGGGGCGATCCCGCTGGTGAGTGAGTGGTGTGCGACCCCACCCCCTTTTGAAATGTTTAAAGCTCCCTCGAGCTGTCGGGCTGACGAGCCTGGGACCCCGCACAGGCGCGCCTGTGTGGTACTAGACCTGGCAATATTTGGCAGCCACCGGCAACCCCAGAAGATAAGAAGATGGCTTATTCCCTGCTGATGAGGGGTAAATACCCCGAAACACGTGTCCAGGGATGGCGAAGAAGGATAGATCGCAGAATACTAAACTACACTGACCATGGTCCTTAGGGGCGATCCCGCTGGTGAGTGAGTGGTGTGCGACCCCACCCCCTTTTGAAATGTTTAAAGCTCCCTCGAGCTGTCGGGCTGACGAGCCTGGGCCCCCGCACCTGCGCGCCTGTGTGGTACTAGACCTGGCAATATTTGGCAGCCACCGGCAACCCCAGAAGATAAGAAGATGGCCTATTCCCTGCTGATGAGGGGTAAATACCCCGAAACACGTGTCCAGGGATGGCGAAGAAGGATACATCGCGGAATAGTAAACTACACTGACCATGGTCCTTAGGGGCGATCCCGCTGGTGAGTGAGTGGTGTGCGACCCCACCCCCTTTTGAAATGTTTAAAGCTCCCTCGAGCTGTCGGGCTGACGAGCCTGGGACCCCGCACCTGCGCGCCTGTGTGGTACTAGACCTGGCAATATTTGGCAGCCACCGGCATCCCCAGAAGATAAGAAGATGGCCTATTCCCTGCTGATGAGGGGTAAATACCCCGAAACACGTGTCCAGGGATGGCGAAGAAGGATACATCGCGGAATACTAAACTACACTGACCATAGTCCTTAGGGGCGATCCCGCTGGTGAGTGAGTGGTGTGCGACCCCACCCCCTTTTGAAATGTTTAAAGCTCCCTCGAGCTGTCGGGCTGACGAGCCTGGGACCCCGCACCTGCGCGCCTGTGTGGTACTAGACCTGGCAATATTTGTCAGCCACCGGCAACCCCAGAAGATAAGAAGATGGCCTATTCCCTGCTGATGAGGGGTAAATACCCCGAAACACGTGTCCAGGGATGGCGAAGAAGGATACATCGCGGAATACTAAACTACACTGACCATAGTCCTTAGGGGCGATCCCGCTGGTGAGTGAGTGGTGTGCGACCCCACCCCCTTTTGAAATGGTTAAAGCTCCCTCGAGCTGTCGGGCTGACGAGCTTGGGACCCCGCACCTGCGCGCCTGTGTGGTACTAGACCTGGCAATATTTGGCAGCCACCGGCAACCCCAGAATATAAGAAGATGGCCTATTCCCTGCTGATGAGGGGTAAATACCCCGAAACACGTGTCCAGGGATGGCGAAGAAGGATACATCGCGGAATACTAAACTACACTGACCATAGTCCTTAGGGGCGATCCCGCTGGTGAGTGAGTGGTGTGCGACCCCACCCCCTTTTGAAATGTTTAAAGCTCCCTCGAGCTGTCGGGCTGACGAGCCTGGGACCCCGCACCTGCGCGCCTGTGTGGTACTAGACCTGGCAATATTTGGCAGCCACCGGCAACCCCAGAAGATAAGAAGATGGCCTATTCCCTGCTGATGAGGGGTAAATACCCCAAAACACGTGTGCAGGGATGGCGAAGAAGGATACATCGCGGAATACTAAACTACACTGACCATAGTCCTTAGGGGCGATCCCGCTGGTGAGTGAGTGGTGTGCGACCCCACCCCCTTTTGAAATGCTTAAAGCTCCCTCGAGCTGTCGGGCTGACGAACTTGGGACCCCGCACCTGCGTGCTGTGTGGTACTAGACCTGGCAATATTTGGCAGCCACCGGCAACCCCAGAAGATAAGAAGATGGCCTATTCCCTGCTGATGAGGGGTAAATACCCCGAAACACGTGTCCAGGGATGGCGAAGAAGGATACATCGCGGAATACTAAACTACACTGACCATAGTCCTTAGGGGCGATCCCGCTGGTGAGTGAGTGGTGTGCGACCCCACCCCCTTTTGAAATGTTTAAAGCTCCCTCGAGCTGTCGGGCTGACGAGCCTGGGAACCCGCACCTGCGCGCCTGTGTGGTACTAGACCTGGCAATATTTGGCAGCCACCGGCAACCCCAGAAGATAAGAAGATGGCCTATTCCCTGCTGATGAGGGGTAAATACCCCGAAACACGTGTCCAGGGATGGCGAAGAAGGATACATCGCGGAATACTAAACTACACTGACCATGGTCCTTAGGGGCGATCCCGCTGGTGAGTGAGTGGTGTGCGACCCCACCCCCTTTTGAAATGTTTAAAGCTCCCTCGAGCTGTCGGGCTGACGAGCCTGGGACCCCGCACAGGCGCGCCTGTGTGGTACTAGACCTGGCAATATTTGGCAGCCACCGGCAACCCCAGAAGATAAGAAGATGGCTTATTCCCTGCTGATGAGGGGTAAATACCCCGAAACACGTGTCCAGGGATGGCGAAGAAGGATAGATCGCGGAATACTAAACTACACTGACCATGGTCCTTAGGGGCGATCCCGCTGGTGAGTGAGTGGTGTGCGACCCCACCCCCTTTTGAAATGTTTAAAGCTCCCTCGAGCTGTCGGGCTGACGAGCCTGGGCCCCCGCACCTGCGCGCCTGTGTGGTACTAGACCTGGCAATATTTGGCAGCCACCGGCAACCCCAGAAGATAAGAAGATGGCCTATTCCCTGCTGATGAGGGGTAAATACCCCGAAACACGTGTCCAGGGATGGCGAAGAAGGATACATCGCGGAATACTAAACTACACTGACCATAGTCCTTAGGGGCGATCCCGCTGGTGAGTGAGTGGTGTGCGACCCCACCCCCTTTTGAAATGTTTAAAGCTCCCTCGAGCTGTCGGGCTGACGAGCCTGGGACCCCGCACCTGCGCGCCTGTGTGGTACCAGACCTGGCAATATTTGGCAGCCACCGGCAACCCCAGAAGATAAGAAGATGGCTTATTCCCTGCTGATGAGGGGTAAATACCCCGAAACACGTGTCCAGGGATGGCGAAGAAGGATACATCGCGGAATACTAAACTACACTGACCATGGTCCTTAGGGGCGATCCCGCTGGTGAGTGAGTGGTGTGCGACCCCACCCCCTTTTGAAATGTTTAAAGCTCCCTCGAGCTGTCGGGCTGACGAGCCTGGGCCCCCGCACCTGCGCGCCCGTGTGGTACTAGACCTGGCAATATTTGGCAGCCACCGGCAACCCCAGAAGATAAGAAGATGGCCTATTCCCTGCTGATGAGGGGTAAATACCCCGAAACACGTGTCCAGGGATGGCGAAGAAGGATACATCGCGGAATACTAAACTACACTGACCATAGTCCTTAGGGGCGATCCCGCTGGTGAGTGAGTGGTGTGCGACCCCACCCCCTTTTGAAATGTTTAAAGCTCCCTCGAGCTGTCGGGCTGACGAGCCTGGGACCCCGCACCTGCGCGCCTGTGTGGTACTAGACCTGGCAATATTTGTCAGCCACCGGCAACCCCAGAAGATAAGAAGATGGCCTATTCCCTGCTGATGAGGGGTAAATACCCCGAAACACGTGTCCAGGGATGGCGAAGAAGGATACATCGCGGAATACTAAACTACACTGACCATAGTCCTTAGGGGCGATCCTGCTGGTGAGTGAGTGGTGTGCGACCCCACCCCCTTTTGAAATGTTTAAAGCTCCCTCGAGCTGTCGGGCTGACGAGCCTGGGACCCCGCACCTGCGCGCCTGTGTGGTACTAGACCTGGCAATATTTGGCAGCCACCGGCAACCCCAGAAGATAAGAAGATGGCCTATTCCCTGCTGATGAGGGGTAAATACCCCGAAACACGTGTCCAGGGATGGCGAAGAAGGATACATCGCGGAATACTAAACTACACTGACCATAGTCCTTAGGGGCGATCCCGCTGGTGAGTGAGTGGTGTGCGACCCCAGCCCCTTTTGAAATGTTTAAAGCTCCCTCGAGCTGTCGGGCTGACGAGCCTGGGACCCCGCACCTGCTCGCCTGTGTGGTACTAGACCTGGCAATATTTGGCAGCCACCGGCAACCCCAGAAGATAAGAAGATGGCTTATTCCCTGCTGATGAGGGGTAAATACCCCGAAACACGTGTCCAGGGATGGCGAAGAAGGATACATCGCGGAATACTAAACTACACTGACCATGGTCCTTAGGGGCGATCCCGCTGGTGAGTGAGTGGTGTGCGACCCCACCCCCTTTTGAAATGTTTAAAGCTCCCTCGAGCCGTCGGGCTGACGAGCCTGGGCCCCCGCACCTGAGCGCCTGTGTGGTACTAGACCTGGCAATATTTGGCAGCCACCGGCAACCCCAGAAGATAAGAAGATGGCCTATTCCCTGCTGATGAGGGGTAAATACCCCGAAACAAGTGTCCAGGGATGGCGAAGAAGGATACATCGCGGAATACTAAACTACACTGACCATGGTCCTTAGGGGCGATCCCGCTGGTGAGTGAGTGGTGTGCGACCCCACCCCCTTTTGAAATGTTTAAAGCTCCCTCGAGCTGTCGGGCTGACGAGCCTGGGACCCCGCACAGGCGCGCCTGTGTGGTACTAGACCTGGCAATATTTGGCAGCCACCAGCAACCCCAGAAGATAAGAAGATGGCTTATTCCCTGCTGATGAGGGGTAAATACCCCGAAACACGTGTCCAGGGATGGCGAAGAAGGATACATCGCGGAATACTAAACTACACTGACCATAGTCCTTAGGGGCGATCCCGCTGGTGAGTGAGTGGTGTGCGACCCCAGCCCCTTTTGAAATGTTTAAAGCTCCCTCGAGCTGTCGGGCTGACTAGCCTGGGACCCCGCACCTGCTCGCCTGTGTGGTACTAGACCTGGCAATATTTGGCAGCCACCAGCAACCCCAGAAGATAAGAAGATGGCTTATTCCCTGCTGATGAGGGGTAAATACCCCGAAACACGTGTCCAGGGATGGCGAAGAAGGATACATCGCGGAATACTAAACTACACTGACCATGGTCCTTAGGGGCGATCCCGCTGGTGAGTGAGTGGTGTGCGACCCCACCCCCTTTTGAAATGTTTAAAGCTCCCTCGAGCTGTCGGGCTGACGAGACTGGGCCCCCGCACCTGCGCGCCTGTGTGGTACTAGACCTGGCAATATTTGGCAGCCACCGGCAACCCCAGAAGATAAGAAGATGGCCTATTCCCTGCTGATGAGGGGTAAATACCCCGAAACACGTGTCCAGGGATGGCGAAGAAGGATACATCGCGGAATACTAAACTACACTGACCATAGTCCTTAGGGGCGATCCCGCTGGTGAGTGAGTGGTGTGCGACCCCACCCCCTTTTGAAATGTTTAAAGCTCCCTCGAGCTGTCGGGCTGACGAGCCTGGGACCCCGCACCTGCGCGCCTGTGTGGTACTAGACCTGGCAATATTTGTCAGCCACCGGCAACCCCAGAAGATAAGAAGATGGCCTATTCCCTGCTGATGAGGGGTAAATACCCCGAAACACGTGTCCAGGGATGGCGAAGAAGGATACATCGCGGAATACTAAACTACACTGACCATAGTCCTTAGGGGCGATCCCGCTGGTGAGTGAGTGGTGTGTGACCCCACCCCCTTTTGAAATGTTTAAAGCTCCCTCGAGCTGTCAGGCTGACGAGCCTGGGACCCCGCACCTGCGCGCCTGTGTGGTACTAGACCTGGCAATATTTGGCAGCCACCGGCAACCCCAGAAGATAAGAAGATGGCCTATTCCCTGCTGATGAGGGGTAAATACCCCGAAACACGTGTCCAGGGATGGCGAAGAAGGATACATCGCGGAATACTAAACTACACTGACCATAGTCCTTAGGGGCGATCCCGCTGGTGAGTGAGTGGTGTGCGACCCCAGCCCCTTTTGAAATGTTTAAAGCTCCCTCGAGCTGTCGGGCTGACGAGCCTGGGACCCCGCACCTGCTCGCCTGTGTGGTACTAGACCTGGCAATATTTGGCAGCCACCGGCAACCCCAGAAGATAAGAAGATGGCTTATTCCCTGCTGATGAGGGGTAAATACCCCGAAACACGTGTCCAGGGATGGCGAAGAAGGATACATCGCGGAATACTAAACTACACTGACCATGGTCCTTAGGGGCGATCCCGCTGGTGAGTGAGTGGTGTGCGACCCCACCCCCTTTTGAAATGTTTAAAGCTCCCTCGAGCCGTCGGGCTGACGAGCCTGGGCCCCCGCACCTGCGCGCCTGTGTGGTACTAGACCTGGCAATATTTGGCAGCCACCGGCAACCCCAGAAGATAAGAAGATGGCCTATTCCCTGCTGATGAGGGGTAAATACCCCGAAACACGTGTCCAGGGATGGCGAAGAAGGATACATCGCGGAATACTAAACTACACTGACCATGGTCCTTAGGGGCGATCCCGCTGGTGAGTGAGTGGTGTGCGACCCCACCCCCTTTTGAAATGTTTAAAGCTCCCTCGAGCTGTCGGGCTGACGAGCCTGGGGCCCCGCACAGGCGCGCCTGTGTGGTACTAGACCTGGCAATATTTGGAAGCCACCGGCAACCCCAGAAGATAAGAAGATGGCTTATTCCCTGCTGATGAGGGGTAAATACCCCGAAACACGTGTCCAGGGATGGCGAAGAAGGATACATCGCGGAATACTAAACTACACTGACCATGGTCCTTAGGGGCGATCCCGCTGGTGAGTGAGTGGTGTGCGACCCCACCCCTTTTGAAATGTTTAAAGCTCCCTCGAGCTGTCGGGCTGACGAGCCTGGGCCCCCGCACCTGCGCGCCTGTGTGGTACTAGACCTGGCAATATTTGGCAGCCACCGGCAACCCCAGAAGATAAGAAGATGGCCTATTCCCTGCTGATGAGGGGTAAATACCCCGAAACACGTGTCCAGGGATGGCGAAGAAGGATACATCGCGGAATACTAAACTACACTGACCATAGTCCTTAGGGGCGATCCCGCTGGTGAGTGAGTGGTGTGCGACCCCACCCCCTTTTGAAATGTTTAAAGCTCCCTCGAGCTGGCGGGCTGACGAGCCTGGGACCCCGCACCTGCGCGCCTGTGTGGTACTAGACCTGGCAATATTTGGCAGCCACCGGCAACCCCAGAAGATAAGAAGATGGCCTATTCCCTGCTGATGAGGGGTAAATACCCCGAAACACGTGTCCAGGGATGGCGAAGAAGGATACATCGCGGAATACTAAACTACACTGACCATAGTCCTTAGGGGCGATCCCGCTGGTGAGTGAGTGGTGTGCGACCCCACCCCCTTTTGAAATGTTTAAAGCTCCCTCGAGCTGTCGGGCTGATGAGCCTGGGACCCCGCACCTGCGCGCCTGTGTGGTACTAGACCTGGCAATATTTGTCAGCCACCGGCAACCCCAGAAGATAAGAAGATGGCCTATTCCCTGCTGATGAGGGGTAAATACCCCGAAACACGTGTCCAGGGATGGCGAAGAAGGATACATCGCGGAATACTAAACTACACTGACCATAGTCCTTAGGGGCGATCCCGCTGGTGAGTGAGTGGTGTGCGACCCCACCCCCTTTTGAAATGTTTAAAGCTCCCTCGAGCTGTCGGGCTGACGAGCCTGGGACCCCGCACCTGCGCGCCTGTGTGGTACTAGACCTGGCAATATTTGGCAGCCACCGGCAACCCCAGAAGATAAGAAGATGGCCTATTCCCTGCTGATGAGGGGTAAATACCCCGAAACACGTGTCCAGGGATGGCGAAGAAGGATACATCGCGGAATACTAAACTACACTGACCATAGTCCTTAGGGGCGATCCCGCTGGTGAGTGAGTGGTGTGCGACCCCACCCCCTTTTGAAATGTTTAAAGCTCCCTCGAGCTGTCGGGCTGACGAGCCTGGGACCCCGCACAGGCGCGCCTGTGTGGTACTAGACCTGGCAATATTTGGCAGCCACCGGCAACCCCAGAAGATAAGAAGATGGCTTATTCCCTGCTGATGAGGGGTAAATACCCCGAAACACGTGTCCAGGGATGGCGAAGAAGGATAGATCGCGGAATACTAAACTACACTGACCATGGTCCTTAGGGGCGATCCCGCTGGTGAGTGAGTGGTGTGCGACCCCACCCCCTTTTGAAATGTTTAAAGCTCCCTCGAGCTGTCGGGCTGACGAGCCTGGGCCCCCGCACCTGCGCGCCTGTGTGGTACTAGACCTGGCAATATTTGGCAGCCACCGGCAACCCCAGAAGATAAGAAGATGGCCTATTCCCTGCTGATGAGGGGTAAATACCCCGAAACACGTGTCCAGGGATGGCGAAGAAGGATACATCGCGGAATAGTAAACTACACTGACCATGGTCCTTAGGGGCGATCCCGCTGGTGAGTGAGTGGTGTGCGACCCCACCCCCTTTTGAAATGTTTAAAGCTCCCTCGAGCTGTCGGGCTGACGAGCCTGGGACCCCGCACCTGCGCGCCTGTGTGGTACTAGACCTGGCAATATTTGGCAGCCACCGGCATCCCCAGAAGATAAGAAGATGGCCTATTCCCTGCTGATGAGGGGTAAATACCCCGAAACACGTGTCCAGGGATGGCGAAGAAGGATACATCGCGGAATACTAAACTACACTGACCATAGTCCTTAGGGGCGATCCCGCTGGTGAGTGAGTGGTGTGCGACCCCACCCCCTTTTGAAATGTTTAAAGCTCCCTCGAGCTGTCGGGCTGACGAGCCTGGGACCCCGCACCTGCGCGCCTGTGTGGTACTAGACCTGGCAATATTTGTCAGCCACCGGCAACCCCAGAAGATAAGAAGATGGCCTATTCCCTGCTGATGAGGGGTAAATACCCCGAAACACGTGTCCAGGGATGGCGAAGAAGGATACATCGCGGAATACTAAACTACACTGACCATAGTCCTTAGGGGCGATCCCGCTGGTGAGTGAGTGGTGTGCGACCCCACCCCCTTTTGAAATGGTTAAAGCTCCCTCGAGCTGTCGGGCTGACGAGCTTGGGACCCCGCACCTGCGCGCCTGTGTGGTACTAGACCTGGCAATATTTGGCAGCCACCGGCAACCCCAGAATATAAGAAGATGGCCTATTCCCTGCTGATGAGGGGTAAATACCCCGAAACACGTGTCCAGGGATGGCGAAGAAGGATACATCGCGGAATACTAAACTACACTGACCATAGTCCTTAGGGGCGATCCCGCTGGTGAGTGAGTGGTGTGCGACCCCACCCCCTTTTGAAATGTTTAAAGCTCCCTCGAGCTGTCGGGCTGACGAGCCTGGGACCCCGCACCTGCGCGCCTGTGTGGTACTAGACCTGGCAATATTTGGCAGCCACCGGCAACCCCAGAAGATAAGAAGATGGCCTATTCCCTGCTGATGAGGGGTAAATACCCCAAAACACGTGTGCAGGGATGGCGAAGAAGGATACATCGCGGAATACTAAACTACACTGACCATAGTCCTTAGGGGCGATCCCGCTGGTGAGTGAGTGGTGTGCGACCCCACCCCCTTTTGAAATGCTTAAAGCTCCCTCGAGCTGTCGGGCTGACGAACTTGGGACCCCGCACCTGCGTGCTGTGTGGTACTAGACCTGGCAATATTTGCCAGCCACCGGCAACCCCAGAAGATAAGAAGATGGCCTATTCCCTGCTGATGAGGGGTAAATACCCCGAAACACGTGTCCAGGGATGGCGAAGAAGGATACATCGCGGAATACTAAACTACACTGACCATAGTCCTTAGGGGCGATCCCGCTGGTGAGTGAGTGGTGTGCGACCCCACCCCCTTTTGAAATGTTTAAAGCTCCCTCGAGCTGTCGGGCTGACGAGCCTGGGAACCCGCACCTGCGCGCCTGTGTGGTACTAGACCTGGCAATATTTGGCAGCCACCGGCAACCCCAGAAGATAAGAAGATGGCCTATTCCCTGCTGATGAGGGGTAAATACCCCGAAACACGTGTCCAGGGATGGCGAAGAAGGATACATCGCGGAATACTAAACTACACTGACCATGGTCCTTAGGGGCGATCCCGCTGGTGAGTGAGTGGTGTGCGACCCCACCCCCTTTTGAAATGTTTAAAGCTCCCTCGAGCTGTCGGGCTGACGAGCCTGGGACCCCGCACAGGCGCGCCTGTGTGGTACTAGACCTGGCAATATTTGGCAGCCACCGGCAACCCCAGAAGATAAGAAGATGGCTTATTCCCTGCTGATGAGGGGTAAATACCCCGAAACACGTGTCCAGGGATGGCGAAGAAGGATAGATCGCGGAATACTAAACTACACTGACCATGGTCCTTAGGGGCGATCCCGCTGGTGAGTGAGTGGTGTGCGACCCCACCCCCTTTTGAAATGTTTAAAGCTCCCTCGAGCTGTCGGGCTGACGAGCCTGGGCCCCCGCACCTGCGCGCCTGTGTGGTACTAGACCTGGCAATATTTGGCAGCCACCGGCAACCCCAGAAGATAAGAAGATGGCCTATTCCCTGCTGATGAGGGGTAAATACCCCGAAACACGTGTCCAGGGATGGCGAAGAAGGATACATCGCGGAATACTAAACTACACTGACCATAGTCCTTAGGGGCGATCCCGCTGGTGAGTGAGTGGTGTGCGACCCCACCCCCTTTTGAAATGTTTAAAGCTCCCTCGAGCTGTCGGGCTGACGAGCCTGGGACCCCGCACCTGCGCGCCTGTGTGGTACCAGACCTGGCAATATTTGGCAGCCACCGGCAACCCCAGAAGATAAGAAGATGGCTTATTCCCTGCTGATGAGGGGTAAATACCCCGAAACACGTGTCCAGGGATGGCGAAGAAGGATACATCGCGGAATACTAAACTACACTGACCATAGTCCTTAGGGGCGATCCCGCTGGTGAGTGAGTGGTGTGCGACCCCACCCCCTTTTGAAATGGTTAAAGCTCCCTCGAGCTGTCGGGCTGACGAGCTTGGGACCCCGCACCTGCGCGCCTGTGTGGTACTAGACCTGGCAATATTTGGCAGCCACCGGCAACCCCAGAATATAAGAAGATGGCCTATTCCCTGCTGATGAGGGGTAAATACCCCGAAACACGTGTCCAGGGATGGCGAAGAAGGATACATCGCGGAATACTAAACTACACTGACCATAGTCCTTAGGGGCGATCCCGCTGGTGAGTGAGTGGTGTGCGACCCCACCCCCTTTTGAAATGTTTAAAGCTCCCTCGAGCTGTCGGGCTGACGAGCCTGGGACCCCGCACCTGCGCGCCTGTGTGGTACTAGACCTGGCAATATTTGGCAGCCACCGGCAACCCCAGAAGATAAGAAGATGGCCTATTCCCTGCTGATGAGGGGTAAATACCCCAAAACACGTGTGCAGGGATGGCGAAGAAGGATACATCGCGGAATACTAAACTACACTGACCATAGTCCTTAGGGGCGATCCCGCTGGTGAGTGAGTGGTGTGCGACCCCACCCCCTTTTGAAATGCTTAAAGCTCCCTCGAGCTGTCGGGCTGACGAACTTGGGACCCCGCACCTGCGTGCTGTGTGGTACTAGACCTGGCAATATTTGCCAGCCACCGGCAACCCCAGAAGATAAGAAGATGGCCTATTCCCTGCTGATGAGGGGTAAATACCCCGAAACACGTGTCCAGGGATGGCGAAGAAGGATACATCGCGGAATACTAAACTACACTGACCATAGTCCTTAGGGGCGATCCCGCTGGTGAGTGAGTGGTGTGCGACCCCACCCCCTTTTGAAATGTTTAAAGCTCCCTCGAGCTGTCGGGCTGACGAGCCTGGGAACCCGCACCTGCGCGCCTGTGTGGTACTAGACCTGGCAATATTTGGCAGCCACCGGCAACCCCAGAAGATAAGAAGATGGCCTATTCCCTGCTGATGAGGGGTAAATACCCCGAAACACGTGTCCAGGGATGGCGAAGAAGGATACATCGCGGAATACTAAACTACACTGACCATGGTCCTTAGGGGCGATCCCGCTGGTGAGTGAGTGGTGTGCGACCCCACCCCCTTTTGAAATGTTTAAAGCTCCCTCGAGCTGTCGGGCTGACGAGCCTGGGACCCCGCACAGGCGCGCCTGTGTGGTACTAGACCTGGCAATATTTGGCAGCCACCGGCAACCCCAGAAGATAAGAAGATGGCTTATTCCCTGCTGATGAGGGGTAAATACCCCGAAACACGTGTCCAGGGATGGCGAAGAAGGATAGATCGCGGAATACTAAACTACACTGACCATGGTCCTTAGGGGCGATCCCGCTGGTGAGTGAGTGGTGTGCGACCCCACCCCCTTTTGAAATGTTTAAAGCTCCCTCGAGCTGTCTTGCTGACGAGCCTGGGCCCCCGCACCTGCGCGCCTGTGTGGTACTAGACCTGGCAATATTTGGCAGCCACCGGCAACCCCAGAAGATAAGAAGATGGCCTATTCCCTGCTGATGAGGGGTAAATACCCCGAAACACGTGTCCAGGGATGGCGAAGAAGGATACATCGCGGAATACTAAACTACACTGACCATAGTCCTTAGGGGCGATCCCGCTGGTGAGTGAGTGGTGTGCGACCCCACCCCCTTTTGAAATGTTTAAAGCTCCCTCGAGCTGTCGGGCTGACGAGCCTGGGACCCCGCACCTGCGCGCCTGTGTGGTACCAGACCTGGCAATATTTGGCAGCCACCGGCAACCCCAGAAGATAAGAAGATGGCTTATTCCCTGCTGATGAGGGGTAAATACCCCGAAACACGTGTCCAGGGATGGCGAAGAAGGATACATCGCGGAATACTAAACTACACTGACCATGGTCCTTAGGGGCGATCCCGCTGGTGAGTGAGTGGTGTGCGACCCCACCCCCTTTTGAAATGTTTAAAGCTCCCTCGAGCTGTCGGGCTGACGAGCCTGGGCCCCCGCACCTGCGCGCCTGTGTGGTACTAGACCTGGCAATATTTGGCAGCCACCGGCAACCCCAGAAGATAAGAAGATGGCCTATTCCCTGCTGATGAGGGGTAAATACCCCGAAACACGTGTCCAGGGATGGCGAAGAAGGATACATCGCGGAATACTAAACTACACTGACCATAGTCCTTAGGGGCGATCCCGCTGGTGAGTGAGTGGTGTGCGACCCCACCCCCTTTTGAAATGTTTAAAGCTCCCTCGAGCTGTCGGGCTGACGAGCCTGGGACCCCGCACCTGCGCGCCTGTGTGGTACTAGACCTGGCAATATTTGTCAGCCACCGGCAACCCCAGAAGATAAGAAGATGGCCTATTCCCTGCTGATGAGGGGTAAATACCCCGAAACACGTGTCCAGGGATGGCGAAGAAGGATACATCGCGGAATACTAAACTACACTGACCATAGTCCTTAGGGGCGATCCCGCTGGTGAGTGAGTGGTGTGCGACCCCACCCCCTTTTGAAATGGTTAAAGCTCCCTCGAGCTGTCGGGCTGACGAGCTTGGGACCCCGCACCTGCGCGCCTGTGTGGTACTAGACCTGGCAATATTTGGCAGCCACCGGCAACCCCAGAATATAAGAAGATGGCCTATTCCCTGCTGATGAGGGGTAAATACCCCGAAACACGTGTCCAGGGATGGCGAAGAAGGATACATCGCGGAATACTAAACTACACTGACCATAGTCCTTAGGGGCGATCCCGCTGGTGAGTGAGTGGTGTGCGACCCCACCCCCTTTTGAAATGTTTAAAGCTCCCTCGAGCTGTCGGGCTGACGAGCCTGGGACCCCGCACCTGCGCGCCTGTGTGGTACTAGACCTGGCAATATTTGGCAGCCACCGGCAACCCCAGAAGATAAGAAGATGGCCTATTCCCTGCTGATGAGGGGTAAATACCCCAAAACACGTGTGCAGGGATGGCGAAGAAGGATACATCGCGGAATACTAAACTACACTGACCATAGTCCTTAGGGGCGATCCCGCTGGTGAGTGAGTGGTGTGCGACCCCACCCCCTTTTGAAATGCTTAAAGCTCCCTCGAGCTGTCGGGCTGACGAACTTGGGACCCCGCACCTGCGTGCTGTGTGGTACTAGACCTGGCAATATTTGCCAGCCACCGGCAACCCCAGAAGATAAGAAGATGGCCTATTCCCTGCTGATGAGGGGTAAATACCCCGAAACACGTGTCCAGGGATGGCGAAGAAGGATACATCGCGGAATACTAAACTACACTGACCATAGTCCTTAGGGGCGATCCCGCTGGTGAGTGAGTGGTGTGCGACCCCACCCCCTTTTGAAATGTTTAAAGCTCCCTCGAGCTGTCGGGCTGACGAGCCTGGGAACCCGCACCTGCGCGCCTGTGTGGTACTAGACCTGGCAATATTTGGCAGCCACCGGCAACCCCAGAAGATAAGAAGATGGCCTATTCCCTGCTGATGAGGGGTAAATACCCCGAAACACGTGTCCAGGGATGGCGAAGAAGGATACATCGCGGAATACTAAACTACACTGACCATGGTCCTTAGGGGCGATCCCGCTGGTGAGTGAGTGGTGTGCGACCCCACCCCCTTTTGAAATGTTTAAAGCTCCCTCGAGCTGTCGGGCTGACGAGCCTGGGACCCCGCACAGGCGCGCCTGTGTGGTACTAGACCTGGCAATATTTGGCAGCCACCGGCAACCCCAGAAGATAAGAAGATGGCTTATTCCCTGCTGATGAGGGGTAAATACCCCGAAACACGTGTCCAGGGATGGCGAAGAAGGATAGATCGCGGAATACTAAACTACACTGACCATGGTCCTTAGGGGCGATCCCGCTGGTGAGTGAGTGGTGTGCGACCCCACCCCCTTTTGAAATGTTTAAAGCTCCCTCGAGCTGTCTTGCTGACGAGCCTGGGCCCCCGCACCTGCGCGCCTGTGTGGTACTAGACCTGGCAATATTTGGCAGCCACCGGCAACCCCAGAAGATAAGAAGATGGCCTATTCCCTGCTGATGAGGGGTAAATACCCCGAAACACGTGTCCAGGGATGGCGAAGAAGGATACATCGCGGAATACTAAACTACACTGACCATAGTCCTTAGGGGCGATCCCGCTGGTGAGTGAGTGGTGTGCGACCCCACCCCCTTTTGAAATGTTTAAAGCTCCCTCGAGCTGTCGGGCTGACGAGCCTGGGACCCCGCACCTGCGCGCCTGTGTGGTACCAGACCTGGCAATATTTGGCAGCCACCGGCAACCCCAGAAGATAAGAAGATGGCTTATTCCCTGCTGATGAGGGGTAAATACCCCGAAACACGTGTCCAGGGATGGCGAAGAAGGATACATCGCGGAATACTAAACTACACTGACCATGGTCCTTAGGGGCGATCCCGCTGGTGAGTGAGTGGTGTGCGACCCCACCCCCTTTTGAAATGTTTAAAGCTCCCTCGAGCTGTCGGGCTGACGAGCCTGGGCCCCCGCACCTGCGCGCCTGTGTGGTACTAGACCTGGCAATATTTGGCAGCCACCGGCAACCCCAGAAGATAAGAAGATGGCCTATTCCCTGCTGATGAGGGGTAAATACCCCGAAACACGTGTCCAGGGATGGCGACGAAGGATACATCGCGGAATACTAAACTACACTGACCATAGTCCTTAGGGGCGATCCCGCTGGTGAGTGAGTGGTGTGCGACCCCACCCCCTTTTGAAATGTTTAAAGCTCCCTCGAGCTGTCGGGCTGACGAGCCTGGGACCCCGCACCTGCGCGCCTGTGTGGTACTAGACCTGGCAATATTTGTCAGCCACCGGCAACCCCAGAAGATAAGAAGATGGCCTATTCCCTGCTGATGAGGGGTAAATACCCCGAAACACGTGTCCAGGGATGGCGAAGAAGGATACATCGCGGAATACTAAACTACACTGACCATAGTCCTTAGGGGCGATCCCGCTGGTGAGTGAGTGGTGTGCGACCCCACCCCCTTTTGAAATGTTTAAAGCTCCCTCGAGCTGTCGGGCTGACGAGCCTGGGACCCCGCACCTGCGCGCCTGTGTGGTACTAGACCTGGCAATATTTGGCAGCCACCGGCAACCCCAGAAGATAAGAAGATGGCCTATTCCCTGCTGATGAGGGGTAAATACCCCGAAACACGTGTCCAGGGATGGCGAAGAAGGATACATCGCGGAATACTAAACTACACTGACCATAGTCCTTAGGGGCGATCCCGCTGGTGAGTGAGTGGTGTGCGACCCCAGCCCCTTTTGAAATGTTTAAAGCTCCCTCGAGCTGTCGGGCTGACGAGCCTGGGACCCCGCACCTGCTCGCCTGTGTGGTACTAGACCTGGCAATATTTGGCAGCCACCGGCAACCCCAGAAGATAAGAAGATGGCTTATTCCCTGCTGATGAGGGGTAAATACCCCGAAACACGTGTCCAGGGATGGCGAAGAAGGATACATCGCGGAATACTAAACTACACTGACCATGGTCCTTAGGGGCGATCCCGCTGGTGAGTGAGTGGTGTGCGACCCCACCCCCTTTTGAAATGTTTAAAGCTCCCTCGAGCCGTCGGGCTGACGAGCCTGGGCCCCCGCACCTGAGCGCCTGTGTGGTACTAGACCTGGCAATATTTGGCAGCCACCGGCAACCCCAGAAGATAAGAAGATGGCCTATTCCCTGCTGATGAGGGGTAAATACCCCGAAACAAGTGTCCAGGGATGGCGAAGAAGGATACATCGCGGAATACTAAACTACACTGACCATGGTCCTTAGGGGCGATCCCGCTGGTGAGTGAGTGGTGTGCGACCCCACCCCCTTTTGAAATGTTTAAAGCTCCCTCGAGCTGTCGGGCTGACGAGCCTGGGACCCCGCACAGGCGCGCCTGTGTGGTACTAGACCTGGCAATATTTGGCAGCCACCAGCAACCCCAGAAGATAAGAAGATGGCTTATTCCCTGCTGATGAGGGGTAAATACCCCGAAACACGTGTCCAGGGATGGCGAAGAAGGATACATCGCGGAATACTAAACTACACTGACCATGGTCCTTAGGGGCGATCCCGCTGGTGAGTGAGCGGTGTGCGACCCCACCCCCTTTTGAAATGTTTAAAGCTCCCTCGAGCTGTCGGGCTGACGAGACTGGGCCCCCGCACCTGCGCGCCTGTGTGGTACTAGACCTGGCAATATTTGGCAGCCACCGGCAACCCCAGAAGATAAGAAGATGGCCTATTCCCTGCTGATGAGGGGTAAATACCCCGAAACACGTGTCCAGGGATGGCGAAGAAGGATACATCGCGGAATACTAAACTACACTGACCATAGTCCTTAGGGGCGATCCCGCTGGTGAGTGAGTGGTGTGCGACTCCACCCCCTTTTGAAATGTTTAAAGCTCCCTCGAGCTGTCGGGCTGACGAGCCTGGGACCCCGCACCTGCGCGCCTGTGTGGTACTAGACCTGGCAATATTTGTCAGCCACCGGCAACCCCAGAAGATAAGAAGATGGCCTATTCCCTGCTGATGAGGGGTAAATACCCCGAAACACGTGTCCAGGGATGGCGAAGAAGGATACATCGCGGAATACTAAACTACACTGACCATAGTCCTTAGGGGCGATCCCGCTGGTGAGTGAGTGGTGTGCGACCCCACCCCCTTTTGAAATGTTTAAAGCTCCCTCGAGCTGTCAGGCTGACGAGCCTGGGACCCCGCACCTGCGCGCCTGTGTGGTACTAGACCTGGCAATATTTGGCAGCCACCGGCAACCCCAGAAGATAAGAAGATGGCCTATTCCCTGCTGATGAGGGGTAAATACCCCGAAACACGTGTCCAGGGATGGCGAAGAAGGATACATCGCGGAATACTAAACTACACTGACCATAGTCCTTAGGGGCGATCCCGCTGGTGAGTGAGTGGTGTGCGACCCCAGCCCCTTTTGAAATGTTTAAAGCTCCCTCGAGCTGTCGGGCTGACGAGCCTGGGACCCCGCACCTGCTCGCCTGTGTGGTACTAGACCTGGCAATATTTGGCAGCCACCGGCAACCCCAGAAGATAAGAAGATGGCTTATTCCCTGCTGATGAGGGGTAAATACCCCGAAACACGTGTCCAGGGATGGCGAAGAAGGATACATCGCGGAATACTAAACTACACTGACCATGGTCCTTAGGGGCGATCCCGCTGGTGAGTGAGTGGTGTGCGACCCCACCCCCTTTTGAAATGTTTAAAGCTCCCTCGAGCCGTCGGGCTGACGAGCCTGGGCCCCCGCACCTGCGCGCCTGTGTGGTACTAGACCTGGCAATATTTGGCAGCCACCGGCAACCCCAGAAGATAAGAAGATGGCCTATTCCCTGCTGATGAGGGGTAAATACCCCGAAACACGTGTCCAGGGATGGCGAAGAAGGATACATCGCGGAATACTAAACTACACTGACCATGGTCCTTAGGGGCGATCCCGCTGGTGAGTGAGTGGTGTGCGACCCCACCCCCTTTTGAAATGTTTAAAGCTCCCTCGAGCTGTCGGGCTGACGAGCCTGGGACCCCGCACAGGCGCGCCTGTGTGGTACTAGACCTGGCAATATTTGGCAGCCACCGGCAACCCCAGAAGATAAGAAGATGGCTTATTCCCTGCTGATGAGGGGTAAATACCCCGAAACACGTGTCCAGGGATGGCGAAGAAGGATACATCGCGGAATACTAAACTACACTGACCATAGTCCTTAGGGGCGATCCCGCTGGTGAGTGAGTGGTGTGCGACCCCACCCCCTTTTGAAATGTTTAAAGCTCCCTCGAGCTGGCGGGCTGACGAGCCTGGGACTCCGCACCTGCGCGCCTGTGTGGTACTAGACCTGGCAATATTTGGCAGCCACCGGCAACCCCAGAAGATAAGAAGATGGCCTATTCCCTGCTGATGAGGGGTAAATACCCCGAAACACGTGTCCAGGGATGGCGAAGAAGGATACATCGCGGAATACTAAACTACACTGACCATAGTCCTTAGGGGCGATCCCGCTGGTGAGTGAGTGGTGTGCGACCCCACCCCCTTTTGAAATGTTTAAAGCTCCCTCGAGCTGTCGGGCTGATGAGCCTGGGACCCCGCACCTGCGCGCCTGTGTGGTACTAGACCTGGCAATATTTGTCAGCCACCGGCAACCCCAGAAGATAAGAAGATGGCCTATTCCCTGCTGATGAGGGGTAAATACCCCGAAACACGTGTCCAGGGATGGCGAAGAAGGATACATCGCGGAATACTAAACTACACTGACCATAGTCCTTAGGGGCGATCCCGCTGGTGAGTGAGTGGTGTGCGACCCCACCCCCTTTTGAAATGTTTAAAGCTCCCTCGAGCTGTCGGGCTGACGAGCCTGGGACCCCGCACCTGCGCGCCTGTGTGGTACTAGACCTGGCAATATTTGGCAGCCACCGGCAACCCCAGAAGATAAGAAGATGGCCTATTCCCTGCTGATGAGGGGTAAATACCCCGAAACACGTGTCCAGGGATGGCGAAGAAGGATACATCGCGGAATACTAAACTACACTGACCATAGTCCTTAGGGGCGATCCCGCTGGTGAGTGAGTGGTGTGCGACCCCACCCCCTTTTGAAATGTTTAAAGCTCCCTCGAGCTGTCGGGCTGACGAGCCTGGGACCCCGCACCTGCGCGCCTGTGTGGTACTAGACCTGGCAATATTTGGCAGCCACCGGCAACCCCAGAAGATAAGAAGATGGCCTATTCCCTGCTGATGAGGGGTAAATACCCCGAAACACGTGTCCAGGGATGGCGAAGAAGGATACATTGCGGAATACTAAACTACACTGACCATAGTCCTTAGGGGCGATCCCGCTGGTGAGTGAGTGGTGTGCGACCCCACCCCCTTTTGAAATGTTTAAAGCTCCCTCGAGCTGTCGGGCTGACGAGCCTGGGACCCCGCACCTGCGTGCCTGTGTGGTACTAGACCTGGCAATATTTGGCAGCCACTGGCAACCCCAGAAGATAAGAAGATGGCCTATTCCCTGCTGATGAGGGGTAAATACCCCGAAACACGTGTCCAGGGATGGCGAAGAAGGATACATCGCGGAATACTAAACTACACTGACCATAGTCCTTAGGGGCGATCCCGCTGGTGAGTGAGTGGTGTGCGACCCCACCCCCTTTTGAAATGTTTAAAGCTCCCTCGAGCTGTCGGGCTGACGAGCCTGGGACCCCGCACCTGCGCGCCTGTGTGGTACTAGACCTGGCAATATTTGGCAGCCACCGGCAACCCCAGAAGATAAGAAGATGGCCTATTCCCTGCTGATGAGGGGTAAATACCCCGAAACACGTGTCCAGGGATGGCGAAGAAGGATACATCGCGGAATACTAAACTACACTGACCATAGTCCTTAGGGGCGATCCCGCTGGTGAGTGAGTGGTGTGCGACCCCAGCCCCTTTTGAAATGTTTAAAGCTCCCTCGAGCTGTCGGGCTGACGAGCCTGGGACCCCGCACCTGCTCGCCTGTGTGGTACTAGACCTGGCAATATTTGGCAGCCACCGGCAACCCCAGAAGATAAGAAGATGGCTTATTCCCTGCTGATGAGGGGTAAATACCCCGAAACACGTCTCCAGGGATGGCGAAGAAGGATACATGGCGGAATACTAAACTACACTGACCATGGTCCTTAGGGGCGATCCCGCTGGTGAGTGAGTGGTGTGCGACCCCACCCCCTTTTGAAATGTTTAAAGCTCCCTCGAGCCGTCGGGCTGTTGAGCCTGGGCCCCCGCACCTGCGCGCCTGTGTGGTACTAGACCTGGCAATATTTGGCAGCCACCGGCAACCCCAGAAGATAAGAAGATGGCCTATTCCCTGCTGATGAGGGGTAAATACCCCGAAACACGTGTCCAGGGATGGCGAAGAAGGATACATCGCGGAATACTAAACTACACTGACCATAGTCCTTAGGGGCGATCCCGCTGGTGAGTGAGTGGTGTGCGACCCCACCCCCTTTTGAAATGTTTAAAGCTCCCTCGAGCTGTCGGGCTGACGAGCCTGGGACCCCGCACCTGCGCGCCTGTGTGGTACTAGACCTGGCAATATTTGGCAGCCACCGGCAACCTCAGAAGATAAGAAGATGGTCTATTCCCTGCTGATGAGGGGTAAATACCCCGAAACACTTGTCCAGGGATGGCGAAGAAGGATACATCGCGGAATACTAAACTACACTGACCATAGTCCTTAGGGGCGATCCCGCTGGTGAGTGAGTGGTGTGCGACCCCACCCCCTTTTGAAATGTTTAAAGCTCCCTCGAGCTGTCGGGCTGACGAGCCTGGGACCCCGCACCTGCGCGCCTGTGTGGTACTTGACCTGGCAATATTTGGCAGCCACCGGCAACCCCAGAAGATAAGAAGATGGCCTATTCCCTGCTGATGAGGGGTAAATACCCCGAAACACGTGTCCAGGGATGGCGAAGAAGGATACATCGCGGAATACTAAACTACACTGACCATAGTCCTTAGGGGCGATCCCGCTGGTGAGTGAGTGGTGTGCGACCCCACCCCCTTTTGAAATGTTTAAAGCTCCCTCGAGCTGTCGGGCTGACGAGCCTGGGACCCCGCACCTGCGCACCTGTGTGGTACTAGACCTGGCAATATTTGGCAGCCACCGGCAACCCCAGAAGATAAGAAGATTGCCTATTCCCTGCTGATGAGGGGTAAATACCCCGAAACACGTGTCCAGGGATGGCGAAGAAGGATACATCGCGGAATACTAAACTACACTGACCGTAGTCCTTAGGGGCGATCCCGCTGGTGAGTGAGTGGTGTGCGACCCCACCCCCTTTTGAAATGTTTAAAGCTCCCTCGAGCTGTCGGGCTGACGAGCCTGGGACCCCGCACCTGCGCGCCTGTGTGGTACTAGACCTGGCAATATTTGGCAGCCACCGGCAACCCCAGAAGATAAGAAGATGGCCTATTCCCTGCTGATGAGGGGTAAATACCCCGAAACACGTGTCCAGGGATGGCGAAGAAGGATACATCGCGGAATACTAAACTACACTGACCATAGTCCTTAGGGGAGATCCCGCTGTTGAGTGAGTGGTGTGCGACCCCACCCCCTTTTGAAATGTTTAAAGCTCCCTCGAGCTGTCGGGCTGACGAGCATGGGACCCCGCACCTGCGTGCCTGTGTGGTACTAGACCTGGCAATATTTGGCAGCCACCGGCAACCCCAGAAGATAAGAAGATGGCCTATTCCCTGCTGATGAGGGGTAAATACCCCGAAACACGTATCCAGGGATGGCGAAGAAGGATACATTGCGGAATACTAAACTACACTGACCATAGTCCTTAGGGGCGATCCCGCTGGTGAGTGAGTGGTGTGCGACCCCACCCCCTTTTGAAATGTTTAAAGCTCCCTCGAGCTGTCGGGCTGACGAGCCTGGGACCCCGCACCTGCGCGCCTGTGTAGTACTAGACCTGGCAGTATTTGGCAGCCACCGGCAACCCCAGAAGATAAGAAGATGGCCTATTCCCTGCTGATGAGGGGTAAATACCCCGAAACACGTGTCCAGGGATGGCGAAGAAGGATACATCGCGGAATACTAAACTACACTGACCATAGTCCTTAGGGGCGATCCCGCTGGTGAGTGAGTGGTGTGCGACCCCACCCCCTTTTGAAATGTTTAAAGCTCCCTCGAGCTGTCGGGCTGACGAGCCTGGGACCCCGCACCTGCGCGCCTGTGTGGTACTAGACCTGGCAATATTTGGCAGCCACCGGCAACCCCAGAAGATAAGAAGATGGCCTATTCCCTGCTGATGAGGGGTAAATACCCCGAAACACGTGTCCAGGGATGGCGAAGAAGGATACATCGCGGAATACTAAACTACACTGACCATAGTCCTGAGGGGCGATCCCGCTGGTGAGTGAGTGGTGTGCGACCCCACCCCATTTTGAAATGTTTAAAGCTCCCTCGAGCTGTCGGGCTGACGAGCCTGGGACCCCGCACCTGCGCGCCTGTGTGGTACTAGACCTGGCAATATTTGGCAGCCACCGGCAACCCCAGAAGATAAGAAGATGGCCTATTCCCTGCTGATGAGGGGTAAATACCCCGAAACACGTGTCCAGGGATGGCGAAGAAGGATACATCGCGGAATACTAAACTACACTGACCATAGTCCTTAGGGGCGATCCCGCTGGTGAGTGAGTGGTGTGCGACCCCACCCCCTTTTGAAATGTTTAAAGCTCCCTCGAGCTGTCGGGCTGACGAGCCTGGGACCCCGCACCTGCGCGCCTGTGTGGTACTAGACCTGGCAATATTTGGCAGCCACCGGCTACCCCAGAAGATAAGAAGATGGCCTATTCCCTGCTGATGAGCGGTAAATACCCCGAAACACGTGTCCAGGGATGGCGAAGAAGGATACATCGCGGAATACTAAACTACACTGACCATAGTCCTTAGGGGCGATCCCGCTGGTGAGTGAGTGGTGTGCGACCCCACCCCCTTTTGAAATGTTTAAAGCTCCCTCGAGCTGTCGGGCTGACGAGCCTGGGACCCCGCACCTGCGTGCCTGTGTGGTACTAGACCTGTCAATATTTGGCAGCCACCGGCAACCCCAGAAGATAAGAAGGTGACCTATTCCCTGATGATGAGGGGTAAATACCCCGAAACACGTGTCCAGGGATGGCGAAGAAGGATACATCGCGGAATACTAAACTACACTGACCATAGTCCTTAGGGGCGATCCCGCTGGTGAGTGAGTGGTGTGCGACCCCACCCCCTTTTGAAATGTTTAAAGCTCCCTCGAGCTGTCGGGCTGACGAGCCTGGGACCCCGCACCTACGCGCCTGTGTGGTACTAGACCTGGCAATATTTGGCAGCCACCGGCAACCCCAGAAGATAAGAAGATGACCTATTCCCTGCTGATGAGGGGTAAATACCCCGAAACACGTGTCCAGGGATGGCGAAGAAGGATACATCGCGGAATACTAAACTACACTGACCATAGTTCTTAGGGGCGATCCCGCTGGTGAGTGAGTGGTGTGCGACCCCACCCCCTTTTGAAATGTTTAAAGCTCCCTCGAGCTGTCGGGCTGACGAGCCTGGGACCCCGCACCTGCACGCCTGTGTGGTACTAGACCTGGCAATATTTGGCAGCCACCGGCAACCCCAGAAGATAAGAAGATGGCCTATTCCCTGCTGATGAGGGGTAAATACCCCGAAACACGTGTCCAGGGATGGCGAAGAAGGATACATCGCGGAATACTAAACTACACTGACCATAGTCCTTAGGGGCGATCCCGCTGGTGAGTGAGTGGTGTGCGACCCCACCCCCTTTTGAAATGTTTAAAGCTCCCTCGAGCTGTCGGACTGACGAGCCTGGGACCCCGCACCTGCGCGCCTGTGTGGTACTAGACCTGGCAATATTTGGCAGCCACCGGCAACCCCAGAAGATAAGAAGATGGCCTATTCCCTGCTGATGAGGGGTAAATACCCCGAAACACGTGTCCAGGGATGGCGAAGAAGGATACATCGCGGAATACTAAACTACACTGACCATAGTCCTTAGGGGCGATCCCGCTGGTGAGTGAATGGTGTGCCACCCCACCCCCTTTTGAAATGTTTAAAGCTCCCTCGAGCTGTCGGGCTGACGAGCCTGGAACCCCGCACCTGCGCGCCTGTGTGGTACTAGACCTGGCAATATTTGGCAGCCACCGGCAACCCCAGAAGATAAGAAGATGGCCTATTCCCTGCTGATGAGGGGTAAATACCCCGAAACACGTGTCCAGGGATGGCGAAGAAGGATACATCGCGGAATACTAAACTACACTGACCATAGTCCTTAGGGGCGATCCTGCTGGTGAGTGAGTGGTGTGCGACCCCACCGCCTTTTGAAATGTTTAAAGCTCCCTCGAGCTGTCGGGCTGACGAGCCTGGGACCCAGCACCTGCGTGCCTGTGTGGTACTAGACCTGGAAATATTTGGCAGCCACCGGCAACCCCAGAAGATAAGAAGATGGCCTATTCCCTGCTGATGAGGGGTAAATACCCCGAAACACGTGTCCAGGGATGGCGAAGAAGGATACATCGTGGAATACTAAACTACACTGACCATAGTCCTTAGGGGCGATCCCGCTGGTGAGTGAGTGGTGTGCGACCCCACCCCCTTTTGGAGTATTGAGAGGGATAGCCTCCGCTCTTGAATTCTCTCCAGCCAACTCTTTTACAGTGTTAAAGAGAGTCTGGGATTTGTTTACGGCCGTGTTAATAGTAGTAGTAACATAGCATGCTTTGGCTTTCATGCATGCTGAGTGGTAGCTATTTCTGGCCTTGCGATAAACCTCTTTTTGATGCAGTTCATAGTTCTTACGCCACTGCCTCTCCAGGGTCTTACATGTAGATTTTTCTTTCTTGATGGCCTCTGTATACCAGGGGGCGGGGGCGATGCACTTTCCCTTTGCAGCGGGATAGGGGCAGGCAGGCATTCACTGCGCCATTTAGCCATATCTGTGTGGCCTCTGATATGCTTTCCATATCCCCATCTAAACATGGGTGGTCTTTCCTCAATGCATTGTTGAGATCCTCCATGTTTAGAGTTTTCCAATTTCTCCTCAAAGTTTCAGAGGGAATCGTGGAAGGGCGTTTAGTAGGTTTAAGTGAAATAGAGAAAAGTGTGAGGAAATGGTCTGACCAGCAAATAGGGGTGGTGTTCAGCCATAAGAGTTCTCTCATGTTAGATATGATAGGGTCTAACAAATGTCCAGCTTTGTGGGTGGGACCCTTATTGCGTAAAGTCATATCTAAGACCATAAAGTCATCAATTAGAGTTTTACAGCTCTTGTTATTGTCGTCTTCTAAATGAAGATTCAGATCTCCAAGTACTGTAAAATTTTGGGCGTTCAGATGGTGAGGTAGAATGAAGTTTACCAAATTGTCTGTCCATGAGGGGTTATTTACTGGCGGTCGATAGATAAGTAAGACAGAGAAAGTAAAGTTAGGACTGAGGGTAATTTTAAATGATGCCGCTTCGCAGTTAGGAATGTCTGCAGGTTCAAAATTACACACAAGATCTCTACTGTGAATAATGGCAATGCCCCCTCCTATTTGGTCAATACGGTCCCTCCTTACAATAGCGTAACTCGGGGGGAGGGCAGTTGCAACATCTGGACCTGCACCATCATGTAGCCAAGTCTCCGTTAAAAATATCGCGCTGGGCTTTTTTTCCATTAAAAGATGGAAAATATCTAATTTATGTTGTGGTAATGAACGACAATTTACCAAGTAAAAAGTAAAGTTACTAGGATTCTCTCCCTGCCAGTGGGGTTTGTGAAAGGTACCGTGGGGAGTATCAGAATAGGGCTGATGATTTGTCAAAGAGAGGGTACACTTGGGGCATGTTTGTATTCCAGCTAATAGCAGGTTCAGTGTTATGCATTTATCATGGCTGTTGGGGCGTAACGCCCTAAGTTGCTCACATGTTATCATACCTGAAAAGGGTGGGGCAGAGATCTGTGCCCTATGTCCCGGCCTGGCCCGGATGGGCACAGACGGGCTGACTCTGGCTGGACTCCGGCGTAGACGAGGCGCGTCCGCTAAACGCGTCCGCTAGCGCGGAGTGGGACTGTTTCCTTTTATCTCGGAGACTAGCGCGCTCTCACCGCTCTGTCCTGCCCTAAGATGGCCGCCACTAAAGTCCCTGGTGCTCGGTGCCTTGCTCTAAATCGGCAGGTATCGAGCGAGTGTGTGCTGGAAGTGATTGCGGGTCAGCGACAAGTATGCTGTCTGCAATTTCGTGAATTTTAAAAAACACAAGTACAAGGTATTAAAACAAATGCTATTTTAAAATTATTTCAGTTCGAGTAAATACAGCTTAGAAATGTCCTCTAGCGTTGTGCTAAGCAGCAGGGTAACACGCTGCCTGTGTGCTCGCTAAACTCGCAAGACACTGTCTGGGGGCTCCTTTTATCTCGGAGACTAGCGCGCTCTCACCGCTCTGTCCCGCCCTAAGATGGCCGCCACTAAAGTCCCTGGTGCTCGGTGCCTTGCCCTAAATCGGCAGGTATCGAGCCTTTAAGTGCCTTTAATAGAGTTGAAATCCTCTCTATTTCTTCAGCCAATTGTTCTATCTCTTTAATGGCATATTTTATAAGTAATTTTAGCATTATAGTTGAGCAGGCATGATTATTTTGTACCCATTTCTCAATATATATATATATATGCTTTAGCAAAAACCTTCAGTTTGAGGAGACACCGCACACCACTTCAAAGGTTTTTCCTCAGTTGTTTATGTTCCTGTAGATTCCCCACCTGCGTGTTTTGGACATACACTGTCCCTGGTCACGTTTAACAAACAATTGTCCTTCATTTGTGTTTGTTATTTATTTATACTAAAGACACCATGTAGCTTATTATGATGCATGATGGGCTTAGTAGTGCATTGCTTAATTCAAAGCTTACCCTGATGTTAAAGAATGCCGGTATTCAGCAGTTTGCAAGACAATGGGGAAATTATTAAGCGCTTGTAACATGTTATAGGCGTGTATTATGCGCAAGGTAAAGGCAATAAGATAGTTGATTGTCCTTATCGCAATTGTTGCGGGGTACATGACCATGCGCATGTTAATAATGACTGTGTGTCTAAGAGTCTATCTTGGCTGAGTGCCTTAGTTCGACTCTGTCCCCATTATATCGTTTGTGCCGTCCTCACAGCTTTCTAACACTCGGGTAACAAATAAACGTTAAAAACATTGTCTAAGTCACATGTCTCTCATTATTCCAAATTCGACTCCACCACTGAGTGGAGAAGTGTGGCTCAGGGGTTAGAGGCGGCAGACCTGGAGCTTGAGTTCGGCCCTGGACCAGGGTTCAATTCCCCGCCTCGGCGGGTCTTGGGCTCAAAATTCCACTGACTCGTTAATTCTCGCTCCGGTGCCTCCTCGACTCATGGGTTCACACTCTGCGACTCTGGGCAATAGCTTGCTTAATCTCCACAACGGCCCCTCGCGGTGGGATGCCTGGCTTTCACCTTGTGGATACCCTGCCAGGGTTATCTCACAGGGGAATACCAGGACGGGTTCCCTAAGCAAGCGCTGAGATGCCCCAGGGTAAGT
Organism: Lissotriton vulgaris; assembly: GCF_964263255.1. Taxonomy (NCBI): domain Eukaryota; kingdom Metazoa; phylum Chordata; class Amphibia; order Caudata; family Salamandridae; genus Lissotriton; species Lissotriton vulgaris. The sequence continues at coordinate 886,832,172 of NC_141687.1, forward strand.
CGTGCGCTATATAAGTTTCATTCATTTCATTTCATTTCATTTTCAATTTTTATAATTTTGAAATTTCAAATGCATATTAAAAAGAAAAGCAAAGTTCATTTAGGGGTTTGAGTGTCGATATTCACAACAGTCATTATCGATCCGTCCAGGGCCTCAAAGGTGCACGTGCATTTCCTCGTCCCCATTCAATCCCCACGGGCTCCTGGTTTTGAATCGTATTATTAATTTTGATTCAAGGCGTCTCAACTTTTTGGTACGGTCTCCTCCTCTTTCATTTTCCTTTACCAGTGCAATTCCTGCATACTTGATATCTTTCCAGGTCTTCCCTGGATGGGTTTTCAGATGTTTGGCGATGGCATAACTGTAATCATTATTTTGAATCGATCTTGTATGCTCCAATATTCTCTTTTTAAGAGGACAGATAGTTGAGCCAATGTATTTCATGCCACAGAAACATTGTATCTGATAGACCACGAACTGGGATTCACAAGTTATTTTGTCCATTATTTCAAAGTTTCTACCCTTAGAATCCTTGATAAACTTTAGGTTTTGGACAACTTTACAAGCTTTACACGACAGACATTTGGTAAACCCTTGCTGTCGTTTGTCTAGCCATGTGGCTGGTCTGTCTCTTTTGAAGTGGCTGTTGACTAAAGTATCTTGAATTGAGGGGGCTTTGCGAAAAGATATCAGCGGTCTGTCTCCTATCAGGGAGCCAATTTCGGCATCCTTTTTCATTACATCCCAGTATTTCGTTAGAATGTGTTGTATCTTGAAGCTTTCCTTTGAATGGGTAAGGATTAATCGAGGTTTGTCATCGTCTAATTTGATTTCCTTATTTTTCTTAGGTATTAATGTTTCGGCTCTTGTTTTGGTTCTTGCTCTCTGTTCTCCTCGTATAATGTCAGTGTGTTTATATCCACGTTTTGAAAAGCGAGCCTTTGTTTCCTCAAATTTGCTTTCCATTTCTGTTTCTTCAGAGCAGTTACGTTTCATGCGTAAAAATTCGCCATATGGTATGCTTTGTTTTAACGATGCAGGATGGAAACTCGTGCCATGTAACATGCTATTTGTAGATGTTTTCTTTCTAAAGACTGTAGTTTCCAGTTTGTTGTTTTTTACATAGATTTTTGTATCCAAAACATCTATTTCTTTTTTATGGATGTTGAAAGTGAACTTCAATCCCACTTCATTTTCATTCAAGATTTCTATGTGCTTGATCAATTTTTGTTTTGGAAACCTTGCACAAAAGGAAAAGGTCATCAATGAACCAGAGCCATAACACCATATCCATGGTGTATTGTTCATTTTCTTCTCTCCAAGCTATGTTTTTCTCCCACCAACCCATGGTGAGATTGGCATAGCTTGGAGAGAAGGAAACGCCCATGGCACAACCGCATGTTTGTGCATAAATGTTTTTGTTAAAAAGGAACACATTATTCATTAAGCAGAAGGTTATCATGTCCAACAACATGTTTGTGTGTTGTAGCTCTGATAGTGGTCTTTGTTTCAGAAAATATTTAATTGCTGTTAATCCTACGTCATGTTGTATTGACGTGTAAAGTGACACCACATCTATTGTGGCTAGCCAATACTCAGGTTGCCACTCCATTTCCATAATATTTCTGAGCAAGTCACCAAGTCATTGATCAGCTGAGTGTTGGAACAATTGGGGCCAAGAAATAGTCAACATATGATGCAACGTTTTCAAACAAAGACCCACAACTAGATATTATTGGACGGGCAAGTGGTTTGTGCAAGGTCTTATGGATTTTTGGCAGGAAATATATTGTTGAGATTATTGGATGTAGTACAGTCAGGTAGTTGTTCTCCTCGTTGCTGATTAATCCCTCTTCATGCCAATTTGTGTAAAGCATTCGTCATTTCAATAGTTGGATAAAGTTGTAGCAGTTTGTAGTTTGTTGCGTTATTCAGTTGACGATTGGCTTCTTCCACATAATCTGTTTTGTTTTGGATGACAATATTGTCCCCTTTGTCTGCCGGTTTTATTTCTATTGAAGAGTTTTTTGCAGGGCCTTTAATGCTGTGCGTTCCTTCTTGGTCACATTTTCTTCGTCATTTATGGTGTTTCTCATGACTTCTAGTGCTGCCACAACTAGGTCATGGAAAGTGTCTATGCGGTTGCCAGGGTATAAAACAGGACAACATTTTGACTTGTTTTCGAGATTTGTTTTGGGGTGTGAGCCTATCGGGATTCCCATTTCAGAAATTATTTGAGTATTAGTTTGCTCAGTTTCTCCTACTTGATGTGCCAATTCATAGGCAGTTTGCAGAATTGTTGCATCCGCAACTATAAAGTCTTCTTGTTCTATCCCTGGAATAGAATCATTTGATGTTGTATCAGCCACTTCCCTACTTCTGTTTCTTGCAAAGAACTTTGTAAGTTTCAGTGTACGAATGTATTTGTATACATCGATTCTTGTTTCCACCTCATCTTGTTGCTTGTCCGGGCAGAAAGTTAGTCCTTTTCTTAGCAGTGTGCTTTCAGTTGCTGATAATTTTTAGTCAGATAAGTTGACAATCAAGTTTGGATCTGTTTTGATAGGCTCTCTTTTCTTCGCTTTTTCTGTATTGTCCTGTTGCGTAGGGGATATCTTTGATTTCCTACTGCTCCTGGTTTTCCTCCTTGGTTTGGGTTCACCGCTTGTCCCCTTCCTCCTCCTCTCATTCTCGGGTTTCCCCGTCCTCTTCCCCTTGTTTTTGGAATTTGTTGGTCTTTGTATAGGATTTGCATTTCCTCTAAAAAAGACAGCTTTTTTAACCCCGGGCTTCTTTGTTCGCCATCACTTGCTTCTGATTCTGTCTCACTTGGTGATGTGTCGTCTTGGAGATTTTGTGGACATGCATGCTGTTGCTGTTTTAGGACCTCGAAACGTTTGGCAAAGGTAAATATCGTGCCATTTTCAAAGTCAGACTCATCCCGTCTGAATTTGCGCTGTTTCCTCTCTTGGATCTCATTGTCATGTTTGTCCAAATTCAAATCCATATTTTGGCACAGATTTTTAGTTACATCCTCAGTTTCTCCTAGAGCTTGGATTTGTTCTTCAAGGTCCTTGATTTTCATATGGAGGTCTTCGACATTTTTCTTTGCATATTTGATAATAATTAAGATCATTCTATGTGAGCAGTCCATATTATTCTGCCCCCATTCTTCCAGCATTTCTGGACTAGTGTCCGGATGGTTAGGCAGAGTAAAAATGCGCAAGCCTCTTAGAACCAGACCCAATTCAGTATATTTCTCTGGGGTTATAATCTCCCAACTCCGTGAGATCTCTTTCCGCAGTAGTTTCTCCAGTTGTTGGAATAGTTGTTTGATTGTTGGATTGGAACTTTTAGTTATGCTTGCTTTAATGGCTGTCGAATTTGCACCGGGCACACCTTTTAATAAACATGCTTTCTGCCTTTTCCAGACGTTTAGCAGCTCTTTTTTCCATTATACAAATGAGGAATAAGATGATTAAGGGTATATTGGTTTGGGTGGCACTGTTTGGTAATTGCGAGATATGCGTTTGTTTTTAATCCATGTAACAACTTTGTTACTTGTGGGGAAATTCACGATTCCAATTTGGAAGGAGTCACTGCTCGCTTTCCAGGAAAAGAGGTGATTTGAAGTGAGTGTTTGTCTGGTTCAAATTAGAACACAGAGGGGCTCTGCTTTTCTAGTCAAAATCATGAGCTATTTATCCACTCGCTACAGTTCTCGACATAACGCTCACACGTATATTTGGAATTTGCAATTAGTTAACTTACCCGGGAGACTCCCGACGCTGTTGGTGTCCTCCGGCACTTTCAGTCGGCGCTTAACCGGTAAAGTCCAGATTGTTGTTGCTCGTGTTTGAATCCAGGTAATGCTTGCGGTTCAGCCCATAAGGACGGATTTTGATGCGACGTATATTTTTGAAACAGTTCGAAGCCGCCACACCGCCGAGGGCTTCCAAAGATATAGCGCGTTTTATAAAATCTTTTGGTTTTGCAAGATGAAAATGCTGGGCTCTCCCCCATATCAATAGATCCACAAGCAAATGTCCCAAGCGGGGGTAGCAGCTGATTAGCTGGTGCTGGCGGCGAGGTTTGGGACAGCCTCGCAAATTATGCTTTAGCAAATACCTTCAGTTTAAGAAGACGCCGCACACCACTTCAAAGGTTTTTCCACAGTTGTTTATTTTCCTGTAGGTTCCCCACCTACGCGTTTCGGACATACACTGTCCCTGGTCACGGTTAACAAATAATTGTGCTTCATTTGTGTTTGTTATTTATACTAAAGACACCATGTACGTTATTATGATGCATGATGGGCTTAGTAGTACATTGCTTAATTCAAAGCTTATCCTGATATTAAAGAACACCGGTGTTCGGCAGTCTGCGAGACAATAGGGAAATTGTTAAGCGATTGCGATAAGGACAATCAACTGATTGCCTTTACCTTGCGCATAATACACGCCTGTAATATGTTACAATCGCTTAATAATTTCCCCATTGTCTCGCAGACTGCCGAACATCGTGACTGACTGTATAAGTGAGTGATTAAACATGTCTTACTGAATGCATGGTTTAGTGACTAAACTGTGTGAATGTCTGTATCAGTCTGTTAGTTGGTGGGTAAGGGGCTACATGGGTTGGTGAGTAGCTACATGAGTGTCTATATGAATTATTGATTGATTGTCTGAGTATCTATATGGGTGCCTGAGTGTCTGTGTGGATGGGTGGGGGTATGACTCTGTGCATAGATGTGTGAGTGGATTATTCAATGGGTGTATGGATTCAAGACTGCATGTGTGAAGGGCTGTGTGGGTGGGTGATTATGCATATTGGTGTGTTGGTGATTGAATGAACGTTTCAGTGGTACATGTGTGAGTAACTACATATGTGAAAGGCAGTATATGTGAGTGTTGGAGTATATAAATGATTATATGTGAGAGTGAGTGATTGCGGGAGTGGTCGTATGCATGAGTGTGTGCTTGAATCAGTGATTGCATAAGAGAGTAAGTATGTGTTCGTATCTATGAATAAGTGAGGTGGTGTGTGTATAACTATATAGGTGAGTAAATGGGAGTGTGATTGATCTGTGCATGACTGACTAGGTGTGTGAGTAACTCTATGGATGGGTGGCAGTGTATGAGTGTCTGTATAGGTGTACGGGTGCATATGAGAGTGCTGTATTGCCTATATTGATGAGTGACTGCATGTATGAGTGACTGTATGGGTGAATGAGTGGATGTGTGTGTAGACCTAGGAATCAGTGAGTGGGTATGTAGTAACTGGTATTGGTGTGTCGATGGTTTCAAAAATGGTAATCTGTATTTTAGAGTGGGTGTACCAAAGGTTATATAAGGGCACAGCTTTCCAAACTTTTCATGTTGGTGACACACTTTTTGTAGAAATTATCAAAGGAGGGAGGGTGATCAGTTGATCAGTCGGGCACTATTTACCACTTCGAAAAGTGGAAGGTCCAGTGTCAGCTAGTGCCCTCGACAAGCATAGGTAAACAAAGTGGGTTGCTGAACTGTTCCTTAGGAAAGGGATTGTGTGTATCTGGCGTGGCCGGAGGTGTAGATATGACACCTTTGGGCATCCATTTTGTTGGATGCATTTGCCTCACACACCCATATGGGTGTCATGCTTCATCATTGGCGTTGCTCCTCGTCGGGGAGGCGGTGCAATCCCCGACGGGCTCACCTCTGAGAGGGGCTCTTTGGCGGAGATCTTTTAAATCCAACTGCCTTATGGTAAAGTGCGGGTGTGCGGGTGATATAGCGTGTAGCCTAGGAGGTGATTTAAAATGTAGTAGAGGGTACCGGAAACTACTTTATTCTGGGGGTCCCCTACTGCAATTAAAAACGTGAGTCTAACTCGCTAGGTGCCAACCAATTAGGTATAGTGGCCCTAGATGAGATTAGGAAAGGGATTGGTCAACATGTTTCTCGCATTTGGCTATTGCCCGCGATTCATCAGGACCTATGATGGATAAAAACTACATTCATTCAACAACATTCTAGTGTCATGTGTCTAATACCAATAGTGTAGGTGTTGGTTACCTCTGTGGCTTTTTCCTATGCCTAAATAGGGAATAAGAATACAGGGTTAATAGCATTAAGTAATCGGCAGAAAACATACATGGTCAGGGCCAAATATACACACAGTGTCATGCTAGTGAATCTGGATTTCAACTAGCTCCAGAAAAACGTGACCGTGTTGTAGCAGCGTGCAGTGTAACCATCACACCAACACTTTGTACGTGAAAGGGTGCTTTATATTAAAAACAATAGTGTAAAAACAGCAGCAGTCTCACAGGAGAAACACTTTACTTCTTCTTGGGTAGAGCAATGATGTTATTTCACTCACTCAATGTGCATAATGACACTACAGACAACCACCCGACTCACCTAAAGGTCAGGGATTAAATGCCACATGAACGATCAGCGGGTTGGTACATCGGAGTGGAACCATCAGGTATGGCTGGGGGAGGAGGAGACGTGTATATCGTCAGATAGAGGTTTAAATTAGGATGGCAAGAGCCCTCTGAAAGATGGGAATCAATCATGACTTCAAAGAGTTACTGGGATCCCATTGTGTGCATCAGAAGTTATCCTTACCTCACACTTCCCGTGTCCTCGCGGATTCACCTACCCATCGCCGCCGAGCTCGGATAGATAGCGGAGCTCGGCGGCGGTTGCCATTTCTAAACGTAAGCGTCAGGAATCGGCGCCTGTCCCCGCCCCCTACGTTAGGTCAGGTGGTTCGCCTGGCTATTGCGGCGGCCATAACAGAATGGGTTGTAAGGGATTAGCGTAAGGCTAAGCTGGGTATAGAAGGCTGAGAAATACTCGTAATAGTTTGAAGGGGTGATCTAACGTTCAGTGTTGAACTAAAACCAATGCGTCAGTGGCAAATACAATTTCAATGTAGTGATTGCGAGTTGGATATATATTATTTATATTTTGTAGAGAGAGAGAGTCGGGAATGGTAGCAAACCCAAAGTACAGATCTCAGTTCCTTGTATTTAATTATAGTGTGGAATGCATATAAAGGGGAGTCATAGCAACTAATTATGTGGCAATTTTATAAAGAGTGCCACGGAATATCCTCATTCAGGCCTCGACTGTCAGAAGATAATCGGTGGACCCACCTTTGTTCTTTACGGAACAAGGCTTGTTTTGGGCAATTAGGGCTAGATTCTAATACAAGCCATTGAAGTGAGTCTGCGGTGTGATTAGACTCAACATAATGTTTGCACATCTTGGTGTGTGTCTTTCTAAAGTGAAAATTACTGCGATGTTCAATAATGCAGGTTTTAATAGGACGTGTCGTCATTCCAATGTATCGTAATCCGCATGGGCATGTCAGCATGTAGATACAGTTAGTATGTCCCCTGAGTTCCCAGTTGAAGGTGTCAGTGAGTTGTATCGTCTTATGTATGGCTGTATAGGCACACACCACACATGAGCCACATGGATAATAACCCTTGACAGGAGGTAAGTGCCACAATGTCTGCTGAACCCCCTTCTTGGTTACTTTGGGCCTCGTGCTGATCAAGATGTCTTTGACATTCTGGGATCTTTTGAACGCAAACCTTGGTTGTTCAAAGCTGAGGTTGCCTGCATTTAAAATGTCCCAGTGGCGTTTGATCACACTTTTGATTTTATTTGACACACTGGTAAAAGTTGTGACACAGATTATTGGTTGGTTCTCGACCGGTACCACCTCCCGTTGTTCGAGCAGGGCCTCTCAATGGTTATTTCTAGCTCGTTTTTGTGCTTTAGAGACATTTCTCTTGGGATAACCTCTATCTAGTAAATTCCTGGAAAGGATTGTTGATTCTTTCTTGTAATCAGTTAAATTACTGCAATTTCGCCGGATCCGGAGAAATTGTCCAAAGGTAAGATTGGAACGTAAAGCCTTTGGGTGGTGGCTCGTGTAATGGAGCAGGCTATTAAGGTCGGTAGGCTTTCTGTACATAGTAGTACTGAGTGATCCCTCTTTCAATCTTATTGTCAAATCAAGAAAGGCAATTTCCGTAGGTGATGCAGACATCGTAAAGTGAAGATAAGGGTTGAGAGTGTTCACCCAATTGAAAAAGGCCTCATGCGAGGTCGGTGGTCCAGTCCACAAAATCAGGATATCATCTATAAATCACCTCCACATTTTGATGTTATCAAGGAAGGGATTGGACTGATGATGTATGTGTCTCTCTTCAAATTCAGCCATGTATAGGCATGCCACTGAAGGAGCAAAAGTACTGCCCATCGATGTACCTTGGGTTTGATGGTAATAATTCCCCTTGAATTCGAAGTAATTCTCCGTTAGTGCTAAAGTGGCACACTCCATAATGAATTCAGGTGGGGTGCTTGAGCTCCAGGTTTCAAGCCCAAGTCTTTCCTCTATTACCTCTAGTGTGGCCCTCTGAGGAATATTTGTATAGAGGGCCTTTACATCGAGAGTAATTAAGAGATTGATCTGCCCGGTGTCATGGACAGTATCCAGTATGCGCAAGACATCAGACGTGCCTTGGATGAACGAGGGGATGCGTCTTACTAGAGGTTGCAAAAAATGATCACAAAATTGTGAAAGTGGTTCCAAGCCGGAATCAATCCCCGAGACGATGGGTCGCCCAGGTACCGGTCAGGATTCTTTATGGATCTTAGGAAGAATGTAAAAGTAGGGGACCCTGGGATCTTTTTTCATCAGGAAGTCCGCCTCTTTCTTACTGATCCACTGTTCACATTCTGCACTGTCTACCAGGCCTGTAATTATGGTCTGTAGGCGTGCTGTCGGGTCACAAGGGATTGGTGTGTAATAGCGTGTATCGCTTAGTTGCCTTGTGCATTCCAGGTCATAGTCCACAGTGTTCATGAGAACTGTAGCGCCACCCTTATCTGCCTGTTTGATGGTAATCAGGGGATCTTCAGCAAGTGATTTAAGAGTATACATCTCATTTTGGGAGATGTTGCAATGGTTTCCCTTCTGATCTAGTGTTTTAATGTCTTTGAGTACAGCCTGTTCATAGGTAAGGACTTCATTCGGAATCATCCCATTATGGGGTGTAAAAGTTAAAGGATTGTGAAGGCCAGAATCTTCCATTCGATCACTTGGCCTCCCCTCAAAAAAGGCTTTCAATCTGATTTTTTGGAAAAATGATTGAATTTCCCGAGTTTGTTGGAAGAGGTCAGTTTTTGGAGTTGGTACAAAGCTCAATCCCTTTTGTAAAACTTGCTCCTCTCTCTCTGTCAAGGGTCGGTCTGATAAGTTCACCACCAGACTCATCTTTGTCCCGACCTGTTCGTATTCCTCGTGTCCATTCCCTGGGGGCGTGTGTCCTCCCACTCTCCTTTTTTCTCTGGAGCGTTGCCTCGCTTTCGCCCTCGCCCTCTGCCCCAGCCTCTGCCTAAAAAAGGGGGGCCTGTGGAACCTTGGGGGGCATAGTAAGGTGGATATTGCGGGGCATAAGGTGGTTGGAATGAGGATATTCCATGGCACTCTTTATAAAATTGCCACATAATTAGTTGCTATGACTCCCCTTTATATGCATTCCAGACTATAATTGAATACAAAGAACTGAGATCTGTACTTTGGGTTTGCTACCATTCCCGACTCGCTCTCTCTACAAAATATAAATAATATATATCCAACTCGCAATCACTACATTGAAATTTTATTTGCCACTGACGCATTGGTTTTAGTTCAACACTGAACGTTAGATCACACCTTCAAACTATTACGAGTATTTCTCAGCCTTCTATACCCAGCTTAGCCATACGCTAATCCCTTACAACCCATTCTGTTATGGCCGCCGCAATAGCCAGGCGAACCACGTGACCTAACGTAGGGGGCGGGGACAGGCGCCGATTCCTGACGCTTACGTTAAGAAATGGCAACCGCCGCCGAGCTCCACTATCTATCCGAGCTCGGCGGCGATGGGTAGGTGAATCCGCGAGGACACGGGAAGTGTGAGGTAAGGATAACTTCTGACGCACACAATGGGATCCCAGTAACTCTTTGAAGTCATGATTGATTCCCATCTTTCAGAGGGCTCTTGCCATCCTCATTTAAACCTCTATCTGACGATATACACGTCTCCTCCTCCCCCAGCCACACCTGATGGTTCCACTCCGAGGTACCAAACCGCCGATCGTTCATGTGGCATTTAATCCCTGACCATTAGGTGAGTCGGGTGGTTGTCTGTAGTGTCATTATGCACATTGAGTGAGTACAATAACATCATTGCTCTACCCAAGAAGAAGTAAAGTGTTTCTCCTGTGAGACTGCTGCTGTTTTATCACTATTGTTTTTAATATAAAGCACCCTTTCACGTACAAAGTGTTGGTGTGACGGTTACACTGCACGCTGCTACAACACGGTCACGTTTTTCTGGAGCTAGTTGAAATCCACAATCACTAGCATGACACTGTGTGTATATTTGGCCCTGACCATGTATGTTTTCTGCCGATTACTTAATGCTATTAACCCTGTATTCTTATTCCCTATTTAGGCATAGGAAAAAGCCACAGAGGTAACCAACACCTACACTATTGGTATTAGACACATGATACTAGCATGTTGTTGAATGAATGTAGTTTTTATCCATCATAGGTCCTGATGAATCGCGGCAATAGCCAAATGCGAGAAACATGTTGACCAATCCCTTTCCTAATCTCATCTAGGGCCACTATACCTAATTGGTTGGCACCTAGCGAGTTAGACTCACGTTTTTAATTGCAGTAGGGGACCCCCAGAATAAAGTAGTTTCCGGTACCCTCTACTACATTTTAAATCACCTCCTAGGCTACACGCTATATCACCCGCACACCCGCACTTCACCATAAGGCAGTTGGATTTAAAAGATCTCCGCCAAAGAGCCCCTCTCAGAGGTGAGCCCATCGGGGATTGCACCGCCTCCCCGACGAGGAGCAACGCCAATGATGAAGCATGACACCCATATGGGTGTGTGAGGCAAATACATCCAACAAAATGGATGCCCAAAGGTGTCATATCTACACCTCCGGCCACACCAGATACACACAATCCCTTTCCTAAGGAACAGTTCAGCAACCCACTTTGTTTACCTACACTTTTTGTAGATGCATCATTTTTGGGACACAGTAAGGCAGTATAGTGGGCGAGCGTAGCGAGCGAGCCCAAACCACCTCAGGGGTTCAGGGGGGTTCTACCCCGGAAGAACATTTTGAAAAAACAGTTGGCAAATGGTGCATTTTCAAGCAAATTTGAGAAAGCAGAAAGGTTACTAAAGCAATTGTAAATCTTTTCCAACAAAGACAGTGACTGGCAAAACTGGGTGTAAGGTTAGGTTTGTCCCTGAAACAGGAATATAATCATGCACACATTGACACATGCCCGAGTGATTTACGGCACAACAAGGGCGGGTTCATGTATTGCCAACCCTTTCAACCATGCACAATGTCTGCCTGCTGCTGAGCGAGCATAGCGAACTAGCCTGAACCACCTAAGGCGGGTTTGGGGGGCTTCTCCCCCTAGAGAAAATGTTTTCAAAAGAGGGCAAATGGTGCATTTTCAAGCAAATTTGAGAAAACAGCAAGGTTTATAAAGCAATTGTGAATCTGTTCTAACAAATACAGTGACTGGCAAAACTGGGTGTAAGGTTAGGTTTGTGCCTGAAGCAAGAATATAATCATGCACACATTGACACATGCCCCAGTGAATTAGGGAACAAAAAGGGTGGGTGCACGCATTGCCAACCCTTCCAACCATGCACAAAGTCCACCTGCTGCCTTGTTTAATATGAGTTATACAAACATCTGTTCAGGAAGGGGAAATTGTGAGTGGTAAAACAATCATGCAACTTATGAGCTGGTCTCTGCTCATTGAACTCAGATGGGCCCACTCTCCGCAGGGCGCCAACAGAAAATAAGACGAGTCATATGTTTTATCATTCAACACTTTGAGGTAAAAAAAACTGCATATAAGAAATTAGGACAAATACATATCTCATAGAAATTGTAAATATCAAAATGTATGGGGACATGACATATCTCACGAAAACCTTTCATTGATTTTTATAAAAGAATATGATTTGTAATATAACTAGGGCTCAGCGTAAATTTCGTACCGCTTGCGGAATTTGCAATATTTTGACATTTTCGAGTTCCGTGGAGAGCACGAAAATGTCAAAACTTTCGCAATCTGCAATGAAACTGAAGTATTTTCTAGTTTGCGCTTTAAAAATGCGTTCTCGCACGTACGGTAGCGACTTACCGGGTCCCTGCATTCGCCGACGAGTTTTCCTATCCATTCACGTGCGCCACAAGATGTTGGATTGTTGGTAGCCGGTCGCGCTATCCCGTGAGATTTTGCCATGCCCATTAGCAACCGGAGGGACAAGTTAGAGATACATTTCCCCACGAGCACGCAAAAACACATCGCAAACGGGCGGGAAAAGTAATCTCCGCATCTTTGCGAAAGTTCCGCATGCTCGCGGAGATTTTGAGCAATTTCGTGATAATTTGCAAAATTAAATTTTGCAAATTTCGCCTACCTCTAAATATAACACTCATACATTTCCAAAACATGTTGTCCTTTATGAGTAACAATATGTAAATATTTGCAAGAATCACAAAATTTTGAATGCAAACAACAGCACTTACTATTTTATTGAGATGAATGAGATTGATAGGATGAACACAGCTGGTCAATATTTGGCGGCATATTAGATAAAGACACTCTCATTTCGTCAGTAAGCATTTTAAAGCTTCCACGTTTCAGTGTCATTTTTTATTTCATCTAATTCTTCTCCAGAAAGTGAAACTGCCCAATTGCAGTTGAAAGGAAGGGATTTCTGATGCAATCAGAGTCTTTAGATTTCAACATTTGGGAAGTAATGATAAAGGTTCTCTCTGAGCAATGTTGAATGGGCAACTATGAGCAGGCTGATATCACATTTCAGCTGGCACTCTGCAGTTTTGGAAAACATTTCAAAATGTCCTTCTTTGATTTTGATTTTCCAAATTGCTTTTTTGTCTCTCATAGCACAAGAATTAAAAACTTTGAATGAAAAACAACAGCACTTAGTATTTTATTGAGATGAATATGGTTTCGCCTACCCCTGAATATAGCACACATACATTTCCAAAACATGTTGTCCTTTATGAGTAACAATATGTAAATATTTGCAAGAATCACAAAACTTTGAATAAAAAAAACAGCACTTACTATTTTATTGAGATGAATGAGGTTGATAGGATGAACACAGCTGGTCAATATTTGGTGGCATATTAGATAAAGACACTCGCATTTCGTCATTACCATTTTCAAGCTTCCACATTTCAGGGTCATTTTTTATTTCAGCCAATTCTTCTCCAGAAAGTGAAAAGTTTACAGTTGCATTTGAAAGAAATGGATTACCGATGCAATCATAGTCTTTAGATTTCGACATTTGGGAAGTAATGATGAAGGTGAAATATATATTTAGGCCCTTATTATTCTATTTTACCTGTCACTTACCCCCAAACTAAGATTCTTTTTCATGTAAAAAAAGAAAAACAGTATAATGTGGTTTGAATGTGTGGTTAAATGTGCATGTTAAGTTGCACATTTATATCTGGAAATAACCTACAGCCTGCTTTCAAAAAAAGGTCTAAATGCGGTCTGGCTTAAGTGTTTTTCCTTACTATTGTTTTCTGGCTGAGAAACTTCCTGTCTTGGAATATGTTACAGGAAATTTGGAACAGCAAGAATGTTCCTGTTGTAGTCTGTAAGTGTGGCTTGAGAAGTCATAAACACAAGGAAAACCTGCAGGGAATATATGTAATCTGGGTGGGACATAACAGAAAAGCAAGAAGCCTTTTAATTGTGAACATTGTATTAAATATGGATCAAGGCCTAAATTTGTATTATAAGAGTAGACTCAAAGTGTATGTAAGTTGAGACTGACTTATGCTTTTCTTATAGCACATCACTCTCCCAGCTAAACTAGCCTGGCATATGTAATAAACCTGTTTGTACACCCTTTTGTTGTAGATGTGGTGAGTAAATGATTTGAACTGTTTAAAGGATTTTTTCCCAACAAAGGGTCCCTCTGAGCAATGTTAATTATAATGTTATTATAAGAGTAGACTCAAAGTGTATGTAAGTTGCATGTGTATCTATGTAAGTTGTAAGTGTATGTACGTTGAGACTGTCTTGTGTTTTTCTTATAGCACATCACTCTCCCAGCGGAACTAGCCTGGTATATGCAATAAACCTGTTGTACTCCCTTTTGGTGTAGATGTGGTGATTAAATGTGTGGACTACTTAAAGGATTTTTCCCAACACAGGTTCTCTCTGAGCATTGTTAATTATAATGCTATTATAAGAGTAGACGCAAAGTGTATGTAAGTTGTAGTGTATGTATGTAAGTTGTAAGTGTATATAAGTTGAGAATGACTTGTGCTTTTCATATAGCACATCACTCTCCCAGCTGAACTAGCCTGGCATATGCAATAAACCTGTTTGTACTCCCTTTTGTTGTAGATGTGGTGATTAAATGATTTGCACTGCTTAAAGGATTTTTCCCAACAAAGGTTCTCTCTGAGCAATGTTAAATGGTCAACAATGAGCGGCCTGATATCACATTTCAGCTGGCTCTCAGCAGTTTTGGAAAACATTTCAAAATGTCCTTCTTTCACTTAGCTTTTTCAAAGTGCCATTTTGTCTCTCATAGCACAAGAAAAAAAACTTTGCATAAAAGCAAGAGTACTTAGTATTTTAATGATATATATGAGGTTGATAGGATGAACACAGATGGTCAATAGTTGATTGAATATTAGACACTCGCATTTCATCATCAAGCATTTTCAAGCTACCATGTTTTCAGTGTCGTTAAGATTGTCATTGGTTAAAACTTTGTGTATGTAGTAGAAAACTGCAAGAGAATTGTTAATGCTTTTTTACCCATTTTTGGATGCATTTTTGTAACACGAATACAAAAGTTGTCTAAATAACCCACTTCATGCATCATTAACATACTTCAATACTTTTTTATTTTAGCTAATTCTTCTTCTTAAGCAAGTGAAAAGTTCCCAGTTGCAGTGGAAAGAAATGGATTTCTGATCCAATCATAGCCTTGGATTTCAAAATTTGGGAAGTGTTGATAAACTTTGTTTCTCAGCAATGTTAAATGGTCAACAATCAGCGGGCTGATATCACATTTCAGCTGGTACTCAGCAGTTTTGGAGAACCTTTCAAAATTGCCTTCTTTTACTTTCCTTTTCCAAATTTTTAGTTTGTCTCTCAAAGCACAACTTTTATCTACTGCTGTTAACATATTTTCACCTTTTCCATGAATACTGGTGTTAATTTTATTCAAATGTTCAATTAGGTCAGCAAGATATGCCAATTTTGTGCACCAAAGTTTGTTTTGAATTAGGTCACAGAATTCGTGTTGCTGATTTTCCTCAAAAAGTTTAAGCATCATTTCCTGCAATTCATATACACGACAAAGCAGGCGACCTCTTGAGAGTCATCAAACCTCTATGTGCAGTAAAAGCTTTTTAAACCTTGCCCCCATTTGCTCACAAATATGAGCAAAAAATCTTGATTTAAGAGGTCTGCTTTTAATGCAATTGAACATTTGAACCACTTTGTCCATAACTTTTCTTAATTTATTTCCAATGGTTTGCGCAACTAGTGCCTTGCGATGTACAAAACAATGAGTAAATATGATATTTTAATTTTCTTTCTTTGCTAAAGCTATGAAATCTTTTGTTTAGCCAACCATTGAGGGTGCACCATCCGTGCATATCCCAACACAATTTAACCATTGCAAATTATTTTACTTCATGAAGCAATCTAAAGTTTTAAATATATAATCACCTCTAGGTCTCATGGGAAGTTCTAGGCAACACAGGAATTGATCAATAATTCTGTCAGTGTGAATAAAATGTATAAAAACCAATAATTAAGCTAACCCACTGACATCTGTGGATTCCTCTAATTGCAATGTAAAGATCATATTATTGTCTTGAAAAATATCCTTAATTTGCAGCTTAATGTTAGCAGATATATCTTGAATACATCTTCCAATTATCTGCCAAAGGGATTTTATTAACTTCTATCTTAAATTCTAGCCCAAACATTGTTTGAACAATAGCACAGAAAGATTGCTTCATGGTGGTTTCGGCAACAGAGTGTGGTTCCTTGTTTTTGGCACTTATTTGAGCAACCAAGTAACTTGGCTTTTGAGCTTTCTCTGATGTCTTCACTCTCTTTGTGAATAATGCAGTCTGCTTCCTTATAGATTTTGAAAGCTCAAGAAAGTATTCTACTGGTTTTTCTGACAAAGGGCTGTGTTTTGTGGTAAAATGTCATTCATTTTTATTTGGTACCATACTATCATTTGCAAGTATTTCCCCACAAACTAAACACTGGGGACAAGGATGGTTTTCATTACCAGAAAATGTGTGCCCCCGTTTCATATAAGCTTCATTATATGAACGAGGATTGGAAATTTTTTCTTAACACTTCCTACATACTAAGACAGACGGTTCAGTTGATTCTTGGGTACTTTCATCAATAGCTGCTACATTTTTCTCCTCGCAAACGCCGTCTTCGCCAGCTTTTCGCTTCTTAATTATAAACGTATCCATTTTTTGTTTTTGTTTGCCTTATCTTGCTCTTGCCTAGTGATCTCTGGAATGTCCCACAGCAAATCCTAAACTTCAAGAGTGTCTCCTTTTTCAGGTTTTCACAAAATTGGGTTAAACTGACACTAGACTAGAACATGCTGTCTCTCATGCCTCTGTGTGACTGAAGCCTGCTACCTCTGGTGCTATTGTCTCTGGTGCTTGTATCTGCAATGTGGCTGTTTCTGTGGCTAGTGCTGATGCATCCGCTTCTTGCAGCCTATGATTCTGCTGTGTCCAAAGTGGCTGTTTCTGTGGCTAGTACTGCTGCATCCTGGAAACTATGGAAGGAAGAAATGTGGAAATCTACAGACAGGAAGAACGTGAGATACAAAGTTTAACACCTATTATACTGCCTACCAGTATGGATGACATGTGATTCTTACACCTTACAGTCTTCATTCTCTTAAGTTTAGTAACATTTCATCTACATTGACTGGAGTAGTAGATAATCATGTGAAATCAGTGATCTCAGCATAAGGTGGGACAAAAGTAATAACTGCATTGACACTGGTTCGGACAGACTAAGGGCAGCAATTGATCTTGGTATGGACAAATCTAGTGATCAGTCTTTGGGTCAAAAGGTGTAAAGACAGTGTTTACATATTAAGTGCTAGAAGACTGGGTGCTCATTATGGCAGAATATATACTGCCTACCACTGGTAAGTGGTACTCTGCCTATGAAAGTATTTCAGTTGTGCTCAAAAATACAGGCACACCCCTTTTCCAACGCAAGTGTAGGTGTTTGAGAGTTTAAGTGCCTGCTCATACAAATCAGTGCATGAGAGAGTGTGGAGCCCAAAAGGGCCTATGAGGCAGTCTGCCTGTGTGTACACGCAGTGTTCACTGAGCTCTGCCTTGGAATACTGGCTAAGTGTGTAAATATGCGCTCCTATATTTAAAATATAAAATCAGAAGTAGTTGAAAAGTGTTTAAGACGTTGATACAGGTCAGAGCATGCTTGAATGCAAATATGAACTGTGCACATTCTCACACACACTGTCCGAACTACAGATCAGCTTCTGACTAAAAACATTTTTAAGTGCTTATGTATGGTTATTTATAATTTAGGATGGGGTGCACAGATCCCCACCTAACTTTACTACTCCTAAACTGATAAAAATCCTAACTTTAAGACTTTCGGTATTCACAGAAGGCATTTAGGAGTCCTAAAGTTAGGACTCCTAACTTCTGTGAATACCGAAATGAGTAAGTGCCTTCTGTGAATATCAAAATGAGTTAGTGCCTTTTGTGAATACCAAAATGGTAGTAAGTTTAGGATTTTGTCTTAAGTTAGTTCTGTGAATTGGGCCCTATGTGTTCCCACCATCTCTGATCTTCAGGTAATAGCACCAATCACAAGCAAGGAGCTGAAGCAGCCGCTCTTTTCACACTTCACCCTCCAACCACTTCAGGTTCTCTCGAGCTTAGTTGTCCTGTGATGGTTTAAGTCAGACATAGCCACTGTCAATGTACATTAGGATCACTATGTCCCCACTATGAGGTTTTTATCTTCAGACCACACCCCACCGCATGGAACAACTCAAGATGGCCACCTGCCTTGGCCCCCCCGCCCCCACGGACCACAGACGTAACCTCTGCATAATCCTAGACTCCGCCCTCTCCATGAACTGCCAAATCATCACCATCTCATCCACCTGTTTCAACTGCCTACGGACTCTATGGAAGACTTTCAAATGGATTCCCCCCTGATTGCAGAAAGACAGTCACCCACGCTTTCATCACAAGCAGACTAGACTAAGGAAACAGCCTCTACACAGAAATCAACAAATCTCTACTACGCAAACTCCAAACGATCCAGAACATAGTCGCCAGGCTAATCTTAGGGACCCCTCGCCATGATCACAGGACCCTTCACCTGTGAGAACTCCACTGGCACCCTGTCGAGAAGAGGGTCGCCTGCAAACTACTCACACATGCCTACAAAGCTCTCAACAACATCGAACCCAGCTACCTCAACAACAGAATACGTTTCCACGCACCCACAAGGAACCTCCGTTCAGTTGACCTCACCCTGGCAGAGGTCCCCCACATCCACCGAGCCAGATCAGGGGGAAGAGCTTTCTCCTACACTGCTGCCACATCTTGGAACTCTCTCCCATTAGGAATACGGAGCTCTCCTAACCTGCACTCATTCAGACGAGATCACAAGACCTGGCTGTTCGACTGACCTGGAGCTGCCCTCCCCTCCCCTCAGTGCCTTCAGACCCTCGCGGGTGAGTAGCGCACTTCACCAACCCCTGATTGATTGATTGATTGATTGAAATCCTAACAGTAAATGTCTGAAACGGAAGTTATAATAGTGACATTTTCTGAATGTCTGTATTGGAAGAAGGGATATAGCTGGGGCAAGACCACTATGAATTTGAAGAAAGACCTCCTCTTAAAATAACAAATCTTGGATTGGGTTTTATTCCTAGTTAAGCTCTAGAGAGACGGCGGCTATAGCAGACATCATGCAGAATTTAAGTGGAAAAAAGCAATAGCCAGAAGTACCACATATCTGTATCAGAAACTCAAATTGTGCATCAACTTCTGCCTCTTTTTATAACGACAATGGCAAACTTCACAAGTAAAAATAAAATATATGAAAAAATAAAGCTTGAACATCGACTTCTATTGCACAACCTATGGCTAAAAGGCAAGCATAGGTGCAAGGCGTAAACCACCATTTTCTGAGCTTCATTAAAGGATGTTTTTGGATTATTTATAAGTGCTTAGTTTGAATTGCAGCTCATGTGAATCACATGGCTATAATACTAATGGAAAAATCTTCTTCACTGTTAAAATTTTTCATAAATAAACAGTACTGGCCCTACCCCCATAGCTCCCCCTTTTCATTCTCCTCTTCCCCTCCTGCCCATTCCACTTTGGTATGTACGCCCACCTTTTTGCATTCTCCTTTTCACTTCTTGCGAGGGGGTGCACCATGATTGACCCCTGATCACCCATCCCTGCTCTGTTCAATACTCCAAAACATATCCTCCCCAACCCACCTCTTTCGTACCCTAACCCACTTTCTGCTTACTTGTCTGTATTACTGTGGCTGTTTCCCCATGGGGCGCCAGCAAGTGACTGGTGAAGAAGGCCTCCCCTGCATTGTTGTGGCGCCACTGTGCCCGAGTGGGCTGTCCCACCCTAGGCACTCCCCCCAAGTGTCTCTGATGGTTGCCTTGCAGATTCAACACCACTCCTGTGGCTTGCACCAGCAAAGACCATGCCAGTGCAAACCCCTGCAGCAGCAACTATGCAGTTCCTTCCAGCATACAGGGCCCCCGCACAATACCAGGAAGGGCCTACACTACAGGTCAATCTAAGCACCTTCTTCGTTGGAAAATCCATCACTGCAGGGCCTCTGGGAAATGTTTGGGTCGGCCTTACCTTAGTAATAGATGTGTCTGTGCCTCGGTCATCCTCTCGCTCACACTGCATCCCCTCATGTGCAACCACCTCTGGTCTTTGCAGGGGGCTGCCAGGAATGGTCACCTTAGACTGGCTCGTTCTGAGCCAGCCACCTGCCTCACTGCTTCTCTGGCTCCAGCTGGGCTGCAGCTTGGCCTTGCAGCCCCCAGCAGCAGAAGTGTAATGCCACTCGGATGGGGCAGAGGTGGACCAGGCCGCAACATGGTCCCATCACCTTACCACTGCAGCCTCGCAGAGACCAAACTGCGTATGGGTCCGCACGCGGCACGCACACGCTTGCCTAACGGTCTCCTCCTTGCTCCATGTACGTCTGGCGTACGAACTGCGCATTTACAGGAAGGAAGTGAGGCTCGGTCTCTGAAATAAGTAAACTACCGGTGTCATACCACCTTTTGCAGGAAACACAGTACTGTGTCGGGACACAAAGTTTGGAAAGCTCTGTATTAGGGTATGAGGAGGTGCATTAGATTATCACGTGGATGATGTCATCAGTAATGTCATCACTGATGTCACTGACCATGTCATGAATTATGTAATATGTGATGTCATCAGCAGTGCATTGCGGGGGCGCAAGTCATACTATAACTGCCAAATTTCTCTGGTTTTGTACGAGTGAAATGTCCAACTAACTATAATGTCCTTGAAACCTGTGTTTTTTTTTGTTGTGAATTTTGATGGTTTTGTAAATGCTAATTTCTAACTATAACGTCCCTGAATCCTAAGGTTTTTTCAGTGAATTTCAAAAGTTTTTAAATGCTAATTTTTAACTATAATGTCCCTGAAACCTATGGTTTTTCCGGTGAATTTCAAAGGTTTTTTAAATGCTAATTTCTAACTTTAACCTCCCTGAAACCTATGGTTTTTTCAGTGAATTTCAAAGGTTTTTTAAATGTTAATTTCTAACTATGCCTACAGAGGTAGGACATGTGAAGAAAAAGGAAGGAAGGCGCAGAAAGAGGAAAGAGAAATGCCGAAAGAGGCAACAGAGGTCCAGAAAGATGAATAAAAGTACAGAAAGAAGCAAGAGATGTGCAGAAAGAACCAACAGAGGTGCAAAAAGATGCCTTGTTGCATAGTCACCCTGTGCTCTTATCTTTTTGCTGACTGGTACTGGTGGTAACTGACTCTGACTAACCAGGCCCAAAGCCAGTGCTATGCTGAAAGACACTTAGACTACAGAGAAAATACCTATATACACTAGGGTACACTATGGGTTGGGGTACACCTGACATTGGCATGGACTCCCCTGTAGGCCCTTGTACATAATAGCGGAACAAAAGGAGGTGGTGATGGACGGAGCATCTGAACCAATCAAACACTCACACCCAGTCAACAGGGTTTAATCCATCACCGTTCTTTAGTCCACTCTGCCACCCAAGTTCAGACATGGCCATATGCAAATCAGTCTGACCCTGTGCCTCATGGGAACAGTCCAGCCCGAACTGCCAAGCCATGCCTTCCCTGGACCAGAAACAAGCTTCCTAGGACCGGTTTCTGGCATTACAGCTGTCTTCAGCCAGGCTTGCTTGAATCCAGTGGCAAAGTGAGCAAGGGACTGACGTCTGAGCATACCCTGCCAACTTATGGCGAACAAAGCGGTACAAAAGGGGGTGGTGATGGACAGAGCATCTGAACCAATGAAACACTCACACCCAGTCAACAGATCTGGGTTTAATCCATCACTGTTCAAAATAACATACACACAACGTACATCGACTCCACTCCAAGAAACAGTACTAAATAACTTATGCATTTACAACGCCAATAGCTCTCATTCTTGCAAACCTATTGCATTGCAAACACTTCTTTAACTAGTAGTCGCATTTGCAGAGTGGTGGAGAAAGGGTGCTGGGCCTTCGACCAGCGCTCAGGAATTCTGCTGTGTAGGACTTACATAAGGTACCAGGAGGGCTTAATGGCCCCCAAAATCCCTCAGGAGTTAATTGGACTTCATCCCCCATCCCATAGTCTGCCAGGAGGTGTGTTTGCAGAGTGGTGGAGAAAGGGGGGCATGGCCTCCAAAGACGTTTTAGCAATACCACTGTGTGGAACTTACTGGAGGTAACAAGAGGGGTAGTTGGCCCCCATGGACATCTTTGGGGTCCAACTACCCCTTCTATTACCTCCAGTAAGTCCGACACAGCAGGATTGCTAAGTTCTCATAGCAGGCCATGCCTCCTTTGCCCACCACTCTGGAAACGCGATCCCTGGCGTCCTTTGGATGGGGTTTGTAGTACCCTTTGCTGCTGGGGGTCCGTTAGGGACCAACTAACCTACCTCTTACGTCCAGTAAGCCCCACACCGTGGGATTGCAGTGAGGTGATCCGAGGCCAAGTCCCCTTTTTATACCATTCTGGAAATGCAGCTCCTGGCACACTCTCGGGCCACTTCTGGCCCCGGGGACCCCATCCCCCGGGGCCGGCCCTCAGCATTGTTTGGGACCGTGAGGGGAACCCCAATGCCCCCTTGGTCCCAGTGGGCTCCCCACCTCCTGCGGGAGCCGACATTTCTTTTGGGCAAGGGGAGCTGCTAAGATGCATCCTTGAACTTGAAATCCCTTTGTTTACAAAGAGCAAAAGGAGGAACGGACCACTTGTACCTACGTCACCAGGGTTATTAGTTATTGGTGCCTTTCATAAAAACCCTCATACACGTACGCAGGTGGAAAGTGGGATATCTTGGTTCTCTGCCCATTTAAAATGTGACAGCATCATCATAGGGTTTTATTTTTCGGTATGCTGACCTCCACCTGAAGGTGAACCACTGGTATTGCAGTAGTGTCCAGAGACCAAAAATGTTCTTAAAAAAGTGAAGTGCTCAAAGTGGAGTGAGGTTAAAATTATTTCTACATCCTCATTTGAGTACAATTATTTATTGGTGAAGGGATGTTGATGAAATTAAAAATAGGTGTGCGTATTTAGATAGGGTTACTAAATCCAACGCACTAGTGTAATCCATACATGAGGTCGACATGTTTAAGCCCCAGTATGCCCAATCGGGTCTGGAGGGCTTTCTTCAGGGCTGGTGATATTTTGCTGCCACTATTTGTGCAGCAATTGAGAGTGGGTTAACATTTGTACACTCTGATAATTAGGTCAGTAGTACCTGTGATAGTAAGCACAGTGAAAAAAGTAATATGTGTAAATTCCTATCTGTTTATGTGATGCTGTAAGTTAAACTTCGTTGAGACATTTACACACATTTTGGAAGAACTGTTTTAGGTCAAAACTATTGATCCCACCATATTGCGCATTTCGCTAAAATAGGTATCGTGCTAAGTAAATAGGGGCATTACTACAAGTTATGGTGCCAGGGTTCTAAGAGGCGCTATTGGTCTTGCGTTAACAGTGGAAATCTATGATAAGACGTCTAAAGTATTCATCAATTACACATTTCACATCAGGGGTTAAAAGGTGCATTGAATACCTTTGATGGTTCAGAGTATATACATCATGTATGTGTCTGTAATGGCCCGCTACATGTGAGAAGGGACCAGATCTAGGTGCTGTTATTTCTTTTTATTTACACCATTATAACTACGAGAAGGGTTTTTTTTTAAAATAAGGGCATTTATGAATCCATTACTCAGTAGGGTGTATCGTCTGCCATTAATGGAGGTGTGGCGTCAATACGGACTCGCTGTTAAATGATGCAAAAGAGTGCTCATTTACCTGGAGAGCCCTCTTATGGGCGTCTACGGGGGACAGGAAAGGATTTCCCAGCCTACTGTGGTGAAGAAAACAAAGTTAGTAGAGACCTTACTTTAAACCTGCGAAGACGGTCTCTCGACATGTTTGTTCTCACCTGCAGCTGCAGGAATTGTCTGCTTGTGCTTGCTCGGCCTTCGGTGACGTGGGTCTGTTCGGAGCAGTCATTTGTTTCTTTGTGAAGATAGGCATAGAGGAAAGACTAAGTAGTGTTGTCTTAGTGAAGTTTATTCGTAAGTCATTTGGTGGTATATAGTCGATATTGAGTTATTATAGAGGTTTTTATAAATATTGGCTCCAATGAATTACTGTGAAAAAAGGTGTTATCAATAAGGTGCTCATTTGTAGGATTAGTTGTTTATTCAACAGTGTTTTTTAAGGACTATACATGAAAGATGTTGATGACATGTTCGCAATCTTATCGTGATTCTGGTTTTTATAAGAAAGAATCTCTGGGGGGTTATTTGTGTGTGGCAGAATGATCAGGAGGTTAGTTCAACTGATGCCATGGTATATCATCATTTAATCCTTGAACACTGGTCTTTAGGCGAGTATGCATTCAGCATTGTTGTTCTTAAAAGTTAACATTGCGTTGACTGTCCAATTCAATTCATCAATTGTGTGGTTTAAGTTTATATAGTGCTCGCTCATTTTAGTTGTCGCTTTTTTGCACTTGGTGTTGCTTTTATGTTCTCTAATCCGCAGCTTGACTTTATGACAGGTCATTCCAATGTATCTGAGACTGCAAAGGCACTTGATCATATAGACCATGTGCGTAGAATTGCAATTAGTATGTTGTCATTGTGTCCATATTAGGTTTTTGGAAACGGGCAAGGTTTTTGTTGCTGTGGTCAGTCTGCAGACTGCACAGGATCCACATGGGTAATGTCCAGTAATAGGATTCATATTCCAGGATGCAGTGATACTTTCTGTTTTAGTTCTGGGTGCAGGTCGTGTGTGCACCAAGAAGTCCTTCAAGTTTCTTGTTGTTCTTTATGCAAATCTTAGTTTCAGCCATTTTAGACAGCCAGAGGTGACAATCTTCCAGTTTTTATTGATGATCTTCTTCACTGCGTTGGTAGCCTTGTTGTAAGTTGTTACACATGTGATTAGATTTTCAGTAGATTCTTTCGGTATTGTGTTCAAAAGGCAATCCCTTGGTTGATGTCTGTCTCTTTTTTGGCACTCACGTATGGTTTTCATTGTGTAAACTCTTCGTGCCAGTTTCTGTGTTAGATCATCAGCTAGTTGTTTATAGTCACTGAATATACTGCAGTTACGTCTGAGACGTAAAAACTGACTATATGGTAGATTGTCTCTTAAAGGTCTTGGGTGGAAACTTTTGTAAGACAGTATACTGTTCTTTGCAGTGGGCTTATAGTACATTTTTTGTTTGAATGGTGTTATTCCCTATGTAGAGGGGAATATCCAGGAAATCCAATATGTTCCTGTCGGCTGTGAAAGTAAATTCCAGGCATTCGTCTCTGTTGTTGATTCAGGTGATGAAGCTCTGGAGATTATCACTGTTATCGTTCCAGATAATGATAATATCATCCATATATCGTTTTCAGAACAATATCTGGGAAAAGAATGGATTTTGGTCATTCAGTATGTGTCGGTTCTCAAAATTGCTCACGTAAAGGCCTGCTACTGATGGATGTACTGTGGCATTATACATACAGTGATCCATTATAATCAGAAAAAAATGCAGTTAGGGCTAGTCTGCAGCATTCCAGAACGAAGTGCCTAGGTGTTTTATACTACCATTGTTCATAGAATAGGATGGTCTCTAGAGTTTCCAAAGTATTTTGTTGCGGAAGGCTCATGTAGAGACTCTCTACGTCCAAGCCTACTAGATACATCTCGTTTTCGACAAAGGGTAGGCCTATGAGTTGGTTCAGAAGGTCTCTGTTTTTTTTTGATACAGTGGAGTTTTTGGAAGAAAGGTTTGAGGAACTGGTCAGCAAATTGAGACAATGGTTCAAGTACTGAACCTACCCCATAAACATTTGGGCGGCCTGGAGGTGAGGATCTGCTTTTGTGTGTTTTCGGCAAAGCAAAGAAATATGGTGTCTTAGGGCTCTGTGTGATCAAGAAATCTTCTTCGTTTTTTGTGATCCAGGAGTTTACTTCAGCTTCTTCCACCATTATCTTTTTTATGGTATGCTGTAAGCTTGTTGAAGGATCAGTTGTGGTCTTTTTATAACATTTCTCATCAGAGAGAAGATCCAGACACTGTTTGTTGTATCCTTCTTTGTCCAATAGGACAATGCCTCCCCCCTTGTCAGCAGGTCTGATTATTATTTTCTCGTTGTTTCTCAGTTGGCCAAGGCTTGTTGTTTGTGTTTTGTGATATTGAAAAAGGGTTTCTTGATGGTCTTCTGGACTTCCTCAACTTCTTTCATGATTGTTTGTTCGAACGCTTGTATTTCAATGGGTACCAAATGGTTGATTTTCGCCTGAGGTTAGTGTTACTCTCCGATGTAGAGTCTTCCTTTCCATTAAAGACGGCCTTCAGTTTCAGCTTCCTGCAAAACTCAGCCTGTTCACATCAGAGTTTGAAGATGTCTAATGTTGGGGTTGGGACAAATCCCAAGCCCTTGTTCAGTATCCGTACTTGATTTTCAGTAAGGACAGTATTTGTCAGATTAACTACAAGTGATTCGTCGAGCTCGGTCCTGGTTCTCTTTGGACATGCTATGTATCAATATTTGGCGTTGTTGTTCATTCCAGGTCACTCCTTTCCTTCTTCCTCTTTGGGAAGTCTGGCCTCTCCTAAAAAAGGCAGTTGTTGCATATTCTGTGGTCCCATAATTGGGGCTAGTGAGGGTATTCCTTGATGGTATGGATTCATCCAACCATGATAGTTAGGTAGGTATGGTTAGAAAAAAGGTATCAGTTGGTCATTGTAGTTCGGTCTGTGCCATCTGTTCGCTCTTGGACGTTGTTGGTTTCCAAATTGGTTTCTTCCTCCACATTGGATGGAGTCTTCCTCACTCCAATCTGAGTTGTCAGTGGAGTTCCCTCCTGTTGAGTCGGTGTCAGTTGATAGATCTGGTATGACATAGTCATCTTTTGAGTAAGGATACATCTTTCCTTGTGAGAAATGTTTGAGGTCTTTCCCCAGTTTTTGTATCTTGTTCTGGGTGATATAATCTTTTGTTTAATTAATCTCACGGTTGATTCGTTCCAACCTTTTCTTATATACAGAAATATGTACAATTGTTTTCAGTTTTGCCTTACTTATTTGAATTTTTACAGTCAGAGCCACTGACAGTATGATAGCAGTCTTTATTATCAGGACTAAATAGTTCCGCGTGCATTTCCAGGAGATTGAGGACCAATCTTTACGGAAAGTTAGATGCATGGAACATTTTGTACCCATAGGCCCCTTTGTTTAACGCCTGCGGGTATATATATATATATAGATGTGGTATTAGCTATTAACGTTTGATTTTATAAAATTATATATATATATATACATATATATATATATATATAATTTTATAAAATTATATATATGTATGATGGAAAACTACTTTCGGTTCGAGGACCGGATTTTCCTCCAGGTCTCGGGCACATCGATGGGCAGTGTCTTTGCGCCCAGCCTCGCCAACCTGTACGTCCATCTATTCGAACAGAACTGTGTCCTCAACCACAGCAACCCGTACTTCCATCAGGTGGTGCTGTGGAAGAGGGACATAGATGAAGTGCTGGTGGTATGGCGAGGTTCAGCCCATGAGATTAAAGCATCCCATGCCTGGTTAAACCATCAAACCTCCTTCCTGAGATTTACCATCGGGTACAGTGAAGCTAGACTATCATTACTTGACATCTTCATCTTTCTCGAAAATGGACAGTTACAATGTGAACTATTCAAGAAACCTATGTCTAGGAACTCGCTGCTGACATTCGATAGCCATCACCCCAAAGCCCTACGGGAAAATCTTCCTGTAGGCCAGTTCCTGAGAGTGCGCAGAAATTTTTCAACATCAGCACTCTTTGAGAAACATGCTAAGGCACTTTCACTACAACTCCAGGCCCGCGATTATCCCAAGCGGCTCGTACGGTGAGCCTGGAAGAGGGCTTCCAACAGTAATCAAGATGCTTTATTAGATCATAGCATCACTAAACCAGCAACAAACAGGTTGAATTTGGGTACACGTTCTGCACCCTTTCAAATAAAATACAGAAGACGGTATGCAGACACTGGCGCATCCTCAATGCTGCGACAGAGAATATTCTGTTACCCCTGTTTGCATTCAAGCGGGGCCCAAGCCTGCGCGACAGCCTAATTCACACACGACCAAGGTCGCAGGCTAAGAAAGACTCTAACACACTCTGGGATCTTCCGCCTGTACGTGGCCACTATCCATGCCGCTCATGCAGTGTATGCCCACAGACCACAAAGACAGATTCCGTGGACATCGGTACAGGCCGGCCATGGATTCTTAAAACCCACACCAACGGTAACTCTGATCGTGTGATCTACATGATCACATGTCCTTGCTCACTCAAGTATATCGGCCACACTACTCGCAAAGTAAAATTGCGCATTAGTGAGCACAAGAGCACAAGAGCACAATACGCTGTAACAAGCAATCAATGGGCCTGACAAATCATTTTCTATCTTTGAAACACCAAGCGGATGACATGAAATGGTTGGTCTTAGAAGGTCCATGGATTCCCCAACATGTGACTGATATCATCAGATTCCTGTTTATCAAGGAGCAAAAGTGGATCTTCAAGCTCAAATCCGATACAGAAGGCTTGAACGATAACATTCCGTGGGTCTCAATATAATACCCACTCTCCTTCTGTGGTAAATAAAATATTACCCTGTCATAACTTCTATAAATAAACAAAGGGTCATGCATATAATGAGAGGCAGAGTCCGTGGTGTCCGATTCAAAAGGGCTTTATTTCAATAACTCGAGTTAGGGGAGAATCGGTTCCATCACCACTAAGGTTCAGGAAGGGTCTTCTAAACTTTATTCACAGAGTACAATATTTATACATTCGAATTTGTACATAGAGGAGGAGCGCTCCAGGCAGAGCGAGAAAAAGAGAGATAAGAAAATGTGGGCGTGTAAGAGGGCGTACATGTGGGCGTTCACTTGAGGAGTCATAGATGAGTCATAGGTGGGTGGATACATGGAGGGGGTTGCATGGCCAGCTGGAACTTTGACCTACATGTGTGCGCAACTTGGTCATGACGTGCAATTGACGTGTAACTGGGGAAAGCTGACTTTCGGTCTAGTAGGGAGGCCTTCAGTGTCAGGGCGAACAGCACGTCTGGTATTATCTGATATCTTAGGTCCGGGATGTATTGTCTGAAGCAAAGGTTGCTCATCACTAAGAGCCAGTGTGGGCATATATTTCTTCGTTGATTGCGTGGGGGCCGTGGGCTTTCTATGGATGCGAGCTCTGCAAATCACTTAAACGGAGACAGAAAGGCTAGGCCCTATCTCTGCAGACGGGTTCTGTTTACCTCCTTCACCAGGCAGGAATGTGATTCTGTAGAGCAAGCAGATAACTGTTATGCACAATACTGTCTTGGCACCCCGGGCTGGGCCCCTTTCGGCTTAGCCAAAAGTATGCAAGGTCAGGGATACGTAGCTGCAGCTCTCAGAGTGTCTGGAGCCATGAAAACCTTAATTCAGAGACTGGCTCAGGCTGAGCCACAAAATGGGTTCATCTCGATATTAAAAGTGCACAATGTAAACACATGGGCAACATGGGCCTCAGTGCAGAATTAACGTTTCTTTTATGGAAGACTTGGTGACTGGCATCCTAATGTGGGACGTAAATGCAGAGGCATCATTATTGCAGGCCATAGAGGGAAAATGCATGAGTGACATGCACATACACTAAACGTTGGGGTACACGCAGGGGACACATTGGCCATGTAAAATTTCTTTTTCCTCACTTCGACACCTTGTATCGAGTCCATTGACAAACTAACAGTGAGTTCACTCAACTTGGGCATGATGATAATAGCACTAGGACAATCTATTTAGGCTGCATCCACCGCCCATATACCACAGAATTGAGAACAGCATTAGAAGGGGAGAATCTTGATGTAACTCTGGATTAATTCTACAGTTTCAAATGCCACCCTTATTGAACACCACCCCAGTCCACTAGCGGTGGACTGTGGCTCCTAAGCAGCGGATTCTTTTTTCACTCTAACGATAATAAGCATATCTAGCCCTGGCCATATAAGGAGTCCTAATGTCACTGCACTGATGTACCACGATTGGGTTGTAGCTAATAGTTATATACGAAACAATTGAGATGCCGTACAGTGGGAAGGCAGTGCATCAATTCGTAACTTACAATAAATAGTTGTCACACTTAATGAGCACCACCCAAGACCACCAGTGGGGTATTGGCGGATTGTGTTTCTCTAGAAGCCATCTCTCTTATTCCAAGTCTCTAATATGATAAACATAACATTTTTTTGGGGCTAGGAGGGGATTTCGGAAGTAACCACATAGGTGCAACACGATTTGATCTTGAGCTAATAGCTTTACATAGAACCATTGATAAGTCACATTGTTGTTAGGCATTGCCATAACCTGTAACCAATAAATTTGAATAATTGGTGTTTTTTGAAAAATTCCATCTGGAACGTAATCGTGCTTTAGCTAGCCACCAGTTTATTGATGCAGTAGTCTATTTGCTCATGGGTAGTACTAATGAGTGTACATTTTTTGTAAAGGGACAAGTGATCTAGTAGGAATTAAACGTTTGGCCAATATCAGAAACGTTCCTATGCCGCTATTTATAAAGGAATTTCCTTTTATACAATTCAAAATGCATGCTTCACAAGACGTTCTGGTAGCATCTATACTACTTGTGCTGACGCTGCCTCTTTTCTCGTGGAGCTGTGCGCGCATGCGCACCCTGATTTAATCTTGAATACTAACACGCATTGTTTTGAGATTAGCGTCTCAGGCAGACGCTGCCGTTTGGAGTAAATAACAGATCGCGATCAGCATACACGCGTTAATCGGCCATCTGAATAGCGTCTGAGTTAGACGCTACTCCAGGATTATATCATCCGTCGTCTACTATGTTGATTACAAGCATGCCCGGGCCACGTAACAACATCACGGCGCTACATTGGCCCAAGTACTAATGATGGCTCGTTCAGCCAATTAGAGCCAGTATAAAGACAGACACTTTCCTGGCCTGAGTACCTCCTTTACTGCTTGCAGACTGCAAGGGGGTACCGACGGACAGGTAAGGGATACTGATTTTAGGCTCTTGTTGCTCAAAATTGTTTGTGCTTTCCTGACTTGAATATTTGGTAAAGTTATATTTATGACAGAGACTATTAGGAGAGTATTGTTTCTGCTTGGGTAAATACCTCAGTTGTATACCAGGCGCCCACTTGAGAAATGTATAAGATATCTTGTTTCCTTGCATATATACTTTCCTTATGTGTACCAGAAAAAACACAGTATATTAGTGAGTATATGTTGTCCAGTCACATGGGCTATAGGAACCTTCATTGAATACCAGTAATTTATTGGTTAAATTAGACTCCATTAGAGAATGAACTACACTAATGGAATTGATCATTTCACAATTCAGGGATCAACCTGCTGCACTTCATGGTGTTGAAAACATTGAACATATATTTTTTGATTTTGGTTGTAATAATTCATTTGTGATTCTATAAGTTTAACAGAGGGAACAAAATGGATGATGAAATTACCTTCTGCTCCCTTATTTTACTTACAAATAGAGCGGGCCTCAACCACGAGCAGTTGCCGGGTGAGGGGAGGCATACTCCCACAGCGTGTTGGGTGAGTACTAATGTGTTCTAGAAACTTAATATTGCCTAATGAAGTCACATAATGGGCTGGTTGAGTTGATTAATATTTATAATCGATTGTCTGACATTTAAACCTCTATGCTCGGAGTACTTTTGTTTACCACTGTAAGTTTGACCCTTTTTTGTTGACAAACACCCTTTTTTGTTGACAAATTCCCTTTTTTGTTTTAGGAAAGAAGAGATAGCTCTTACCTACACACACATGGTATTCATGTATGGTAGGGTAGTAATAAACCACTGATATACTCATTCTTCTATGTGATGCTTTTTCACATTTTATATATCACACTAACTGTGTTTTTCCGGCAGTAGCATATTACATCTATTAGGTCCTGAAGAAAGCCGGGCTAAGTAGGCAGAACGGCTGAAACCTGTCGACCTCACCTCTTGACAGGAGATAGTAAATTTGTTCTATACTATCAGGCAGTTTTTATTTATGGCATTTGGACAATACCCAATAAACATATTGTTTGTCCTCGTAGTCATTTTTATCTCACTTTCTCACTAGCACTGCACTCCATCAGTTGTATCATATTTTGACAAGCATTCTGGCTGACATCATCAGGAGTATGAGATCAAGTATTTGATCTTGTTAGCCTTCGAGCAACACTGGCTACTCTGACTCTACTCCTGTAGATTTCCAGATGACGAGGCTCCGCCGAATGGGTGGGCTGATGGAAATCATACTCATAGCAGACGCTGGGCAAACTATTTGAACCTGGTGAGCTTTTTCTTTGGAGCATTTAGAGGTTTATTTGTCTTATTTTTAGACTGACTATCTCCCTGTAGTTGTTCAGTTACCACCAGTACCCATCAGTAAAAATTTGGGGGCACAGTAGAACTTTCTGCTCCTCTGTCTTTCTGGACTTTTGTTGCCTCTTTCTGTATTTGTCTTGCTTCTTTCCACGCTTGTCTTCCTCTTTCTTCACATGTCCCACCTTTGTAGGCATAGTTAGAAATTAGCATTTAAAAAAAGCATTGAAATTCACTGAAAAAACCATAGGTTTCAGGCATGTAATAGTTAGAAATTAGCATTTTTAAAAAACAACTTGAAATTCACTGAAAAAACAGGTTTCAGGCACATTATAGTTAGAAATGACCATTTAAAAAACCTTTGAAATTCACTGAAAAAAAACATAGGTTTTAGGGACATTATAGTTAGTTGGACATTTCACTTGTACAAAACCATGGAAATTCCCCCGTTATAGTCACTTCAGCTAACTATAACTCGCGCCCCCGCAATGCACTGCTGATGACGTTACATATTACATCATTCATGACATGGTCAGTGACATCACTGATGACATCACTGATGACATCTCAAATGACATCACCGATGACATCACTTATTACATCATACACGCAAAATGTTATGCACCTCCTCACACTCTAATGTAACCTTTGATACACCCACTGTAAAATACAGACTACCATTTTCAAAACCATCGACACACCAATACCAGTTACTACATATGCACTCACTGATTCCTAGGTCTACACACACATCCACTCATTCACCCATACAATCACTCATACATACAGTCACTCATCAATACAACACTATCATGTGCACTCATACACCTATAAAGACACTCACACACCACCACTCATCCATGGAGTTACTCACACACCTAGTCAGTCATGCAAAGAATCAATCACACTCCCATTTCCTCACCTATACAGTTATACACATACCACCACACGTATTCAGACATATACTAACACATACTTACTCTCTTATACAATCACTGATACAAGTACACACTCATCCATACAGCCACTCTCACAATCACTGACTCTCACGTATAGTCATTTATATACTCCAACTCTCACATACACTGCCTTTTACATATGTTGTTACTTTGACAAGTGCCACTGAGACATCCAATCTCTCACCAACACACCCATACACACACTCACTAGCCCATACAGCTGTTTCCACATGCACTCTTCAACCCATACACCCAGTGAATCAACCACTCACACATCTATGCACAGAGTCACACACCTCCCACCTACCACACACACACTCAGTCTCCCATGCAAATACTCAGGCAACCAATCAATATCCCATATAGACACTGGTGTGGCTACTGACCAACACATGCAGCAGCTTACACAACAACAGACATACTGATACACACATTCAGACAGTTTAGTCACTAACCCATGCATTCAGTAAGACACATTTAATCACTCACTTATACAGTCAATCACACACCTCCTAAATCCTTCATCCAGACACTTAAACATCCACTCATTCATCGATACACCTTGGTATATATGTAAAACATATTTAAACGTTACAGGAAAACACAGTCACTGGATGATGTCATCAGTGTGTCATCAGTGATGTCATTTGAGATGTCATCAGTGATTTAATCAGTGATGTCACTGATCATGTCATGAATTATGTAATATGTGCATTGCGGGGGCACGAGTTATAGTTAGCTGAACTAACTATAAAGTGGAAATTTCTATGGTTTTGTACGAGTGAGATGTCCAACTAACTATAACGTCCCTGAAAACTATTTTTCTGTGAATATATATATATATATATATAACATGTAAATGTCATTTTAGCTCGTAACGTTTTTATGGTTTGTGAGATACATGTGTTTATGCAATTTTTGCATTTGATCAATGTCACTTCTGCACATTAAGTCACTTTATTTTCATTTTTTCACCAGATCTCTGTGAGGAGTAACAAGAGAATGCAATGCACAGTCATTTGACCATTCTACACGTATGGCAGTTGCACGTATGAATTGGAGCACGGGCGGCGGTTGCCCAGCACATTTATGATGGTACCACCGGTTGTCCACTAGCGGGATACATGCAAGAACTTGGCCACGTTTTTCCCACTGGGCACCATTGAGACTTTGATTTGAGTCGTTGCCCACTGGGGCGGTATTCAGTCTTTGGATGTTGCAATTCCAACCTGCAGCTAAGGTTGTTATTTAGCTAACCATAAGGCAAGGTTGCACATTACCGGGGGATAGTTCAACTTCACCCAAGCTCACGCGCAATAAGGATAAGCAACACTGTTATTCACGCGCGATTTAAGGAGAAGTAACACTGTAATTTAAGTGTTTTCTCTAAACGTTCAATGCATGATTATGCCACACGCAAAGTAATGCGTTCTCATTGCCATTATGAACATCCCGCTACAATGTGGTTTTGAAATGTGCATGCCGATGTTCAATTTAAGGAGAAGTAACACTGTAATTCAAGTGTTTTCTCTAAACGTTCAATGCATGATTATGCCACACGTAAATAAATGCGGTCTCATTGCCATGTATTTATTTATGAACATCCCGCTACAATGTAATGTGCATGCCGATGTTTATTTAAAAGAAAAGTAACACTGCAATTCAAGTGGTTTCTCTTAACGTTCAATGCATGATTATGCCAGACGCAAAGAAATGCGTTCTCATTGCCATTTATTTATTTATGAACATCCCGCTACAACGTGGTTTTGAAATGTGCATGCCGATGTTTATTTTATTTTGTTTATTCTTTCATTGGATTTGAACTGCCATTGAATTGTGCATTGTAGCTCGTTTTGGTTGAATCCTGCGAGTCTGTTTACCATTTCACAAATGTCATGTGACCGTATTTAAAGCACTAAGGGCCCGATGTAGGTAAACGCGATTTTCCGATTTCAAAATACCGAGGCGGGCCGAATCGGTATTCTGAAATCGGAAAACGAGATGTAGGAAAAAAATACCGAATGAATACCGAATCGGTCGGCATCGGTAATGAGAATCGGTACGTTCCGATTCTGCTCGGTCCGAATCGGAAAGTACCGAATCGGCCAACAACGAATCCGAAATCACTGATTCGTCTACCACCGATTCGGATATTCCCGAATCGGCGAATACCGATTCGGTAAAAGCCGAATCGGTAACATCCGATTCGGCAATCATAGACCCATGGCGAAAAAGCCCATAGGAATGCATTGAAAGAACCGATTCGGCTTTTACCGAATCGGATAATACCGAATCGGATTTCACCGATTCGGATATTACCGAATCGGTAAAAGCCGATTCGGCAATAGGCGATTCAGCCAATGAGGTGGCTCCCCCTCCCCCACCCAAACAGGGAGTGGCAACCCTGGCAGGTGCAGCTAATTAAGAAGTTTCTAGAAGTATCTGGAAAGCCTGCCTGAGCCCAACACACACAGTTAGCAGCAGTTGGAGAAGGAGGTTGCAAACTGAACAGGAGAAAATGGCAGATCAGTCTGGAAGCCAGAAGTCCTCCCAGAAGAGGAAGCCCAAGTTCACCACCACCGAACTTCAGGTGCTGGTTGAGGAGGTGGTGAGGGTGCACCGCCAGCTGTTTGGCAAGCTGTCCCTCAACGTGCCAGACAGCACCAAGAGGAGAATCTGGGCCGACATCGCCCAGAAGGTGAATGCTGCGGGTGTCACCCCCAGGTCCATCGAGGAACTGAAAAAAAGGTTTTATGACATCCGCAGCCTCACGAAGAGGAAGCTGGCTGACATTCAAAGGCAGGCTGGACACACTGGAGGAGGCCAGAACCCGGCGCCACCCCTCACCGATCTGGAGGAAATTGTCTCCAGCACCATCGAGAGGGAGAGCATCGTAGGAATCGGGACCCTGGACAGCTCTGCGAGAGCCACAGCTACAGGTAAGAAGCATGCGCATCATGACACACCCTACCAGACACCTCCCCATTAGACACAATGCATAGACAAACACCAGCACTGTACTGTCACCAACATACAAGAGACAAGCATCATGGTACATGTAGTCAGCAGAAGTTAGCCAAATATGTCAGTGCAGAATCACAAGACAGGAAACAGGGTGACACGGTGTAAGGAGATGCAAGGACATGTGGAATGCCATAATTGTACTGACTGTAATACATCGGCACTCAGTTTACAAATGCTTCTTTGTACCTAGGGGCCCCATCAGGCGGAACTACTGTGACAGCAGAGGGAGCTGCAACGTCCAACACTGCAGTCGCAGGGCCGAGCACCAGCCAGGCTGGCCAGGAGGAGGAGGAGGATGAGGAAGGAGACACCCAAGGGCTAGGAATGGAGGGTGACCTGGTCATTGACTTCCAAGCAGTGCACTCCCCAGTACTGCCCAGCTCACCCCCCTTGCAATTCTCACCAGACAACTCCCCTACAAGGCAGACCATTCCGCCTACACCAGCTCCTGCCACAATCGTGGCCTTGCCACCTGTCCAACCAGTCCTGGGAGCAGGGGCTCAGGGACCGGCCAGCACCACACCCCCACCAGTGGCACCCCAGCCCACTCTGCAGGCCGGAAGCAGCAGTGCCCGACGCCGTGCCACCACCACCACTGCTGCACCAGCACGGGAGGGCAGTGTGTTCCTGGGCCTGGAGGGACAGATGGTTAAAATCCAGCGCCAACAGGCCAGATCCACCATGGCCTGCCAACGCCAGCTCCTGCAGCACAACATGCAGATGGGGGAGTTGGTGAAGGGTTTCCAGGCTGTTGTGGACAGCAACAAGGAGGTGGCAGCAGGGTTAGGCAGGCTGACCACTGCCATCACCCACTCATCCGCCAGACAGGAGGAGCATGAGGTTGCGCGCAGGAGGCCCGGGTGCTCAACCGGGCCATGGCCCGCCTTGCAGCGGCGACCGCACAACTGTGCCATCGCAGCTCTAATCAAGAATCTGTGCTCAGTCAGCATACGGCTGAGCTGACTAGGGGGATGGCCAGGATCACCACGGCCATGGAGGCCATGTTAATATCAAACGCCGCCTCCAATCCTGCCCTGGACCTGGGTGATGCTGGAGACAGCAGCAGCCGCAGCAGCCCGGCCAGCGCTGCATCAGAGCCACGGAGGAGCACCAGGCGATCCGCTGATGCTGCTGGGCATTCGGAGGGGGCCGAGGGACACCCCAGTGGGTCTGGCAAGCGGGCCAAAAAATACCCTGGCAAGGGGGGATGAGCAAACCAGAACCCTGGACTTTATTTGAGTTTACAATCTCCATTTTTTGATGCACATCAGTGCGGTAACTGTGGTGCATCACTATTAAAATTTATTTTTTTCAAAGCAACATTTAGCTGTCTTTGCATCTGTACTCAGTCAGAAATATTTCTCAGTGATCTCCTCACGTCTGTATCTGCCATCACTTGGCGTACACACCCCAGCTGGCTGTGTCAGTGGCACAGCTTCGTCGTCGTCATAGTCCTCGTAGTCAGACAACTCCACCTCAGTGCCCTTCTTGACCGCAAGGTTGTGTAACATTGCACATACAGCTATGATCTTGCAGCAGGTGATGGGGGTATACTGCCTTGCACCTCCACTCTTGTGCAGGCATCTGAATCTACTTTTCCAGATGCCAAAGGTCCGTTCAACAACATTCCTTGTGCGTATGTGGGCCCGGTTATACCTCCTTTGGCTGGGTGTGGAGGGGTTGAGGTAGGGGGTGAGTATGAATGAGCGGAGGGCATATGCACTGTCGCCTGGAAGAGAAAGGGGTCACATTAGACACATGCATACATGTATTCCACCTACCTACTATGTGTTATGGGGGTCTGATGATGTGTCTCACCTAGGAGGTATCCTTCTCCAAATTCGCCTGCCATCAGCCGTGCATATATGCCGCTCTGTTGGAATATATAGGAGTCATGGGTACTCCCCGGAAATTTTGCTACCAGGTCTGTGATGGTGCACTTGGCATTGCAGATCACCTGCACGTTGATGGTGTGTGTAGATTTCCGATTGCGGTATATATATGTATTCGGTGTCCGCTGGTGGGCAAATCGGAATGTGTGTGCCATCTATGCAACCGATGATTTGGGGAAATTGTGCCATCTGGTAGAAGTCAGCTTTAGTTTGTAGCAGTTCTGCGTGGGTTGCAGGGAAAGAGATGTATTGGTCCATCCTGTCTATCATGGCGTCAAGGAATATGTGGAAGAACCTTGACAGGCTGCTCTGGCTCACCCCTCCTGCTGCTGCTACTCCACTTTGATAGCTGCCAGACGCTACTAGGTGTAGGCTGCATAGCACCTGGACGTGCGCAGGGATGGCGTGTGCCCTTGGGGTGTGGTGGTCCAAGTATGGCTTAAGGTCCCTGATGAGCTCAAGTATGGTGTCAGAGTCCAGCCTGTATCTCTGTAGGATCTCAGCCTCAGTGAGCATGAACAGGGTTATCCTCTGTCTGTAGACCTGTTCATTTCTTAGCCATTCCCTCTGTCCTTCCTGCTGTAGCCGTAGCCGCCTCGCAATGACATAGAAAGCTGCCATCCTGCAAGTTGCAATGCATTTTGGGACTGTTTATATGGGTTGGAGTTGGTTACCACCTGATTGCAATCCATGGTAAATACCGAGTGAATTCTACCGATTTCGAGCCGATTTCGGTGTTTCTGTGCCTCCCTACATCTCCCCAACTGTCGGAATCGGGGAATTTCCCGATCGGAGATTCATACGAATCGGCATGTTTTCCGATTCGGCTCATGTCCGATTCGGTATTTGTACCGATTCGGTACATGGACCGAATCGGTGATTTTCCGATTCGGTGTCACTTACGATTCGGTAATGGGACCGAATCGGTGATTTTCCGAATCGGTGTCACTAACGAATCGGTAATGGGACCGAATCGGTGATTTTCCGATTCGGTGTCACTAACGAATCGGGAATTGGACCGAATCGGTGATTTTCCGATTCGGTGTCACTAACGATTCGGTACATGGACCGAATCGGTATTTGCATCCGAATCGGTGTTTTTCCGATTCGTTCCATATCCGATTTTCGGTATGTACGTATCGGATTCTTTCCCATTCGGTACTCATTCCGATTCGGTTTACTGTCCGATTATTTCTGTTTTGGGTTCCCTACATCTGGATGGCTGTTTACCGATCGGTAAGGGCCAAAAATCGGTATTTTCGGCCGTTACCGATCGGTAACGCCCTACCTACATCGGGCCCTTTGTCACTCTCACTCACGCTCGTGAACAAGAGGAAAACTTCCTCGAAACGCGTCGAGTGGAGCTAACATTAAAAGCTTGTTAAACTGCACAAGCTGGCCCGGACATTCCTTCTTCATTGAGTTGTGAAAATCTTTGATATATATATATATATATATATATATATATATATATATATATATATATATATATATATATATATATATATATATATATAAACATTTTATAAAATCAAAAGGTAATGGCTAATACCAGACCTAAAAAGAGTTCTGATGCAGCCAAAAAAACGGAGGCAGCAACGCTTTATTAAGCAATCTATCTAAAAATAACCAGGCCAATTCCAGGAGAAACAATGGCAGCATTACAGCACTGCAATATGGATCACAAGGTTTGGTCCCTTGAAATTTACAATCTTCTTAGCCACACCTGTATTAATGGCAGCCACAGAGTCAGTGTGCAAATATTATGCAGACAGCCTCACCCACCTCATGACATTTTTAATAGGCAAAATTTAAGCAGGCAAACACATTGTAATAATAAAAGACAATGATGTATTGAAGTCATGCTGCTGCAAATAGATTTCATAAAAGCAATGAAGAAATCTAAAAGAAAAGCTGTTTCTCAGCAAGCAAATCTATGTTTAAAGTAATAACGTATGCAGTGTTAACATTAGCGTTCTGTATGTTTAAAGGATGCTCGAATAATAAATCCGGAGAGCCTCGCAGAAGTGCTATTTGCCGATACTGTCTCGGAGGCAAAACCTTTCCATAGATGCACCACTCTGTTCTGACACTCAGT
This sequence comes from Lissotriton vulgaris, assembly GCF_964263255.1. Taxonomy (NCBI): domain Eukaryota; kingdom Metazoa; phylum Chordata; class Amphibia; order Caudata; family Salamandridae; genus Lissotriton; species Lissotriton vulgaris. The sequence goes on from NC_141687.1 coordinate 886,872,547, forward strand.
TTCAATTGAAAAGAGATGACTGGAAGCACGAAGAGGAGACAATACAGTATATGGTCGGGTTCTATCAAATGACTTTAGATTAGAGGAGTTCATGGAGTTCTGTGAGGTGCTGAAAAAACTCTGCTATGCTCCGCAGAGTTCCGTAAGCGGCAGAGTGAGGTAAGTTGTACTTAGAAACAGCACATGATTCTAGAGCTTTTAGTTAGTCAAATAATGAACTCCCCATAAAGAACAGTTCCAGAAACTCATCTGAGTTCCCTAGTGAAGGGAAGTAGTGTGGCTCACTGGTTAGAGGCGGCAGACCCGAGAGCAGAGGACGGCCCGTGACCAGGGTTCGATTCCCGGCGCGGCAGGTTTCTGGACCAGGGTCAGCGGACTCGATAATTCTCTCGCCTCGGTGCCCACTCTGATCAGCGATCACACTCGGCAACTCTGGGCATTAGCTTGCCTCATCTTCACTAACGGCCCCACCAGACTGCCGGGGATGCCTGGTCTCACCCTGGAGATACCCATTAAGGGACCATCTCTCAGGGAAGCCAGGAAGGGTTTCGCAGCGGTCGAAGCGCCTTGGGACCCTACGGGTAAGTAGTGCGCTATATAAATGCCAATACATTTACATTTACATTTACATTTAGTAAGTTTCAGTTGCAACTGTTAATTAAATCAAGGAAAACTTAATCACAGCAGTAGCTATGATCAACTGTAGGAGAAAGCCTCCGAGCAAAAAGCTCAGGGTAAAAGGTAATCACTGTTAGCATTAGCACTAGGCAATCCAGGCAATAATAAAGGAAAATAATGCATAAAGCATTGAGGGTAAGATGGCATGGAAAGGAAGAATGGAGCAGTCTCTCTACCTAGGAACACGTATATATGAAAACATAAAACATTTGCAACATTCAGCACAATTCAATCATCTTTGTCCAATGGAAAGAGGTCTTCCGATGGTCTGTTGTCTCTCTTCTCTTTTCTCATAGTAAACATTTTTGCCAGTGAGCAGTTATATAAAAGTTTTTAATATGCCTTGCACGTGCCTCGCCCTAGCCCCTGAGACTAAACCCCCGCTCCCTAAGAACACCTGGGTTAGGAAATGGGGCAAAGCCGACATGCCATCTTTCTGCTCGTCTCTAGCCAATTCCAGCCCTGACCTTTCCGGCCTTGCAGCTCCTGCTCAGCTGGCTACCATCAATAACTGGCTGACCCAAGCGGGCAACGAATTCGCCCCCTTGAGGCGAATCACGGTCAAACGAGCCCACGCTGCCAACCGCTGGTTCACCTTAGACCTTAAGGAGAAGAAATTGGCCACACGGAGAGCCGAGCGAGCATGGAGAAGAGCGTACTGCCCTGTTCTAAAAGCCACTTACTTAGCTGTTCTCAAGACATACAAACAAGGCATTCTTGATGCCAAAACTGAATTCTACTCTAATAGGATTCTGGCAGCGGAGTCCCAGTCAAAAGAAATTTTTGCCACTGTGCACGAACTGGCTTCATCTGATAGAGCCACGGCTACGATTACCCCCTCCCAACCCCTCTGCGATTCGCTCAACGATTTCTTCATTGAAAAGGTCACAAAGATTAAAACCAATATTCCTCCTCCATCCTCCACATTCATTAATCCCTCCCCTCCTTCCACCACTTCTAAACTAACCACCATTCCCCCCCTGACCAAAGCCACTCTCCACCCCTTACTTCAAAGGGTGAAGTCGGGCTCCCCCCTGGACTTTGCCCCTGCCCATATCCTTAAGAAATCTTTCTAGCTTGTCCTACTCCGCCCCTCACACTCCTTAATGATTCACTTAGCAATGGGGTCGTCCCTACCCCCCATAAATCTGCGGTCGTCATCCCTATCTTAAAAAAGGCCGGCGCCGACCTATCATCCCCTTCTAACTATCGCCCCATCTCTCTCCTGCCTTACTTTGGTAAGGTTTTAGAAACCCACGTGACTAGCACCCTGAGCACCCACGTGGAGACTAATCACTGCCTCTCCCCTTGCCAGGCGGGCTTTCGGCCCCTTCACTCTACGGAGAAGGTGGTGATCTCAGTGATGGACGGGCTACGTGAAGGCATTGATACCAACCTCTCGCAAGCCCTCATCCTCTTAGATCTGTCCGCCGCTTTTGACATGGTGAACCACTCCATCCTTCTCACCCGTGTCAGGGCGGCGGGCATAGAGGGGTTAGCCTTCTCGTGGCTCGAGTCTTTCCTGAGCGAGAGGGCTCAGGCGGTCCATCTTGCTGGTTTCACCGCTGCCTCCCGCAAGGTAGTGTGTGGTGTTCCCCAGGGTTCTTCACTTTCCCCTCTTTTGTTTAATTTATACATCTACCCCCTCATTTTTATGTTGCAGCAGCTTGAGGTCACGGTGTTTAATTACGCCAACGACCTCCAGCTAATTTTAAACCTTTCCCACTCTCCCTCATCCGCCCAGAATGTCCAAACTGTCATGTTGTTCATTCAGGACTGGATGAACTGCAACCACCTCAAACTCAATCCTGACAAGACAGAGCTGGTCTTGACCCGAGGTGGTTGCAGCCCCTGGTCTCCGTCCCACTGGCCCCTTTCACTTGGTGTTCCCCGACTCTCAGTTCCCAAAGTCAAAACTCTCGGCATTCTTCTCAATTCCCAACTTTCTGTTCACTCTCAGGTCAGTTCTGTTGTGTCCTCTTGTTTCTTTTCCCTCAGGACAATCAGGAAGATTTCCCGCGTCTTTTCCCTCCCGGCTCTAAAAATCATCGTGATGGCAATGGTGCTCTCACGCCTTGATTATGGCAACATAATCTATAATGGCGCGCCGGCCTATTCTATTCACCGCCTGCAACTAGTGCAGAACCAGGCTGCTCGCCTGATTCATGGCCTGCCTAAATTTCACCGTGCCACCCCCCTTCTGCAGGCGCTACACTGGTTGCCTGTGAGAGAGCGAGCCTTATTCAAACTCGGCTGCCTCACCTTCCAGGCCAGAATGGGCACCGCCCCTGAGTTTATATGCTCTGCCATCAAGCCCTATATACCAGGTAGATAACTCCGCTCCACTCACATGGCACTCCTGACCACCCCACGCTTCAAAAAGAAGAAGGCTGGTGGAACAAAATTTGCTGTCCTCGCCCCAGCTTTTTGGAACTCCCTTCCTGTGGGACTTCGCACTACATCTTCCTACATAGAGTTCCGGAAAAACCTTAAAACCTTACTCTTCTCCCGAGCTTTTGCTGCCTAATCCCCCTTGCCACTGACGTTGGTCGTAATCTGCAAAGCGCCATGAAACCGCTTGGTAAAAGCGCGCTAAATAAATATTTTTAAATTCAAAATTCAAATTCACTATGTTGTGCCTTGCCCTTTTTGCAGATATTTCCCCAAACTTTTTGCCTCCTATTTTGTCTCACCTATTTTCGTTGGCTGTAGGACTCTGGGAACTTTATCACTGCTGATCAGTGCTAAAGTGCATATGCTCAGTGTCTAAATTGTATTGGTGATTGGTTATCCATGATTGGCATAATTTATTTACTGGTAAGTCCCTCGTAAAGTGCACTATATATGCCCAGGGTCCTTACATTGAATGCTACTAGTGGGCCTGCAGCACTGGCTGTGCCACCCACATGAGTAGCCCTGTAAACCTGTCTCAGGCCTGCCATTGCAGTGTCTGTGAGTGTAGTTTTAAACTGCAATGTCTACCTGACAAGTACTTCCACTTGCAAGGCCCAACCCTTCACGTTTGCTACATGTAAGGAACACCTAAGGTAGGCTCATGGTACTCATTTGGGCAGGGGGCAGTGTATGTGAAAGGTAGGACAGGTGTGTTTTACATGTCCTGACAGTGAAATACTGGCAATAAAATTTTTCTCTATTGCAAGGACTGTCACTCTAGGAAAGTGGGCATTTTTTTGATTGACCATCCTGTGCCTCTGCCTACCTGTGGAATACATTTCTGGTTTAGACTGTCAGGGGCCTGTTTGTGTATCCACTCTTGACAGTCACATTAACAGAGATAAGATGTGCCCTGCATATCCTGATGGCCCGTCACCAGGCTGATGGGCAGTCCTGAGATAGAGTGGTGGATTTGCCACCTGCACTTGAATAGGGCTGTGCCTGGCGTCTCACAATGCTGTCTCCACGTCTGGAGCCATGACCAGGCAGGACAAGAACTTGTGCACTACAAAGACAATCCTTTGAAGAATGCCTAATTCAAAGGCCAAAAGATTTATGAGTATTGGACCTAAAACCCCAGACTTGCTCAAAATGCTGTCTCCATTCCCAGGGGTGGGTCTGGAGGGAAGACACGGCAGGAGAAGAACGTGTGCACTACAAAGAAAATCTTTTGAAGAACGCCTTTACTTCAAAGGTCAAAACTCGTTGACCGGGCGGGAAAGCAGCGGACGGTCTTTCCGTCTGCCGCGGTCTCCCCCGCCATAGTAATACGGCGGGGTGGAAATGGGTGGTGGGCGGGGTCGGATCACGGGCAGATAGCCACTGCCATGCGGGCGGTGGGGGTCTGCTCGTGATCCTAATAGGCCCCTTAGTTTATGTCTATGCTCTGGTGTTAAAGTTAGTTCATTTAAACTTGTAACATGATAAATCTTCAGGATTAATATGCCAAAATAGCTAATCTTCGGGTGCTGATTGGAGTTTTACCAGCGCTAAAGAAGTATCACACCCTCTATTCCAAGCACAACAACAGACTCTAAGGGTGCTTCAAAGTTATAGGAGGAAAACACCCAACTCCTCGCTGCGTAATCAGATGATTAGGCACAATCAGATTTCACAAGGATTGAAGCACTCCACATGTGATAGCCCAAATTCAGCTTAGTCCATATAAAAAGACATCCAGAGAATCTCCCATGCAGATTATCTTCTTTTATTCCTTTAAAGTTCAGATCCAATCCCAACCGGTTGGGATTGGATCTGAATTTTAAAGGAATAAAAGAAGATAATCTGCATGGGAGATTCTCTGGATGTCTTTTTATATGGACTAAGCTGAATTTGGGCTATCACATGTGGAGTGCTTCAATCCTTGTGGAATGCCAAAATAGCTATCTCCTTCCCAATCAGCTGGCAACAGGAAATAGGCATTTTGTCCACAAATGTAATAAATCCCTGATTGCATTTTCGGATCCCTGTAGTATCTGCCAAGATCCCCCTGTCAATTTGAATGTGTGTTCACGGCTACTAATCCTTACATGTCTTTTTGATGTTCTCTTTTTGTAAACGCAAATTTTCCTTTTGTGTCGGATGTCTAGTCAGAGTTTAGGGTAAATCATCTTCTTTCTAAATTAATTTTCTTCTTTCTTTCATGCATTCTCTAGAACATCACCCTTTTTGTCTGAAACTTTTGTCATGTATATTGACCTTTCTTTTAAATCCATTATACATGCCTTTTTTACAAGTCGTATTAGACAGGTTAAATTGTTTTATACGCCTGTACACTATCTATAAGTGCATGGTGAAAGAAATAATACCAGACTGTGTCCATCTCTTTTACTTGTGGCTGTAAATCCATGCTTTCTATCAAGGGTACTCTAGAAAGTACTAAATTATGATTAGAATAAAAGTATTCAAAATGCCCTCATTTATAAACTAATAATAATAAAATAGTACAGGAAACGGCATAAGACAAAGGTATGAGATAGTATGTAACCTTTTAAGAAACAGAAGTGGGTAAATGTACACAAATATAGCAGTCCTTTGCTTCCATAGCATTAGTGTATTCTTGAACTAACCTAGAATAAATGTTAGTAGAATATTCATCCTTTTTATAGCTTACAAAGGCATAACTAAGAGAATTTCCTCTAAGGTCAGGCGTGTATTAGTATGATTCCTTCCATTTAAGCTCTGACTCAGTTGTCAAATAAAGCCCAATTAGCACTATAGTGATCATTATTACTGTTATAACAAAAATCGATCACTAGACACACTTACAGTTATTTCTAATGCAGCACATTACTCTATGAGTCAAACAAAAGCTTAGTTTAGTAGTTTTATTGAATGGTTGCTCTGATACAGTTAGTGCTCTCCTATTTTGTTGCGGTTCAGATTTCAAAATAGACAATTCTTAAACCTACTGTGTGTTCTTCTAAAATGCTATCCCTAACTCTTCTGTAGCTTTTTCTTGGGCCGAGATTAATCTTCTGCAAAATAAGCAACTAAAATAATACACCAATCAATTTTTAGAGTTTCTTCTTACTGTCTTTCCAACTTTTTTTTCCTTCAAAACATGTTCAAATTAGTTTGTGATGTCTTTTGGCTTTCAGCATGCCTGTAACAGTTCAGGATTCGCATTGCACAAGTCTTCTAGTTTAACGTTCAGATCAGTGTCTGCATAATAGGACCATTCAGGTGCAGAGTATTTGCTACATGGTACTCATGCTCTTTTGAATCTCCGTATTACTGGTTGATTTGTATCTATATCACTTACTTTGTCTGTTTTGTCTTCTTTAGGTATGAACTCTGGATTCAGAGCTACTGAATTACTCATTGGGTTCTTGATTGCATAGATCTTTGGCCATACTGCCTGCCTATTTATTCTCCTTACTCTGGTATTTATTGCTTCACCTTGGTCGTTTTTGTCTTCTCACACCACTCCTTGAGTACTTTCAACTTGGGCCCCAATCTATACTTTAACCTCTTAAGTGCTACGTCGGGGCGTTGGCCGACGGCAGCACTACCTCCCCAGTGCTGCGCATGACCATTGGACGTCCATTCAGCACAAGTTCCAATGGACAGCGCAGCACTGGGGAGGGATATTTGCGCCGCATTTAAGGTGTTAATTTTGTTAGTGATCTCAATACCACTTTGTGTTACTTCAAGCACTTGCACTTGTCTTCTCATTTGCTGAACTTCACCCCTTTCTTCTTCTGGCACTGGTGCAGTTGGTGTGTGTGGGCTCTCTTCTGGCGGTGCTACCACCAAAGCTCTTCTTCCAGGATCGAAGACCAAAGGCACTTTTTCTGGATTGCTCACTATTTTGGTGTGTGAGACATGAATCCAGTTTGCAACTCCAGCACACTTAACAGCAGTGTTCATAGTCAAGATTGCTTGGAAGGGGCCTTTCTATTTGGGTTCCAGACAGGTTTTCCAGATGTGCTTCTTGATGACGACCCAATCTCTGGGACGGAGGTCATGGTACGTTTCTTTGTAGAAGTCTGGTGTGGCCGCTGATACCTGATGAGAGACAGAAAGAACCACATCAGCCAATTCTTTTCAGTAATCCAAGATTATGATGTATGTAATATACACAAGGGCATTTGCTGTATTTGCAGTTATAGCTGGTAATCTCATTGCCCTGCCCATCAGGATTTCATGTGGTGATAGTCCTGTTTCCTTTCTGGGGAACGTTGATTGCTCTTTAACACCAAAGGTAAAGCATCTGGCCACTTTAGGGAGGTTGGAGCACACACCTTTGCCCACTTGGACTTGATGGTACCATTCAATCGTACCATGATGCTTGGTGCTTCTGTTCTGTAATTGCAAAGTAATCTTTGCTCAATCTGTAAGGCTGTACAAAACATCTACATCAGCTCATTGTTGAAGTGTGTTCCTCTCTCTGACTCAAGAGAAATGGCATGCTGTACCTACGGATCAGTTCCCGCAAAAAAAAACTTGGCTAGAGGCAGACAGTCATTTTTTCTAGATGGGTAGGCTTCCACCCAGCTCGAGAAAATCATCAGGATATATCTCAGCCTGTTATGCACAGGCATTTCGATAAAATCCATCTGCATCCTGTTAAAGGGACAACCTGATCTCACTATGTGTGTCAAGGTGATGTGTTCTTTTCCTTGCAGTTAGTTGCTGATATATAACACATGTATGACAGATCTCTTCTGCAACATTTTGAACCTGGGGTTGTACCAACTCAGTCTGAATATTCTCACCATGACATTGCTCCACAAGCGTGTGTACCGGTGATAATATTGTGTGATGGAAACAACGAGCTATTGGGCAACACTGGCCTTCCTTCAGCTGACATCCAAATGTCATTGGCATCCTTCTTACATCCTCCTCTTATCCATCCAATCTGTTCTACCTCTAACCCATTTTCCTTTACTCATTTCTGTTCGTCCCACGTGTCAGTGACTTTCATCAACATGGCAAAAGAACTCTCTTTCTCAGATTCACATGTGAAAGCTTCATTAAAAGTACAAGCCAACAGTGCGCAATACTCTAAAACTGAGTCAGTGTATCGGTTGCCCATGGCAATGTATCCATTTCCATTTTGGTGACTTGGACATTTAACTACAGTAATTTCCCATGGCAACTGCAATGCAGCCAATACGTTCTTGACAGGGATTCCATTCTGTATTGCCATTCTTATTTTTACTGGGACATTCTCTGATATTAGATTCTGTTTATTTGTAACTTCCACTACTAGGATAGTTTTCAGTGAGTGAGGTAGGTCTGGGACTTCCACTGTTCTCACAGTAGAACAGTTAGCTCCTGTATCAATGATAAACAATACGGGGGGGGGGCATAATCCTCAGCATGTACATTTGGGCCACTTTGGTCTACTTCTAAGACTGCGCCAAGAATGCAATCTCCCTATACTCTCAGGCACTGTCATTGGGAATTATCAGAACTGGAGCCATTGGTTTCAAATAAAGGGAATTGTTGCAATGAATTCTGGCTTGAGTTTTGAAATTGCTGTGCAGCCTTCTGAACTTGTGGTATAGGATTCTGAATAGATCAGCAGTTCTAAAAGGCAGTTTATTTAAATGCCAAGCAGAAGTCGAAAACAAGATTTTCAGGCCGAGTCGTGAAAGCACATTAGGTATAAGTGCCTACTACTTATTTAAGCTGCACGTTTATTTTTGCATGTTCAAGAAGGCATTTTCTGCGGTTTAAAGCTACGTGATTTATCTATCACATTTTAAGGAAGCATTTCTATATTTTTTCTTTTCTCTTCTGTGGATAAGACAAAAATAAATACATTTTCTAATGTCAAGCGCATTTTCTTCAAAGTTAATTCAAAGTCCATTTTTATGAAAAATTCAGACTTTAATAACGGTAAGAGTGGAGCAATAGCTACATTTAAACACTCACTCACCACATGTAGCAGCAATCGGTGATTTGAAGATTGTGGATCGAATCTTTAATTTAGGCATTTCATAAGTCCTTTCTACAGGTTTGTGTCTGCATCTGAGAATGTTATCAGATCTGCAACTTTATCTCCCACACCATTCCAGTAGTATTTTGCCGGAGCCCCCAGAGGTATAATGGTCATGCATGCTTCCAGGAGACTACTGGGCAGTAGCATGGTCCTTCAATGTAGGTGTAAGGATCATGCATGCTTCCAAGAGACTACTAGGCAGTAGCGTGGTCCTTCAATGTAGGTGTAATGATCATGCATGCTTCCAAGAGACTACTGGGCAGTAGAGTGGTCCTTCAATGTAGTTTAAATGGTTCCACTGGCCCCTCCCTAGTTGGTCCATTTTCAATCTCCTTAACCGCAGTATGAAATGCTTCCCATGCCATGCCAGGTCTTCTGGGCCGAGGTATACATCTCCTGCTGTTAGCCTCGATGTGGGCACCAGCTTTCTTATTCTGTAAGCCCCTGATAATGCTGTTGCAAAAGCTGCAATAATAAACATCATCCCCTCGAATTGTGTGAGTGGCAGATTGCCCCTATAATTTCTATTAAGGATCTTAATCTATTGAACTCCATGTGGAGCCTTGTGTCTTTCTGCCATGGTTGCAGCAGCCCTAACCCTTCACCATTGATCTCATGTAGTAGCTCTTTGACAGGCTATGGCCTTCCTCCAATTTTGCAACCTTCCAGCTTGTCAGGCATTTTTTGCGCATTTGGTGCCCTAAAATGGCCATGCCTGCTGCATTTGCCTAAAGTTGGAATTGCTGTGAGGAGACCCATAATTCCCTCCCATCAGAGTGCCATTGCAATAGGAGAGTAATCAATTCCACATTAAGTCCTTTCTGATCTCAGAATTCATGCAGATGTGATGTAGTTTTGCCTGTGCCCCCTATTTAATCCACCAGGCTAAACACCTGGCAAAAGGCCTTCGTAACGGGCCTACACTTGCTGCAAAATTCAACTTGCTTAGCAGCCTCTGAATGTCCCATAAGATTACTTTTTTCTTTCCAGCAATGACCGAGATGGCCTCCCTCTACATTTGCAATGTATTATATCGAAGTCTACGTAGCTCCTATGTCAAACCTATCCCTAACTGCAGGAGTATTATCAAGGCGTTGGGGCTACAGTCCTGTCTTTCACAAAGGGGACTCCTAGTTCTTGTGCCAGGTTCAGCAATGACTTCAGTATGGAGTTCACTGGTGGGAGGCTGGCTGGTACACAAAGGAAAGCAAAAGGCACACAATTGATGGACAGAATGCAGAACAAATCAATCACCCTCAGTCAAGAGATCTGGCTTAAATCCATCATTCTTTTGCTCACCATGCCACCCCAGTTTAGACCTGGCCATATGCAAATCAGTCTTGACCCTGTGCCTCATGGGAACATTGCAGCCCGAACTGCCAAGCCAGGTTTTCCCTGGACAGGAAACAAGCATCCTAGGACCGGTTTCGGAGGTTTTGTGTGTCTTTTGGGACACAAAGGAAAATTTGGCACAGTACTGAAGTTTATCCTCGCTTGGGTGCTGCTGCTGCGGTGCCCACTCCAGGAATGTGCTGAACATCTCAAATTGGGAGCATGACACCAAGTCCATAGAACGGTATTGAAATGGGATATCCAGCAGCTTAAAGCATTCTTGATGCACTAATAACAATCAGATTGCAGATTATATGTTCGCTTTATCAATTAGCACTTTCTTTCCTTTTGCCCTGACTAACACAACAGCATCGTCCATGCTGGCATCGTTAAAAACCCCGCTGTTCACTGACTTCCCGGGTGGGTGCAACAGATGATTTACTTATCTGCAATGACTCAACTCCTTTTTTGGGACTAATCCCAATGGGGACATTGTGAATTCAGTCCACCATCCTTCACATCTTTACTTTCTTCCTGATCTTGTCACTAACAACCTGAGGATGCTCAGCTGCCGATCTCTAATTTCTGCATGTATTGGAAGTGAGTGGTCCTGTATTTGGAATGGGAAATCCTTTCTGAAAACCCTCCAGCAGTTGTCTGACCTCTCCTTCTCTCTGGTAAATATTTTAGTATTTTGTGAGTGCCAGTGTCGAAATCAGTGACCTTGTCCCTCGGCCTGCTATATCTACACATTTTGCTTGAATATGCTTCATTGGATGGGAGGTACTTTACCTCAGTGCCCCCTTGCAATCGCTGACTGTGTCCCTCCTGCAATTCCTGCATACATGTCTAAACTTGCAAGCCATCCCTGATGAGAAGTCCCTCTTCTCATACAATCAACACATGACATTCAAACCCTTGTGTCCGGTGCAGAGACAAAATATCGAATCAAAAATATTGAATTGCACAAATATCGACTCATAAATATCGTGGGTCAAAAATATCGACAGACAAACTCTTCTGGTCAAGAATATCACTTTAAGGTGAGTAATATCGATGTAAAAAATATCGAAGTGTTTAATTTCATTCGCAAAAATATAGTTATTAAAAATATCGTTTTTTTGTAATGTTTAGTATTTTAGTATATATGTTACATGTGTATGATGTATGTATTTTTTTGCATAAGAATTGTTTGTATTTGTATTATATGTGTTAAAATGTTAGTAGTAATTAATTTATTTTTCTTTGAGTTTTGTGTTTTTAGGTTTGTAGGGCGTGTGGGTTTATAGGGGAATAGGGTGGGAAGTAATTTAATTATAGTAAATTTATTTAATACATTTTTATTTATTAATATTTGTTGAATTGATATGTTATAGCATTAAATGTGTAAAATAGTGTTTTATTAAATATGTAATAATTAGTTGCTAATTAATCTTAATTAATCATTGGCAACTAATTATGTTACTTGTGTAATTATTTTAGGCGTGTCTTATGGTGTTTATAGGTGAAAATGGTGGGAATGGTGGGAATTAATTTATTTTTAATTGATGAATTATTAATTATTTGTTAATTGATTTTAATTAATTAATTTGTTAGTAATTAATTATGTGAATTGTGCAGTTAATTTCAGGCGTGTGTTGTGTTTCTAAGAGTAAATGGTGGGAAGGGTGGGAAGTAATTTATTTTTAATTGATGAATTAATAATTAGTTGTCAATTAATTTAAATTAATTCATCTGCAATTAATTATGTTAATTGTGTGATTAATTTGAGGTGTGTCTTGTGGTGTTTATAGGTGAAAATGGTGGGAATTAATTGATTTTTAATTGATGAATTAATAATTAGTTGGTAATTCATTGTAATTAATTAATTTGTAAATAATTCTGGTAATTTTGTAATTAATTTTAGGTGTGCATTGTTGTGTGTCTAAGTTTAAATGGTGGGCAGGGTGGAAAGTAATTTATTTTTAATTGATGAATTAATATTTAGTTGCTAATTAATTAAAAGTAATTAATTAGTATTTTTAAAATATTGTTTATTTAATTTTAAGATTATTTTATTGTTTTAAATTGTTTAAATGTTATTAATAATTTTTACCCCTCCAACACTTTCTCTACTGTTGCACTCACTGGAGTGGGAATAGTAATTTTATCCCTCCGCCATCCAGCACTTTCCCTACTGTTGCACTCACTGGAGTGGAAATAGCAATTTTCACCTCTCCATCATCCAGCACTTTCCCTACGGTTGTACTCATTGGAGTCTGAACAGTAAATGTTACCCCTCCGCCACCAAGCACTTTCCCTACTGTTGAATACATTGGAGTGGGAATAGTAATTTTTACCCCTCCGCCATCCAGCACTTTTGCTCCTGTTGCACTCACTGGAGTGGGACTAGTAATTTTTACCCCTCCCCTATCCAGCCATTTCACTACTGTTGCACTCACTAGAGTAGGAATAGTCATTTTTACCCCTCCACCATCCCGCACTTTCCCTACTGTTGCACAAACTGGAGTGGAATAGTAATTTTTACCCATCCGCTATACAATACTTTCCCTACTGTTGCACTCATTGGAGTGGGAATAGCAATTGTTACCCCTCCGCTATACAACACTTTCCCTACTGTTGCTCTCATTGGAGTGGGAATAGTAATTTTGACTCTTCCGCTATCCAATACTTTCCCTACTGTTGCACTCACTGGAGCGGGAATAGTAATTTTTACCCGTCCGCTATCCAACACTTTCCCTACTTTTGCACTCACTGTAGTGGGAATTGTAATTTTTACCACTCCGTTATCCAATACTTTCTCTACTGTTGCACTCACTGGAGTAAGAATAGTAATTTTTACCCCTCCGCTATTCAACACTTTCTCTACTGTTGCATTCACTAGAGTTGAAATAGTAAATTTAATTATCCCGCTATCCAACATTTTCCCTACTGTTGTGTTTTTAGTATTGTGAAATGTACATTTTAGTTATTTTTTTATAGTTAAATGTTTTAATTGATTATTAAATAGTTATTTTTTAATTTTAAATCATTGATATTTATATATTTTGTTATTATTATAAAGTTTAATAATTAAATAAAGATATTAGTTAATAAATTATTTTAAAGTAAATATATCTATATGTTCAAAATATGTTTGTCTGTTTATATTTTTTTATAACATTTTTTATTTATATTTAGGTAAAATATATATTAAATGTAATTAATGTTGTTAAAGGTAATGATAATATTATGTATGTTTAAGATATATTATTTTATTTATATTTATTAATCCATATTTTTTCATCTATATTTTTAACTTCGATATTTTTGATTTGATATTTTTGTACTTACCTGTTAAGGTATTGGAGTCAATATTTTTGTACTCGATATTTTTTTGTTGATATTTTGAACATCAATATTTCCTACATCGATATTCTGTCAGTGATCCCTTGTGTCCCCTACTCTTTGTGTATCACTTGAGTTTTGTTGACATTCTGTGTTTCTCAATCTTCGCCTTGAGAGACGATTTGCTGAAGAGGCGTATTTGTTCCTCCTAGAGTCTGCAGTCTGCAGTGGGCTTTTGCCCTGCAGTGACTTTATAAGCCATTTTGAATACTGCTGGCCTGCCATTGGCTGCAGCTTCCTGCTTTGGTTCTTGCCCTGAGGTGCCTTGAATTTTCATAAAATTCTTGTGCACTCTCACTGTACTGACTGACCCTACCATCACCACCAGCCCCATCCCGCCGCCGGGCTGGGGCACTTATTTGATTGTGAGAGGTGTACCCAGTCTCTTCAACCCAGTTAAGGTTCCATATTCTCAGCCCGCTTTGCTGGCAAGTGCCTTCTCTCATCACTATATAATAGGCGCCTTGATACCTGCGGGTTATTGTTTTTGCGCATTATAAATTTTCATCATCATCATCATCATCATCATAATGACAATTTGCTGTTGTACATGTACAAATAAATATTTGTTTGATTTCATTTCCTCTTTTTTCCCCATTTACATTTTTTTTCCATAAGTACAACCATTAAAATGAAGGCGTTCAATACCATTTCCAAACCTACCTACACAGCTATCTTTTTTTAAGGAATAAGTTTTTATGTATCCGTTTAGCTGTGTAAACCAGGTGTGAAACATTACAAATGCTAGTGAAAATCCACATAGTTATGACTTTGCGTTTGTTTATTATTTTATTTAGTATTAACATTTATACTCGTTGGATATGCATAAACATATGCACTGCATAATCAAATGGGAAGCGTAAGCGATTGAAAATAAATTGACGCTATAAATTAACAAAATATTCGAGTATTTCATTATAAGCCTCTCATCACAACTTAAAATCTTGCAAACCAATGATATATTATTTTTATTTGCAACAATGTTTGCAAAGGGCATTGTCCTGACACTCCCACGATAACACCACTATTCAAGACATAGGGAGCCTCATTTATGAATTGTTGCCGTAGGGCAGCACCACAGGCCTTACTGCTGTGCTGCCCTACGGCAAGAGAAAAGGGCAGGAATGTGCCATATCTATCAGATACTGTGTGCGCCTGTCCATTTCCCCTGTGTCGGCACAAAATGGGTTGCTTTGTGCCAATGCAGTCACCCTTGCCCCATGGTGCAAGGAGGCCTGCGTTGCAGGGATGATTATTTTTGAGCAGGTAAAGAAACCTTCCTGCACAAAAACAATCACAAGAGGCTTTTTCCTTTTTCTGTGTGTGCTGCAGAATGCCCCCCTGGGGAGGCGTACGTTTTTGGTGCTGCCGCAGAGTTACGATTTTTCGTAAATCTGGGGCATTGTCAAAAAGCCATGGTTGTTGCTGGGAAAGCTCCCAGCAACACCAATTGCACGCCCCTTTAACACAGAAAACTGCATTAAAGTGAATGATATTTACAAGGTAGCACTAAACCAAAAAAAGTGACTTCATGCTGTCTGGTAAATATGGACCAGGCTCCTGCGCCACCAGAGCATCACAAAAATTGACGCACGTGCAGCACAAGGGGCTTATAGATAAGCTCCAGAACAGTGGAAAATTACACGCACCTGGTTGCTTTGCTGGTGTTTTTAGCGGAAGTTGCGAGTGTCAGGGTCAGACTGGCCATTATGCCACTCTGGTATTTTCCCAGTGGACTGGATGCCTGCCATCAGAGCCCTGGCTTAGTGTACGTCTGCACAAATACTGATTTCGCTTAAATGCGTAAAACGTTTTGTGAATCAGCCCTTCTTTTTTTATCCATCCTGCAAAGACACTGCCCTCCAAGCAATTGAATAAAAATGACCGATTTGGGGGTCTTGCCCATTTTCTAATGTCACTGATCCATAATTATGGAACTGGAAATTTTGAAAGAATGTCAGATGATTTTTTTACATTTTTCAATAGTCTGTTAGCCATCGTCACAGGAAACAGAACCGCCCGGCCATATGGCGCCAGTCCTGCACTACATATTACAATGCCACTGCCACTGTGGCGGTGGCATTGTGCATGTTTTGATTTTTGCAAAAAACTCTGTGTGGTTGTTTGTATGAAGGAATACGACTCCAGGATGTCTAATCTTCGACCCCCTGATGCAAATCAACTTCTTGTTTCCTACGTTAAACCCTTTAAACCCATCTCATCCTGCTCTATCGCAAGGTGGGTTAAATTGGCTATGAACTTCGCTGGTATTGACCTTTCAAAATTTCAAGCTCACTCACTTAGAAGCGTAATGGCCAGAAAGTCATACTGGTCGGGTGGTAAGTTGGATGCTATCCTTAAGGCTGCTGATTGGTCTAATGCCTCTACCTTTGCCCATCATTATTGTAAACCAATTGAACATGTTTCTGATGTTGTGATTCAAGGCTACCAACATGCATAATGTAGCCTCCTGTCTTGTAACGAAATTGCGATTCTCCTATTAACATGACCAGAGAATCTGGATTTCATTAAAGGCACGGAGGCTACCATTATCCCTCCCATCCCTCCCTGGAGGGATATTGAGGATTGATTTGGTTTACAATGTTTTCAATGTTTCATGCCTTTTTAACCTTATGTTATGCTTTTCTTATTGCTTCTTCTGAATGTTACTTTGTGCCTTTCTTGATTTCCTTTATTTTCTTTCAGACAATTCGAATTGATGAATCTCCAAGGATTTTCCAAGTTTCGACAATACTTCCTTCAAGTTTTAAGATGTATTCTTCGTTTGACCTGTCGTTCAAGGCATTTAAAAGAGGCTGATCTTCCCTGGCACACGCCTTTTATAGATACTGTGATGTCACTTTGTTCTTATTCTAGTCTATGTGATGTAAGCGGCTGTGTGAGCTGCATTAAAAGGATTAATGCATAATGTTAGCCTCCGTGTCTTTAATGAAATCCAGATTCTCTGGTCATGTTAATATGAGAATCGCAATTACAATGCCACTGCCACTGTGGCGGTGGCATTGTGCATGTTTAACATTGCGACGGTTGGTGCTGGCAGCAGCACCCGCCGCAATGTTAGAAAAATGCATGTTGTGCATTTCCCTGCACTACGTAGCAGGCACCACGCAGTGCCTGCCACCTGGTGCATAGAACTGTGGGGGGGGGGGGGACCATAGGTGCCCTCCCAAGTGGAAATACAATGAGCCTCTGCACAAGGGGGGCCTGTAACGGTCCCCCAAAGTACATCCCCGCCAGCCTGTCAATGGTGGTTGAACCACCATAGACAATCTGGCAAGGATCTAGCATCATAATCTGGCGGACGGTGCCTACTCGGCACCACCACCATTTTGTAGATGCGGGTGGGTCCATCAAGCAATTGTAACAATTGCCTGAGACAGAGCCATGGCGGACGGACTATCTGTCCGCCATCGTAATCTGGTGGGCGGAAAAGTGCTTTGCGATGACGGTAAATCCACCACCGGCAGGTTGACGTTGTGAGTTCACAGCCATCATAATGACCCCCCTATTTTGCAAACTTTGGTTACCTCTTAGTGCCAGTGCCAACAGAACGGGGATCAAGTGTTGGAAGCCAGGGTCTGGCACCTTTATTTTTTTTATTAAGCAGATATATAATGTAGTCAATCACACAGGGGCTGATTCACAGAACTAATCTGAGATAAAATCCTTAGCTTACTACTTTTGGTATTCACAGAAGTAAAGTTAGGACTCCTATCTTTACTACTACTAAACTAAGTCAAAATCCTAACTTTACGACTTTCAGTATTCACAAAAGACATTTAGGGGCCTATTCCAATGTCGGACGGACCTGAGTCCATCCGACATCGGGCAGGGGCTGTAACGGACCGACCTGCTGTTGTCATTTTCAGCCCTGCTAGTGCGATGCGACCGAACAGGGTACGTCGTATTCGTATACCTTACAATGCAAGCATGCTTTCCAATTGGAAAGTATGCTTGCAATGTAGAAAGCAGGGGTGAAGTTCATCCCTGCAAATTGTGGCCGGCACCCCAAGGTGCCTGCCACCGGGTGCAGGGATCAACGGAGGGGCACCATAGGTGCCCCCAGGCCGCCATCCGGCGGCCTCACACCCATGGGGGCCCTGTTCTGGGGGCCCCCAGAGACAGCTTCTGACTGCCTTTTCATGCCGGACAGACCGGCACGAAAAGGCAGTGAAAAGTTGCCACCATACTCCCTCGGTCGTACAGAGGTGACCGGGGGAGTATTGGAGGATTTCCGGATGCGTACTGTCGTCCGCAATCTGGAAATCCGAGTCGGATTCCTTTCCGATTTTGCCCATCAGAATAGCTTGGTCGGAAAGGAATCCAGCCGGCAGTGACCGATTTGATCGGAAGAGCTCCGAACATGGTTCGGAGCCCTTCAGTCCGAAATCGGAATTGGCCCCTTAATAGTAGTAAAGTTAGGAATCACACTTCATTACTACTAAATGCCTTTTGTGAATACCGAAAGTCATAAAGTTAGGATTTTGTCTTAGTTTATCAGTAGTTTAATTAGGAGTCTTAAATTTACTTCTACTAAATGCCTTCTGTGAATACCAAAAGTAGAACGTTTAGGATTTTATCTCAGATTAGTTCTGTGAATCGGCCCCACAATGAGTAAATAATCAGGGTCTGGCACCTGTAGTACAATATACCAAACATCCATGGCTGAGAAATCAATGGACTCCGATATAAGTAATTGTAGTGCCATATCTTCATTTTCTTTGATTACAGGAACAAAAAACAGCCTGGTTCCACTGAGCTAGGACCATGTCAACAAATTTGCCTGATATATCTCCTTGATTTGGCAACTGACTCAGGTGTTGCCTAGTGGCTATGTTTCTGACTTTAACCTGGGAAACAGAGATTGAAACCTGACCCCAGAACTTGACTAAATATCTTGTTAATTTCTAGTCTTGGAAAATCATTTAATCTCCATGTACCTGAGAATGTAAAATGGGAAATGTACTGTACTTTTAAGATGTGAATCCCCACTTGATGTAAACAATCTTCATTTATCTCCCCAGAATGGAAGGTGTCCCGTTGAGCCCCTCCAACTGCTATTTAAATGGGAAAATACCACTGTTCAGATCAGACAGCCAATGTGAAAGTTATCTTACTAATAATAAGGATACTGCTGCTACTCTAATATACTTCTAGGAGGAAATAAAAACTCACAGGATAAGACAGGGTCAGAAATTGAAGACAGAGCATTCCCCCTAAAATATACATTAAAATGTGTGTGAACCCATCAAGGAAGCACCACCTGGGCAGTAAGGATCAGTCACATCATTATGACCACCTGTGTTTTCATCATCAGTGTTCAAAAGAATAATAACGCTATTGATCATTCGTCCCTCACGTCGCCTGAATGCAGCGGGGCTTTCTCTGAGTACTAGTTCATCCTCCATATTATCAGTAAGGCAACTTACACATCTGCTATCTGATCTGGGTTCTAATATGTTTTCTATTTTTGGGCTAGTACGGTTTACCCAGTCGTACATTCATATTGCTCGTTGCTCCCTTTACAGTTGTATACTATTGGAAGCTCCAATAATGACTTCAAGTCAAAGGTAGGTCTCCAAAGATCCTTTATTCTTTTCTGGTAAAAGTTAGCGACAAACAGAGCCAGCGTCTCAGCAGCAACTGCCGAGATTCCAACACTCATGCTCCCACCCTGTGCGGTTGCCAAGGTGGCACCCGCACCGCATTCGAAGTGAAGACCCAACACATCTCCCCCTCACAAAACCCACAGCAAAGAACCTGCATGTGATATTCAAAACAAAACCCCCAACCATGTAAAAGAAAACTAAAAAGAAAGAAAAGAAAACCAAATTAAACCTGGACACAATGTGATGAAAGGTGACCCCAAAACAGAACAGCGGACAATAAGATAAACAGGTGTCAGCCCCCACAACAATTCTCAAATCGTGATTTAGTCATTGAAACTAGAAGGTGGCACTTTAGCTCTCACAGGCATCCCTGAGCCAGTTCAAGACGGATCTGTGTGGTTCCCAAAGCTTCTCTAGTCTCTCCACCTACACCCAGAGCATCCTTTATTTATTTATTTATTTATTTATTTGGGTTCTTATAAAGCGCAGGAATTCGATCTCCGAAGAGATATCTCCGCGCTGTGTTGTACTGAGGGTCAGTGGAAGCAAGAGGAATAAGTGACTTAACTAGGGTTGCTGGGTGGGAAACAGATACGTTTTTAGATATTTTCTAAAGGTGGTAAGATTGGAGTTCAGTCTTATGAATGGAGGTAATGAGTTCCATAGAGTAGGACCTCTAAAAGCTAGGGCTCGGCCTCCCTGTCTTTCTCTTCTGATCCTAGGGATCTGCAGCAGGGCTTGATTTTCAGATCTTAAGGATCTACCTGGCTGATACAGTTGGAAAATTTCATTTAAATACCTAGGGCCAGTACCGTACAAGCATTTGTGGATGGTACAACAAATCTTGAATAGCACTCTCTGGCGAATTGGAAGCCAGTGTAGCTTGCTCAGTAAAGGATGTGAGGGAGATCTCGCAGGGACATTGAGGATCAATCTAGCAGCCGTGTTCTGAACAACCTGCAATCTCTTCAACTGTTCTGTGTTAGCGGAGATGAGCAATCCGTTACAGTAGTCTACCCTACTCATGACTAGGGTCTGTACGAGTGTTCTCCGGTGATGGTCAGCTAAATAAGGGAACACCCTTCTGAGTAGGCCAATGACTCTCATGCAGGTTCCTGTAACTTGTGTAGCATGATCTTTTAGCACCAGGGATTGATCCAACTTAACGCCCAAATTTTTCACGCTTTCCTTAGGACAAGGAGCTATGCCCAATTCTGGAGGCCACCACTCAGGTGTCCAGAGGAGTGGTGCGTTCCCAAAAAGCATGACCTCCGTCTTGCCCACATTGCACTGTAGGCAATTGGAGGTCATCCATCCAGCAATAGCTCTCATTCCAGCAGAGAAGGAATTCCTTACTGTAGGGGTCATTTTTTGGAATGGGAACAACAGCTGGGTGTCGTCTGCATAGGATATTGGTATGACATTGAATAATCCTTGGACTCAACACTCCATCCTGCACCTATTATTGTCTGCTTCGACAATTTCTCTTTATTCCACCATTTCCCATCACTCAACCTCACCACTCTTCCTCTGACTACCTCAACCTTAAAAGGCTGGGAGAATTTGGAATGACCCTTAGCCATAATGCCAGGCAGTTTCACTTTCACCACATCCCCTTCAGTGAAAGTGGGATGACATCTCCCCCTTGTCAGTGCAGAACTGGCATACTTCTCCTGAGCTTCCCTACATCTCTCCTTCACACACTCCAATTTGGCTTGTGGTACTGCCAAACCATCCATCCATGGTCTGACCAATTTGGATGCAGCCATCTTCCCCTTAAGTAAAACAAAAGGTGAGACCTTGGTGGAGGCACAAGGTGTGGTGTGCAATGCCCATAACAACTCCAAATGTTCTTCCACCCAGTTAATCCCATTGGCTACAGAGAGTTGAATATTGTCCTTTATGATTCTGTTATAGCGCTCCATTAAACCATTTCTGCCGGATGATAGAGAAGTAGTGACATGTTTAATTCACCACAAGACACAAAACTCTGAAACTCTTTTGATGTGAACTGCACCCTATTGTCAGTGATAAGTTCCAAAGGCGCCCCTTCTTTAAAGAAGAACATTTGCAAAAATATTGAAACTTACTCAGTATTGGCTGCTTGGACAAATTGAACCTCTGGCCATTTTATGCCATAATCTAAAAGTACTATTCCAAACCTACTACGTTCCTTCAAAACATACATGGGACCAATTATATCCAAACCCAATTTAAACCAGAGTTTCACTGAAACTGGAATAGATTCCACTAGGCTAGGGAAAGTCACCTGAGACTTGTCACTAACTGCACATACTACTACAGTTCCTGACAAAATCATCTACACTTCGGTCCATTCCTGGCCACCAAAAAAGTTCCCTGATCCTCCTCTTATTGGCTTTCATTCCCACATGTTCTTCGTGAGCTAATGATAAAATCTTACTGTTGGACCTGGCCCTTTTGGCAGGTTCACCCCAAAACTTTTTGCTTTTTCCTAGCCTGTTTCTGTGACCTGGTGTTGGTGATTTTAGGCCTCTGCGCACTTTTTCACTGTGGTACAGTGTAAAGTGTGTGAGCTCTCTGTGTATGTGTGGTGTGTGACCTGCCCTCCTATCGGAATGTATGGGGAATATGTATGCCCATGGTAGTTCCTGATGTGTGGGGAGTGCGGGGTCGAGTTTGGTATGTGCGAACTCGTGAGATTGAATGCTGCGTAATGATGTATGTGGCATGAATGTGTCTAGTGTAGAAGGTCCACTTTTAGAAGTTGGCATATTTGTGTAATTTGTGCCTGGAATGTGATTGGCTGGAGCCTGGCTCCAGGAGTGAGCCTGGGCCTGCTTGTGGATTGACTGTCTGGTTTGAGGGTCCTGAATGGGGCTGGTCTTTCCCCACACAATGCTGGGTCCACCCCCTGGGGTGCGTCTGATGTCCCTAGCCTGGCCAGTGAAAGGAAGTCCCTATAACCAGTTCTAGCTGGTTCTCACATTGCCTGCACCCTGCTAGACAAAGGAATTCACTGTATAAAAAGGGGCTGTGTCCCCTTCCAAAATGTTCTTGTTTCTGACTTGAATCCTGCCAGGGGCGTGCTGCTGCTTGGGCTCAGGGGAAGGCTTGCCTCCCTGGGCCGTGCCCAGCCCTTGGATACCTGATGGACTGATGTCTTGAACTCTGGAG
This sequence comes from Lissotriton vulgaris, assembly GCF_964263255.1. Lineage (NCBI taxonomy): Eukaryota > Metazoa > Chordata > Amphibia > Caudata > Salamandridae > Lissotriton > Lissotriton vulgaris. The sequence goes on from NC_141687.1 coordinate 886,895,137, forward strand.
ACCTTTTGCTGGGTCCCCCTTTGCTTCACTTTGCTGATGGACCTTGCTTGGAGCGCTGGGGGAGCGCTTTATTTTTATTAGAGACCTTCTTTTGCCTGCTAGCGCTTGGGAGCACTTGATTTGTTTTTATAGCGCCTGGAAGCGCTGTATTTCCCCCCTGAGCGTCTGGGAGCGCTCTATCTGTTTTCACTGCACTGGGAGCGCTTGTTGTCCTCAGCCGGTGCCCACCCGGCATTTGCCTGCTTAATTGTCGACTTTAAAGTCCCCTGGCAGGTGCCCACCGCGCCAGGGAACCGTGCCGCTCTTTCTTTTGGCCCCCTAAATTCACTGCCGCTGCCCGGGGCCAAGAATCGCCAGAGAACCTCGCCGCCATCAGCCCCGGGTACGCATTGGGATTGGGCCGCAGAGGGAAGCTTCTCTGAGGAGCCGCGCCGCCATTGGTTGGCTGCGGGAGGCTCGTCCAGTGAGGCCGCGCTGTGATTGGACAGCGCTGGAGGAGCAGCCGCGTCATAGGGGGGCTCGTTCAGCGAGCCGCAATAGGATTGGGCAAGCGAGAGATTCCCGACGCGGGAGCACGGGAGCCCACCCCGCCTCCCGGAGCATGGCCGGATTGTCTCAGGTCCGGAGGAAGAGTCCGGGTAAAGAGGAAGGCGGGGCTCTCCTGTGGAGGAGGGAGAGCCCCGTGCATGCCGCCGCCCAGGAGAGAGAGACGCCACAGGGACCCAGCGCGACGTCGTAGGACCCGATGAGTGACCGAGCAGGAGAGGGTGCGTCGGGGCACATTGCCGGTGCCCGTCACTCCCCTCCAGTGCGAAGGCCTGGGTGCTGGGAGGCCCGTGGGGCCTCCCTTGATTCTGAGTCCCCCAGGGGGGGACTCCAACGACTGGCCCCCTAAGCCCTGCGCCCGCCCCCCCCCGGCCCCCCCGACCGAGCCCCCGAGCCCCCCCCTGGCCCCCACCCGGCCCCAGCTGAGTAAGGAGCCCCGAGAGGCTCCGGGCACAGTTTGTTTTGAGCCCACAAGGCCTCACCACCGGGCATTTTTGTTGTAGAGCCCTGAGAAGGCTCCGGGGGCCATTTTAGTGAGAGGGGGCATCGGGGCACATTGTCGGTGCCCGCCCCCGCCCCCTCCTGCCTGCAAGACGTTGTTCATGAGCCTCGAGAGGCTCACAATGCCCCATTTGTCGAGGAGCCCACGAGGGGCTTAGGTGCCACAGTTGTTGAGGAGCCCACGAGGGGATCAGGCATTACTTAGTTTTAGAGCCAAGAGAGGCTCTTGAGGGACACAAGTGCTTTGTGCAGAGCCTGGAAGGCTCCAACGTTGTCCCCACCTTTGTTATCCCAGCTGCCCAGCAATTAGTGGGCAGAGCACCGTTTAGGACCCTGACTATTGGGACACAGGGCTTCCTAGCCCCAACAAGGCCAGTTGGCCTAGGGACTGCCACAGGTGGTGGCTTATGTAAGTTTTGCGCAATTGTATGGTTTTATTTCACCTCTGAATGTGTTTTTCATGCATCATGTGTTTTTGCGCTATTGAGTTATGTTCTGGCACCTCGGAATGTTTTTATGCATCATGTGTCTTCCCTGTCCTTACACCTCTGAATGTTTTAGGCATCATGTGTTTCTCCGGTACCTCTGAATGTGTTATTGATGCATCATGTGCCTTGTTCTTACACCGCTGTATGTATGTTTTATGCATCATGTGTTTTCCTTCCCTACACCTCTGAATGTTGTGATGCATCATGTGTAATGTGTTCTTGCTGATACCCCTAACTGTATTGTGATACTTAGGTGGTTGTTCTTTCTAGTACCGGTGGTCCTAGTGAGGTCCTGGTTTCCTGCGTGACATTCTCCTAAGATGTTTAGGGTTGAGTAGGTGGTACTTACCTATTACCAGTGGTTACTGGTTGTGTGCTATATTTGCTAATTTGTGCTACATTGATTTTATATCCTATATTCTATGTTCTAGAAGTGCTATTTCTACTAAGTGCTGATTCTGACAGTGGCCCATGTGGCCCTGTCCTGGTGTAAAGAACCCCTTGTGAATATTGCCCATGCCAGTTGGCACAATGTATATTGTGTGATTACTATCTGATCTGTTTTGACAATACAAAAATTATTTTTATATAAACTTGTGTGGAGTTCCTTTTTTGGTGTGCCTAGGATGTTGTTGCTGTTGTGTGCGTGCGCAAATGCTTTACACATTGCCTCCGGGATAAGCCTGTCTGCTCGTGCCAAGCTACCAAGGGGGTGAGCAGGGGTTATCTTGGCCTGTGACTCCCTGGCCCTGACTAGAATGGTGGTTTCTGCCTGGCTTTGGCGTCAGCCTTAGCCAACCAGAAATAGCCAGTTCTAACACTTACTTTGTAACTTCAAAGGAACCACCAACAAATCCATTATCCTCAATATTCCATAATTGATGCTTAATTTGGGAAATACAGGCTTATACGAATTCACCCCCATAACTAAATCATTCAGCGTCCAATCTTTCTCAAGCATCTTGGTAAGTACCTGCATAACCTTGTCACTCAATAGCGCCTCCTTCCATTCTCCTTCTGAGATGAATCCAAATCCAGCTTCACTCAATGTGGCTACAATACAGTCCTCATAATTCACCACCTCAGTGACATCATCGTGAATAGGAAACCTGGATAGACAATCCACAAACACATTCTTTGCACAAGGAATGTACTCTAGGGCGCACTGATACTCCATCAGTCTATAATGCCACTTAGCTATACGGGGCGTGGCTTTTCTGGCACCTTTAGTAGTATGACGATTCAGCAGCGATTTGTGGTCCATGCGGATAGTAAACATGGAACCCCACAAATAGTTCCTGAAATAACCCACTCCCCACCAACACGCTAAAGCCTCTTAATAACTGAGTAGGTAGCTTTAGGTCCTCTGAGTACCCTTGAAGCAAAAGTAACTACCACCTCTCTGCCATCCCTTTTCTGTAACAGTACAGAACCCAAACCGTGTTGACTAGCATCTGTTACAACAATTGGAGGATCATTGGTGTCAAATGGTTGTAGAGGAATGGCAGTCCATAGAGCACATTTAACATCACGGAATACCATGTCACATCCATCGAACCACACAAACTGCTGATTCTTTTTTAATAGCTCCCTCATAAGCTGTACCTCCCGATGCAATTGTAAATGAATTGGGGATGACTCAACATCATCCCCTATACCGACGACAGTCAGCTTGTCCTCTTGCTCTTTAAGGACACCTCTAACACCAAAAGCAGACTCTGCAATGCCGTGACCGATGTAGCTGACTGGATGAGAAACTGCTGTTTCAAACTGAACTCCGAAAAAACGGAGGTACTGATCTTTGCAAAGAACACCTCCACCTGGGACCACCGCTGATGGCCGCAAGAACTCAGACCCACACCAACTGACTACACTTGCAACCTCGGCATAATTCCGGACAGACAACTGATCATGAAACAACAAGTAAACGCAGTTGCCTCTTCCTGCTTCCACACAAAGTTTTAGATGGCTCCCAGTAAATACCAGAAACACTGTTGCACAAGCTCTTGTCACCAGCCACCTTTACCATGGCAATGTGTTCTAAACTGGTATCTCCACCCAACACCTCAGATGACTCTAGGCAATACAGAATATGGCAGCCAGACTCATCCTGGACCTCCCTAAGCGTACTCACATCTCCCCCCACCTCAGAAACCTCCACTGGCTCCCTGTCCAGAAAAGATGCCAGTGCACGACGCTCACACATGCCTACAAAGCCCTCCACCACCAAGGACCTTCCTACATCACTGAACACTGCTCACCTGTTGCTCCAGGGGGCACATATAAAACATGTTGGCATCCTATGCATGCTGCTCCTCTGACACTCTTTGGTGAATTCTAAAGAGACTACCCTTGAAGGCAAATAATTTGCACCATTACACCCCGAGGTGCAGTGACTTAGGAGAGAATAAGAGCGCCTCTCTGGTCACCAGTGTTTAATTTTCGAAAAGTGCTGGTGCCCAAAGTACTCTTCAGACACCAGTGGCACAGCAAAAAAATCCACTAACAGACACTCCCTGCCCCTTTCTGTCACTTGCTGGTTTCTGTTTTCTCCTCATGTGAAAGTTTGTCCGCCTTTTTCTTCCTCTGTCTTTCTGCTTTGTGCGTTTTCCCTCTCTTGCTTTGGGGAAAAATTATTACTGGTTGATGGAGCATGAGTGCCTTTTGGCCCCCAGGGGCAACCACCAGCTGAATTTAAGCACTGCTGATCACGCTTCCAGTGAAGGGCTCTCCTAAGGTACATGTGCTACCTATTTCCCAATGAGCTTCAGTGCCTCTTCAGGAGTATAAAGCACAATATAAATGCAATTGCAATACAATGTTTTCAGCTTGCAAACATACCTCACTCTCAGTTATGTCAGTTCACTGCCTAGAAAGCCTTGCTTGGTGAGTGCCCCAAATCATGTCACGACTTGTATGGTTCGCTTCAATGTCAAGCAAGCAAGCAAAGGGACTTTAAAAAAAGGATGTTGGACAAACTTTTAACACCAGGGTCTCGATGAGCCTAGGTCTCCACTCTATCAATCAATATGTTTTCAAAGAGAAGCTTTAAAAACATCCAAAATGTTTCACTGTGGTTTGGGGTAATTCAAATTCATTGTTTGCTTCAAAGACAAACTTCTAGGAAAGAGGTGTGGGATTGAGGGGCCTCATGACACACACATGAGATTGGATTGAGAAGAAGACCAAGTTATAGGATGAGGCCAGTGGTTCCTCTACGTTCTCTGCTTCAAGTCCAGAGTAGCAGGACTAGCAGGTGAGAAGATTCTGATAATGTAATGATGATTATTGTGTCATGCTGAAGTGCGTGCTTTTGGTGAGATGAATAAAAGCAGTATTTTTGATTTAAAAAAATATATTTTCGAACTGTGACTTTTCTAAATATATGTTTCTCACCAACAGATTTAACCTATATATAGTTCAAGACAAAAAACTAAATATTGCACACTTATATCAATAACACTTGATTAATTCAAGGAGCAAAGCTAGTAACTGCAAAAAAGTTATATTCAGATTTACATGATTACCTTTTACTGGTTAGAGTTCATATTATATTTGATTATACACATGACAAATTTGTGATAAATGTACGTGCCCACATTCACAACGGGGAGGGGGGAAGTGAAGGAAGTGTCAAGGACAGGGTGGGGTCAAAGGATAATCAGATTCATTCAGTGACAAGTATTAATTACAATTTGAAGACTTAGTACATGTGGTCCCTTTAGCCAAAAGGCCACAACATAAGGCTCTTAGAGAGTCCAACATATGACTGATGCACAAAACCAAACTCCGCTTCAGCCGTTAGGGTCTTGCTTGGGGTAGGAGATTGGTCGTAGTTGTGTAGTCAAGGTTTCGACCCGGATTATAGGTAGGAAAGTAGTCCTTACGAGGCGGGTCTTCTTCAGGACAAAGGGGTTGTGGGTGGGCAACCTCCTGGGGAGTAGTTAAAAAGAAATCAATTAGCACACACCCATCCTGTTAATGATTACAAGGAGGGCGGAATTGGAGAGAGCAAATTGCAATTAAAAACGTGCTGTCAAAGGTCTGGTCACGAACAACATTTATACAGTGTGAGACAAAAAAGAAATACAGAAGACCTAAATGGATTACGATAGGCTCTATACACTTGATATTCTAAAGCAAAGTGTAGAGTCTACACTTCACGGCTCCAGGGAGAAGTTGAGAGATTTGGATCAGTTCAGGGTACTCAATTCGCTACTACTGAACCACCTCACTAAGGAGATTAAATCTACACAAAGTTACTATTGGTGGCCTATATATGCACAACTTCGATGGGACTCGCCCGTAAACTATTGAGAAAGTCATACCTATAGGTTCTGAAGTTCCTCAGAGCTTCTGGTAAATAGAGACCAAGATCCTTAGCGGTTGTTCATCCCGACACCTTAAAATTAGGAAAAGGCATTATTCATTGACGCACTAGTACAAAGGGACTGGATTGTAGAATATAGATAACGTTTTCGAGCTTACCACTATTTTTATTTCTGTTGCAGAAAGAGCGGATCTATTTTTTCAAATACTCCGATGAACGGATGCTATTCAGTTCAAATTTGTTAAGAACAAATCAGATACGCCTATGCGTTGGGAACAGAGAAAACATCGATGCATTATTGAAAGATACGGGTCTTATTGCCCGGGTTTAAATAAAGCAGGAATTAAAGAAAGAGAGAGCTTACCACTCACACTCAATTCTTAGGCAGACAGAGTGGATCTGTTCCATACAAGATTTTTTGTGGTGCTCAGCTATCTAATACTGGGCAATTCCAAATATAAGTAACATTTGTAGTATGCCTGTGCATGGGAAACACAAATTAGAAAAGGATCTTAATAAAAAAGTAGAGGCACCTGATAAGGCTCAGTGTAGGAAAATATAGGACAGGGCCTGATTGTGAATCCATTCGAAAAGAACAAACCTCCGATCAATGAAGGATTCTTGAGGCATCTACCGCTAGGCTTGCTGGAGTGATTCCTTACATTTAATTGCTTGGGAAATGAGGAGAATGGCATTGATTAGAAATGCCCACACTTCAACAAAAAACCAGTTGTGATACGTTACATGAGGCTTACCGCCAATATTTTCAAGAATATCAGGAGGGTGCGTCGATCGTGTTTATTTGACAGGGGCCCCTAAAGAAACAATAACATTGTTTGTTTCGCTATACACAAGTATCCCCCAGGAAGAGGCCCTAATGGTGGCCACTATAGCTCTGGATAGTCGCGAAGCCCCTGTACAAGTTCCTACCTCATTCATTATTCTATTACTAAAGATCGCCATGATGAGGAATTTCTTTATGTTCCAAAATGTATTGTACCTACAGATGAAGGGCGTGGCAATGGGGGCAGCCTTTGCCCCGGACCTGGCGATTCTATTTATGGCCTTCTATGAAAATACTTTTGTCACTTGTGATCACAACACTTTTCGGCACCACATACAACTTTGGGTGCGTTACATTGATGATGTGCTGATGATTTGGAAGGGCAATGACATCGAACTTGAAAGCTTTCATTCTTGGCTGAACCTGCAATCTCCAGATATCCAATTTACGATGCAAGCCAGCAACAATAAGATTGATTTCCTAGATATTACGATTGCGGTAGAGGATGGCACACTATTTACCACCCGGTTTAGAAAGCCTGCAGAACGAAATTCACTATTGCAATATTCAAGCCATCACCCCCGCAGCCTTCGAGACAACTTACCTTATGGTCAGTTCCTTCAAGTTCGAAGGAACTGCAGTAGGAAAGAAGACTATATGCAACAGTCACACATAATGATGGACCGTTTAATAGAGAGAGGCTACCCCACACGGCTGATTAAGCGCTCCAGGAAGAGGGCATGGTTTTGCCACCGGGAAACCCTTTTGGAACCTACCTTACGTATGTGCCAATCAGAAGAACGCATGATTTGCGTGACGACCTTTTCAACCAAGAGCCATGCCATAAAAAAGACAATAAACAAACACTGGGGTCTCATTGCTGACGAATTGGAGATCACAAACGTACCAATGCATGCTTTTAAAAAAGCGAGGAATGTGAAAGACTATGTAGTCTCATCCTTCTTAGAGTGCCCACCCGAACCGACCTTGGCCTCATGCTGGAAACAACCACCTGTTGTTGGACATTTTTGATGCAGAAAGTGTAAAGCTTGTCCTTCAACTATCCAATCTAAGGACTTTGTTTTCAAAAACCATCAACACACTCATAAAAGCCACACAAATTGTAACACCAAGAATGTGATCTATGGCATAATCTGCCCATGTGATCTCATTTATGTGGGACAGACACAACAGTGTGTCAAAGCAAGATTCCTATCACACTGCAGCAGAATTAGATGTAGAGTACCAGGAGCACCCCTTGTTGAACATTGCGAAAAAACACAACCATCTGCCAGAAACATTGAAATGGGTAGTTCTGGAGCATGTACAACTAGGTCCAAGGGGAGGTGATTTATCCAGTATCCTAAACCTGAGAGAGATGAAGTGGATTCATATTTTCAACTCTGTAGCTGAGGGTTTGAATGAATCTGAAAGCAGTTTCACACAATTAGCTAATCTTTGATTTTGTGTCCTTATTACAAACCATGTGACAATCAAGGTTATCCTCATTTCATGAAAGAGCTTTTGCACAGCTAATCGTTGTTTTTGTGTCCTTATTATAACCCATGTGACAATCAAAGTTATCCTCAATTCAGGCTCTAAATTTGTTTGATTTGCCAGTAACCTACTCTATTCCTAGATTTGTAATGTCGTCAATAATTAATTATGAATCGGGATGGAGTTACAACATCCTACGAGACAAGTGCACTCCACTCCCTAGATGACATACCTTTGTAACGTATAAATTTTTCATCTAAAATAGAAATCGGATGAGTTACACTATCCTACGAGACAAGTGCACTCTACCCTTTGGATATGACATGTACTTTACTATATGTAAGAATTTCAACATGTTTAGATGTTTTACATCGTATAAGTCGAATGTTTTTGATTTTGTGTTTCTTTTGTTTTGAAACTTATTCCCTCTGTATGTACAATGAAGTACACTCCAATATTTCATACTAATGATGTCCAAGATGTTTCCTAGATTACGATCCCTATTTAAATGGGCGTGATTTTCACAACCTATTCCTATCGGCTTGATACTCCATATATGAATTTAGTTCGCAACAATTACATGAGGTTCTGTCCCGGCGAGAATACTGTAAAATTGTAGACACGCTATCAATTGCTTTGACTATCGAACCCAGGCTCGAGTTCATCCCCATAAAATAGATATACTTAGTTTCGCCTATTTACTTTACTTAAAATGGGCTTTCACCCTGACCAACACGGATCGTGTGACGCAAGTCTTTCTTCCATTTTCATTGTGTTCTGGATTGAAGCTCCACCCCTTTAAAACTAACCAGGAAGTAAGCGCAGTCACACTGTTTGTGGCTGAGCGCGGTGTATTTCAACACTACAAACTTTTTCCGGCTATCTTCTGAACTCGTCTCAGGTAAACTGTTCCGCGCATCCCCTAGAGTGTTGAGTGAATGCGGCATGCAAACAACCGGCGATTCAAACTTAGTGGATCTTTTATTGTTTCTTTAGGGGCCCCTGTCAAATAAACACGATCGACGCACCCTCCTGATATTCTTGAAAATATTGGCGGTAAGCCTCATGTAACGTATCACGACTGTTTTTTTGTTGAAGTGTGGGCATTTCTAATCACTGCCATTCTCCTCATTTCCCAAGCAATTAAATGTAAGGAATCACTCCAGCAAGCCTAGTGGTAGATGCCTCAAGAATCCTTCATTGATCGGAGGTTTGTTCTTTTCGAATGGATTCACAATCAGGCCCTGTCCTATATTTTCCTACACTGAGCCTTATCAGGTGCCTCTACTTTTTTATTAAGATCCTTTTCTAATTTGTGTTTCCCATGCACAGGCATACTACAAATGTTACTTATATTTGGAATTGCCCAGTAATAGATAGCTGAGCACCACTAAAAATCTTGTATGGAACAGATCCACTCTGTCTGCCTAAGAATTGAGTGTGAGTGGTAAGCTCTCTCTTTCTTTAATTGGTGCTTTATTTCAACCAGGGCAATAAGACCCGTATCTTTCAATAATGCATCTATGTTTTCTCTGTTCCCAACACATAGGCGTATCTGATTTGTTCTTAACAAATTTGAACTGAATAGCATCCGTTCATCGGAGTATTTGAAAAAATAGATCCGCTCTTTCTGCAACAGAAATGAAAATAGTGGTAAGCTCGAAAACGTTATCTATATTCTACAATCCAGACCCTTTGTACTAGTGCGTCAATGAATAATGCCTTTTCCTAATTTTAAGGTGTCGGGATGAACAACCGCTAAGGATCTTGGTCTCTATTTACCAGAAGCTCTGAGGAACTTCAGAACCTATAGGTATGACTTTCTCAATAGTTTACGGGCGAGTCCCATCGAAGTTGTGCATATATAGGCCACCAATAGTAACTTTGTGTAGATTTAATCTCCTTAGTGAGGTGGTTCAGTAGTAGCGAATTGAGTACCCTGAACTGATCCAAATCTCTCAACTTCTCCCTGGAGCCGTGAAGTGTAGACTCTACACTTTGCTTTAGAATATCAAGTGTATAGAGCCTATCGTAATCCATTTAGGTCTTCTGTATTTCTTTTTTGTCTCACACTGTATAAATGTTGTTCGTGACCAGACCTTTGACAGCACGTTTTTAATTGCAATTTGCTCTCTCCAATTCCGCCCTCCTTGTAATCATTAACAGGATGGGTGCGTGCTAATTGATTTCTTTTCAACTACTCCCCAGGAGGTTGCCCACTCACAACCCCTTTGTCCTGAAGAAGACCCGCCTCGTAAGGACTACTTTCCTACCTATAATCCGGGTCGAAACGTTGACTACACAACTACGACCAATCTCCTACCCCAAGCAAGACCCTAACGGCTGAAGCGGAGTTTGGTTTTGTGCATCAGTCATATGTTGGACTCTCTAAGAGCCTTATGTTGTGGCCTTTTGGCTAAAGGGACCATTTGTACTAAGTCTCCAAATTGTGATTAATACTTGTCACTGAATGAATCTGATTATCCTTTGACCCCACCCTGTCCTTGACACTTCCTTCACTTCCCCCCTCCCCGTTGTGAATGTGGGCACGTACATTTATCACAAATTTGTCATGTGTATAATCAAATATAATATGAACTCTAACCAGTAAAAGGTAATCATGCAAACCTGAATAAAACTTTTTTAGCAGTTACTAGCTTTGCTCCTTGAATTAATCAAGTGTTATTGATATAAGTTTGCAATATTTTGTTTTTTGTCTGGGACCCCTTCCCTTTGTAACGATAATTACCCAGGTCCCTTTCACTTTAGTGGGTTTAACCCTGTTTTCCATAATCTATATATAGTTCAGAGGATCTATGATGTTACAACGCGTTATTTTACAACGCATGCTGTAACATCGCAACTTTTACAATGCAGGTTTCATTACATCGGATGCCATTACAACGCAGGACATTACATAGCAGATGCAATTACAACGCATACCATTACATCGTAAGTATAGGTAAGTATATCTTTTTTTTAAAAATGTAATTAAGTTAGTCTAATTAATTTAATTTAACTAATATAATGAAATTAATTTTAAAATTGTAATTAATTTAATTTATTTAATTTAGTTTAATTAAATTTAAAAATGGAATTAATGTAATTTAATTATTTTAATATAATTTAATTAATTTAATTTAATTAAATTTATAATTGTAATTATTTTAATTTAATTTATTTAATTTAATTAATATAATTGAATAAAACTTAAAATTGTAATTAATATAATTTAATAAATTAAATTAAATTCAATTAATTTAACTTAATTAAAGTCGTACTTTAAAAATAATAAACCCTAAAAACACCCCTGTACCCCAAAACCCCAACCCAGCCCTAAAACCTAAAAATACCCCTGTACCCCAAAACCCAAACCCAGCCCTAAAACTTAAAAATACCCCTGTACCCCAAAACCCAAACCCAGCCCTAAAACCTAGAAATACCCCGGTACCCCAAAACCCAAACCCAGCCCTAAAACCTAAAAATACCCATGTACCCCAAAACCCAAACCCAGCCCTAAAACCTAGAAATACCCCTGTACCCCAAAACCCACACCCAGCCCTAAAACCTAAAAATACCCCTGTACCCCAAAACCCAAACCCTGCCCTAAAACCTAAAAATACCCCTGTACCCCAAAACCCAAACCCAGCCCTAAAACCTAAAAATACCCCTGTACCCCAAAACCCAAACCCAGCCCTAAAACCTAAAAATACCCCTGTACCCCAAAACCCAAACCCAGCCCTAAAACCTAAAAATAGCCCTGTACCCCAAAACTCAAACCCTGCCCTAAAACCTAATAATACCCCTGTACCCCAAAACCCAAACCCAGCCCTAAAACCTAAAAATACCCCTGTACCCCAAAACCCAAACCCAGCCCTAAAACCTATAAATACCCCTGTACCCCAAAACCCAAACCCAGCCCTAAAACCTAAAAATACCCCTGTACCCAAACCCAGCCCTAAAACCTAAAAATACCCCTGTACCCCAAAACCCAAACCCGGCCCTAAAACCTAAAAATACCCCGGTACCCCAAAACCCAAACCCAGCCCTAAAACCTAAAAATACCCCTGCACCCCAAAACCCAAACCCAGCCCTAAAACCTAAAAATACCCCTGTACCCCAAAACCTAAACCCAGCCCTAAAACCTAAAAATACCCAAACACCCCAAAACATATACCTCAGTACCCCAAAACATATACTCCTATACTCATAATTAAATTTAAAAATGGAATTAATGTAATTTAATTATTTTAATATAATTTAATTAATTTAATTTAATTTAATTTATAATTGTAATTATTTTAATTTAATTTATTTAATTTAATTAATATAATTGAATAAAACTTAAAATTGTAATTAATATAATTTAATAAATTAAATTAAATTCAATTAATTTAACTTAATTAAAGTCGTACTTTAAAAATAATAAACCCTAAAAACACCCCTGTACCCCAAAACCCAAACCCAGCCCTAAAACCTAAAAATACCCCTGTACCCCAAAACCCAAACCCAGCCCTAAAACCTAAAAATACCCCTGTACCCCAAAACCCAAACCCAGCCCTAAAACCTAGAAATACTCCGGTACCCCAAAACCTAAACCCAGCCCTAAAACCTAAAAATACCCATGTACCCCAAAACCCAAACCCAGCCCTAAAACCTAGAAATACCCCTGTACCCCAAAACCCAAACCCAGCCCTAAAACCTAAAAATACCCCTGTACCCCAAAACCCAAACCCTGCCCTAAAACCTAAAAAATACCCCTGTACCCCAAAACCCAAACCCAGCCCTAAAACCTAAAAATACCCCTGTACCCCAAAACCCAAACCCAGCCCTAAAACCTAAAAATACCCCTGTACCCCAAAACCCAAACCCAGCCCTAAAACCTAAAAATAGCCCTGTACCCCAAAACTCAAACCCTGCCCTAAAACCTAATAATACCCCTACCCCAAAACCCAAACCCAGCCCTAAAACCTAAAAATACCCCTGTACCCCAAAACCCAAACCCAGCCCTAAAACCTATAAATACCCCTGTACCCCAAAACCCAAACCCAGCCCTAAAACCTAAAAATACCCCTGTACCCAAAACCCAAACCCAGCCCTAAAACCTAAAAATACCCCTGTACCCCAAAACCCAAACCCGGCCCTAAAACCTAAAAATACCCCGGTACCCCAAACCCAGCCCTAAAACCTAAAAATACCCCTGCACCCCAAAACCCAAACCCAGCCCTAAAACCTAAAAATACCCCTGTACCCCAAAACCTAAACCCAGCCCTAAAACCTAAAAATACCCAAACACCCCAAAACATATACCTCAGTACCCCAAAACATATACTCCTATACTCATACTTATTAAAAACATTACTTAAATTAATATATTTAATTTATAATATTAAAAAACATAAATATATTTATTTATAATTAATATTAATTACATTAATTAAATAATATTAAATAAAATAAAAATAAAAATTATACACTTACCAATACTTACGATGTAATGGTATGCGTTGTAATAGCATCTGCTATGTAATGTCCTGCGTTGTAATGGCATCCGATGTAATGGAACCAGCGTTGTAAAAGCTGCGTTGTAACAGCATTCCGATGTAAAAGTTGCGATGTAACAGTAACATACCCAGTTCAGACTATGTACTTAATAATAATAATACCAGCATTTGTAAAGCGTGCAGCTACCTCAGGTGAAGTGTTCCGCCGCTAGCGGCCATTGGGAAGATTGAGCGAGCTATTGCCCAGAGTCACAAGGTGCTGAGCTAACCTGCCACAGGCGATCGAACCGTGAGCCCCGGTGACACCACACCTCTTCCCATGCACTTAGAACCATTCACTAAGTGGGACACTGAAATTGTAAAACTTTTGGTACAAAATCATAAAGACTTTTTCAAGCTCGAAATGTACAACTATTGCGCTAGATAGGACTAGGCCAATGGTTTGCTAGGTTTGGGTGATACTTCATTGATATCCTGCTAAATCCCGAGAGTACAATAGAATCTGTAGAATATAGGTTTATAGACCTAAATTTAGAAATGCATGGATGAATAATCTCGCATTTAATACCAAAATGGGAAGTCAAAAAGACTGTGTAAATGTGAAGAGTGAGTAAATACAAAGGGGCAGATTTATGATAACTGGCTAATTCCCAGGGATGCGCCAGTTATTTTGCACCGCTGCTCCGCCACCCATGGTGCGCCGCATTTACAATGCGGCGCACCATGGGGCAAAAACGGCAGAGATGCGTGGCACATCTGTGCCGTAAAGGTGGCACATTGCTCGAGTTGCGTCGCAAGCGTGACACAGCTCCAGCAAGGCTCGGGGGTGCCCCATCTTAACAATGCTGCGTCAAGACCTACGCCTGCTTCAAGCAGGCGCAGGGTTTTGACGCAGCATTGGCCTGAAAGTGACTGAGTGCAATCTTATAGATTTCACTCAGCCACTTTTGCGAGGCGCATCTGCCCCGGAACCCCCACCCTGCCCCGGAACGCCCACCCTGCGCCGGAACGCCCACAAGTGGCGCAGGGCTTTACAACGTGACGCATCTGCCTAGATGCGCCACGTTTACGCCCCAGTTGCGTGCCCCAAACGTGGCGCATTCCCAACATAAATCTGCCCCAAAATAATTGCAGATCGAAGTCTGAATGAGTAAATGGAGTGTGATTTGACATTTTTCAAGCTATCAATACATTTCATAGGCCCAGCTTCTTTGAGATGATTCTGACATTAACAGAAGAGTTCAAAGAATGATATTTGAGCAATTTCCATTTCTATGGTTCTTAATTTGTTATGGCAGCTGGACGTTCAAAATGTAAAGTTTGCTAATGTTTTCTAGTTTAATCTTTACAGTGCGAGTAGGTGAGGGATATGGTGGTCTGGAAAGCGATGTGAAGTTGTGACCAAGGAATAGAGGTTGGCACAACACAACAGGAAGGAATGGTTTTGGTGTTTGGCTCCGGTAACCTCTTGGGTCGCTTCATGACATGTCATCTCAATCAGTGTTGGCTTTAGGGCAGTGCGACGAGTGCGGCCTCACTGGCCCTGACTTGGAGGGGGCGCTTACCTCAGGTGGGGGCACTGTGGTTAGCAATAACTTACAATTTGAAAGCAGCTGATGCAGAGTATCTCATGAGTCCAGAGTTCAGGCAACAATAAAAATGTCAAGATAACGCCTGTGATTAATGTTCCTGCTACAGAGATAGATCGGAGGTTTGTCTAGTGGCAGTTTTGCCTCGCCATAAAGTAGTGCATAGGGTTACTATGCATGCTGCAAAGAACACCTCTGTATTTTTTTTGGGGGGGGAGGGCTATGAAAATTTCAGGGGGGGGGGTCTTAATTCTTCCAGCAACAGGCAGAGTGGAGATGAAGGGGTGAAAAAAACAATAACGCCTCGTTAACACGTAAATGGTCTTTTAAAGACCTGTGAAGTACTCAGGTGCAGCTATGATAGGCTAAAAAACTGTCTGTGTCAGCCAGGGAAGCTGTCTCAGCCCGGGCTGACACACACAACAGGGTTAGGGGCTGAAGCCCTTTGAGTCCCATGGGCGTTGCGCGCCTGTGAGTAGGTCATTGGGGGGCGCCACCAGCACTAAAGCCCACCTTGACCTCAATGGTGCTGCCATATGACCTAGGGCTAGCCCCAACAAAGATTTGGTGAAACTTCCTCCAGTTATAGTGTATCTGTTTTCTGTTACCCTGCAAGCATCCTCAGAATGTCCAGGATGATCAAAAGCTGTACTAAAAATGCAAGGCAGATCAGCGTGTTGGTGAAGACCAAAATAACTTTGCAGCCTGATTTTTTCTTCATCCTCCTGGATTTTTCCCCAAATTGGAGGCGAGTGCTGGGAAAGAATTTGTAGAGCTCATCGAGGGGATGTCCGACCTTTTTTCAATGCTGAGGGGAAGGTATCTTTTGGAAGACAGGAGTATGGTGTTGTGGAAGGATGGACGTGGCTTATTAAGGGACAAGAGAGAGCTGATTGTTCTCTTGAAGTTGGCCATTATTGAGTTGAAGATACTAACAATGGAGTCTGTGGTCAAACGTTCCAGGGAGCGCCAGCTGGGGAGAAGATGCCACATGTAGCATGTGCGAGTGGTTGGAAATGTCAATGTTGTGCAAGTTGTAGATGGGCTTTTTATTAGTGAAGAGCAACTGATGTCAGTTAATGTTTTGATTGAGATTGGGGTGGCAGCAATAGTGATCTGTTATCTTGAAGCACTGCTGTCATTCTTCTGAATGTAGTTGATTTTTTTACTAGCTGCTTCTATACAATACTTCACAGGTCAGCAAAATAGAATTTTTAAATAATTTAAATAAAGTAGTGAGAATCAAAGTGAGTGTAAGTGTAATTGTGATTGTATTTAAGCAGCGCTTTCTACCCCTGATGGGGTGTTTATAGGACTTAATGTTGATTTATTAAGTCTGCATTTAATATTCTTGCTTAAAAGCTTACTGGCATGAGTTAAATATAAGATAAAAAAACTGAAAAACATTAGATATTTATGGAATTTAATTGTAGTTAAATATCCTGAATATCTGGCATGAATCTGGCCCATCGGTACGTACATTGGGAACCCATGCACAAAGTCATAAGAAATCCATCAAACTTATTTGACAATAAAACATGTATATTATATTTCTGTGTACCAAAAGTATTTAGTTTTGGAGTAAATGTTTGTGGTGGCAACAGAGTTTTGTTGAAATTAGGGGTAGGCATAGAGATGTGAGGCGTGTAAAGGATGTTGAATGGTTGGAAAAGCAATCAGGACATGTTGGAAGACATTCCAGATCAGTGCATCCAAGTCCACACATAATCTTCTGGGCCCCTGTTACATGCAGGGCACACTGTTCTTATTTGCACCACAGCTCACCATTAACCAGGTGCATAGGTGCACATAGGGACAGTACACCCTATTACAATGAATGTGTCGCACCTATGGCAGTTGCAAACTCACACTGCCATGGGGGTAGCGCATTCAGTGGAATATGGAGAGGCTCTTTCGAAGCCACTCCGTGTTTCTCTGTGCAGGAGGCAACCCGCCTTCACTTTCAGGAGAGGTTACAGATCCCCCCGCAAGCGGGTGCAGTGACTGCACCTCCTAAGGTAAATTAATTCCCCATGCAAATGAGAGAATACCCTCTGAAGATAGCGCTGGCACTACCATATCACAGAAGGGGCCTCTTCTGTAATACCATAGTGCCCTGGGGATGCAAAAAGTTGGCACACATGCCCGTTTCGCCCCCCAGGGCACTATGTACCAATCCAGCCCCTAGAAAACAGGGCATAGGCTACACAAGTAGATATCTCGGAATTTTACTGTCAGTAAAATCATGCTAAACCCCTGTCAAAAGGCAAAACGAAGAGTACCCACACACCTGGGGCTTATTACACATAGTACACCTAGGGCACAACAGGTGTTTGATGATTTTGGCCTCAGAATTACCTCTTAGTCCTTGATCTACATCGAGGATACTTTATTGGTAGGTGTCTCCTTCTGGTAATACACACAGAGAGAGGCACTGGTCAGGTTCACCTGTAGGTTCTATGTACACATGGGTCTCAATTGCTGTGGTTCCTTAGATGTGCAGCTTTCCCACAGGTTTTTGGCTGATGCTGCAAGCATTGCCATATTTACCACTCTTAGTCTCTCTGCCTTCCATACACCAGTGATTGGCACATTCGAACAGAGACAGAGCTTTAAATTGTCTATAAGGGAATTTGTGTTCTGCCTCCTTCAACTATGGGCTTTGGATTGGCCCAAAATTGATACTGCTGATCTGCCTCATGTGTGGTGGCATCACTGTTAGAATCTACACTCTTTACACGTTTTGAGAGCTTTACGTTATTTAGTAGAGGCCCCAAAGAAAGATGCTCCTTATTTACCATTCTTATTGACAAGTGATCAAACTATTGTATGAAGCAGAACTTTTTAGGCCCTGGGGAATTCACAAAGACTCTCTTAATAACATTGTCTCTCTATATGTGGATGATGTGCTACTATACATTCCTGACCCTTCAACTTTTCTTCCATGTATATGTGTCACATAGATATCCTTTGGAGTTTGAGTTTGAAAGTATTTGTAGAGCGCGCTTTCACCAGCGGTTTCATGGCGCTGTAACATGCAGATCTCCAGAGTGGAAATGGCAGGGGAGGAACAACGTAACAAATAATCTAACTAAAGGATTTGGTGAATAGGTGAGCTTTGAGTTTCTTTCGAAACAGGGGGTAAGGCATTAGGGATCTGAGCTCAAAGGGCAAGGAGTTCCAAAAGACTGGGGCAAGGGTCGCGAACTTCGACCCCCCCCATTTTTTCCTGCGGAACCGGGGGACTGATAACAGGAATTGAGATGAGGATCGTAGCTCCCTAGTTGGAAGATATGGGACAATCTCTGAAGCGATGAAGGCAGGGGCCGTGCCCAGTCGAGCCTGGAAGGTGATGGAAGCAAGCTTGAACTGGACACGTTCGCGGACAGGAAGCCAGTGTAGGGATTTAAGGAGGGGTGTAACGTGACAAGATTTAGGGAGTTTGAACACCAACCGTGCCGCCTGGTTTTGGATCAACTGCAGCCGCCTAAGACTATATGCAGGTATGCCAGCATATAGGGCGTTGCCGTAATCCAGGCGGGAGATGACCATCGCAAGGATGATCAGCTTCAAGGCCTCAAAGGAAAAGAAACGAGATACCTTGCGGATGGTGCAAAGTGAAAGAAAAGAAGAAGAAACCACGGAGCTAACCTGGGAGTGAAGGGTGAGGTGAGAATTAAGTTTGATGCCTAAGGTTTTCACTGAGGTAGAAGGGACCGGGGAGAACCTAGGGAACGGGGCCAAAAAAGTGAGGACCAGGGACTGGAGGCACCACCTGTCAACACCAACTCAGTCTTATCTGGGTTGAGTTTCAGGTGGTTAAAGTCCATCCAGTCCCGGATGAAAATCATAATGGACTGAAAATTAAGGATAGAAGCAGAAGAAGAAGAGAGGTTGAAAACAATTTGGAGGTCATCCGCATGGTTATATACGGCGACCTCCATTTGTTGTAAAGCAAAGATAAGGGGAGCAATGTAAAAGTTGAACAAAAGAGGTGAAAGGGAGGAACCTTGGGGGACCCCGCACTGAACCTTCCGGAAGTCCGCAGAAAAGTCACCCAGGCGAACCGCCTGGGTGCGGTCCCTCAGGAAGGAGGACAACCACACCAGGGCCGTGCCCCCTAATCCTTGCCACCCTGACACGGGAAAGCAAGATGGTGTGATCAACGTGTCAAAGGCGGCCGAGAGATCAAGGAGGACCAAAGCCTGGGATCGACTGGTGTCCATTCCCTCCCTGAGGTTGTCAAGGACTGAAAGCACTACGGACTCCGTCGAGTGTGCAGGGCGAAAGCCAGCCTGGCGAGAAGCCAGAACCCCATGCTCCTCCACAAAGGCGCTCAGAGACTTGGTGACGTGACGCTCGAGCACCTTAGCCAAAAATGGTAGGAGAGAGATGGGGTGATAATTGGCGGGGACCGAAGGGTCCGCGCCAGGCTTCTTTAAGATGGGTAGAATGATAGCTGTTTTCATTGGGTTGGCCACAACCCCCTGGGAGAGGGAACTGTTGAGAAAGTGAAGGGGGGATCAGGGCAAGTAGTGTAAATGTGACGGAGGATGTGAGCGGGACAAGAGTCCAGAGGGGAACCAGATTTGATGAGGGGAATTAATGAAGAGAGGGATTCCTTGGTCAGAAGTGGGAAGGCATTAAGTTGTCCTTGAGGTGGAGGACACTGAGGGTCCACAAAAGTAGGGGAAGTTAAGGGAATGTTGGCTTTGATGGCGGCAATCTTATTGATGAAGAAACTGTTCAAGGAATCACAGAGGTCCTGGGAAGGGGAGGGCTTGAGGGATGTCTGGTCCGAAAATGCCAAGTTTTGGACAATCGAGAAAATTTCCTTCGATTGGTTCTCGGCTGTGAGGATCTTAGAGGAGAAATAGGCCGTTTTGGCGGCCAGGATAGCTTTCTTATATTGAGCCAGGAGAGCGATGAAATCAGCTCTAAGAATGGAACAGTAATTTCTCCTCCAGGCCCGCTCAGCACGGCGTAGCTCTAGTTTGATGGTTTTAAGGTCATCGGTAAACCACAGATTGGCATCCTTCTCCCGCTTAGTGGTCAACCGCTTTAGTGGAGCAATGGACTCACTAGCTGAAGAGAGCCACTGATCAATGGCGTTGGCCTGAGCCAAAGTGGAAAGGCCTTGTAAGGTGGGGTAGGAATCAACTAAGAGGGCAGATAAGTTATCCGGATCCACTCTGCTCCAAGAGCGGACCCAGACATTTTTGGGAAGAGGGAGCCTGGTAGTAGAACTAATGGGGAGAAAAAAAGATATTAGATGGTGATCGGACCAGGTGCAAGGTGAAATGGACAAGGAGTCTACCGGGTAGTTTAAGGACCAAATCTGATCCAAAATATGCCCCTTGACGTGAGTTGAGGAATGAACGTGAGAAACAAAGTTAAGAGATTGAAGTGTGTCTGAAAACTCTCTCGAGGATGAACACTCTGCTGGGTCAGAGGGCCAGAAATTAAAGTCACCCAGCAGTAAAACGGAAGAGTTATTAACCGTGAGGGTGGCCAGCACCTCCTGAAAGTCAGAAAGAAAACGTACAGGTGGCAGGGGAGGGCGATAGATGAGGACACAAGTGAGAGGGGGGGAAATGGAGGTAGTGCGGATGACAAGGTACTCAGTAGTAGCAATGTCTGACAAAGAAAGCAATTGGAATGGGAAATCAGATCGGGCAATAACTGCAACGCCGCCCCCAGTTCTGCCAGATGAACGATCAGCACGAAAAGCATAATAAGGAGCAGGAAGAGAGGCTAATAAGGCAGGCTATGCCATTATGAACACTTTTATTTTTCCGACTTTATACAATTGGAAAGGTTCACCAATAGTCTAGTTTCTGGACACACTCCTATCCTATCAAAAAGCCAAGTAATATACTTCTTGAGCAGGGGATTCAAGGACTTGTCCTGTCAGGAATTGATGTCACAACAAGCAACAATAGTTTATTGGGCATGAGGGATGGCATTGGTGGTACTAACCAATGATGCATCCTATGTAAGGTTGTTATATGATTCCGCCATGCCACTGTTATGACAAATCCTGAAGTAGGGAAATAGTTTACATGAAAATTCTGATTATTATCTTTCATGTATTTTGTATAATTGTAGTTTTTCTTTCACTTTTACTTTTCATGCAATTATTGCTGGCAGGTGATTGGTTCAAACAGAAATGTATACATGTCTGCATTATATGTGTAGCGTAAATGTCATCAAAACGCAGTGGAGGACTGTACACCGTTAATGGCAAGGAAGCAGTCAAACGTTGATTGGGGAGTTGAAGGGAAGCAGTATTCTGAAACTAGAGGTGGACTGCTACTTCGATCTGATGTAGTTTTCTTTACCAAGGTGTTTTTTTTAACTCTTTCACAAAGAGCAGGTTTGGCCAGTTCTGATGGATGTAGTGATGTACTTCCGGATTCTGAGTGCATAAATGGAGAAGGCCTGATGCCTCCTTGTCTTTACTTTGTTATACTTCTTTATCTTCTTTCTGATGCTGTCCTGGCTGTGGGTGTACCAAATGTTATCAGAGGTAGTGAGATAGGCATGGGTGCTGGTAATGATGGCTTTATAAATGATGCAGATGGTTTTGAAGATGGCGGAGACAGGCAAGGAGTTCTATTATGATGTCTCAGCGGAGCTGACAAAAGAGGTAATGGATGACAGTACTTCAGGAAACAGAAAGACGGTCACCTATTTGTAAATGATTCTCACAACTCTTGTGTCTGACACTATCAAAATAGTGACAGCACACTTCAGTCCTAGTGTGAATGGGACTTTGTTTTGTCATTAAAAGGAAGTAAGGGACAGTAGAGAGCTCAGCTTTGATACTAAATGAGTGAAAATGTGTGTGTCTACGATTTTTTCAGTATGGAAGTATGCTGTGTATTGCTTGATTTTGGGAGATTGCCTTCGGGGAGTCCATGGTAAGAGAGTATTACTACCTAACTTGATTTTGTAGATGGTTACAAGAATCAGAGAGACCCAGGGCCAGATTAGACATCAAAATAAGCCCCGACAACATTTTCAAACCAGTTCGACACTGCAGGAGAAGTGCCTGAATGGATCACACTGGGCCACTCATTCAAGGTCCAGGAGACATGACCTGTCTGTGATCAACTGAATCTCACTGCTGCAATGCTGAACTGAAGGAAGATGGTCTTGTTTTAGAGAGGGTGTAGTAGGCCTTCCAGGGCGCATAATTACAGTCTTGAGCTGGTGTCAGGATGCTCTAGAAACTGGGGCTACCATAGCTCTAACGTGCTGAAGGCCTATTTCCACTGCAGGACTACACATACATATATGGCATCAGCTGTGGAGTACTTTGCTCATCTTGTATTTGTTGTTTGTTGTTGTGTGCCACAGACAGCTAGGGGCAGCTGGAGCGCAGCAAAAGACTGGGGCCTACACTTGACAGGATACACTGCCAGTAAGGACCATTGACACATCCCAGTGTGACCACCAGATAGCGCCTACAATGAAGACACAAACCACTTTAACACCAAAACATGGAGATCCTGTAATCCTGTTTCAAATACTCTACCACACAAGCTGTGTTTTATCCAATGAGTAAGCTAATTTTAATGCTAAACAACTAATTGAAATCTATTGAAATATAACAAGTGAAAAGATTTGATGTGGGAGTCGACAAATGTTGTATAACAGCTTTGTGATTTACGCCTTTAAAGATCATTAACCTTCCTGACAGACCCCGAGGACATTGTCAGGGTAGGTTTAGCCTAATATGAACTGTCATTTTGAGGCAGGGCTGCGGTGCTTTCTTCAAGGGAAACATTCCAGTATCACCTCCTGGACTTTCCTCACTTGTCACAGCGCTGCTTACTTTACCCCTCCTGAGGCGAAAAGCCGAGAGCCACATTGCCGAATTTTTAATATTACTGTCACATTATTCTTTGTTTTTAAACGCACTTACCCCCCTGGGCACTCTTCATTCTAGCTAGCTGACACCCCGCACAGCTGATTGAAAGCTGCCGCGGACGAGTGTTGGTTTCAATCTTGACGCCATCCCTGGCCCAGCGGACACGCCCACTCGTGCTGGCCACGCCCCCTATCTGCTCATATAAACGCGCTGAACGATAGCGTCGCACTAGCAGAACCCCTCCTGAGGCGAAAAGCCGGGAGCCACATTGCCGAATTTTTAATATTACTGTCACATTATTCTGTGTTTTTAAACGCACTTACCCCCCTGGGCACTCTTCATTCTAGCTAGCTGACACCCCGCACAGCTGATTGAAAGCTGCCGCGGACGAGTGTTAGTTTCAATCTTGACGCCATCCCTGGCCCAGCGGACACGCCCACTCGTGCTGGCCACGCCCCCTTTCCTCACCCATTTCTACTCCATAAATTATGCTCATACATCGGACGCTCAGCGGACGAGCGCAGCAGGCGCGACGATTGCGCACCGTAGGCGTGCTTAAGGCAAGCTCGTCTGTGCTCGTCCGCGCCGGGCCAGGCCCAGGGGCCATGTCCCCTGGCTCTTCTGGGGGTGACAGGCATGTCTACGCCCGTCCGCGCCTGGACCGCGCCCAGTGCCAGGACCCCTGGCCCCCGAAGAGCCCGACCGACCCGCCTGACGTACTCAGCCGCCACCCTCACCGCTCTCAACACCGGCCGACACCCAGAATGCCACCAAGCCACTCCAAGACGCACCCACGGACCATTCAGCTGCCACGCCTGCAAGTTCTCCTGCAGCCGGACCAGCCCCGCACCAGCACCCGCCAAGTCGAACTCCAGCAGCACCCACCTCAAGTGCATCCTCCTCAACACCCGCTCCGTCCACAGACACGCCATCGAACTCTGGAACCTCCTCGACACCACAGCCCCAGACGTTGCCTTCCTCACGGAGACCTGGATGAACGCCTCTTCAGCTCCCGACATCGCCATCCCTATCCCAGAGGGCTACAAGATCGTCCGGAGGGACCGAAACGCCAACCAGATGGGAGGAGGCATCGCCATCATCCACAGGAACACCATCCGCCTCACGACCAGCACCGACAACACCCTGACCAGCGCCGAACACCTGCATTTCCAGATCCACACCAACCCGAACACCACCCTCAGAGGCACCCTGATCTACCGACCCCCTGGACCACGCACGCAATTCAGCGACGACATCGCCGACTTCGTCAGCCCGCATGCCCTCACCTCCGCTGACTACATCCTCCTGGGAGACCTCAACTTCCATCTGGAGAACAACAACGACCACAACACCAGCACCCTGCTCGACAACCTCGCCAACCTGGGACTCAAGCAACTGGTGTCCACCCCCACCCACCTCGCCGGACACACACTCGACGCCGTCTTCTCATCCAGCACAGACATCGACTTCAGCCACGCCACAGAGCTTCAATGGACGGACCACAGCTGCGTCCACTTCACCTTCAAGAGAACAATGACCCACCAACACCAGCAACACACCGCCCGCAGAAGCTGGAACAAGATCACAGCAGACCAGCTCGCCACCTCCCTGAGCCAACACCCTCCTGCCAGCTCAGCGAACCCCAGCCAGGCCGCCGATAACATCACGAAGTGGATCAGCAACTGCGCGGACGAACTCGCCCCGCTGAGGACCCCGCCTAGCAGACCCGGCAGCAAGAAGGCCCCATGGTTCACCGACGAACTCAAGAGCTCCAAGAAGAACTGCCGAGCCCTCGAGAAAGTCTGGAAAAGGGATCCGACACCGGACAACAGGACCTCCTACAAACTTGCCACCCGGAAACACCACCAGCTGATCCGCGCCGCCAAGAGAACAGCATTCAAGGACCGGTTGGACAACAACGCACACAACAGCAAGGAACTCTTCAACATCGTGAAAGAGCTTTCCAACCCCAACGCGGGAAACAACGACATCACCCCTTCGCAAGACCTCTGCAACTCCCTGGCTTCATACTTCCACAACAAGATCGCGGACATACACAGCAGTTTCAACAACCAACCAACACACACCACGACCGACCAGCCAGCCCCCCCCACCACCACCCTCCACGCCTGGACCCCGATCAGCACAGAAGACACCATCCGCACGATGAACTCAATCCACTCCGGATCACCAACCGACCCCTGCCCCCACCACATCTTCAACAAGGCCGACGCTGTCATCGCACCCCACCTGCGAGACATCATCAACACATCCTTCGACACCGCCATCTTCCCCGAGAGCTGGAAACACGCCGAACTCAGCGCTCTACTCAAGAAACCAACAGCGGACCCCACCGACCTCAAGAATTACCGCCCCATCTCGCTTCTCCCGTTTCCAGCCAAAGTCATCGAGAAGACCGTCAACAAGCAGATGGCCGCCTTCCTCGAGACGAACGGATCCCTCGACCCCTCACAGTCCGGCTTCCGAGCCAAACACAGCACCGAGACCGCCCTCATCGCCGCCACCGATGACATCCGAGCCCTGATGGACAATGGAGAAACAGCGGCCCTCATCCTCCTAGACCTCTCCGCGGCATTCGACACGGTCTGCCACCGCACCCTAATACGGCGCCTCAGCAACATCGGAATCCAGGACAAGGCGCTGGAATGGATCATCTCCTTCCTCGACGGAAGAACACAGCGAGTCCGCCTACCACCATACAAGTCAGAGGCCTCCGAAGTCATCTGCGGCGTCCCCCAAGGATCATCCCTGAGCCCCACCCTCTTCAACGTCTACATGAGCCCCCTCGCGGCCATCGTACGCAAACATCACCTCAGCATCATCTCCTACGCCGACGACACCCAGCTGATCCTCTCCCTGACCAACAACCCCGCCGCCGCCAGAGCCAACCTACACGAAGGGATGAAAGAGGTAGCCGAGTGGATGACGACCAGCCGCCTGAAACTGAACTCGGACAAGACGGAGGTCCTCATCCTGGGCTCCTCTCCCTCCGCCTGGGACGACTCCTGGTGGCCTCCCGCCCTGGGCACCGCACCCAAACCGACAGACCATGCACGTAACCTGGGCTTCATCCTGGACTCCTCCCTCTCCATGACCAGGCAAGTCAACAGCGTCTCCTCGGCGTGCTTCAACATCCTACGCATGCTACGGAAGATCTTCTGGTGGATCCCCACAGAGACCAGGAAGACCGTCACCCAGGCCCTCGTCACCAGCCGACTGGACTACGGCAACGCCCTCTACGCCGGGACCACCGCCAAGCTCCAGAAGAGACTCCAGCGGATCCAAAACGCCTCAGCCAGACTCATCCTCGACATCCCACGATCCAGCCACATCTCCGGACATCTGAGAGACCTTCACTGGCTCCCCATCAACAAGAGAATCACCTTCCGCCTCCTCACCCACGCACACAAAGCCCTACACGACCAAGGCCCGAGCTACCTCAACA
This sequence comes from Lissotriton vulgaris, assembly GCF_964263255.1. NCBI lineage: Eukaryota > Metazoa > Chordata > Amphibia > Caudata > Salamandridae > Lissotriton > Lissotriton vulgaris. The sequence continues at coordinate 886,921,718 of NC_141687.1, forward strand.
GCCGAGTCAACTTCTACGCTCCCAAACGCCACCTCCGATCAGCCAACCACGCCCTCGCCGCCGTCCCCCGCATCCGAAGAGCAACTACAGGAGGAAGGTCCTTCTCCTACCTGGCCGCCAAGACCTGGAACTCCCTCCCGTCCGACCTGCGCCTGACCCAAGACCACCTCTCCTTCAGGAAGAAGCTGAAGACCTGGCTGTTCGAGCAGTAGCGGCACCCCCCCCCCCCCCCCCCCCCAGCGCCTTGAGACCCTACGGGTAGGTAGCGCGCTCTACAAGTGTCACTGATTGATTGATTGATTGATATACAGCTCAAGCCTCTTACATCAGCTGCGCCCACCAGTTACACCCAGATGTGACCTTCCTAGACATCCCCTGGAGATCCCTTGTTGCTGCACGCATTGTAAATCTGAGCTAATTATTACTACCACCACTGCCAGATCTGAGGTAAAGGATTATTCTATGTTTTTGCTTAACTGCAGGTCTCTAGTGAAACATTGCCTAGAAATCTCCCTGCTACTAGATGAGCACTCACCGGACGTGATCTTTTTGACCGAGACTTGGTTAAATCAAGATTCTCAGCCGGATCTTGCACAGGCCATTACTCCGGGATATCAGATAGCGCGGGCTGATCGACCGCTGGGCAGAGGCGGCGGCCTTGCGATTATTTACAAGGAGAGCTATGTCTGCCGCTGTTTGACGGAGGAGATTGAGGATTGCAAAAGTCTTTCTTTTGCGGTCGAGTCTTCCCCCAATACCAGCTTCACTGGTATTCTTATCTACCGCCCCCCCTGGATCTATCGGACAATTTAACACCTCTCTTCTATCGGTGGCATCCCAATTGGTTGTCTCTCCCTCCAATTTTACCTTACTGGGAGAATTTAACATCCATTTTGACAACCTGCTGGACTCCACGGCACTAGAGATGATGTCAAGTCTAGCCGCCATTCAACTGGAGCAATTAGTCCCCTCCGCCACGCATGAAAAGGGTCATCTTTTAGATCTGATTTTTAGTAACAGTGACCAACTTAAAGTGGGCACCATTAGCAGCCTTCCATGGTCGGATCATTTCCTGATAGCCTTCCCCTGGACCACGAGCAAACCCCCTCTATCCTCTTTCACATATCGGAAAACTCGAAATTGGTCCAAACTTTCTATCGACAATTGGACGAAGGCTCTTAGCACTACTCGATCCATACCTTCCCATGACCCGATGGCAAATAACGTTAAATATGACGAGTGGATTACCACCTCTCTTGGCTTGGTTCTCCCTTCACACCTATCTAGGTCAAAGAGGCAAAGCAAATCAGCCCCATGGTACACAGAAGATCTCAGAAACCAAAAGCGTCTCTGCAAGAGACAAGAGAGGAAATGGTGCATGATCTACAACCCAGTTGATAAAACTACCTACAGGAAAATTATTAGGAACTATAAATTGGCAATAAAAACTTCGCAAGCAGCCTACTACAACGATAAAATAACAACGGCTAAATCTAAGCCGAAAGAAATATATTGTATAGTAAACTCCCTGATAAAACCCTCCCCGCCTGCCACAGATAATAGTAGTTCCCCGTCTAAATGCAACGAGTTGGTGGATTTCTTTTTTCAAAAAGTGAACAAAATCTACCTCTCCTTTCCTGATCCAGCTATTGATTCACCTTCTCACCGCCTGGACTCAGTTCTGGACATGGACAATAAGCTGGAGTCTTTTCCTCTGTTGAAACTGGAAACATTGGAGTCTCTAGCACAACAAATAAAAACCGGCTACGCGTGTGACCCTGCTCCACCGGGCTCGCTGGGGCTGGCCAGCAAAACCATTCTCCCTACCCTTCTGGAATTGTTGAACTCTTCCATATTGAGTGGGATGGTACCTGCGACATGGAAGCATGCAATGGTACGGGCCTTATTAAAAAAACCTTCCCTCTACCCAGCTAACCCTAGCAACTACCGCCTGATTTATCTGCTCCCATGGGCATCTAAGATGCCTGGAGAAGCACGTCAACACCATTCTGACGAAATTCCTCGAGGAAAACCATCTCCTCGGTGCGTCCCAGACGGGCTTTCGCCCAAAACATGGGACTGAGACTGCTCTACTGGCCGTAACTGAGGAGGCGAGATGGATCTTGGATCGGGGGGGGGGTCAGTGGCAGTGATCCTCCTCGATCTAAGTGCCGCATTTGACACGGTACATCATAAAATTCTGTTGAACCGTCTCGCCGACCTAGGAGTGTCAGGAGAAGCCCTGGTCTGGTTCGAGTCTTTTCTATCGGACAGAACCTTCCAGGTCTTCGACTGCACATCAGTGTCATCGAGTAGACCTTTGGGGTGCGGAGTCCTGCAGGGTTCATCCTTGAGCCCTACGCTCTTCAAAGCATACATGAGGCCGCTGGCTGGGATTGTTCGTCCGCATGGTGTCAACATCATCTCCTATGCGGACGACACCCAGCTGGTGGTCTCCCTTGCGCAGAAGAGCGGCCTCCAATCACCGCCCAATCTAGCGGCGTGCCTGGAGGATGTAAAGAGCTGGATGATGAGCTCATGTCTGAAGCTCAACGACGACAAAACCGAGCTCATGCTCCTGGGCCCGGCGGCCCCCTCTACTTTGGAGCTGATATGGCCCGCGAGTATGGGTGCGGCCCCACCCCCCAGAGATAACATCAAAAGTCTGAGGGTATGGCTCGATAAGTCGTTGAGCCTCAATACACAGGCCACCAAGGTGTCGGCCACTTGCTTTGGCCTCCTTAGGGTGATCAAACAAATTCTCCCCCTCCTTCCATTTGAGGCCAGACAAATAATCATACAGGGCCTTGTCCAATCCCGCCTGGACTTTAATAATGCCCTCTATCTTGGAGCACCAGACTACACCTTACAAAAACTCCAGCGCACTCAAAATTGTGCTGCCCGTGCGCTATTGGGAGTCCCACGGAGGACTTCAATAAAAACTGGCCTAAGAACTCTACACTGGTTGCCTGTTAGGGACAGAGTGAAGTTCAAAGCTCTATGCATTGCCCATCAGACCCTCTGGAAAATGGGTCCAGAAATCAACTGTTCCCTGATTTCTCCCTATCTGCCCAACAAGGCGCTTCGATCCTCAACCGCATCACTGGCCAAAATTCCCAGAATCTTCAGAGCCAGAGCAGGAGGACGCTCGTTCTCGTACAATGTGTCAAAATTGTGGAACACCCTCCCTTTGCAGATGCGAGATAATTCCAACCTAACTAGTTTCCGGAAACAGCTCAAAACCTTTTTGTTTCAGTAATTAGTAACCTCCTGTTCTTCTGAGAGCATCTTCTGTTTTAGTTTCAGTGCCTGGACGCCTCAGGGCAACTGTAGCGCTTTACAAATCCCATTTTCATTTCATTTCATTTCACCAACAAATGCAAAGAAGCTACAAGACCCCCCATCCCCACCCCCCTGAGAGGTTCAGTGCTGTTCAATACTTTTTGGGATCCCCTTCTGTTCATCCAGTGACAAAGCCATCAGATTTCTTTGAAGTCTTACCTTATCAAGCATATGGTCTATAGAGAAGATTGCAAGTGCATACATTCATAGCCACACTGTGAAAAACCATGACCAGGAACGACAATCTATATGCGTGCATGAGTACTGCATTCTTCAAATGACTATATACTGAGATGACAATACATATGTAATTGTATGATAAACCACTGGAGAGCCAAATAACACATGATCCACCTGATCATCTAAAACCATCGCGCTCTCATGCCATCTCGGAAAGATTTTGTCCCCCTCTATGCCCCATATCCAGTTGTCAATCTCAAATGAACCATTTGTTATCAGGGTCTAATTGGAAACCAAAGTAGGCCCTTGTAAACATTTCTCACCAAGCCCACACTGCAGAAGCCCAAACGTATAACAGATCCATGGTTGGGCTATGGCAGGCCATCCTAATGAGAAATTAGCCTCTTGACCTGCCGTTATCCAGGAAAGAGGCAGAGCGGCCATCTTGACTCAGTTTGTTATGCTACCATGACTCATGCAAACAGGTATTGCAAGCTTTCTTCAAAGTGATACATTGTAGGAGGTCTTTGCTCCCTAGGAATGTCATCCATCTCTCATCTGGCATAATTCCAGCAACCACTCTGCTCCTGATTCTCCTGGGTTATACACCCAGTAGGCTCTGCTGTCAGATGAGGACTTCGCTCTCACTGACTATAAACTCAGAGTCTGCTCACTCCATCTGTGGTTTGGGTAGTGTACCTTCTCCAACTTATCTCTGCTCTAGGTGGATATGAGGTAGGGTCCAGCCCCTACATAGTGGCCTATTGCCCTGCTAGTTACACTGCTGCAGCACAATACTATCGCGCACAGTCTTATCTCTGGCTTCTTATATTTTCAACAGCAGACCTTTAGAATTGTCCTTTCATGCTTTCCCTTCAGAATGAGGCTCTTCTTACAAGAACAGTAACACCAGACATGGGCCCCAGAAGCCTTCTGTTTAACCACCATCCAGTGTACCACCAATAGCCGGAGAGATACTGAATGCAAAGAGGTAGGGACAGTAATCGGCACTCATACCTTTTCTCTTACTCTCTTTCTTTGCATTTTTTCTCTGCCCCTGTCAAAAACCTGTGACTAATTACACAAAGGCACCATCCTGATTTAGACTGCTGCCCATTTGTGCTGCAGAGATTATATCTGAAATAAGGTAAATTAGCAGAAATGTGAACAAGAGGGAACTAAAGCAGAACCCTTTTCAAGAGAATATATGCGTTACCTTGAAAAAGCCCTATTCTACAACTTACCATGGAGAAACCTGAGTCGGCTGAACTTTTCACAAAGGCTCTTCCTCAGCATCTGAAATGTCTTCCTTATGATTAGGATGGATTATAAATCATACTTAATCTCACATAACGGCCCTTCTACGAGCCTGTTACAGTTGCAGGTAGAAAATCTCACTTGGTAGGGGGTAATCCCACTTCGGCCTTCAGCACCTCAAAGTTCACCTGAACCTTTTAGGTATTTGCACTAATCCTAGAGGACAGGTCCAGTTCAACAGCTTAAACTAGCCTGTATATTATACCTCCCTGACACTCTACCAGCCTCTGCAGTGTTCAGATGCAGGCTTGCACTTTAGTGGGAAGCCAAGGGGGCAACAGGCTCTGAGGGTGGAGGAGCATAGCAGATTAGAGAGGTGGGGGTGAGCCTCAGATGTCCCTTCTCGTGTCCGTGGGGTAAATCCCAGCGCTTAGATCATAGGAAGTGTGGCCAAATGGCACAAAGCAGAGGAAGGGTACCTGATGCACAAGAATTGTAGCACAATGGCACATGAGGTACCAACCGGGGGGAGGTTGAAGGAGAGAAGGAGCATAGGGACAATTAGATCTATAAGGTGCATGTTAGAATATCAATAATTAAAATATTGTCTGACATAAATGCCTTGGCTTAAATGTAATTGTCAAAACTATTGCCCCATTGGGTGTAGATTTTGTATTATTAACCCCAAGGGGATGGTATCTTTGTAAACAATATTTAAGACATGTTATTTTTCCATACAGAAGCAGAGTAGGAGTACACTGAGTCACATCCGAGAACTCAATTTGCCCCAGTGCATCATGGTAAATGCAGTGCATCATAACACTTACTTCAGTAGTAGTCTTTCATTGTTCACCCTTGTTTGTGCAGCTTGTGCTCTGTAACTCCAGACATGCGTTTCTGGATTCATTCCTTCATCAATAGAGGACAACAGGTTGTTCTGAGAATGCTGGAAATGCTACCCAAAGTGTTCTCAGGTCTCTGTATCACTCACTGGGTGCAGGTGCATCAACACAAGCTTGCCAGCTCAGTAGCTTAAGGGAACCTTTTAAAACTGAAGCAGGGTGAAAGCACTCTGCCTCACATTCCATAACTCATTTTGCCCTCAGTGCATCATGGCAAATGCAGTGCATGAAACACTTACTTTGGTAGTCATCTTTAATTACTCACTCTTGTTGGTGCAGCTTGCGCTGTGTAACTGTAGATGTATTTCTGGATTTATTCTGTGAAATGAGTATGACTGTGGTTACTTATAGTGTATTCTGCAGAACTGACTCTAGTGTATTGCTTTTTCATGATACAGGGACATTGTTATGACTTAATGCCAATGAAATGCTGCATTGCTGGGGCAATATTGGGCATTACCACAAGATAATAGTGATCCATGTTCTGGTGCACCATTGCATGTTACTGGCATGGGGCAATGGTGCTGTACATACTAGGTTCTACATTGTGGATTGTGAAGATGCGTATAATGGTGCTGTACATGGGTACGTTTTAGATAACCTCTAGTATGGCAATGGTTTACATACTGGGAGCAATTTTGTAGATTACTATTGACTTGAGGAAATGTGTTGATTACCTAGTGAATACTAGGAGTAATCTTGTGTTTTATCATTAACATTTGGCAAAAGTTAATCGAGGTATTGGGGGAATGAGAATTAGTCGCATGAAAATGTTACATCATCTACTGTAGGCAACATGGATTGATGGCACAACAATGCTGCTTTTATGTGCTGAGAACAAATGAGAAATACATGCATAGAGATAGTTCTTTATAGGTTGGGGCATTATACGGACTGGCAATGTAAGGTACACTTCATATACTGGGGTTATGTGGATCTGGGGAAGTACTGTGTACTTTCGAAATGGCAAAATAGAGGCACCGATTTTCCTGTGGCTTAAATATATGTGCCTACTCTACGTCTGGAATTGTGTAACAGAGGCACACATTTTTTTAGATCAGATAATTTACTGCTACTGATTAAAATTGTTCATGGGTGCTGTGAGAGACACTGAAATAATGAAACATTTTATAGGTTCTTGTTCAGAACTACTTTCAAAGAAAATGGGCCAGATTTACCACTTATTCGCGCAGAGCAGCAGCCGCAAATGCTGCGGTTCGTGAAAAGAAAAGAGGAGAGCACCATATTTACAGAAATATGGTACTCTTTTCCCCTTTCACTAGCACTGGCACTGAAATCAGCAGCCGTGTGCCAAAGAGACCCTTTGCGCTATAGTACATGTTTTTTTTTTTCGCGAGTCTAGCATAGGTTTTGAACTGGGAGGGTACCCTTCCAGTACAAAATACCATGCATAGACTGACTTTAACCCTTTCCCCTCTTTCTATGAGTGCTGTAAAAAGCACACATACTAAGTTGGAAAAGGATGGAGAAATGAAAGCATTTCTCCTTCGGTGCGCCTACTACAAATGGGTGCAGTTTTCTGACACTAAACCCTGTCTACTTTATAAAGTAAATAGGGTTTAGTGTCAGAAATCTTGGGTGGTTGCATGGCAACGCCCATGCTCTACTCATGGTACTCCACCTTGGCGCTAAGTAATGCAAAGCAGCGCTATGGTTTGCTTTGCTTTGTTTTCATGTTATTTCCATCGCTAAACAAGTTTAGCAATGGAAAGTAAATCAGAAAAAATGATTTTGTGCTGATTTGGTTCACTTTTGTGTAAAATCTTAGTAAATTTCTTTCCATGTCTTTTAGCCAGTAAAAGGGAATCATTGTGCTATAGGAGGCACCATTGAGACCCATTAAAAAATGTTTGGACAGAACACAGGGAGAGGCCCAGATTGTTTTTGTGTTTGCCTGTCAAAATTAGTGATCATTGTTTGCTTTGTGGTATGTGTTGGACTAATGTGTGCCAGTGGTTGGCTGTGGTCGGAACCGGCACTTATTTTTCTGGACATGGACTTACTTTTCATCTTCAGACTTTGACCCATGGAAAGAGAGAGATCACCTGATAAGGGAGAAATAAGGAGGAATAAAAAGACAGGAGAATAGTGGCAAAGGGAGAAAGCAGGTATGCAACATAACCCTCAAGAGCAGGGTAATGAGTCTTCTAAAGAGACAGGAGTTGCCGAGTGGTGAAAGGAAGAGGCATAAGGTAGAATGAACACTTGGCAGTCTTGATATTCAGCAACCCGGGCATCTGCACTTCTGCAGCGCAGGATGAAGGGCTCTAAGAAAAACTTTAAACACTGCACAGATTTTTTTTAACAAACACTGCTCTTATTGTGTTGTTTGTGGCTGTGTTCTAGCAGAATGATATTGCATTGATGTACTAAAAAAAATGATAGACAATGCCTTTACTATCACTATAACCCCACACAACTCTGTCCTTCTGTATTTGGTGTTTAATTTATAAAAGGTTTCGTACGGGGCCAAACTTTTCCCCAGAGGCACGTGGCCTGTGTTATCGAATGTTGGGGGGGTGTAGGATAACAAGGCTGTACAGTCATGTTACTACCTCATGCCTCTTTCCTCCACCACCACACACTCCCTGCCCGTTTAACTCACTCTTTCAGGTTCTTTTTCATCCATGCTTTCTATCTTTCTCTTCCTCCTCCTCGCTTTCTTTTGTGTTTTTCTCTTTCTTGCTCTGAGTTAAAGTCTGATGTGGTAAAATAAGTTCTGGTAACGAAAAATTAGTGCTGATGTGCCCTCCCTGCAACCACCGGTTCAAATTAAGCACTGCTTCGAGGGTGAGAAGTGACAGAAAATAGGGATCAAGAACGGAAATGTAAACACGTACTTAAAAACATACTTACATGCATAATTACATATTTAAAGCTTTATCAAAATTGATGTGATTCGCTCTAACACCTAAATTTCACATTCTGAAAACTGGCAATGAAATATGTCTGCCTCCAATAGTGCCTTTTAGGGTGAATTCATTTAGACTCCCTGATTTGCACCACAAAAATATTTTAATATTAAGGTAGCTTCATGTACAACAAACTACCCCACCTTTTAAATAACAATATCTAAGTACAATTTTCTCTGTTTCATATTATACCCTTTATTACAGAACAAGTTTACATAATATACAAAAATATTGGTTGAAATAGAAAACAATATCATAGTTGAAAATCGTATTTTTGAAATGACATAAATGCAGCGTTTTTTCGGAAAACATAAAAAAGAAGCACACATAACACAAACATAAAACACAGAAAATATTTTGATGCTTAGAAATGTATCAAACAGTGTTGCAAAAAACCTGTAGCCTGTTAGGATGGCGGGAGTGTAACAGCCAGTTGATCATGTCGGCCTTTTCTGTGCAATGTAGGAGGGTTGCACATGCCCTTAAGAGCTTTCACAGGCTATCACCAGGCAAGAGGCCCTGCAATATGCATTTAGCGTTGACTGACACCCATATTCCCTTCTTGCTGGATTATGCACTTCCGGGTCACATAACCTACTGGACCATCCTTCAGGATACCTGTGTAAACACATTACATTAGGTTTCTGTGGTCTAAAACGCGACCCAATGGCGACACTCATGAGGCCCGTTGTGTCGTACTTTTTGAACATATGGCAAAGGTTGTGTGAAAACAAAGCAGTATGTTGCTTTCCTGAAATGCAACACATGAAACCATGGCAGATTCCAGCCAAACATGGATGAGCTTTGTGGTTATAATGCGCGAAAGAATGGCTCGGATGGGACACCATAGCTTTTGAGACACGTCCCCTCTGACCCCATCCGAGCGGTTGCTATGCCACTAGTTTTAGAATGCTAATTCGCAGTTTCTGTTTTAACTCTTTGCGCTCAATGCTTGTAGTTCGTTAAAGCGGTCCCTCTTTAGTCTTTTCAAAGTGCCCATCATGGGGAGAACATCTTGAGACTCAATAGCCGGGATGAGGAGGCTGAGCGCATGCGCAGTTGGTAAACCAAAGTCTGCTGGGCCAAAATAAACACTGGAACAAAGGTATTCAGTTATCAAGGTTCAATGGGAGGTTTCTCCGCATCCGCTTTCACGACTGCTTTATAGGTTTCACCAGAACAGTCAAAAGTTCATAAACAGCTCGCCTTTACAAAATGTATAAAAAAAAGATACATAAAAATTCAACATGCGCTCCAGCGATGCAAACTTTGCATGTGTGCTTTTCCACAGTCACTTTGTTAACGCGGCTTCAGAATACTTCCATTATGTCTTTGGGTGGCACCGTGCCTGTGGGAGTGCATGAAAGCAAAAGGCTGAGGTTTTCTGGCGTCGGAGGTTTTAGCCCGTTCCAATTTTGCCTTTCATCCACAGCTGGCAGAGTTTGTGTTAAGAGGTCCAAAAATGCAGCCTGTGCGTCATCATAGCTCCTTTAGCGTGATCTGTATTTTTCCCTCCAGCTCCATCATATCAAGCAGAAAGGCCATGTGGTTGCTATAATGTTGGATGATGTTGTTATCCATATTGACGAGAATTCTAAAAGAAAAAAATGATACAGGGCTTAGAAGGTGGGGATTTAAATTTATAGTTATTTTTAGGTGCTGTTTTAGAAACGTTAAGTACTCATTCTACTGAAATGTATCTTTTTAAATATTGAAAAGAGCGACTCAGTACAACTCAGTTGATAAAATTCCCATTCTGCAATTTTCTGTTGGTTTTTAAGAAATTTGAACTATCTCCCCAAAACCCCATTCTCCATGAGGGATGTGTGTGAGCCCTCTTCCGTTTTATCTATGTTTCTTAGGACCCAACTTTTTTTGCCACCTTTTCTCATCTAATTCCCTCACATGTGGATGACACCATAAAAACTGATGCTAGCGTAATCAGCCTCGAGCATTTACTGGTTCTTCTGGATGCGATCATATATAAGTGAACAATAAGTGTAGGGAACAATCATTTACCCTCACCTTAGTCTTTCATTCCTATTGGACATGTATCACCTAATTTGATGTAGGGCACACATACATGATGGAAGCGGTCTTCAGATCAAAATAAAATCTATACTACCATAATAAAGGAAGAACTTTCAGCCTTTGAGGCGGGTAAACTCGGGAACCACAGCACCAATCCACACACCCGATACACCGTTGGAATTGTCAGGGTATGTAGATGGTTATAGGCTATATACATTTTTAAAAAATACGTTATTTAAAAAATGTACATTAAAAAAAAAAAGTAGTCCCTCTGAAGTAGCGCAGGCCGCGACGTGTGTGCTCACGTCAGGGGCGCGAGGAAGAGCGGCGGCTGAGGTAAGGGAGCGGCGGACATGGCGCGAGGCGGAGCGGTGACATGAGGAGCAGCGGGCAGGCCAGCGGCGATGCGAGCAGCGGACAGGCGGGAGGAGCGGCGGCTGAGGTAAGGGAACCCATGTCGGTGCAGGCGGGGGCCGGGGCAGGCAGGGGTCGGGGCAGGCGGGGGACGGGCCGGGCGGGGGCCCGGGCTGCTGGACAATGTCGGGGCGGGCGGGGGTCGGGGAAGCCTGTTGCTCCCGGACAAGGTCGGGACGGGCTGCTAGTTATATATATAAAGACATGCAAAGGTAAATAAGGCAAAATATATACACAACATAAATCCTAATATAAACAGCGTAGTGTTACCAATACCTTGAAAATTGTTTATCACATTAGTGTCTGCCCATTTATTTAAGGCAGTCCACTTGGAGGTAGCCAAATGATGTGTCCACAGAGGCAAAACAACCTTTATCCTATTGCTCTCTTGTGTCACAAAACAATAACTTATGCAGTATTCAAAAAGGACTCCTCCACAGTTGTATCGTCGACGCGGACTCGTTTATTAATTGATTGCTTGTTTTCTTTATGAGGTTCAACAGTTGAAAACCTCAAACTGCGCCTCCATGGCACTTGGTAGGCGCTGGGATCAGAAATGTACTCCCATATCTCAAACGTCACGATTATTTTGTAATAGAAGAACAAAACCTCTAAAATGCAACTGCCTTCCGGTCAGCTGAAGATAATTAATCCGGTCACGAAATCTGGTCCGCAGTAAATGCCTCTGCATGCGCCATGTGGATGAACATTAGACAACCAAGTTGATAGGAACCAACTGTAACAAGACAAAAATCACGAACAGCGGTTGTGTAGCTGAGCAGCCATCTTTAAAAATCGGGCTACTTTTTATTATTATTATTAGAAACTATGAGTAACTGGGATTACTTTTTTGATAAGGACTTGTGTCAGGTAAAATGAAGGAGTTAGGAAAAAAATACTATTTTACAAGAGGGCACAGAATTTGTACGTACAACGGTTTTACTATCGACTTACACAAATACTGACTTTACTCTACTGACTACCACTATGTAGGTAATTAAATATAGGGAGGCACTGATTTACTTTTCGTAATTCTACATCTACTTACCTTGATGATGTGGTGGTAGTCGACAGCTGCGGTCCGTGCAGGTAACAGCAGCGGGGCAGCGTAGGGTGAATTTCAAGGGACGATGCAGAGGAAAAGTTAAATAAATAATGAATTTTCCCTCTGCATCGTCCCTCGAAATAACCCCCACACGGCCCCACTGCTGTTACCTGCACAGATCGCGGCTTGTAGTCGATATTGTGGGGTAGATGTTTTGCAAGTCAATACTAAAACCATTACACATTGATATAACACTAGCATGGAACAGCTTAAAGACAATAAAGTGGTCTTTGAAAAACTTGTAACAGCATGATGCCTCCTGCAACCAAGTAAGCAGCAGAAGTAAGGGCTGGGAGGGCTATATGTTCTATTTAAAGTCTTGAAGATGGGATAAGAGCATCAGGGGTGAGAAGGAGCACTGGTGTGGAGATGATCCCCCAGGAAGTTGGGGTATTATCCTGTTATGTACATCCCTTACAGGAAACTCTATCTTTCTGTATGCATTGCTCCATGATTTGATCAATTCTCTAATATTGTTCATGAACTAGGCCCTGTGATTACAAAGTACTCGAGCGTGATTCCGTTTCACAGTGTTGGGCTCTTTTTGATTCAAGCAGTTCAACCTATGTGGCAGCTTCATGGATCAAGATATGTCTACCTTATAGGGTTAGGGTCATTACTCCAGACTCTTGCCTCACGAGCCCTTTAAATCCGAGAGCACATGTGCTTTACTAATACCAGATGTCAAAATTTAAATATTTCTTTAGAATTGAGACACTTATGACCCGATTCACAAAGGTGAATTTACAATTTTGTGTAAGTTTATGATTTGTTTGCAATTCACAAAGGAATTTTGAGTGCAGTATCTACAGGACTGTGGATTCTCTGCACTCTTGGTGCGGACTCTGCACGCAAAAAGATAGACAGTCGTAAAGATACTTTTCACAAAATTCCTCTGTGGTATCCAAAAAATTGTACATTTAGACAAAAGTGTAAGTTTACCTTTGAGAATCAGGCCCTTGATGTTTTTAACAATATATATGGGTGGAAGACGACTGCAAAAAAGTCAGTATGCAGGGATGATACAGTGCACAATCTGCCGGGGATGCCTTTCCCTCTCTTCAAACAGAGGCCAGCCAGCCTCCATTCAAAGACAGAGGCATTGTTTCAAACAGCAGCTCTGCCATTCATTGATGAGCTCTCCTCACGAAATGCCAGAATTTTTGCGTTGAGGATAGCACACTTTTTTCGAATCTGCAGCACTGCACCAGTGTACCTGGAGAGCACCTAGTTTTCTTTTTTTTGCAACACATTTTTTATTAGTTTCAAACAGTGAAGTCAAGACTTTGTACAGTGGAGGCCCACAGAACCCCACTCTATTCTGCACTTCAATGAAACACCCACTGAGTCTACCATCGAGCCAATTCCAGTCCAGTAGCCCACACCCTGAATGGCCATCACACCCATCACTACTCCCAGCACATAAACATCTGACCCGAATAACCCCAAGCCTCCCCTAAACTAAGCTGTGCAGTGCATCCTTGAACCATGTCTACTAGCAATGAGTTAAGAGTCCTCAGTGTCTGTGGAGTGCACCTAGTTATGGTGAAAATAGGTAAAGTATACTCGATTTGTAATTTGCACCCTGGTGTTACTTTTATTCAGTTTAATGGTACTCGATATATCAACCTTTGTAGGAAGAAAGTGTCTGTTGGCCTTGAAGAATTCAACAAAGGGAACACACTAGATGTATACAGAACGACCTTTACTTGCTGAGCAATCATGGCAGCTAAACCTTACCTCATCAGGCCCACAATGTGTGTTGGCACACAATGGGTGCAGGAAGCAAGGTGTCAAATCTTGACAACCATGCAATCTGGATGATGACTTGCTTGGCATGTTACTTACGTGCACCCCAGCTAATCCACTTTTAATTGGATAATAACCGAGATATAATTTATATTGCCCTCGAAGGTAGGAACCATAGTATTGAAATAAGACGCTATTCTATGAAACCTCGAATGACTAGCTTCACTAGCCATTATGCTTTTTTCAGTCTTGGGCTGCGTAGGCGCTAGTATTTCAGGCAAGCATAGAAATATCTGTGGCCTCCACAGATCTCCTTACCTTATTTTCAAAGGTAACAAAGAGGAGGAGGCGCCGAATGTAGCTAATCTAACTCAAGGGTCGCCATTTTGAGCACCCGCTAACACCTGCTGGCAGGGGCTCATGGACGGGTATTAGAGCCACTGTTTGCCATGAGTGCATTGTCACCTGAAGCAACAGCCCTGCACAATGCGTGACCTGCCGTCATTTGAATTCACTTGTCTCATTTTACTTGAAAAGAAAGAGCAGAAATTGGGCCTACGCCAACAGCACACAATGGCCGGCTAATCCATCATGCAGTCATCCATGCGCGCAAAGCCGATCATATCGGTCTTCACCCAGAAGACTTTCTGTGTAGGATTTATGAAAATAAACTTTGCCATTTCCTGGAATTCCTCCACCTCAAATTAAGGGAGTGAATTGGTGTGCTAGATGATTCATCCAGGTACTTAAGAAATCGGTGTTGAAAATAGCAATTACATCTCTTTAAATGATACACCCACAGTTAGTCTCAATTTTTCCTTCTGGCCCAAATAGTAATTCCGTTTGGACAGCACAATGGGGCTTGGCCGCACACTGTCTCCGATTGCTATGAAAGCGAGAGCGTCCTACACAGGGCACACACCTTGTCTATTTGCACAGGTCTTACTAGTCTTTCAGCAAAAGAAATGTTTAAATAGCATTCAAGGTAAAGCTTTTCAGGCTTTGTGAGCGACATAGTGCGTGCACATGCTAGGGTCACAATGGCCTGGCATTTGACTGACCACGCCCTAGTTCTAGCTGCCTCTTAGGGGCACTGACTTATAGGGAAATCTCCGGATTTCTCTGTATCCAAGCTCCCTCTGGCGAAAATACTGACTTGTGATCTACAGACAAGTGACATCAAATGTCCCTATTAATTTGTTATCTTTGTCATTGATTCTTCATATATGTATTTATGTTCTTTTCATTATGTGAGACATTATGTGTGGTTATCATGCTATTTCCTATACAAATTAAATCACCCTTACCCTATAATGTAGACATAGCCTGATGTAGACACATATGTCTTGATATATACATATATATCTTGATATATACACACACACACATATCTATATATATCTTGATATATACATACATATATACATATATACACACACACACACACACATATATATACAGTTAGAAATGATAGTAAATCGGATATTATACTGAGTTCATCTGTGTATGTCTATATATATTTTCAGCCCTTGCATCTTGCTTCTGCATACAGCATGGGCCGAAGGGTCAGTCCACTTCAGCCATTGGATCTCTTCAATGTGAGGATGGCATTTTTCCATGTACACATCCACCTAAAAAATAATCCACTTTAATCCCTAGGCTACTACACTTTTTTCCAAAGTCATTTTTGCAATGGGTTATTTTGCACTTTTTGTTTTGCAAACATATGCAACCCGCCATTATTCACCTGTATTGTTACTTTGTATTACTTTTAAAGTCTATTGTGTGTTTGCAAAAATAAATCAATGAACATGAAATATTGCTGTCTTGTCAAGGTAATACTAGTTGGCTTTGCCTATGATTGTTATCTATGGTTGTTGATTGGTGAGAAGGTTCCTAGAGGATGATCTCAGGCACCGTGATAGTAAGGCAGGAAGGGTATAGTACCGAGTGGTTAGGTAACCTGACAAATTCTATGCACCCTAAACAGGCCTCGATGCCCATGCAACACAGGGTCCTTGTTAAAGCTGCAGAGCGCCACAGATAAATGAATAACGATTGCCAAACTGGTAAGAAAGCGGCTTGATGTGAGACAGCGCACACTCGATGCGCTATTTAAATGGTTGGGTGGGGGGTTGAAGGATGACGAGTCTTAAAGGTGTGTAGAAAAAAGGTAAGAAAATGCCTAAAAGTTCACAACAGCACTGATAGCATAAGCGGTCTGGCAGCTGACAACCATGTGTTAGAAATACCACATTTTTGGAACCCTTCACTGTGTGGTGAATGGACAGCATTGTGCAGGAGCGGGGACACAAAAGCAAAAGTTCTCCAAAGGACACCCGCTCTTGGCGTGTGCAGGCAAAGCCGCGACTTGCCTGCTATTGATGTCCTTGCTTTAATTTCGTTTTGGCAGGCACCCATTCTGCCCAGGGCCTCTCGAGCCCACGCAGCTGTGGTGCAGCCGTCACCTCCACTACAGTGTGCCCACGCGCTTTGGCAGCACACACAGGTCCAGGAGAGTGCCTTAAACCCATCAAAGGGGCCGTCTAGCAGAGGAAAAAGACAGTTCTCTTTACTCAGTCCTGCATCCCTGACAATTGCATTAGGTATCCCAAAATGGGCTTAGTTTGATATTTTCTGCTTGGGATTTGAGACTTATTAGGACTTCCTTCCCGGATAACCCTTTTAGATTGTGCACAGCTGCATGCTTGGATGCCAAAGAACCTCAAAGGCTGACGGAACTACTTGGCAGTGGGGAATAGTACATGGCAGGCTTGTGCCTCTGGAGGCCTGGTAGGACTGGGGCGGAGACAGTCGCATGTCGGGTAAAGCCTGGCACCAAACTGGCTGTGCACCCACCTGGGAGCTTTTACAGAGGCGGTCTGCCATCCAATCCGCTCTTTTCCTTATGATTCAGCCTACCTCTCCCTGTCATCGAGCTGAGCCTCGGTCTATCAGGACAATCGGTTATTTTATATTTAAGCTCTCTCGCAAAGGATGCTGGGAAGCAGTGCATGCTGTGCCGTCTGTTGCTTTCCAGTTAAGAGACAACAGGGCACTCTTTCTGAAGGATCCTTGGCGGAAGTCCATACCCTGGCCTTTGTGCGACGGTGGCCTCCTCCGCAACCACACATCAAAGGACTCACAGCCTGCAGAGGGTTTTAATGTGGTGTTACCTCTGAAGTAAAGACACCAAAGTAAACTGCCATTAGGACTGAAAACAATATCTGTTATTTATTTTAATGCACACAGATTCATTTTAGTCATGTGAATAACTATTCGGTAAATGAGAATGATAAAGGTCCTGGATATAAAGATAAATTAATGCTTGAGTAAACTATGAGTTTTTCTGGGAGTAAATGTCATAACACTGAAGAAGAATGTCTACTCCGAAGCAGACAACTGATAGTATAGTGTAGAAAAGTTATGTAATGTATACAATTAATATAATTTTTTATTGTATCTTTTCATAAAATGCTTACAAAGTATGAAAATAGTCAAATTAAGGAACAATTCTTTAAAAAAGATAAACTCCTGAAAGTATCGATCAACGTTATAAAGACCCGTTCAACAGTAACATTGTGGAAAGAAAAAGGAAATATATCAAGACAAAGACGGAAGAAATGGCATGAATCACTTTGCAGTGCATTGCATTTTAATGGTTTTATGTCACTGCTTGTTTTATGTTTTTGTGATGAAAATACGATACATAACTTAAAAAGTTGTCTTTGCAGATTTTTTTTGTTTGCATTTCCAAAGAGGAGCGTTTGCAATACGTGAACAAGAAAAGTGGGAATATTTTTTGGAAAAGCAACCCAGGTGCCATTAAAGAGGCATCCTGCGGCCATGATAGATTGGGAACCTGTTTACTTACATACCAGCTAAACGGCCTCCAAACTTACCTGACCGCCTTTGCAAAGGTCAAAGGGATTTTCATAGGCCAACCTACTCAATCCCTCACATATTTGGGGGTGAGATAGCCACCTGTGAGTTTCCGCATTAATGTATTTTGAGAACATACAAGCACTTTACGGCTTTAGGTGAGATACATTGACTATTAATAAGATTCCAATAAAATCCCCTAAAGCCCAAGGGATCAGTCCATTATCCTTTGAGAGACATTACACAATACAGGCTGCTAAGCACATTAAATGCAGGTTTTCTGTTCAAGGACACTATCCCACCTGTCAGTCAGTGCCTCTGGTAAGTACTCGTGTTGCTATGTTTTGACCCAAGATTTAGAGAAGAGGCATAGGAATATTTGAGGCGAGGATACATTACTATTCTAGCAATCACATTTTTAGTAGCTTTGGTGAACTCATGGTATGCAGGGAAACCGATTACAAATGTGCGGAAAGCATTTGCATGAGTAACCGGGGCTGTGATGCACTAATAGATGGGAAACTCACTCCACCTTAAGGATTTGTTGCACACAATACTTCTGTGTGTGGACAGTAACCTGTCAGCCACAATTCCCCTGCTGCAGCCACCAGGAGCCAAAGAAAAAGCATGCAATGTAACTTCTCTATTTCACTAGAAAATGTGTAACTGACACTTAAATGTTACAATATTCACACTCTTCTATAAGATAATTAATTACGAGAATACGTAACAATTAAGGGGTTTTAATACCGTTTTTTTTCTGGAAATCATTGCTTCGTTAATTGTTCAGGAGAAAAAACTATTGAAATTTCTTGCCAAAATAAATATGTAATTTGTTCAATTTTATGAAGACCTAAATACTTCCATACCTATCCTTTTGGCACCAAATACTTTCTATAGCATAACAATATTCCTTGCTGTGATTGCTTAGCCCTTGTAATCAGGGCCAAAGACTCCACAGCTAGCCACGATGTTCTGAAATTCATGAATGTCTGACTTCCTGGTTTAAATGTGTGGTTGTTTTTAAAATTTCTGTCCTTAAAGTGTCCCAAAAAGATCCTAACTGAAGCCCTGCTGACTTACAACTTTGTAGTGCCTTGAACAACAACTCTGGTGGAAATTCTGGCCGGCAGGATACAAATGGTGTCCACAGGATCCAATAGCTGGTATCTGTATTAGTACATCTTCTCAACTGTGGTTGATGAACGTGTTTTTTATTTTAGTTGCCTCTAAGAACCAGCTGCAGTCCTTGCAGGTATCAGCGGTGGGGCCGGGTTAGGGGGGATTTCAAGGGACGATGCCGAGGGAAAATTAATAATGCATTTAATATTCCCTCTGCACCGTCCCTCGAAATCCCCCCTTACCCGCCCCATCGCTGTTACCTGCACCGACTGCGGCTGCTAAGAACTGATTTTTGTTATCCAATTGTGTCTCTTGGTGCAAATGTTCTTATTTGTATTCAATATTAGCAGTCCAAAATCTCATACGCCATTTGTTCGTCAAGAGGTTACCTTTTTAAAGCTGGTCAACTGCCTTGTCTCCCAAGGATGTCAACTGACTGAATGGCAAGCACTTGTATTTTAACGTAAAAATAACAAACTAAGCATTGTTTTATCGATTTTGACTGCTTTTTATAAAAATGGGATTTTACTCACCCTCGTTTGCACTTTTTATACACTTTGTGAATTCTGTCTTCTGGCAGTCCATATTTTTCTGAAATCTGCAGTAGAAGAAAGTGCTGTATTGTAAATTTTAGCATGTTAATGAAAGTGATTTACACAAAGAGTATGCAGATAAACTGGAAAGGTCTTAGCCCTGTTGACACGTGAACATCATTTCTGGGTGCATATTGCCAGCTCCTAGAGGCATCAGATTTCCACATGTAAGATCTGGTATAGCATATCTGTGCATGGTTTGTCGGCACTAATTGGTGGGATGGCAGTTGAACTACCATATCAAAACATCATTAGGGTTCAAAATCTACAAAGTGAGGTCCGAGGAAACTCAACCACCCATGCAAGTCTGATGCACTACTGCCTTTGTTATTGGAAGCTGATATTTATTTATTTTATTTTGAAGGTTTTATATAGCGCGAAAAGACCCTTGCGGGTATCAGAGCGCTTTACAAGAAATATAGGAAATAGATATATACATACAAAATACTAATAGAAATATTAGTCCGACAGTGTTGACTATTACAGCATAACACATATTTACATGACTGCATCCAATAGTTCAAGTGAATTTGGCCAAGGGAATCGATTTCCGTTCTTTTTTGAAGAGTGCTGTGTTAGGGGTATGTCTTGTTTTTGGAGGCAAAGCATTCCAAATCATAGGGGCCATTCGTGAGAAGGTGCGGTTATAAGTTTTCTTCTTGGAAAATCCTTGTGGTTTCAGTAGCAGGTTATAAGAACTCCTGGTGGTTCTGTTACCTCCCAATAGTACTAATTTCTCCGCACGGTATCGTGGGGTTTTCTGATGCAGTGACTTGTGTGTCATACAGGCGATTTTCAAGTGGATTCTATCATAAAAGGGCACGCAGGTCTGGGGAGATGTGAGTTTCCTTTGTAGCCTGTGATTAATCTGGCGGCTACGTTGATTGTCGCCCTTAGAGGGGTTGTCATTGATCTGGGAAGGCCACAGAGAGCGGCCCTCCCATATTCCACTCTGGGGATTACTAGAGTTTGGACTGTCTGTTTAAAGTCATTTGCGGGTATGAAGGGTTTTAGACTTCTAAAAGTGTTCAATTGAAAATTGCACCCCCAATGCCCCCATCATGGCAAAACCGCCTCCCACCCTTCCAGTCTCCCGGTTGAAACGCCTGATGCATTGTACTCCATGTCTGGTCCTGAATTCACCACAACTGTTACCGTAGATTTATCTGTGTGTAGACATGGACATCCACACGTATGTCGAGACTGTCACCTCACATAGACTCCACAGACCAGCAGACTCCAGACAACTACCTTGCTCTAAACACTGACATAGTTCATGTGAGAATGTGGCCTACAGATGAAGGAGTCAAGATAACAAACCTGTTTAGCCAAACAGTCCCCCACCAAGTGCTTTCTGTTTTATCGTTTTGGGGTTTAGGTCAAAGGTCTTGGAGCAGAGATTGCTAGTTAGACCTAAGTTCAGCTGCTGCTCCAGGTGGTTTTGTGTCTCCTGAGGCTGCTGGCGATGAGGCCTCCATGTCAGAGGTTCTTCTGCATTCCAAGCTGATCAAAGCTCTTGAAACAAGCCGAGCAAACGTTCATACTCTGAGATATATATATATATATATTTGCGGTCTTCAAGTTATCATTTGCTCTGTCATCTCAGGTGGGCATTTCAGTGCAGAAATGCTGTCACGTATTCATTGACCACTGAAGATTTGACAGGAAGATACACTGAGTGACCCATGACCTAAAGATGAGCCATTGTGTGATTTAAAAAAAAAACAATTATAGTTGGAAACCCGAGGCTACAGCACGTTGAAGAACACTGATTGATAACTGACCCAAACCGTCTATTACAGCAAGCAAAAGCTAAAGGCATGGTTACTTTAACTGATAACGGTGAGATTGGTTAAAACACAGGGTTGAGAAACAGACCGCAGTGGTCGCAAGCGACAACTTAGGGGTGGCAATTGTAACTCTTACATGAGTCCACTAAGGGAACAGGTCCTTCGTAGACCCCCTGCACGAAAGGCTTTGTGTGAGTACCTCCTTGGAGCCATAAACACACACTCAGGAAATGTTTCTGCCAGTGCTTTACATAAAGCGCCAGGTCCGGGCTGTCATCAGATAAGCCTGTCTGTATTTTGATTTTTGGAGTCCGTTGTGTCAGAGCCTGTGCTGATAAGGATCAGGGGGCCGAGCACGCGGGCCGGCAGTTACAACATGGCGGAAGCTTCCAAAACAAACAGAAAACGGCGCAGCCTTCGTCTTCACATCTCACGCAGGCCCGAGGTTTTAGTGGAAGCACGAAAACATTCAAAGGGAGGGGCGCACCGTGTCCTTCTCTCCCTGCCAGTGCATGATTTAAAAACATAAATCAATAAATGGGTGCAGCGGCCCAAAGGTTTACAGGACCCTGCGGCCATCGCTGCTGAATGCCAAGGGTGCGTTGACCCAGGCTGCCTAATTCTGAATGCACCTCCTGCGTCTTTCTCTCCCCACCCTGCACTTCCTACCTCTTTATCTCACTCTTGCAAGTTTTTCTTCATCCCTATCTCCTTTTGCAGCCGTTTTAATAACTCTTTCTCGCTCATCTGCATTTCTCTCTGATGCTTTGTGCCAAAATCTAACATGAAATCTCTGAAAGAGGAGTTCCAGTGCCCGCCCCACCTGAGAAATAAAGCACTGCTCTCTGGCGTCCTCCTCAGGTGCAGCTTATAAAGTTCCATGATGACATCATCGCCGTTGACATTATCCTGAGCGTTTCCTAGGGAAATGTTGGAACTAAAAAAAGGGACTTCTCTCAGAGAGGTTTTGACAGGCCTTCCTCCATGGTTGGCTATGGGGTTTCCTCCAGGAGGCGAGAGGGCTCACACGCAGCACCAATTTCTCCAGTGTTTTGATAGCCCGTGCTAAAACCGAGGGGTGGGAAGATCACAAAAAGGTACCTCGTCTAGTGCACAAAAATACTTTGAGACGGTCCTGGCCTTCACTCCGGTGTGCATTTTTGACTCACTCAATGGGAGGTACAGAAGTATTAAAAATAGAACTGGCTCATAGAGCTACCGAATGACATCCACTCAGGCTTTTCGAATACCCACCTACATGGAATATGCGTGAGCTTACTTTCAACATGAGGAATTTCAGTTGTGATTACAGGGACATAACACGGACCCCTGTGGTGCAGGGGGACCCCCAACCTTTCAAGGGGCCCCTGTTCAGTACAACAACAAAGCCTATGAATATTTGTGAGATACTGGACAGGTGGGTACCCATTATCACATTTTTCAGGGAAGGGGGGGCACTGTGGGTCATACATTTTGCGTTATGCCACAGGCGTGATTATGTGCCTAATGAGAAGTTTAAGAACTTAAATGGATTTTACTATGCCTCTGGAGGATAGGCCCAGTTCGATATCAAGAATAAAAGCAAAAGTAATTGCTTTCCAGAAAGACAAGCAAGATCAGATCACAGGGCATAGAGCTTCCACAAAACAGGACTCGACTGAAAGAGGACTGTACTGATGTCAGGACACAGGGCCGGCTCTTGGAAGAACATGGCTGCCACAGCCATGGTGGTGGCTTTCCAGGCCATGCAGAAACTGTGAAATGCCACCAGATATGTGTTATGTACTAACCACAGTCCAATGGGACGGTCACTGCTAGTGCTTCTGCACAGCAAGAAGACACTTACCCTGCATGGAAATTCGTAAGATTTCTCAACAGGACCGACTTTGCCCCAATCTTATGTATATCCATGATAAAATTCCTCTTTTAATGTTCATTGCAAATTATCTGTCTATCTATCTATCTATCTATCTATCTGTCTGTCTGTCTGTCTGTCTGTCTGTCTGTCTGTCTGTCTGTCTGTCTGTCTGTCTGTCTATCTATCTATCTATCTATCCATCCATCCATCCATCCATCCATCCATCCATCCATCCATCCATCCATCCATCCATCCATCCATCTATCTATCTATCTATCTATCTATCTATCTATCTATCTATCTATCTATCTATCTATCTATCTATCTATCTATCTATCTATCTATCTCTATCTATCTATCTATCTATCTCACACAGGTAAATGGAAAGGGTCCCTTGGTACTGTAGACAGAGAGGTACAGTTCAAGAGTCTCGTCGATTCTCCTGAGCAAACTAAGCAGAGAAGAGACAGGTTTTAAGATGTTTAAGATGTTTACAGAACTTTAAACGTTCTTGTTAGACAGCTAGAGTTGGGCTTAGGGTAAAAGTTAACGTTAGTATAAGGGATAGGGTGAGATAGTTTTAGGAAGGTTGGCCATGTTGGCATTCTTCATTGCTGTTCCTTCATTATTGCCAAAAAACTGTAAATTATTGAAGGCGTCATCATGTGGATGGATCAGTATTACATTTCTTTATTATAGTATTCATTTTCAAATAGAATTTACTGCAAACCCAGTTCTGCTAAGACTCTCTGACCCCATTCTCTCAGTGTCAAAAAAGCCATCCCTTGGTGTAGGATGTGCTCATCAGGTCAAATACTGTAGTGTTTGGGCAGTTTGTAGCCTCAGCAGCTAGAAGTTAAACCTCCTTGAGAATCAGTTCACATTTAACTTATAATCTCACAAGTACGTCATATCTTGACCTTGAATTTATTTCTCCTCGATGGGTTATGAGGCTAAAATCCTCTACAAAAATATTATAGCCTGCCACAATAAAGTGAAAGTAAATGTATATGTTGGTAAGAATAGCTTCATTGTTTTTAACTGCACATCTCTGTACCTTGACAATACATACGTTGTCACAGAACATAGATGGTGAACTAAGAAGAGCACATCTATCCATACGTAAACATACTGACCATCACAATACCATGGTATGTAATATTTGGCCATAGAATTTTTGTAGGATGATATTTAAAATATAACATTTTCGTAGGATGCCCACTGACTGAGGTGGATGGAAATGATATCCAGTTTCTCATTTAGTCTCATGGTCTAAACATAAACACTTTTGAGAAATGCAGAGCCATCCACACAAAATACCTATTAGTAGTGAAACTTACAGCATTCCTTAACCCTTGAAGGTCCGGCGTCTTCAGCATTAAGGCATCAAACACTTCCTCTGATTCTTGCCGTACATACAACAATACTAAAAACATAAAAATAAGGATTTCAGCCTTTTTTGTTCATAATAAATGTAACATAGATCAGTGCTGGAAGATTTTAAAATAAATCCCATGTTTTCTTAAGATGTGTAGTTGTTCATGCGAGTAAAATAGTGGGAAACAGAGAAAGAAAAGACAGGGGGGAAAGAAAGAAAAAATGGAAAAAGTGAGAATAAGAAGGAAAAAGTGAAAGAGAAGTTTTAAACAAACGGTGAAAGAGAGATCGAAGGGGTCAAGGAGAGAGCGTGAAAGTTGAAAATGCTGGTGAAAAAAGAGGGTTCTAGGAGACAAAAGGAGTTAAAAGGAAGGACTTGCAAGTAGAGAGGGGGAGAGGACACCTGAAGAAAAAAGCTAGAGGCTAACAGATAGAATGGAAGAGAGGAGAAAAAATGGGAGTGAGTGAGCACGATAACCAGATAGACAGTACAGTTATACAAAAGATATAATATTATCTTTGAGTTAGTGGTTGTTATGCTTATGGTGTGTTCTGTCTCACTCTCTGCGTGCCTTCTGGCATATTTTTGCTTTCCTTTTTTGACCCATCACTGTGCTGTTTTATCCCTCAAGATGACCAAGGAAAGGAAGCTCTCTTCTCCAAATCACATGATGCTTAAGCCCAAATCCTGTCCAATACTGGAGTATTGAGTTAGTGCTGTCCACTGCCGTGAACGATAGTGGAACAAACAAGTGCATTGACAACAACTGGTCATTCCACTGAGCGCTGCCTCTGACTCTTTCGAGTGACAGGAACAGGGTAGGATGAGCACTTTTCAAGCACTCCTCACAGCTACTGTGAGGAGTCATATGTGGACTGTGTACAACCAACCCACAGGTGATATTTGGGTAAAAAATCTGTCAGAACTACAGAAATGTTCACAAACAAGTGAGGCCACAATGAACAATTAGTACCACAGGAAGAGGATATCATTAGTTGAAGTATTTCTTTAAGGGCTCCTAGAAAAAAATCCCAAGAGACTGTAAGAGGGTATTTAGAAGATCCTGCCTTTTGGGACTAATCAAATCCTAAAATCCTGCAATAACACTTGTAGGCAAATTTCTTTAAATACAATGATGTACAACTCTCAATGGATCAGAAGCGACGCAGTCTTTGCAGCATTTGTGGAAGCTGAGTAATTGTGTATTTGAATGGCCTGAACTTTGAGGCTATTCCTCCAAACCATCTTCTTTCCACTAACTTGCAAAGCACTGTAGTCACCATACTCCAATGCCAGTTAACAGATGTTTAAGGCACATTGGTGACCATGCAAATCATTGTGTTGCATCTAATGCCTAAAGCAATGGAGCCAGCATGGACCTATATTTATCTGTCAGGTTTACCATATTTTTGAAAGATTTACATCTGACTAGATACGGGTCTGCCAGCAGTAGCCAATGATTTCCAGAACCACTGTTTCTTTCTTCCCAACAAATATCTTCCATCCAACTTTTAAAGCTCCACAGAAATTATGTTGGTTCAATACTCAGAATCTGTCGCTGATCATCCGCTTCAACATTTAAAAAAAGGTTTTAACCAGATTGAGATTGTCCAGCATTAGCCCCTGAGTGCCAGATCAGCTTTTCCAAACCAATAGCTTTTGTCCCCCTCTCAGAGTATTTTAGCAAAGAAAGCCCACTGCTGATTAATAGCGCCACCCTCGCCTTTTGACACATTGGTGTCTATTTAGCTGAAGTTGCCCACTGTTAATCCAGATGCAGTGGCGGATGTTCCTGATATCCAAATTTGCTAAAACTACACACAAATAAATTAAACGAGAATGAATTACCTAGGCAGTGGTTATTACGACAACTGGCGATGCTCCGGCCCAATTTAAACAGGCCTGTTCTATGCGAAAACCTCCATATATTCAGAGATTTGCATTCCAGAAGATTAAACCCACTCAAAATCTCTTACTAACACTTATGTACAACAAACACCTATGTCCACAAGCCTAACCCTCTGACATTCTCCCAAAGGAGGTCCAATAGTATTGTACTTTCTACCCATCACTCTACACGCCTTCCCAGGCTCTCTTCCCTTCCACAGGAAACAGGAGATTTTCCACAACACATCCGGGTCGTGCCTAATCTCCCCATTTCCTTGATTGACAGCATTTAATCTACGCTCAACATAGATAACCCTACAAAAAAATTCTAACAACTTCAACACCTTATTTCAAAATATGAAGATAAATATAATTAAGTTTGCCTGCATTCAGACTGTATATGTGGCCCATTGGCTCTGTTCACTAGCCATTGACTCCAGTGCCCACTGCGAGGAGTCACCTTTTAAGATAAGTAAAAATAGGGGCATCATTAGAATATTTAGTGTCATTCTTAGGCTGTACTACATTCAAAATTACCCACCCCTGTTGTGTTATTAATACCAAATTACAAATGGTGAAGTCAACGAGCAGACAGGTTTCCTTTATTTTTCGTAAAATATGTTTTATACCCCTTTCCTATGTCATTCCACCAACCGACTTCCATCTTCAGGTCCCCTGCCTCACTTTGCAGCAGCCTCAGGAAGAGTTTAGCACTATGCAAGCATCCAACACGACAACACATGAAAAGCCGTACAAGTTATAACAAAAGGTGCATGACTGTAGGTGGTTGGTTGAACTTGTAGATAAGTTCATAGAAAAGGTTCTTTCAAGTGGGTAAACAAGCTAAGTGTGTTTATTTAACCTGACTCACAATGCAGCTGACTGCTTATTGACTATCAACCCCTGCTCTGCCGCTATAAAGTATCCAGCCCCTTTTTTATTTGATAGATTTGAGCAAGAAATACTTTTTATAAGCTTATAAAACCAGCCTGGCTCTAGCAGTGAAGTGGGAGTGATCGGTGAAAGAATTACCTCTTTGTGAAAGATCCACCTTCGGCTGCTTGGACGACGACGGGTCATATTCATCGGCGAAAGACTGGCAGCTTCTTTTCATTGATAACCTGAGAATACAGAATGCAGTTCTATCAGAAACAGCTTGTAATCGGCTCATGCATTAATACAGAGCTGCACAAATACCATCAAGCAATACGGATATCTGTGTGTTTCCTTCACTTTCTAGCTAGTGAAATATTGACCTACAAAACTATTGCATCCACTATATCGACCTTACCGATACTTTGCAAGATAATTCTAGGTAGGTGGATGTGGACCTAAGAATAGTAAATATATTCATACCACAACTATGAAGTGATAGTTGATGTAATGGTTTCGATATTTTGTTGCTCGATATTTCTGCTGCAATATGGTGATATACAACAGATATGGTACACAGTTGATCCAAATCTGAAAATATAGTACAGTCGACACTGGTGATTTCATGAAGGTTGTTTTATGCAAGAATGTTCATAAAGGAAAACAAAGCCAGCCTTCACGTGTTTCGTCAACAGGTCGCTACCTGTGACTCCTTTATGAACATTATTGCATAAAACAACCTTCATGAAATCACTGTTGTCGACTGTACTATGTTTTCAGATTTGGATCAACTGTATACTTTATACGTGTGCCCAGGACTTGCATATATTTATCTGGCAATGAGCTCTTAACTCATTCCTTATTCAGGGGTTTGGGTCCTCCCCTGACCTGGTTGCACCGTGAACCATTTGTTCTTCGTTTTCTATAACCCTGCACTGTTACCTGCCCGAGTGCCACTCACCTGCTACCCTAAAACCCTTGCAGAAACCAATATATAACAGATATGATAGTAAAATATTAAGACATAAATCGGTACTGCCAATTGAAATAGGTAAAAAAAAAGCTCTTGGATGTAGTGCCACTTTTCAGAAAAATAACTCCAAAAGTTGGAACTCTCATCCAAAACATATACAGCTGGTTGACTCATTACATCAGTTTAAAACATGTTGAAAGGCCATTTAACCAGCTACTGGTGGGTTTCAGGCCCTATGTACCACATATTGACTGTCTCTACTAAATGGACAAGAAAGAAGACCCTAAACGCACCCTTGGGTCAGTAATGGTCAAACTGCGGTCAGTAGCTTAAAAGCAGACTTGCGATGTGGACTGGTCTTTTTATGCCTAGCTCTAGTCCTGAATGTTGCGTGCTGCTATGGTTGTGGGAATGTTATATCCAGGGGTGTGATGTGGGCCCATGAAGACACTTTGATTGGGGAGGCCCCTACATCGAGCAATGAAGGAAACCACTCAATCATTGGTGCTTGTATCTTTGCTGTAGCATCAACAAGCTCTTTTTGCTCTACGTTTGCCCGTCCCACTACAGACTGTGGCCTCAGAAGTCCCTGTGTACATTTTTTAGAATTGTCCTGCTATTTTACTTCATCCTCAAGGAGATAATCTCTTTTCACCTCATGGAGCTATTCTATATTCACCTATGGACAGGGCCCATGGAATAATGCAATTGTGTGGCTGTGGTGATTTTCGCATTAATATAGATTTGCCGAATTTGCCACATAATTCCTCATCTCCCACATAATTTGCAGATTTTCACCCCCAAAAATGTGTTTCTAGCTCAAATGGTTCAAAAGTTAATAAAAATACAGCCACGTGTTGCAGCGCAGTGGAAGGCCCTTTGTAAAGCGGGACTGATCACCTTTCTGTTGCTTACATCTAATTTTGGGTATTAAACTGGTTCTAATGAAGTGCAACCATTGCTCATACATTATTACCAAGATAAAAAATGACGAAATAATGAAGTAATATTATTAAAAAACATGTCACATTATGCAGCCTAATTTGCTTTTTCTTGCTGCATAATGTAGTCAACCCTGCCACATATCTTGGTTCTTTCCTGCCGCATAATTCCAGTGGCCCTGCCTATAGAGGATGTCATTTAATGTGCATTTATCACAGACATACACACAGACACACAAATAACATTGCATTCCACGTCAGCAGGTGAGCATAAAATAACTATCATGACCATTCTACAAATACTGCTGTTCCACTAAATTCCAATACATAATTGAAGTTATATATGAAGTTAATATGTACACATACTAAGTAAAGATTGACAAGTACACCATTTTAAGAATGCATTATCAATTACAATTCATTCAAGTACCTGTCGTTCTCCTCCTGAGCAGCAGGGAGTACCTGAATAGGACAAGAAAATAAAATATGCTTTTTTAGTCACAGTTAATGCATCTGTTAAATATTTGCGGAGTTTCCCCAATAAACCCTTTCCGTGTTACTGTTTTTCCTTCTTTCAGACCTGCATTCTTCTTTTTCAGGCTCTTTCGTCTATGTTATTTTTATAGAGAGAGGTTTGTTTGGTTTGGGGATTCCGGCATTAGGAGCAGGGTGCGCTCCTGCAGCCGCGCCCTGCTCTGTGGATCAGGTACACATGCTCTGTGGCTCCGGTACACCAAGCCCCTCCATGAGCACACGTTTTCTAAAGCTTTTCAGTATGTATGTTCTTAAACTTGTATGTATTTATCTATAGGCAGTTGTAGCGCATACGTCAGGTTAAAGATTAATGGAGCCCTGAACATGGGCCTAGGCATTGGTGTGGCAAGGGTGCTAGTGGAAGCAAGCAAGGGTTGGATTTGGACCAAAATAGGCCCATGCACCAAAATAACTGTGCCCCCATTAATGAATCAGATAGATTAAAAAGGGACCCACATTTGCGAATCAGGTCAGTTTTGATCTTTTAAAGACATGATGTATGAATGTTTTGCATGATATGGGCGATTGCATGCAAGTGTGCTTGTTGTAGGCAATCCTTGTGTCAATAACGGGGAAATGAACACTACAAAACGGCCCACTTGGCCATAAAACAGACCCACACACTGTTAAAAACCATCCTACACACTGATCTGTCAGACAAGCCCATCGGACACTGCCTGATTGCCCTATAGACTGGTCCGTACCAGGAAGCAAGGAAAATGCACCTCTAAATGCTCTTTGGCAGGGCTTTAAGTGGGCCAGGTCCTGAGGGTGCTCAGCACCGGCAGTTCTTAAAAGCAGGTGCTGAGACAGGCTCTCCATTTTTGCCCTCACCCTCATGGTGAGAAAAACAACCCTCAACTCTGCAGTAGTGCCACTGCGAAAAGTTTTTGATCTAACTTCAAAGAGACTCGTCTTAGTTCTTTCACAGGAGCATTTTCAAAATTAAATACAACAAAGCCATAGTTGCTAATTATTTATCGTGTGCAACTAACAACCATTGACAAAGCCAATAGTACTGGCTTGTTGTATGAATAATCATACTTGTATTATATGTCTGGATGCAATCAGGGCCGGACTAGGAATCAAAACCAGCCCTGGCAAAGTGTTTCGCCAGCTCCCCGGGGGGTTCGGAGTGCTGTTGAGATGTTTGCC
The DNA here is from genome assembly GCF_964263255.1 of Lissotriton vulgaris. NCBI lineage: Eukaryota > Metazoa > Chordata > Amphibia > Caudata > Salamandridae > Lissotriton > Lissotriton vulgaris. The sequence continues at coordinate 886,952,617 of NC_141687.1, forward strand.
AGGGCTGGTTTCAGCCAGTTTTGTTACAAGGACCGATATTGCAGCTATGCTGCAAAAACGGCAATGTAACAAAATCCCCCTCCCCCCCAAGGGGCCTAAAACTAGCCCCCACCATGGCGGCCCACTGAGGAAATGCCCGGTGCACGCTAATGCCATTCCAGCCCTGGATGCAATGACGGAAATAGCAAACTACCACACTATGCTAAGCACAGATTTTTAGCTTAGGTGTTTTAAGCCACATCCTTAATTACGTTGGCCACGCCCCTTTAAGAAACCCTCCAGTTTTTTATCCCACCTACTCTTTGGCTAGTAAAATACAGCAATAACAAGGACCCCGGTGCCACCGCACCTACTGCCCCATTAATAGTTCCATCGCTGAGTGACAGCCCGGAGTTGAATCTCACAGTTGTTTACAAGATGCGGGACGATCATGAGTGGTGAATTCTGTCGTATGGTGTTATAGTGTTGTCTGAAGGGGTTGGATAGTTATGTGAGAATGCGAAGCCATGCTATGTTTTATTTTAAGACGTTATGACATATCAACATCGGTGCCCACTGTTAGGGATACGTACCACGCCGCATCGGTGCATGTTGGAGAAGTGCATGTTGGGGATGAACAGCACAGGCTGGGTTTCGAGGTCGGCTTCCGGCCTCAGGTACGTGATGTCGTTCCCTCGATAGCCGGCGAGCAGCGAGGATTTCACATCTACCCAGAAAAAGACACATCATTCTCATGTTAGCTGTCGCCACAATTTGGAAAGGAATCAAAACAATACAGCATGTCTCGAGCACTTCGATCGAAACCCCCCCGGGCCGCGTTGACAGGGACATGGTGCAGGTGTAAGCTGAGGCGGTGCACCCCGAGCCGTGTGGCGCGCCTGCTCCCGCCTTAGATTAACGTGATACACTATATGGAGGCGTAATGCGCCTCATTTATTGTCCTCTTTGTGTGCTGACGAGCCGCCTCCTTTCACTGGCTGCGGGGCAGGGCTGACAGACAAGCAGAGGGAGCGTGTGTGCGTGCCTGGGTGAGCTGCTCTGCCTACAGAGAGCACAGATCTGGCATGTGTTCATGTGCTCCGAGCAATATTCAGAGGTGCAAGCATATCAGGATTTGGGTGAAGAGAGCTTCTAAGGTCTATGCGAGAATAGCTCATCCAGGACATCCACTTTGCACCCTTGGACTTGCAGTACTGATTTTAGAATAGGATAAATTGGATGGGAAGTCCCAGAATGCAAAGCAAAAACCTGGACTAGATGTGCTACCAACTCATGGACTTGTGAAACTTATGTGCTCTGTGATTACCATAATGCATCTGCGCCTCCGGACAGATTAGGTCCATTGCCTTGATTCATGTTAGGTAGAAGAATAAGGAATACTGGCAGCATCTGAATTCTCAAGGTACTTAGGTGCGTGTGTGAGTAGCTCATCCACTCCAGACGTTTACATTGCGCTGTGGAACTCGCTGTCCTGATTTAAAAAGGTGGCTAAAGAACAACAAACCCCAGAATGCATAGTATAAAAAAGGAGTGACTGTGCTACTCCAGCATGAACCTAGGAAACTTGAGAGCTTAGAAGAATTTAACTCTGACCTAAGGGCTCACTGGCTTTCACTGTCTTGGATCAGAATGAGGTATGGTTCTAGTCTAAATAAAATCTATTTCCATACTGTAGGTGTAGCGTATCCATGAGCGTCACTTTGGATAGCAATGAATGTGATGTGAAATTAAGCAATAGTGGTAGTAAAATACCAATCCACAACAGTGGGTTCTCATCAGTTTTCACATCACATAATCACATCAATATTGATGGCATTGGAAGATGTCCAAATGACTGTCTAAAGTTCATTCTCTGGTGACCAAATTAATGCAGACGACACGCTAAGGCACGTTGGTGTCTGGTGAATTACCCAAATTTAATGAACACCCCTTCAGGCCTGGAGGTTTCAAGATAATCACATAATGCACCCAACACAAGAACCTACGCTCATGACTGGCCCATAGTCTCAAAATCCCAGCTCTGAAGAAAAAACACATGGGCACCACATTGTTCTCTGTGCAAGAGGCTAAACTATGGAATTTGTAACCGCCAAAAATAAAAACTACTGAGAACCATCTCAGCTCATCTTAGCTTCAGAAGACTAGTCAAGAGCTGGCCCTTTCCTTCCTGATCACAATACTTACAACACAACAATCTACAGAAATAGTATGAACAAGACATTAAAAAATATATATAATTTTTAAAAAAGACCTCCACTATGCCTATAACAATGCTTGTAAATGCATACGATACACATTTCTTATATATGTCTATGTATATAGATATTGTAATGTGCATGCACATACGTGTATTTAAAAGGGTCTAAACTTTATATAGTTATGTACCATTATGTCTATTTATATCTGAATGCATATACTCATGTGTGTGTATTTATCAGTATCTGCGTTTTATTTAAAAAAATCTGTTATACATATCGCGATGTAGGTATACTTATGCATTACAAGTAAATGCGGATATAAATTGGAATTTACATTACAACCTTTGTGTTCACCAAGGCCCTTTCCATTAGCGAAATATGTTTTATTACTACTGTCGATCAATCGCTCGCATAGATGTTGAGTGTTTCCATATCATGAGAGTCCATTTTAATCAGTCCTGAGTTTTCAACAACCAGCACTATGCATGCGGGGACTTGACGCTTCTCATGCCCCATTACAACCACTGGCCTACATGTGCTCGTATGCTAGTAGCTGTGGACTAAATACACAGGACTGGCTAAAATTCACCCAGATGGCCAGGGGTCAGTGGCCGGCTGTGCATTCTCTCGCTCACTACTCATCATGGAACATCTAGTTGGGGATCTGGCACTCACCTTTGTTGCTGGAGTCTGGGCACTTGCCTCTCCGCCTAAACTGTTTCCGCTCTTCGTCTCGCATTTTTCTCTCCGCCCCCTGTCATAGGGAGAAAACCGTAGTTCACGTTTAGATCTTAAACTAGGCACGAAAAACGGCTTATCTGTTTAAAAAGATAGCTTATGAACAGAAAGGAAACACAAAGGAACAAAAGACAACAGCATCGAAAGGACAAATTCAGTCGACCGGTTGTTTTTTCATAGAGCTTGTTACATTTTTTTTAAAGTGCATGGCTGCCAAGTAGGCCGCTGTCATGTGTATCACTTTCCTCCTGTAGTTTTGCAACCAAAACTTAGCATTCTGGTAATTTCAGTTTTGCTTTTGCCATTAAAACTATGTGCCTACAAATCCCAGCTTGCAAAGCCTGAGTGTTTTAACTCCAAGGCCGTCTGATGATGCCACTAATGTAAGCTGATTGTACAATATAGAGAATAAAGAAGGAATGCAAATTTTGAAGGTGCATTTCTGAATTGCCATATGACGATGCTTGGTTCATGTCACAATGGCACATTTTTTCCAGTCCTGGGTATTTATTTAACAAATACGTGGATTCTAGGAGTTTTTTTGTCCAGTTCAATTGAAATAACCTGCCTATAAAAAGTAATGTGTATAATGAAAACCCAGGACCAACAATGCTGTCTGTCATTGTCGTGTAGTCACCTCATAAAGCAACCCAGAAGCTACTCACATTCGTTTTGACTAACCTACATATAGCTTTTTAAGGCTTTTGAAAATAAAGTCATGCAGCACTATATCGACTGTGGCGAGGTGACTTATCATTCAAACACACTACTGCCAAGTGGCACCTTGTTATGTGTGATACCTACAGTCATTCTTGGCTTTTAAGCCAGCAGCACTGACCAAACAGGTTTTTTAAGCATCACTTGTAATGTTAAAAGCAAAACTACAAGTCCCACAATGCATCACGTTGTTGGTTAAAAAGCAGTGGCCGTTTCAAAATGTTGCTTATGGTCTGGGGCCATTTAATAGCGCTGTATAAACCAAATACTGTGTAACTGTTTATGAAGGAAAACCAATAAGTAAGGAAAGCACTGCATGTCTTGTGAATTCGGTGGGAAACAAAACAACAGTAAAAAGCAGATCAGAGGTTTTACTTTTCTGGGAAAACAACGCTCTTATCAGTTCATCTCCCCCGGTGCCCCGGTCTGCAGAACCCTGTAATTTAATGACAGCGCCATGGAGACAGCCCTGCAAATTATGAGGCTCTGTCTGTCCTGGATTGTGCCGATAAAAGCATAGTAAAACTCAATCTTCGTCCACTCATAAACCCAAGCTTTCTCTGTCAATAGGAACCGTCATGAACGGTGCCTGCACTTTTCTGTGAGCCACCCCTGATCTCAAAAATATCCTGCCCTCCCCCCCACCACCCCATGCTAAATTTAACTCTGTTTTGAAATTTCTGTCTATACATTTTTTGCAGAGCCCTCAGGCTTTCATGAACAATGTGCGAGTAGCTCATCCAGTCCAGGTTCTTGTCTTATGTTAATACACATTTTCTTTCCTCTTATCTCATGGGAAAATTAGGCCAAGTCCCAGCAAGCAAAAACGGGGTGGCTCCTCCGTTAAGGCAGAGGAGCTTCGCCCCACTAACTAAATTGGCCCCAGAGATGAAAAAATAAAATGTTAATAAAATTCGTTCATTACCATTTAATTTTTCAGTACCCCATCCCAAGCAGAGCATCAGGACGAGGGGGCGGGGCTTTCTGATTTCTGTTGAACAGCAGAAAGCAGTGATGGGCAGGGCACTTTAAGATTAAAGTGCGCATGACTCTTTGGGCAGCCGTCTTGTGATGGCCGGCCAGACATGCGCATTTTAAGCCTCTCTAACCCAGCAGCTGGGTTAAAGACAGCATAGAGCTCCAGTAGCCGGAGGAGTGCCGAAGGAGGCTGCTCCCTCCAATACTGGCACTTCTTTCATGCTGCATGAGAGCAGTGCCAGGATTAGTTACTGCAGTTTCCTGGTTGCCGCATTGGAGCCTGCCTCCCCGGGAGCATGGAAAGATGCTTGCAACATACATTCTTTACATTGTTGTTCATGGCTCCTTTGTCTTTTATTGGAAATACTGACACAAAAACAGAAGCTCACTAATTCCATTGCAAATGAATAATATGATGAAACAGTGGTGGAGAGCAGCAAATGGATCAAGAGAGTCCAGAAATAAAGGGGGGCAGGAAGGGAGAGAAACGTATGATTGATATGGAAAAGGGATGAAAGAAGGTGGATGGCGAGAAACAAGGAATAATGATGGAGGGAGAGAGAAAAGGAAGAAAGGAAAAAAGACTGCGAGAAGAGCAGTAGGAAAGAAAGTCGAAAGAAGGATGAATGAAAGAGATTAAAAAGACAAATTATGAAGAGAGGAAAGAGAGAAGAGATGGATGGGGAAAGGAAGAGAGGGAGACAGAATACAGGGAGGAAAAGGATGGAAAGAAAGCATGATTGAAAGAATTAGTAAAATAAAGAAGAAATGTGGCAAAGAGGAAGATAAAGTGTACACGGAGAAAAAATACATGAAAAAGCAGATGTGAAATTTGGAATGAAAAAAGGAAAGATAGAATGAAATGAAAATTTAAAAAAACAAAGAGAGAAGGAAAGAACAAACCAGCCCTGGTTTACCAGCTTGATGACTCGTGGCATTGACATATGGTACAAGTGGTGGGGAGTTTGTTTTGTGGCTATTTCCTTGCCTGTGGCCCTGTGGAAGTTAAAGATAGACTGGCTCTGCCCTGCCAAGGTTTTAATCTACTACCTCTACCTCCCTGGGTGGCACACAAGACCCTGGGCAGACTCCATTTTAGCCACCCACCCTCTGCCTATCCTTCAGTACAGGCCCGAGTACAGACCCTCTTCGGCTACTGACACAGACATTTTCAAGATAGTAAGCCTGCCTCGTTCTGACTTAAACGCAGAAGTTTTTAAAGCGAACCATGTGGATAAATCCCATGTTATAGATTTGGGTGCTACCCGCAATGAACACACACGTGTTCCACAGTACTCTCGCTGATGGTATCCAGTACACCCATGTGGGCCAGCACAGGCCACAGAGCTGACTCATGGGCATCCGAAGGGCAGGCCGCGCCCCTCAGCGGGTTTTCCAATCCAGACCAAATGAAAGAAAGGAGGGGAGACATGAAAAGGAACCACCGGCTCCAGGAGCCTAATTAATGCAGACGAAAGACAATGCGAAGAAACCGCGTGTTTATTTCTGTTAACAGATTGAAATTAACAAAGGGACAGAGGCAGTCCTTCCAACCAAAACACTTGCCACAGAAAGGACACATTCCCCAGCGTTCGTCGAGACGCCACCCCAGAAACAAAGGCACAGACGCTGCTGCTGTGCACGCTTTCCCCGAGGAGCCGCCTCTTACTCATTCAAGAACGCCCAGCAAAACCTCAGAATAAAGTCCTACAAATGTCCCCATGTCACGTGCGACATCTTCAGCCAGAGTTGGCTTTTTTAGCTAACATCATTTTGCACGTTGGGGTTTTAAGTCCAGAATGTTTATGAGAAACACAGAAAGTACATGTTTTAGAATGCAAAAGTCTGTTGACAAAAACCAGTGGACTGGCTAAAGATGTAAAAATGAATGTGTCTACTGAGCAGGTACCCCTTCAAAAGCCAACGCCCAGCAGACACATCTCTAAAAGATGTTCAATAAATATAGACGTATTTTACTCCCCTGGTATGATTTGTTTTATATTTTACTCTATGTAGGGAAACGATGAAGTTCAAAGGGTGAATAATACAGAATACCATCAATATTATGCGTGCATAACATTGAACAAACGCAGCTGTCAAGTGGTCCCATGACGTATAAAAACGTAGGCATCTTAGCTTTATAGCCAGTGGGGCTCTGCATGCTCACATATGTATGTTCATGCAGAGAACGGAACAACCAAAAGTCTCAGAAGGCAACTTTTTCCTAAAACGTTTGGCATAGTTGAAGTGGTGTTTTACCACAAGGTGCCTTGTTGGCAGCTATGGGAGAAAACAATCTCTTGTAATCTGGTGTAGAAGTAAACAAAGCATTTAGCAAGGGGTTTCACTTCCACAATCTGTGGTACAAGTTGCAGGTATGTATATCATTTCATGAGGTTCACTGGGTGCTCACTTTGAGCAGGTAGTTGAAGTGGGGCCCACCTGCACTCATTTTTGGGGGGGGCGTCACTTAATTTTCAAAATCAGACTTTGACGCAGAGCAATAGAGCTAAAAACATAAAAGTTAGGGGGAGACAGGGGAAGGGAAAGAAGCAATCAGTCCAGCGAGCCGCAGCAGCTCCTGCCCTTGCTGCAGGGCATCCTAAGAGGTGGGCGGGGTGGGGCGAGGAGGTGGTCAGCAAAGAGGATGAACACCATCTCACTGTACCTTTTGTTCTGGTGGATCCCTATGAAGGCCACGTTTCTCACTCCGTCCCAACCACCCGAGAACACCCAAGTTGTGGGGATGCCAGACAACCAGAAGGCGGGCTCCGTTCAATCGAGGGGTCCCATAGACCTGCCATCTTGGAGTGGTCACAAACAGAAATTCAATTCTAATTCTTGTAAAAATCTCAACTTGTCCCATGTCAGATGCATGGAATGATGACTAAGTATTTTATAAAGAGTGCTTGCTGTTTCCCTCCAGTCAAAGGCACTTACTTAAGTTACTTTATCATTTCAGAAGGATGGAAGCCTGCTTCAGGCCTTTTGAGATTCAAAACGCTGCTTGTTGTGTTCCTCAAGGACCTAAGAACCGGTCCCAGGAATCCCCTTAGTGTTCTTACTTGGTTCAGCTAAGTTGCTTCACTTGTAGTTTTGCTTAATGAGCCACTTATGCATGACATGGGACAGCTTGAAAACTTTTTCTTGATTGAATCTTTCCTCAGCCATTGATCTGGGGTGTGCTGCTACATGACGGACGATCACTAGTTCTTACCTTGTCACAGAATATTTTGATCTGACAGACGGCCCGATGCACGAGTCGGTTGGTCCCAGTGCCGCAGTCATAAGTGTCGATCTGGAGGTTTAGTGGGACTCCTTTCACGCCCTTTTGTGAGGAGAAGTCGGTGCTCAAGCAATTAATTCCAATGAACATCTGTGGAAAGAAAAGGGCCACTTAGTCTTTTGCATTGCAGATTCTAGCACATGTTACTTGACTCCGTCTGTTATTTTTAGATTTACTTGGGGTTTCTGTTTATCACCACTTCCTTTATCAGGCTCTGGTTTAAAAAACATACTTCATGAAAGAGCTGCATAGCATAGCTGCCAGCTAACCCTGTGTCATGAGAGGCACCAAATTCCAGTCCTAACAACACTGGGACTTGTAGTTCCACAATTCTATGCTAAGGATTGGGCCCAGGTTTCTGCATCCAAATGGTGATGAAAGTAACCCTCGTGGTAAGTGTCATGCAGCAGCCATGCTATAGTGATTTGACTTCAATTAAGGATTAGGAGATTGCTTTGTCTCTTTTACTGGGTTCCTTCTGACATTACACTGCATGAGTGGATTTCATTAAAACCTAGACCAGCTTTTATCATCTCTTAGGGTCATAGCTGCCATGTGCCCACATCAGCCGGTCATGACTTTTTACCCTACAGCTGTTCATACCCTGAGACCTTTAACCCCACACCTACACTCATAAATGTAAACCTATAGATGTCAGAAGCGAAAGTGCTGGTGTATGAAATGCATAGCCTGGATTGTCTGAAAGGGCATGCATTGCCTGGGACTGCTTGGAATCCCGATTGTCTTAAGCACATTGACAAGTGTTCATCATTCATCTTTGCCACCGTCAGTGTAACTCAAGAACTAGTCGTGTCGCTCAGACAAGGGAGGTGAATTAATATATACATATACCGTCAACGAATATTTTAATGTGGATTTACACATGCCTTTCAAGACGTTTAATCAAGTATTATGAATCCCTAAATTATGATTTTTTCCCAGGCGTTCTGACTGAGGCCTGAAAAATCTGTTGTGAATTGCCCTCAAATGTTTATGGAAAAATATATGTAGTGACATATAACTTTGTCTTGGTGTCAGCAAAATCTTACTCAGATATTGCGCTGTTTGCTGAAAACGTCTGAACTGCCTTTTTTCCAGCTGTTTGCCAAAACGCATCAACAGCCATCAAAACAATTTAAGAACATTATTGCATTAGCTTTTACTTACATTTTACAATGAAGCTGTAGTTCAGTGTCATATAATCTTGGTATTTTGGTTAGCATGCATGCTCAGAATTTATGCTAGAGACTCCTGATTTTAAAATGCAAAATTGGCTTTATTAACATTTTCCAGCTTAAATTTGACTCCATTTCAATGCAACACAAAGGCAAAATTACATCTCCTATTGTTTTTCGAAATCTACTTTTTATCTGGATCCACATTTTGGAATGGTGATTTACAAATATTAAAAATATATATATGTCAGTTCACTGCTTGCAGAAACCCTGAGGGTTCAGTCACAAAAGATGTTTTCCTATAAGTGTGTCTTACTTGAAATATAGGAATACATCACATCTAAGTTTGCAGTAGGAAAGCACAGCTCTGAAAAAAACGTGAATCTGGCTCTGAAATTGCTTCGTGCATGTTCGGGTGTTTAATCTGTGCAGACTCCTCTAGGCCATTCACTTTTCTGCTCATTTCCTCCAGCAGATATTGAGCAATCTTCCAAAAAAGCTCGAGGCTTGAAGACAGGTGTAGGGGGCGAATGCCTGTCTTGTGAAGTCATGGTTCTAGCGTTTTGTTTTGCATACCCTTCCACCCAAAAAGAGACCATTTCGTTGTTTTTTGTACATCTTAACTGTGGGAAGGAGGTGGGAAGGGGGGTTGTGCAACAAGTGCAATGCAGATTTCTAATTGAGTCCAAATCCCAGCGCCTTTGGTGAAAGCGCCCTCTCTTTTCTCTCTGCAGTCACACCCAGTCAGCGCCCCCGGCCATACTGTAGACAAGGGTTCCTGTTAACTGCTAGATCAGTGCATTTGTCATGAGCTGCCCCCAGGTGCGGGGCGACATGCCTGAAATGTCTCGTTTCTGACAGCTTGGCCTCCTCGATGTTTATCGACATCTCAGCGTCGTAAAAAAGATGATTTGCCTCTGGGCGCTAACCACCAGGGAAGGCATCTCTGCAAATTACAACTGTCCAAGTCAAACCTTGAGGCTTTCTTATCATTTCCATCAGCCAGTGTCTCTTACAACGAGAGCAGCAGTGAAGGGAAAGTATCACTAGTGACAGAGATGTCCTGTCTCTGTGGGTGGATTTGAAAAGAGTGGCTTCCCGAGCTTTGAGTGTCTAATCCCTTGGATTTGCAGCAAGAGTCACAGTAACAGGCGGAGTGTAAACTAGGCCTTCAATTGACATTGCCAAGATTGAAACGGCTCCTCGATACTGGGATACATCTTGCCTCACTACATCACACTTAAGGTTTCCTAAAGAGGAAACAGCTTCTTAAAAATTGAACATTTCAAGACCGTGCAGGGGGATGTGCCTTATTGGATGTTTCCCCTTTAAAACCTGAGAAAAACCTACTCCTAACCTTAAACAGTCAAAACAAGGCAGCTGGTCAATAGAAACTAACTAAAAACTTGGACACAGACTCAACAGTCACTGATGCTAGATGGCCTCCAATTATGCACCAGCGCAAATCAAAATATATTTTCTGGGATTTTTACATACCTTTCCTTCTTCGTGAATGTTCCACACAAAAGACAGTGCATTGTAGGCCACTTCCTCGATGTGCTGAACTGTGTTGAAATTTTCTTTGTAGTCAGCTGAAATTAAGACATGAAAGTTACAGTTACACCAGATATCTTAAAATGAGCTTTTATTGGACAATACGGAAAGAGGAGATGGCACATTAAATACACCCTTAACATGCAAAACTATGTGACCATGATGACAATGTCAGATATAGGATAGATCGATATACAGAAGTGAAAAGTGCTTGTTTGTATTGCAAATGTTGATGGTTTAAAATAAAAATGAATACACTCATGTTTAAGGTATTCTAAAATGCTTGTGAATAGCCCACATGGTCGCAGCTACATGAAACTGTAGAAGGGGTTAACGCGGACGGTGATAGGTTACCTGTAAGCTTCAAACTCAGCATTGAGCCCTGGTCGCCAATTCTATAGTGTTTGGGCGTCAAGAGCAGCTCCTGAAGTGCCAGACCCATGGTATATTTTTGGATAACCACTGCATGTGTAAATTATTTCCCATTTAGTTTTCTTGTATGTAAAAATACCTTATGTGGATAGTCGGAAAACGTGACATGGATTCGCCCCCGAATGACCCATGCTGACACCAAAGATATAACCTCGAGAAGTAATGCTGACTAAAGAGAGCAAAACAAGACAAAGAAAGTGTAGGGAGGTGTATTCCGAGGTAAGTGAAGCTGATGTGTGTAAGCTTTTGTAGTAAAGCCTTACAGGACTCACAGAGAGTTAAGACCAGCTTAACTTCTTTGACAGATAGGTGCATTCTAATCACAGTTGTAGTTTGTTAATGCTGCATATGGTGTCAAGTGCTGCGTCCTAGGTCTACATTAGAGGTATTCAGCAAAGGCTGATCGCAGATTTTCAGGATAATCACTGACTACGTAAACAATTCCCATTTACATTAATTGTTTGCAAATGTATTTCGAGAGCAACTCTTTAAAATCTGGTCAGGCGCTCAGAGTGCAACTCTGCAAACCTGTACTCTATTTATTTATTTATTGGCATTTATAAAGCGCAGCATATACCCTAGGGTGTCTAACGTTTTTAAAATGTGCCTAGACAGAAGTCTTTCCTCAGTGATTTTTTTAATGCTTTTACATACGTGCATACAAGGGACATTTTAAGGATTTCGGGGGCCCTGGACGAAACAATTATTTTGGAGGCCACTGTTTGAACTAGCTTTGAATTTATGATCCAGTTTCAGCTCTTTTATGTCCCGTTTGCCCACTGCACAGGCACACTGGTCCAAATTATAAATCTGTTAAAATCTAATATTCATGGATATTGATGTGTTTTTGGGTATTATAGTGCACTAACAGCTCACTAATATTATTGCAAATAATCTTTGTGACCCCCTCCAATTTCTCAAACTGTTTTGATCTAAAAACAAGCTTTTTTTTATAGATGTTGCATGGTTTTGAAAAACAAACATTTCTCTGCAAAATGTTAGTAATAGACTCCCATTCATCACTCACACTAAAAATAAATTGAAGGAAAATGGTATTTAAAACAATCTGTTTAAGAATTATTCAAGGTCATCAGGACAAGACTATCTACAGAAGTGAGCTAGCTTTATCAGGCCCTCCCTGAAAGGCTGGGGCCCTGGGCCAGGGCCCGCTTTGCCCATGCCTTAAAACGTCTCTGGTGCAAAGCCAGTGCAGGGGGATAGCAGCTGCCTCTGCTCTTTCGTGGATGGTACTGCCCTTGCCCACAATGTCCTTTCGTAGTACCTGAATCATTGTTATCGGGCAATGTATTGCACCATGCCTAGATGAGGAACTGAGTCATGTACTCAATGGATGCTGTTCGTCACATTTAAGGATTGCAACATATCGCGTAATTGCAGCTTTTGCTCTTGGTAATGCTTGCAACGCGGCTGATAAACACTCATAATAAGGAAGTTGCCTATATTGGATTTCATCCCAAATGTGACAGCGCGCTGTACCTTCAAACTTGAGGTCATCCTTCACCGGAGGCTACTGAGCGAAATTATTGCGTTGGCACTGACCGAGTACCTCATTGCTGCTCGAGTCATACGGCCGCCATTTTAGAGCACTTTTTCCTTCCTTAGAGGGGACTTTTGCCCGTGCAGGGCTCTGTCAGCAAGGACTCTACACAGGGAAGGAAGGTCTAGCTAACGAAAATGAACAACAGGCAGGCGCTGAAATGTCGTGTTCACCTGACAGACCACTATGCATATTCAACACAGAGCAAAATGGTCAGTCTCTAAAAAAGATAACCACTACTCTATATGCAAATGTGCTGAATTGATAGGGAGTAACATCTATCATTAGCTCAACAACACACGTTTTATAGTTTTTGTACTCAAGTGTCTTCAATAAAAAATAACGACCATTTATGAAGCAAACAACACAAACTGATTTGCCTCTTGGTACTTGAATAATAAGCGGTACTATCACGCAACTCAATATTACATATTTTATCCACTCTAGTGAACCATTCTGGAATTCCAACTTGTGGCCTGCAATCTCTGGGCGCTGCACCTTCCACTTAAGAATCTCTCTGCTCTGCTATGATAGATGACTAGCTACGTAACATATTCCAGTTTTAATGTATTTGTACTTAGTGAAACAAATGATCTTTACATTTAATACAAGTAAATGATAAAAATGTAAGTGCTTCTTTCACAAATCCAAAAGACTTATATTTACAGCAGCTCGCCGTACCAACATCGATGACCCTCTGCTTGGCGGTGGGCTGCCGCGAGTGCCAGTGCTTCCAACATTTCAGCTGCTCTTCTGGATTCTTCTCATTGTCGAAGACGACCATAACAACGCTCTGTGGAGCACAGGAGCAAGGATTAAGTAAAAAAATGCAGCATATATTTAAATAAAAATAAAACTAGTTTAACCCTAGTTTCTTCGACATGCGGGTAGTGGAGAAACAAGAATTGTCAAAAACTGTAACAATGGATCCGTGTCTTTGGGTACATTTTGAGACTGGCCAGACATCACTAATCTAAGGTACATCATATTGATGGTTTGTTTGTAATGTTTCTTTCTTTCCCTACCCTGGCTTGTCTTTCTTTCCTAGGAGTGGCCTGAGCACATTACCTACTCCTTCCTCCAGGCCTGGCCTTCATCCCAAGGACTGATATCTACTCCTTGCAGTGTGAGTGCCATTCTGATCTCCTCGCAGTGAGGGAAAGATAACAGCCCGATCCTTGCCCCCGCCTGCCTCATGTGAATGATGAATTGCAATTTAGAGCAGAATGCTTCCTGGGGTATTTAAAACTTGATACTGTTGTGATTGCCTGATACTATGAAAAAATGAGAGTCTGCTTTTTGTGAGATCCAGCTGTGAATGATTGCTTGGGTTTTTTCTTGCCTCCACAAGCTTGTGTCATTTCCTGGTCACAGTCAACCAATCAGACTTCCTGCAACCTGAGCCCATCACCTGGCCTTTCCACTTATCTGTCCTGGTCTGATTCCCTTGTTTTGTGGGCGCCATCTACAGCTGCTTGCCAATCCCTTTCCATTCCAGCTTTTAACCCTGTCTTGTCTTCAATTAACCCAGCATGCCAATTAGATCCTTCAGGAACATTAGCCTACTGCCAACAGTACTAGTACGGGGTATGGCAGATACCCAGTTTGTTACAGAACCAGGTCCCTCACTGATTGACTCCACAAAACACTGACACAGGCCTCCGGTACCCAGCGCATGGTCGCAGGTTTCTCCTCTCTTGCTCCTGGGTGGAAACTAAAGAGAATGATGTGGGCTACAGGGCATCCATCCAGGCTTCCTTTAACAATTTCGCACTGAAAGCTACACCACTACCACTCCTGGATTGCCCCATACAACATTTATCCTGCTGCCTTTTGCTTGTGCACTCCCAAGGGTTGTTCTTCTATAACTCCCCTGTAATGCCTAAAAAGTGTTTAGTAGGGCACGCTTTCTCCTGTGTGCCTGTCGGTCATTTCTCATGTCTCTTGAGATAATTTACAGTGGCTGACTATATCCATGCATTCCATAGGCTGCTTCTCTGTCAATCCTATGTGGACCCTGTAGAGATCCACTCAACCAAGCGTAACAACAAATCGCACCTCCCACTCCTCTTCCTGCCATTGCAGACCTATTTACAGTGACCAAAGACAGGAAAGGAACACCACTCTGGTTACCATCACCGACATTAGAAGGCTTCCTACATCTTCCAAGCACAGTGTAGCCTGCTATCCACCCGTGAGGGCTTTTTGGCACCTTGTCATGGGTATGAAGCACTTTTTAAATGTATTTACATTGTAATAAAATGAACAATCGCACACACTCTAAGATTACTCAGGGAATTCTCATGGTTTGCATTTGCAGAAAACACTTTCTGCTGAGCCAGGCAATTAGGGAAATAGGCTGCACAAAAGCAAAACGCCCTCTAGGCTGGGGAAACCCCAAGAACTGCTGTGTACATGACCCGGAAGTAGTGGGGATTTCCACCGTTTCCAACCGGCGCTCTTTTTTTGCTTTTCGCCCCAACTGTCAACTGAAGAAAGTCAAATGTAATCATTAAAGCATCTTTTTTTTATTTAAAAGGACAAAGCAAATTTCATATTCTATTCAATCCAGTAAAACTTTATGCTCAAATACATAAGAAGCAGTCTCTTTGATGAGAATCTCATCCGTTTTGTGAGATCCTTCGAAATATACAAGTTGGAAATTAGCAATTTTGGGTAGTGCTGCTGGGTTTGCCCAGATAACATAATATTTTAGAATGTTTGCAAGGTTATAATAAAATCTACTGAGAAAGACTGAACGGTGGAAAAGGCATTGGGGGAGGGAGGGAGATTATGACAATGTTTCAGCAAGGTGACAGAGACAGTAATCCATAATGCAAGCCAGAAAAATGGGACCCTAGGCCTTAGGTTTGTAGTAAACAGAAGCTATAACTGTGGTGCAGTGGACCACAGTCCAGTCCGCCTGCTGCACTGTTGATTGCTATGCTCCAAGTGGAAGACACTTCATGATGCACTATCAAGACATGCTATCGGGTAGCAATGAGAGTCACAAGATTGAGATTTACCACTAGCTGAGATGCAAAGTCATGAAATCTGAACATGACTACAATTTCTCTTCAATAATTTTTTCATTTTGAATTGGGTATCTGAGCAGGGCTCAGAAGGCAGAACCCTAGCTCTCTTGTACATGCCTCCCTTCCTGATGTAGGTGGGAGACTACCGATTTCAAGGTGAGCCTACTGCCTCCCGATTCCTGCATACAAAGTCCTGATTCCTCCGTAGGCTACTGGTGACAGGGACTTTTTTTGTGGGACTCGGAGTGTGCACTGCCAGTAACCTGCTCTTTTGTCATATTCTCTCTACATGTCATAGCACTTTCTCCGGGCTCCTGACAGGCAAGGGAAAAATATATATATTTGCATTCCTAATATCCAATCCTGCAGCAGCACAGTTGCAAGTTCCATACATGACAACAGACCCAATTCAGCCTCGACAGAAGTCAATTGGACAAATACTGTCGCCCGATTATTTTTTGTAATTCCCACTTTCCTCTTATTAAATGTTGCCATGTATGCACTCTGGTCAACAATATTTTTTAGGACAAACATAGCAGGATTAAGAAAAGGGCTACAAAGAAGATACCCAGGCATAGTAGAGCTGCATGTTGTGCAATTCTGCTGGCTGAACCTACAGCCATGGGAACATAGGGCAGAGGGGCCATGAAGCCGTTTGGACATTGGAGGAAAGTCCCTAAAACGTGGTCCTCCTATTTGGACAGATCAGTTCAACCTACTTGAAAAATAGGCTGAGTTGATCAATCCAGGATTGGCAGACTAAGCGCATTGCTGGTACACTCTTAGAGTCTATAAAAAGGATCTGTCCCCAAAAGAAGCACTGCTAAGGAATATCATATATATGTAATCCATGCAAACAAACCAATACTTTCTCTGAAGAAAGGGTGTACGTGTTGCATTTGCAAACATTGTAACACATTCATTCCAGACTAATTTGCTACTGGAAATCCTCTTTTGTGTGTGTGTGTGCGTATGTGTGTAGATGGGTATCTAAAATGCCTTACCTTCACTTTGTTCGAAGATAAATGTAAACACTTTCCACCTCCAGTTGTTCTGAGAGTGACGGGGTAGAACTGCCCCTTGTTGAGGTATGCCATCGGAGAGTCTCCGGATTTGACATGAATCGCCTTCGGAGAGCCCAGAGTGTATTCAAAATCCCTGAAGATACCAAGAGAGAACGTTCTGTAAATACTCAGGCCCACAATCCAAATTCTGCAGTAATAGCAACGCAATAATACTGCAACCAGTATTTGCGACAAAGCTGACACCGCTATTTCTAGGATGCACAACTCCCCAATGGATTACAGGCAATCCCACATAAACCCCTATTGAATTGAGACTATAACTGGAAATCGGTGGTTTCCATGTTATTCTGCTGTTCTGGGAATTATTGTTTTGACAAGTTCGTCTAGGTTTATCCTTGAGCATATGTCCCCAGAAATGCATGTGGTAAAGTGCATTGGGTACCACAACATTACCTGTAATACTTCTGTGGCTGTTCACTTCAGTCTACACCCAAACCAGTATGCACAGGACCTTTTAATATGAGCGCCAGTGTTAAGGGATTCACTCTCCCCAGGATGAGCATGAAATACACAATCTAGCTAAGCCCGTTGTAAAGGAATGGACAACATCAGTGCATTAATAATTCACTTCTGTCAAAAACAAACTATGGCCCAAAAGCCCAGGAAGTACAGCTTTGAATAACATATCACGATGTAAGCTAGGATATACCTCAATCACAGAAATGTTATGTTCAACCAACCTCTTTGTGCCTGAGGGAATGTAGTCCTCAGAGCAGGTGGGTTCAGCCTGCGTTCGAAGAATGTCATGAAAGATGAGCGACTGCAAAAGACAAAAATAGAAATAGATATAAGGAGGCTACACAAACTTGTGTGGATTCTTTCTATTGAATAATCTGCAAGCCAGACTTGGTAATTTCAGTAGAGAACTATGGTTCGATAATCTCACACTTAATGCGGACATTACTTTTTGGTGTTCTAGCAACATGTTTTGGAACTGTATTCTTTTTTCCTGGAGATAATGAGCACCCCTATGGTTTGTGAGTCAGATTTACGTCTGCTTTTACCTCCTGGATCTCAAACCCCTCCATACAAACACCATCTCTTGAGCTAATTTGGTCTTGGGGGTTTTCAGTCGTGTTGTGGTGGGATCTTTTATTAACTGAGAGGAACTGAAGTGCAAACCCATGGAGGACTTTTAAAACTGATTTGTCAACTTTTTTAATGTATACATCCACAAAACCTATGAGAGCTAGGTCTAGCTTGTATGGCCATTTTACCTTCTTTCACACTGTAATACATCCCTTGTCGCCCGATTTTCATACTAATGTGATGAACTGCATTTCCTCCGCACACATTTTGGACTTTGTGTTAAAGGCACCATTACTACAGCTGCTTAGTACCACTGCCTAATGGCATTTATGCTGATGTGGCCTCTTCTTCACGTCAGAGACTTTCCTGGCATTACTGCAGCACATAGATACTTGTTTGCAGTCATCAAGGACTGCACCGAGTTTGGTGTTCGGGTACATAATTGCTATGCAGATAAGCAATTTGTTGCATTTATATGTGTCATGAATAATCATTGTGGAGATTCTAAAAGCTGTATGCTGGGTTTGGTGGTCAATGACAGTTAGCGAGCACGCATACTTTAAAGCACCACATCTGCAAGTCTCAATAAAGAAACCTTCTTCTATTTAGATTCACCCTATAAATGAACATGCTTGAATCATCTGAAGTGTTTTTTGGATGCCTGTGATGTGTGTATCATATGTTGACTTCCCTGTATCTTACACAATTGCAGGTCCTTGCACTTATCTTTACAGTGCTTCTGTTATTAGTAGCATTAACAAATTAGATTCCTAGAAACTATCCCTAATTTGCCTTTGTCCATCTTGCCTTAGAGAATCCAGAGCTAAAAACAACATTTCATGTAAAGCCTCGCTAATAGTTTAGTCGACATCAATAAAACAACACTATTGGTTTAAAGTAGTCCCATGCCTGGTGGTATATTGGCTTGTCTTAACACTTTAGAAAAAGGGAAAGGATCTAGAAACATCATAAAACACGATATGGGGTACTTTAAAGAAATTGTAGAATGTCCAGAAATGCAGGAAGTGTTGTATATTCGGAACCCTGTGTTCCTTGAGAGGTAAGGCAGATAAATGAAATGGTAAAACAAAGGGAGATGCACAGCTTTTGTACCTAAGTATGCAATCCAGGCAAAAAAAGTTCCTACCTCAGGCGGATCATCTTTAAATGTGCTATCCGGCTGCCAGCGTTGTTGGGAGGGAGCCACATGTACTGTCTCAAACAGAGAGTTCAGAGTGTTTTTTTCATAAACGTTGCATGAAGAGTCCATGAAGTCATCGGTGGAGTTTGCGTCTAACTTGCTCGTGCTTGGTGGGGGGACAGATTTATCCAAGCTGAAGAGGTAATCCAGGCCCAAAAGGCTTGGCTTTTTATGTCCATCACAGTACTCTTGCGTCATGGAGGCGTTCTCAGCTAAAAACTTCATGATGTGCGCAGAACTTTCCAAAGTTGAAATATCCGACTCATAGTCCATGTTACTGAAATTCCTACAAAGATAACCATATATACAAAGTTAGAGAACTACCTCCAAAGTCAACCACAGATGTAAAGATAAACATATTTGAATAAGTAGCCCCACCTGAACCCTGCCCATTACATTCTCTTTTTTAATCCAGGTTGAATTTATCTCCTTGGAGTCAGTATACCCAAATTGATATTGTATAGCAAATCATTGGGGCTCCCGGAAGGCCACTTGGTGAGTAATGACCAGGAGAAGAAAGGAATGAACTGAGGGATGAGCCTCAATAAAAGTTAATTACAATGACTTGAACCACAAGTAATTAGATACACTCAATCACATACAAAAAAATCTCAGGCATGAACCACGACAAATGTATTAGTCTAATTTAAAGCGCACCTACGCTTTGCCAAAATGAATCATGGAAGACACTGTGCAGCAAATTTCTAAGCCAAGTTTGAGGAAAAACACTAGAAAGGGAGAAAGTGGAATTGGAATTGAAAGAGCTGCCGAGAAGTTTACACTAGAATGAGGTGCTGAGAGAGGTCACATCATCTCCAAGAAATGTCAGGCCTCATGGTAACACGATTATTTGCTGACCTTGATGGACTGATATGCTAGGACATCAGCACAGATTCCATAAATCACCTAAAACACAGGGTTCAGCAAAGCAAAAGGAAGAACCACGTGTCGCCGTTCCTTGTCACCAAAGCATGCTTCCTGCAGCTCCCCAAAACCAAGCCATCTTTGCAGGCCATAGTCCTGATGAACATTGAACTTTTTGTAAGAAATATAGAATGACCACCAGAAAAGCACAAATCTGGTTCTCGTTCCCGCAAAATGCCAAATAAGTGACTGATGTCTATCCATGATACTTTACTTCTGTCCTGGCTATGCATTCAGCAGGAAACCCGAAACTGATACCTCCTATGTATCACCCTTATTTCCTTTCATTTCCTAATTTGTACATCGACAGATAATGTAGACCTTTTAACCCATGTGCATGTACAGAACCTGAATATGGCATTTATCCAACCAAGAAGCGAAATAAGGCTGCTGTAAATTATGTGAAAAGTTATACTACAGAGAGGTCGCCATACCAAATTTAACTCCAGGTCTCTGCTTGCTTCTTGCCCCATGTTTCCCATTCCCCTACTCGTTCATGTATAGTGTTAGTTGAGCTGTTTTATTTTCCATTTAAAACCGTGCCATATATATATCTTTGTTTCCACTTTCTCACAGAGGTATAGTCAAGAGGAATATTTCCAAGACAGTTAGGAACTAAAGGCATCAAACATGCTCTGGTTTAACAGTCCTGGTAGGTGGCTAACAAGTACAGAGAAAGGCTGCCAACATACTTGTATACTTAATCCCTGAAGAGCACACACAAGCTGTGTACAGGCAGAAACTATGAGCCGTGTCTGGGATCAGAACATTGGGATGGTAAGAGTTCCACTCAAGATGGACCAATGATTAAATTGCAATAACTTCTCTTTCCTTCGATAGAAGAGAATACTGCTAAGCTTTGACTTGAGACCATTTGTTTACAGTAAATCAAAGGAGAGATACCAAGCATGATCTATTATATAACATTGAGATTTCAGCAGACGAGGGATACAA
Source organism: Lissotriton vulgaris (assembly GCF_964263255.1). NCBI lineage: Eukaryota > Metazoa > Chordata > Amphibia > Caudata > Salamandridae > Lissotriton > Lissotriton vulgaris. The sequence continues at coordinate 886,973,481 of NC_141687.1, forward strand.
GAAAAGACAAGAAAGCAAGAGCACTCCAGCGACAATCCATTTTGATTACATGAGACTTGAGAACATATACTTATTTGATTGAGAAGGTTAATACAATACATAGGGAGAAACTGTTATCAAGAATCGTCTAACCTTTTCACTTGTTCGTTTCGTCCAGCTGGCCCAGGTGGAATATTGATTCGCTTTTCCTTTGGAACCTTTTGAAGGAGAAAAAAGCATAATTACTTGTAAAATATGTCCTAACATCCTATGATAGAAGGCAAACAAGTAAATATGGACACTTCCAGAGGTTGAGGTAGATGTTTCCAATTCACTTAACATCTTAAGGGTTGTGATAGCGGCTACTGGATCCACCAAGGGACTGAAAATATGGTGTTGAACATTAGATGTTGGAACACATCAAAACTCTTCTCTTAAGGCTATTAAAGTTGAAGGTGGTGCCTCTGTGCTCATTGTGTCTAATGCCCTACACTGGCCCTGCATCATATTTTTGGCTAATGAAGAGCCAAGCACATGCAAAGTCTTTATTTTACAATAAAAAATGACAAGGAATATTTCCTATCACTCATACGTGTTATAACATGCCCTTTGGCTTCATAAATAGAGTCTACATGGCATATTTTTTAACCTTGGGTATCTGATTCCATAAAGCGAAGTCTATTACCATTTGTTACAATGGTTAATAATACTTATGGTGTTAGGATGAAATAACAATTTTGTTCTCCATTTTTGTTATGTTTATCTCTAACAGTGCTGAGCTTTTTTTAATTGGAATAACAACTTAAAGAGTCTTAAATTCATACTCTTAACTTTCCAAAGCTTCGGATGCCCTTAGCTGTCCAAAGCTAGACCGAGTGAAAAGGCAATATGTTTAATTAACAATGAAAAACCTGTGTATCAGTACAATGCAGGAATAACATATTCATTTTTAAAATCCTATATTAGTGTACAATTGAGGTTAACATATGATTGAATGTTTCCATTCAGACTAAAATACATAGTGACTGCGAACGCACCTAAGAAATATGACATTCAAACTGGTTAAAAATAAATAAATATATATTATGGACGGTTAATTGAATATGGATGGGTGTCCAATGGTGCACTTGCTCATTGATCGATGATAACTGGACATCCTCGTTAATAAACAATACAACCAAACAGGAAACAATTCTTCTCTTATGGGTGATTGTTTATTCTAAAGGTGGCTTGTAAGTTGGAGCAATGACTCATTTTCTAGCCATTGTTCTTCTATTTATCGATTCACTAGAGGTCGATGATGTTCTGTGCTCTAATTATTGCCTGTCCTCTTCTGTAAGCATAAACGTCTCTTTGAACATTGTGCAGGATGTAGTTGACATGGACGGAGCAGGGATATGAGAAATATCCCTCTCACTAGAGGGGTGCAAAGCTTTCCTTATGCAAGCAAAGTCTTACAAAGATCATGGTTATCGGACTATCACCTTTTTCGCCAATGTGGAGAACATATTTACGAATACACAGCCGCGGCCGGCAGTGGGAGTACCTGCATGGCAGTGACGTGGGAAGGGGGAGGGGCAGGGTGGGGGGTAGTAATGTATGGATTACGGAGTAAACATTTAAATAAATAAAACGAATTTTGTTGTGTGCACTGCATTCGTTTTATTTATTTAAATATTTACTTACCTGTAAAACTCTGTAATCCATACATTACTACCCCCCACCCTGCCCCTCCCCCTCCCCACGTCACCGCCCTGCAGGTACTCCCACTGCCGGCTGTGGCCGCGAATACATAAGTAAAAATGTATATCTATGCCACAGCTCATTTTCGGAATGTCCTCTATGTAGTACAGGGAAGTGGGGAAAATTCAAAGCATATTCAATGAAGGCGGTAGCATGAAGCATAAGAAAATGTTGTACCCTATAATAATCGTATAAAAGACTCAAAGCAGCCACACTGTCATCATCTCCGTTCACCCTCATCATGGCCTTGGTGGCAACCGTCAGTGGGTTTTCAAGGTAGTTCTTCCAAGCTTCGTCGTCGTTGGTGTTGGTGTAGGCGTATTTCTGGAGGTTTGCGCTCTCGTTCTGTAGCAGCATGACAGGTCGGAAACTAGGGAGAAGAGCACCAGAAGGATCTTACAAATGAGACATTGGATTATGCAGTAGAGATGCTTAACAAAATCAGAATGGCATGTTTATTGGTTCCTACCATCCATTTGTGAGGTGCTGATGTACTTAACAGAGTATACACCACAGTTACTTGATTTACTGCCAACCTAACTCTAAAGAGCAGCAAAGGACTTTATGAAGAACAGTGTATCTTCTAGAGCAGTTATTTCAGCCATAGCGTAGCGCCGTACTGAGACAGGTATGGTGTGTGGAGTCCAGCTGTGACCAGAATGCATGACCCAAGTCTTTATAACTGGGACAGCACTAGAGACTACCCTGTGCATTTGGTACATACTTGTTCATAATCTACCCAGATTCATGCAGTCAGAGCTAGAAATAAAACCCACAGATTATTGGGTCAGCATGTTAGCCATTAGATCACCTCTCCGCGTTTGATCTTTTCAGCCAGTTTTACTTTTTCAAAACATGCATTTATTTGCTATAAAAGATGCATAGATTTCAGAAGTCCAACAGCAATACATAAAGAGAACATTCAATTCTAGATTAAGGCCTGTATCTTTTCTAGATCAGTACTTTTCTGAAGTGCTTCTTGTACTACTTGTGGTCAGAAGTAAATCCCATGTTCGATGAGAGGGAGTTCTAGAGATCAGCTCCAACTGAAGTGAAGTTTGGAGATCTAAATATGGATGTTTTATTTTCCAGAGTTATCACGTGACTGACGTTAAATAGCATATAATTGATTGCTATTTTACCTCCACCTTATCCTGTTCCCAGGTATTTGATATTAAGTATATTGTTCAGAATTACACGATGTGCCACACTTGTACATATCCATTTGCAGTGAAATTAAAGTACCTACAAAAGATCGGGACCCAATCTAATAAAACCCATTTGGAAACCTGGATGCCTAATTTGCAGACTGACAAATGTCAGCAGCCAGCATCAAGTTTTGCCCTTAGTCTGCAATTTGCAGTGCTCCCTATGAGCTGAGAGGTCACATTGCAGAACGCACAATTGCAGGGGATGTCACAAAAGGACCAGCCTATGAATATTAATTATGAAAGTAGCAATTTGCAATCCCCTGAGCATGCCTGCACATGCAGGGATGGTGGCCTGCAAGGGTCAGCAGACTGCATCTTAGCATCTACCCTTCCCTCTTCTATCCTTCCACTATCCTTTTTCAATCCAAATAATAGACCCACATGTCCACCACTCAAACTAATTTCGTATTTCCCTATACTAATTCACTACTAATCCTTTTTGGGTTCCAGAGTAGCGTGCTACTGGCCGAAAATCGCTTCGCCACCTCATCACGGGTAGTAAGCGCCACAAAAATGAAAATACAATTAGATTTTATCTTCAGAAACATTTTTTCATGCCCCCTTCTCATTGCAATTTGTAATGATTCACAAGATACCTTTTTAGCGTCAGAAAGGGTCCCCCCACATAAAAAGGGGGTTTAGTACGAGGCCCAATATCATTTTGCGGTCGCAAACCTCCTGACTTGCAGAGCTTGTGCCTGCAAAATGGTTTGGTGCCTGTTTCCATTTTTTTTTCATAGTGAATGTTGGCTCTTCTCTGTTTGCCCTCTCTCTTACAAGACACAGGCCGCACTTCTTTGTGGCTTCTTTGCTTTCTTTACAAATTATAATCTTTTTCTTAAGACTACAACAAACACTGCCATATTCTGATTGCCATGAAATTACAAACAAGCACCTCAATATCTGGTGTCCCTCGGGTCTTTCCTCATACCTTCTTGCAACTAACCGCCTTTGCATATGCAGCATTGAAAACAAATCTGGTGAAACAAGCGGGAAATTCAGTGATGAGATAATGACCATCTTCGCTCGAGCATGAAAGAAGGAAGACAATCATAGAGGGAGTGCCATCATCTCAGTTGTATTTAAATGGTAGTTGTCAGGTCTATGAGATGCCTGAGGAGCACCAGGGCTGATCCCCTTTACCTCCGTGCTCTGTAGCCCATCCTTCTCCCGGGACAAAATAGCAACATGCAGAGATATTTTAAGGCGTGGGCACAGTGGGCTCTGGCCCAGGGACCCAACCTTTAGAGGCCCATGATAGAGCCAGCTCTTTTCTGCAGAGTCTTTCCCTAATAACCCTGAATAATTCTCAAACAGATTATTTCAAATACCGTTTTCCTTTCATTTATTTTTAATGTGGGTGATGTGTGTGAGCCTTTTATAGACATTTTGCAGCGAAATGGTGTGTATATGTTTCATGCAACAGCCATAAAAAAAGTTTCTATTAGATCAAAACAGGACCTCACATATTCATATGTCACAGAGATTATTTGCAGTGATATTAGTTAGCTGCTGCTGTGATACAATATTGAAAACACACCTCATTATCCGAACAGGGGCCTCCAAAATACGTTTGGCACAAGCCCCCAAAATCCTTAAGATGTCCCTGGTGACATGGCTTGATGACACGCTTCCAGCTCCAGTCCTCAGGGCCCCATTGGAAGCCCCACACTGAGCGAAAGCGGGGAGCCGCTGCAACAGAAAAGTCCCTGCAAGAGACAACCAGAAGGTCCAAACCATAAGTGGGCTGTCCTGCAGCAGCGATACCTCCATGAGGACAAAGGGGCGTCGCCCTGCTGCTGAAAGTCATGGGTAACATGAAACGTAAAATGGTAATAAAACAAATGTATTACCATTTTCTTTTTCATTCAGGCAAGCAGCCGAGGCTGAGAGGGTGGGGCTGGCAGCAGGAAGGAACAGTGGGCACAGTGGACTTCTGTTTAAGGTGAGCATTTCACTTTGGCCCACTGTCTTGCAATTGCCTGCCAGACATGCGCACTTTAAACACCCCAACCGAGCTGTCTAAGACAGCTGGGTGGAGAACAATCACTGGCCTCCAGGGCCTGAAGAAGCATCATACCAGGACGCTCTAGCCAATCCTGGTGCTGCTCTCTCGACGCCTGAGCAGCAGAAGAGCAGCGCCAGGATCGGTAGAGGGGAGTTGGACGAGGCTCTGGAAGCTTGCTGCCCGTGCTGGAGGAGCCACTTAGTGCTGAGACAGGTAAGTAAATCTTTATTTCTTTATTTTAATTTACACTAACTCACTGACAGGAACTGTGAGAAACTTGCAGTACCTTCAGCTTCAACTTCAGAGCTCTTAATCATGCCCCTTTATAAACACTGATTAAAATGGATCATGATTGAGAGATCATGATTGAGAGCAAAGGGCACTGCTGTTTTTTTTTTTTACCAATGCCTGTCAGTGGGTTATATATTTGCCCTACCAGTTTTGTTTGCCTCTGGCGGCCACAGCTGCTCTGCCTACCTAACCAGAGTGCAATATTCTGATATATACATCAATTTGATTAATGTGTGAAGTCACTCAGTAGATCCCGTATTGCAATTATTTTTAATTGCGGTCTTTGGAGGCGTTTCCCCCATGCTCTTTAACGGTAACGCATCTAACAGACTTCCTCTTTCTTTTTAGGTCCTTCTCCCTCTCCCTACATGGAGGCAATAATTCAGTTTAGCATCCATTCATTGGTTGAATAGGGTGTAGGCCCCGCCCCAAAGCCCCAGTGAGATCCAGAGGGCAAATCAACCTAGCAATTATCCCATCTGTTTTCTAGTTGGCTGCTTCCATGGCGGTGCCCACTCCATATGTCCAAGACCCACTGTGACCATGGCCACACAGACCGGGGAACACGCTCCCTGCCCTAGATCTTTCTTTGAGAAGAAAACAAGCTTCCATTTCTTTCAAACTCAACCTAACACACACTTTGTATTATAGAAGTTGGAACAATGTCACAAAAAGTCACATTTCTTCTCAGCAAAGTCAGTGGTTACACAGTCAACAAAGCCTAACATCAGGGCCATGCCTTTTGTCGCTAAATATCAAGTTGTTATTTTACTGTGAGTGTTGGCGTCTCTGACAGTCTGCAGTGGGGGCCAGTCACGCACAGCATCTTGGTAGTGGTTAGCTGCTTTTCAATAGACAGACTCTGCCACACTCCCTCCTGTGGCATTTGTCAAGGTAATATGCCACACACTTTGTGGTTGACGGCCTTTGCTTTTGTCCCACTCCTGTGCGGCTTCTTGCCTGAAAGAGCGTATTCAGGGAGAGGTAGCAGAACATAAGCAGTCATGCTCGACTGTGGTTCTCTGTTGTTACTAGACGACAATGCCTCGCCGTGCTGTACATGACTTCACCAAGGGTGCAGCTTGTTTGTTTTCTAACTTTTTTTAGCCTGACATTTGGTGACCCCGTTGAGATGTCTATTTTGCTTGCTGTTCTTCAGTCATTTCGACGCCGCCTTCGCACTGGGTACATGTGTAGGGGTGTTGAAAGAGGCTCAGACGCCAAGGAAACTAGATGTCCCAGTACTCAGTCAAGTGTAAGTAAGTAAGTAATTTATTGTTTTTAGGTTAACAAAAACCATTACAAAAGAAGAATACATTAAAAAACAAGTCTCACAAGAGAAATTAAAAAAGACCTTTAAAAACAAGACTCAGTCAAGTGGAAAGGCACCTGTCTTGCACTCTATTTCTCTTGTTTTTATTCTTAATTAAGATATTTATGTTCAGTTCAGGCGGATTTATATGTTTTGCTAGCCCACCACTAACAACAGCACACAGCGGAACGAACATGAAGACTCTTGTACCCATGATCGGTATATAGTATTTTATAATACAAGAATCTGCATTATTGTCTGGAGAACTACTGAATAATATGTAAATAGGTTCGATTTGGATTCAGTGCAAGTAAATATCCTGGAAAATGGGCATACAGACGACTTTTCAAGACCAAGTTGACAACCCTGCTGGATGGCATGTTTGATGACTCGTGGCCATCAGTATTGTCAAAATACAGTTTTCGTGGGAATTATAATATATGCAAAGTTCATGGCTATGATATTGTCCTTGCTTTCCATGGATTTCCAACAGTGATAGTAAAAAAGTGTTACAGCTCTACCTTCTGCCGAGTCACATTGACAAACCTTTTAGCAAGAGTCATGTCCTTCCAAACTATGTAAAAGTTTGAGTATTTGTATGTAGTCGAGGTTTAAGATTGCACTAAAATTGCAGCCAGAGAGCACTCTTTAACAGAGCCTGGTTGATCGAGGACAAAACACCCTCAGAAATAGTCTTGTTAAGTGAAGAACAGAGTATGCAAACATATGAATATACCCCAAATCAACTATACTCACTCGAAGACCAAACACACTTATTTGAAACCAGCTCGGAGTTTGGAGCAAGGCACCTGTAAGGTATGAAGACCAGATATTTCAAATGGTGCTTGCGGTTCTTTGGGTTAGCTTGTATGGAGCTACTACCCATCATTCTGTTTATGTTCAGGGTGGCAGAATTGTGCTATCTATGTTGATTTTTTTCTATTATTGGAGTAGGCCAAGTCTTTTTCTTATGTTTTCCAGATTATTATCATTTCATTGGCTTTCCGATTCAGAAAATTTGTGACAATGTTCGCTTTGATTTCCCAAACCCACCATGGGAAACATTCTCTTCCTAAATTGAATGTTACCTTAAGGTTAACACTTTCTAGTTACCACCCTCCTATTAGAAATGTCTAAATCTCAGCCTTGCAAATATGCACACCCGATCTGAAGTCAACATGAGCCCCAAACTAACAACAAACATGGGCCAATCTATTTTAGTCTGCAACGAGGCAGGCAGGAGTAGTCTGTCCCAATAAAATATTAGAAAAGTGCTTCGATGTTTACGAGGGAAAATGTCGACTGCAAAGATATTTCAAAAAAGATATATCTGTTGATCAGAGTTAAACGGAGTCAGGTTAGTCATTCAAGTAGTTTATTTGCATATTGTGTACAAAAAGAGTTAATGACGATCTATGTGTTTATCGTACTTAATTACATTATCATTAAAAGAAACCTCCCAATGTATACCATTGTGAAATGGTTCCACTTCAGCTGGTATCTGGGCCATTCCTTGGAGGTCAGCAGAGGGTGGAGTATGTGTTATGTACATTTGTATTATAAATACCTATTTACTTTCCACCGGTTATTTGTATTCTTCCCTTAAGAGCAGAGGCATCATTTTTGAATTTATCAGAGTTCCTGCAATCTCGCTGTTCCTGTGTCTCGTTCCTGTGGCATAGGAACTGGAATGACAGTGAAGCCTAATCTGCTCTTCTAGGATGATTGGAAAGACCATCTCTCCCTGGGCTGCGTGATCACAGCAGAGGTATCACCACCCTACTTGGGGTGGCTCTACTGTCCCTGATTTTCCTTTTCAGGTTCCCTCTGATAAGGGAGGCAAAACCCAATGCCAGTAAAACAAACAATAGCATCTAAGCGCAGGGAGAACACTGTGTGTCGGGGGCATCGCTTTTTTTGTTTGTTGGGAGTGTTTGTGACTAGCAAAATGACCTCTCAGTGGGCTGAAGCAACATGGTGGCCCACTTGGCATTTGACTCTGACGAAAGTGTATCCACCGCACTGGCTGATTTGTTAAAGCGATCTCTACTAGGGACAGTATGTCACAATATCAAGGGGAAATGCTGTTATAAAATATAGTGGCTTAATAATTACCTAAGTAAGTATTTCTTGTTAAGCATAGATGTACTATTTTTAACTCCACATCCACATAATTTAAAGATATATACATCATCAAGGTACATATATAAGGAGTTTAGTAGGTAAAACGATGCTTTCCTGTATAAATGTACCTTTACAATATTCGTGTAATAGATATTTAAGTCATGGCACTGTTGTAATATGAAGTTGAGATCATTAAATTCTGACAAAACCCTGCCACACAAGTAGATAACCCTAAATACAGCTGGTGTCCCGCCACAGGTGGGCAAAGATCAGGGGCTTTGCTGACCTTGCAGGCCCTGCCATGGTCAAAATCCCTCTATCAGTGAAATGTGACACTCTGTATGCTGATTTATTTTAGCTGACACTAATTGCCGCATTTGAAGGAAGGGAGCTTCTACCGGGCCCCTTGAGTGCTTACCGCCTTTGGACAAGCTGAATTAGGCCAAATTGTGCAAAGAAGGAAAGTAGATGGCTGCTGAAAGAGATCAGCGCAATGAAAAGATATCTATTGTCTGCAAAAGTGTGTAGGTGGTGAAGGCACACAAATGCGAGCATGACAGGAGGGCGAGGTTGTTGGAGCCCGTGTGATTGAAGAGGGTGTGTGCCCTGACAGGTGCTCTTGCATTCTGTGGCTGGCTAGAAGGGGAAAATGGTTAATTTCGTGTAATTGCCCATGGGAATTCCTGCTGCGTTGCGTTTGTTATCGCGGCGTCGCGGGAAGCCGGCGTCAAACCATCCCACCCCTTTAGTTCATTGAGCTTGAAACGTGTCGTTGACGACCACCTTTGCTGTGTCGTTTCTGTGGGCAGGTGATGTAAACACAGGGCTTGTCTTGATAATACAAGCTGCCTGTCAGGCAACCTGTTAACAAATGGCGTCCCTTGAATACAAACGCCTTTTAATGGCCCCTGTGATGGGCGGCTACTAAGCGACTGTCCTGGGTAACAGGAGCATTGGTATTCAAAGACAAAATATTTATGGGTTCGCGGTGGTCCTGGGAGGTGTTGCCTTGAAATTAAGATTCTGTTTCGGTAGGTTTCAGGTGAACGTATGTACACAACACATTTACTCAGTATATAAACAAATGTACGATTCGTCATGGGCGGGGGGGGCTGGGTCTGATGACCTGCAAACTGCGTAAAAATGCTATGTATTTTCATTATGGTCACATTCACCCACCTCTGCTCCCCCAGAATGAATGGATGTTTGTGACCACAGATAATGTACACAACTTTTATGTGGTATAGACAAATAGTCTTCAAATTGCTGTCGTTTGTTTAACCCTTTGGAGGAGGAGGCCAAAGGACACCCAGGTAGGCGCTAGACACAGGTGATAGACGATTCGTCCAAACCCCGCCTGCTTTTCTAGCTCATCAATTATTTTTGAGTCCAATATCGCACATGCCAATCTGTAAACAAGTATGACAGCCACAGTGTGCCGTTTCTGTCACAGGAGAACAGGCATTCCTGTTGCCTGTCCTTTAGGCAAGATGCCTACCTGTTAGGCATCTGTATTTTAAAAGAATTTAGCGTGAATTCTAGTTTTATTAGTGTACACGTTTACCCATGGCCTCGCAAAGGGGATCACCCAAACTGAACTCGAGGCTGACTGTCCGGTACTAGATATATAGGTGCTGCCTCTGAAAGGACGGCGGCTGGGGCAGAGACAGTCTCTCCTCTTGCTCTACCTAAGATGTAACTGATTCCACCTCAGCCCACTTCGGGAACACCACACTGTCGATCACACTCTCCGTTTAACTTTACGCCAGTGGCCCCTGAATGAAAGTCAACAATAGAAGCTTGAATATGGGACTGAATCAGCAATAAGGTAAACCATAATGCCATTATGTAAAGTCTTTGGAGCCACCTACTGAGGGTGGGTCAGATACCATCCTCATTCAACCCATGGACCCTTTTCTGGCACAATTATTGAGGGTACCACCACGATTCAACAACTGGAGGGTTTCGTGAAAAGTAAGAAACTGCATGATAGGAAGTACCCTGTGGCCACAACTCCGTGTCACGTTGGCGAGTGAACACTCGTCGAATAGTGCTGCTTATGAATGTGGATGGGAAGGTGAGCAAGTTACTGGGTGAGAGGGTGACGGAGTGAGTGAAAGGGAGTTTTTCAATGGATACTATAGCATGAATCAACTGGTGGGTGAATGAAAGGGCAGATGAGGGTGAGTGAGTGAGTGAGTGTGCGAGTGAGTCAATGACCACATAAGCAGGATGCCAGTGTTGTGACTTTAAGGCACCTGGAGTCTAACGATGAGCGGTTTCAAGGGATGATCTTGTGTAGGATGTCACAATAGGCCATAAAACACAAGCATATATTTAGTAAAATAACATCCTCAAATGTTATGTTCATTGTAAGCTGCAATATGCCTCGCAATACACAGTGCAGTCCAGTAGGCTCGACCTAAAACGGAAGGGCACAATACAATGAAAACTCATCACCTGTGCATCCTTCCTTGGGTAATTTAAGCTCTATAAGTATACCTCTCGAGCGCTGGTGAAAGTACAAATTAGACGACTGGTGTCCTAATATGACCGCAACTCTAACCTTAGTAACCTAATTCCAAGTGAACATGAAACAGTGTACGCAGAGCTTCCAGGAGCACATCTTCGCCTGCGTGCTTACACAACACAATGAAATAAGCCTATTTTATTTAACATATGCTGATGACCCATATGTCTTTTAAGTATGTATAATATCTGTCTTACTGTATTTCTGATCTACCCACAATTACAGCTGGAGCCCTCGACTCCTCCCCCCAACAAATAGTCAAATTCATCCAGAAAACTGGACTGACAAATAGGTAAATTATTTTGAGAATGAAATTCATCGAGTGTAAATTAGCTTCATATATATTCTTTGTGAGTATCCTGAAAACCTGATCAGATTTTTACCTGAGTGGGGACCATGAGCCCAGCCCAAGGGTCTTTCTGTTTCCTCTGCCTACAGCACTTACTTCCTGCCTCTCGGGCTCATGCAACACCTCACTGACAAGGACCTAGGAACCTGGAACACGTTGTAGGCTTCAACTCAAAATACCCAAAGACCGAGTATTAAACAACGTGCTACAGTAATATTGTAGCAGAAAAATTGACAAGGTAATATGTAGTTAAGTAAAAATTTACTAGATCCATGCACATTGAAGATATATATATTGTCATGCTATGTATATGTATATAGTTAAGCCTAAGTTTACTAGTCTTAACGTCAGATCTATGTACATTGAGGATATCTATATATATGTATGTATATGTATACATATATGTATAAATATTCAAGTTACGTATCTGTGGAGTTAAATATCGTGACTTTATATTTATCTATATGCAAGTAGCTTGTCGATATTTTGGTTGTCGATATTTTTGATACAATATGATTGTACCCAATAGTTAATGCTTGCTGTTGGGTAGCTTACCATAACAGGGGTGTATCAAGTGCTGTTAAGAAGCCAGGACTTGAATCTATATAACTCTGTTGGTAATAGTTTTGCAATATGCAATATGATGGGCAACAATTATTTTATTCAGCGGGATCTGCCTACCAATAAAGTTCTGCCCAGGTAATTTTTAGCTCTACTGCCCAGGCACAGATGTATTTGTTCCGGGCTGGATAAATCATATGCACAAAATGGCATGTCTGATGAATATTAATGAGCTTGGCAGTGCCTTTGTGTCAAACTGCAGTAGCAGAAAAGACTGTGTAGATAGGTTCACTTGGGGCAGTGGAACTACACTGATTGCCTACATGTAACCAGTTCCCACCTTTTGCAAACGCTTCACTTAAAGAGGCAGCCATTAACAACTCCATGGCTACCACAGGAGACTACAACCATTACCGAGAAGGCGCGCTCACTGCACCTTCACTAGTGTCAGACTGTGACAGATAATAGGCCCGGGCACTAAAATAAAAGATGCTGTATAACTGTTTTGCAAGGTATGGAAGGCTGAATGGATTTGAGCTGGCTGCAGGCAATGTTTGTTTTAATATCAGGGAAATCAAAGTAAGAACTGGCCCAGCAGACTTTAAAATGGCCATCAAACAGCCAAAAAACGGTGCCCCACACTGACCTCTCAGACAAGCTCATTGAGGACTGTCTGATTGCCCTGTAGGTCAGTCGGACCATGACCTTCACTCATCCAGCTCCCTCCTTCATCCATGGGTGTGCTACAGATCAGTTCTGTAGACATCTCCATGGGGCTAAAGTTTAGCAAAACCTGGGGTTTGCACATGCAGATCATAAAGCCATACCAGGCCTCATTTCTTCCCCTAGGGCAGTGGTCTTCAAACCTTTTAATGCTGGACCCTCCACCACCACCCAGTAAAGAAATAAAATTCATCGGGCCCGCCTCAGATTTTTCATAATTATTCTATTAAACTGGCAATGTTTAAATAAGTATAGACTTATTTATACACAACATGTTAAAAAAACATTGCAGTAAAATTCTGTTACCTTTTTCCCCAGCTCGGATATAAATGACAAAAAGAAGCTAGTGATGGTACATTACAGAGTGGCCTACTGCTGCTCATTTCTCCCCACCGCTTAAAACAAAGCACTGCTATCAGCACAATGCTTCTTTTGGCCAGAGCATGGCCCGCCCCCCAGCTTGAAGACCCCCATCTCTAGGGGCCTACTCTGCCTTTAGGTTGATACATTGAGTACCATTAAATTGGAACCATGGTAACATATGTTCTTTGTAGAGCTATGAAACTGCCAAAGTGTGGAAGCAAACACCATAAAAAACAAGATGTTATGAAAAGTATTTCTTTTCAACAGGAGAAGGCTCAGTGATCAATATTCATGAAAAGCGTTAACATGGGCGACCTCGCAGAGGCAGGTGAACACCTGAAGCCCCATGTCTGATTCCATGAGTAATGCTGTTGCAAGTGACTGCGTCACAAACACGATGGGTACTCCATACGGCTTAATGCAAGTGCCATAGGATTAAATAATGCAGACAGGAAATCGGCAATGTTTGTGAAGGAGTAACCCATCCGCCAAACTGTAAACAAGCAATCAGAAAAAACACATGCAGATAGGCACGCAGGCCAATATAAGTGAAGCCCTGAGAGATAGGCAGACACAGAGCCAGTAGACAACATATATATTAATAAACAGAGATGTAAACAAACTGACAAATGGGCTGGCATGGGATAGTAGGCAAGCAGTGGGCAGGCAGTAGGCAGAAAGGCAAGCAATACACAGGCAGAGTGAAGGCTAGCAGGAAGGCACAGCAGTAGACAGGCAGGACAACAACCAGCAGACACGCTGAAAAGCAGCATGGTGAATTGACAGCCGGGCAGGCAGAATTAGAAACGTCGGTGGGAGTTAGAAGATTCACAAGCGCAGAAAAGCAGACAGAGTATAAAATACACAGATAATTAGATAAAACGCAAACTTTCAAGTCCTCACAAAAATAAACAATATAGTGATCTTGGAAGGGTTAACCTAGAACAGTCATTGTAGGTCTATGATCATATGTTCACTTTTCTGGTTCAAGAAGGGTTTGCCACTTTATGGTCCACTAAAGATGAGCAATGCAGGGACATAAGGCGACCCTTGCAAGATGCTAACTGTTGACTATGTGAACTAATTCTAGTTAGATTGATTGCACGTAAATGTATGTTGTGTGGCTAATTATCTAGCATGTCTTCTGCTCTCTTCGACATATGATTAAAAGGCCAGCACTAACGTAAATGTCCCATTTTTTTATCTTTTTCATGCCCTCCGTTTAATGTTCACTATTTGTGTAATACTTTTCTGCATAGCTATTATTCTCTTATGTAACAACACATTTCTCCAAATCCACAGAATGGGTGAACCACTTTGCTACTTCAAGCTCTTAGTCTCTTAAGCACTTTAAGATAATGTTAGGTGCAAACAGGAAATGTGCAACATATTTTTTCTCCTAGATCTTAAGATGCAATGACTGGGATGCTATTTTAAAACTAGTAAATCTATCTGAAAGACATTGAAGACAAAAAAACATAATGCCTCCATGCAGCGTCAGCACATCATATTGTTTTGTGATTTTTACTGGCTGAAGCATCTCCACGCCTCGTGCAGTTGAGCTTTACTAACACACCTTCTGCTGCACAGAAATTTGCTTCTGGCAATCATAGTTTCGACCGCAAAACCACAAGGAGGAGGCCCTTACATTAACCCTTTGTTAGCCGCTCAGTACGCTTATCACGTTGTTGCGTGATGATTCCTCGCCGACATTAATATCCGCTGATTTATCTGGTGTTTAGTGATCGCTTTGCACATTCCAAATAGTTTACAGACACGATTTGCATCTAATTATAATGTAATTGCTATGAGTTGTCGCTCAGTATACGTCATAACTTAGGGTGGCTGAGTCAGCAGTGCAATTGTCAGGTCATTTAGGTTCTTGAAGGCTTGCATCCCATTGGGCGGAACTCTGAGAGCATCAGTAATCTTCTTACAGAGTAGTTACTGCAAAGCGGCCTTTATATCTGCCCACATTTCATAATTTACGGATAAGTCTGCACATTTAATTTAATATTATTAGGTTAATAATACTTAATCCATCACACCTGAGCTTGGAATGTAGAGAAAAGTGTCCGTCTGTACAGATAAGTGCGATGCAGGATCCTGAAAAGTATCACTGCGTACAGAGAAGTGCTGATTTCTCCCCCTTATATAGTATCACATTCTTAGAATGAATGCAGCAAAACCTTTTGTAGACCAAGACTGCGCTACAGAGGTGCGCCGATGTTACCCCACAGAAAGTAACACAGCCTGAGAGAAAAGTGCTGATTCAATGCATCGAAAAACAATCTATTGCTGCAGAGAATTGCTGATACCGTCCCATGAGTAGATCAATGGTCTTACAGAGACCAGTGCTGTTAAAATCCTTTGAAGAGAAACACATCCACACAGGGAAGACAGGGGAAGTCCCTTGTAGAGCAGAGAGATTCTGACACTTCTCCATGAAAGTATTGATAACTACGGGCCCAATCCCTTGAAACATAACGCTGCGGTACACAGCACTTCTAAAATATTCAATGAAAAGTATTATGTACCTTGGAGGACACAGTGCTACTGAGAAGTTCTGCTACCATCCCTTGAACATGCTTACAGTCCTACAGCGGAAAGCAGGTGTTCTCAAATTAAAAGTATTATGGCCCTGTAGGCATACTACTTTCATATTGTGAAATCAGGTTTTTTCAATTTTAAATGTAGAAGGAGGGGCTGCATGTCTTTAATATAAATATACTACTGGGCCACACTTCCAGCTTTGCTTTGGAGGTTAACCTGACATCTGCCACAAAGCCCTTCTCACTATATTGGGCATGGTTTGTTCATGGAAAGCCTCCATAGGCCAAACCAACCCCGCATGGAGTCTCGTCCTAGATTAGGCAAAACAGATCCCCGTCCATGGGCAAATCAGAGAAGAGCAACAACCTGTCACTGAGCAAAGTGGCCAGGTCCATGGTAAACAATTACTATATAGAATCGTATAACGTATACTATACACTTGATCCCAGAAGCATTCATTAAGGTTCTGATGAATAAATGACAACAAGTAGATAATAAGTACACACATTGGTCATGTCTGGACAAGAATGACTTTAAGTTAAAAGTTGCTTGGACTTAGCATCGTTATATATATGAGTGGTCACCAAATGCCAATGGTAGGTCCGCGTACCATTGAGAAATACAGCCGACCCATTATGTAATGTTGGGTGTTCCCCAGCAGAATCTTCCTCTGACAGGAAAATACCACCAGAGAGACACTCAGCCACTAATCACTTGCAGATATTGGTGAGCATGACGGTATGTGAATGGTGTTGCCTCAATTGTCTTCATCATCCTGTATGGTGAAAGGACACATAAATGCTGCCACCTCATGAGGGGACACCATAAGGTCCCCCTCGCTAGATGCAGATATTTCCAGTGACACTCATGTACAGCAGCTGGCAGAAATAGATAGGCAGATAGGAAAGGGTAGGCTCTGTCCTTTTCCCACCCACCCATGGTGGATGGCGATTATTTTATGTACTCTCCCTCTTCCACATGCAGTAATGTACAAGTTAAGTGTAAAACCAAATCACGCGGCACAAAGTAGTTTGCACACAGAGATTTTGAACTCATTGCTATGTTTTATAAGCACCTAAATCCTACCTACATTCAGGATATGGCAATTCACTTTAGCGTTCTATGCTCTTGTACAGAAGGCTAGGCCTTGTTCCCTATTCTGGTCAAGGGTGTAGGCTAGGGTTAAAAATATATATTTAAGCGGTGGTCAACGTAGTGGGTGAGACAACCTCTTAAATTTCTTTTTATGACCCTACTTAAATGTAGAAAGGCAGAAGTGACCAAAGATTGGAATTTTCAACTATTTTGTCTGATAAGTACTCTCCATGACTCCCAATATCATGTAGGCTGGAAGCACTATCTCCTTAAATATATACATTTATTTATTTGAGTATTTTTGTACAGCACCTCAATTTCACCCGAAAGCCACTTCAAAATGTTCATAAAATAGTTTGCATCTCTGGGATGATGCATTATATAATGTGTTTCCCTTGTATCAGTAATGCATGTTTTTGATTAAGGCACTTTCAGGGTCATTTGTACCCTAGAGAGCTTCCCGCGATCCTGCCAGGTCACTTGTGGCCATGGCCTCCACTCTGGTCATAGAAGACAATCTGCCCTATTTAGAGATCTCCGTCTGTCTGTGGAAATCTCTAAGCCTTCAGAGCAACTGCTCTTTTTTGGTTACATTTGTACGGTATTAATACCTACACAAACATAAGCATGGAGGTTTCTCCCTGCGCCTGGGGGCCATTGAGCGATGTCCCAGAGCAAGACCTCCTTGTGTCATGGGCACAGAAATCTATTGATGGTCACCCTGCTATAAATAGGCCAGGCCGACTGTCACTATGACCTGAAGGCTCTTTGACCAATGGCCCGACAGGTGAAAAGTTTCTCGTAGCAGAGCCAGCTGAGGCTCCATCATCAAAAAGCCTGCAGTTCCCCCACCTCTAAAATGGGCAAGGGGGGACAATTCATTTGGGGTAGGGGTGGTGTTGCGGCAATGCAACGGATTTACAGCAATGCTGGCGCCCTGCCGACCTCTAAATAATCTGCTTTATGTCCATGTAGGCACTTCTATGCCAGTCATCTTTACGGTTTGTAGATAAGGTTTGCTTGGATATTCAAGAAGGTGAAGTTAGTAGCGAGGTGAATCTTAAGGTAAGAGTTGTGTTTAATGTAGGGTTGAGGTGAGGATTAGTAAAGGTCATTGAATTGATTTTTCATCAGTAAGGGTCTATTGTTGTTAAGGGATGTTTATTATTGTATTTCTCCATTATTGCAGAATATGTTTTCAGTCAGTTTTGGTTTAAAGTTTGATGATCCTTTGTCTTGGGTGGGTTCATAAATTTCATCATCTTCTCCATGTACTGCTGTAGAACCTTTTTTCATGCTCCTGCTACATGGCCAATCAACATACAAAGCATGTAATTCCCTTTCACAATAGTGGAATTTCAGAAAACCAATCTTTGGGGTAATTGAAAAGACCTCATATGCAGAACATCACACACCCTTTGACTACTGGTGAGATCACTGGAAATGACATCATGTGATATTTTATCCCTGTGATGGGAACTACAGTTTTATATGACTTTGTGACAGTCTGAATGCTGCAGTACACTGGTAGACAGGGACTGATGACAGACACTAACACAGAACTACTTCAACATAGAGAAACGTAAAGAAAAGCTTACTTAAAAAAAATATTTTGATTCGTAAAACCACAGTAGTCGCAGAGTAGTTAACAAGTTTTCCATTGTGTTGTAGCATTTATTTAGCACTTCAACCCCTTCTGGAGCTCCTAAAGTGTCAATAGCAGCAATAAGTAGGATGCAATTTGTACTATGAACTATCTCTAAATAAGTCCACCACCTTTCGCAAGACTGTTGGAGACAAAATAATTCACCAGGCATGGCAATTCCTTTAGAAAATCACTGAAAAGGCCTAGAGCCTGATTTAGTGTTCAGCGGACATAGGGCATCTGCCAAAAAGGGGGGATGTCCTGTTTGGCTTACTTAAAGTGCGCCTAGATGTGTATATACTGTAAATAGGGCGTAAGAATATCCGCCTGATGCCTACGGCTGCCAAACTCTAATCAGGCCCTTGGTTGCTTCAGAAGTGGTCACACTTTGTTCTTCATCTGCCTGCAGTAACTATAAGCTTTGCACTAACAGCTATGCCAAGCCCATGTTTCCCTCAAGACAAGGCATTGAGACACCCATGAAAATGTGACTATACAGACGATATGGGGTCTGAGGACCAGCTGAGGGGAAGAGAGGCGGTCTGACACAGCAACCCTCTTTTAAGAAGAGAAAAAGAAGGTGAATCTTGGATATCTGTCACTCCTGCCACAAGAAGCATGACTGGGGCTACATATAGGGTATTGTAGGCCGCTGCCTTATGGTACCACCACAAAAGGCCTCAAGAGGGCACCAGATCACGAAAAATGGTCTCATAAAGGCTGTGATGTAAAAGGAATTGGAGCTTAGAAATGTCAAATCATTGCACCAGAGCTGACCGCAAGAATTAACTGGAACAAAACCAGTAACTAAGAAATAGTAAACTCTGTCACTCTGAGCCAAACGATTGACATGACGAGCAAACAAAGACACCACAGATTCATCACCTATCACACTACAGTGCAGATAAGAATAGAGGGTGCAAGCACTCACCAAACAACAAGTGCATTGGTTTCTAAAAAGCGCAGACTGGCCCTGACTCTAGGAAAACTAGCGCATTACGTAGCAGGCCAGTGGCTGTAAATGTCAACTGCATGTCATACTTGCCGGCATGCACCTGCCTCTGACACAGCCGTAGTTGACTCCAATGGTGTTGCACTTACTGGAAAATCGACTAGTTATGCCTACTGGCCTCTTACTAAGGGCTGTGTTGTGCAAAGGTGTGGGCGAGTACCACCAGTGCTACTACACTGAACCAACACATCAACCAATGGAATGGTCCTTTTTTGTGGAATTACTCGCCACAATGAGGCAGACTGTTATTTGCAGGCCTACTGGAATTAGGAAAGTTTTTGGCTGCAAAAACGGAATATTGATTTTCCTCTATTACATAATGTACCATCTGCGGCAGTCTGCAGATTTTAACAAAAAAACTGTCATTTCCTTCCCAAAATGTTCATTGGTCATCTTTCCGTTTCTTGTGCGGTGTCTTGAGTGTTAAACTGGTGCTAATGAGGTGAAACCTTTTCCCAGAACACGTAAACTTGTATAACAATGGTAAAATAATGAAGTAATACTGTCACAGTTTTTTTTAAATACGCCACATAACGTGGCTTTTCTTGCTGCATAATTTAGTCAGCGCTGAACCTGGCCCTCCCCTGCCGCATAACTACTATGGCCCTTGTTATTTCATTGGCGGCGAGAGGCAGTGAAGATTCGTTCCTCTGGCCTCTCTTTGCTGCCTCATGTTTCCCTGTCGAAGTGGCCTTTTGTGTGCGGGTGCGCTGAGCTTTTTAAGGTAAATGTGCCTGAAATGCATTGCTTTCATGGCAATCATGTTGGGCTTGTTGGACGAAATGAACTCGCGCGTGCTTTTTAAAGTCAACCTCCACAGCATAAGGTGGGTTCTTAAGCGCACCATTCAGCGCATTAAACGGCGAAGCGGCAAATTAACTCCAAAAACAGTGCACAAGTCGCCCTCGCCATCTTGGTTCGACAGGTCGGGCCCGCCACAATGACGTAATGATCAAAAGCCGGATTTAAACCCTGGGTTTGGTAAGGGTTGACGTTTGAGGTGTATCCGAAAGTGTTCTGATAGCAATCGCTTGCAAGCCTGGTCCTGCTGAGAGATTATCTCTGGGCGCGTTTTCAGTAAACTCGCGACGACCCATCGCGGTGTTTGTCTCTCTGCTGTTTTTAGGGTGGGCCTCCTCTCTAAATCTGTGCTGATTACCCTTTCATACAAAGCGGTTACATTACTAGCGCCTAATCAGCCCCAGTTCCCAAGCGCCGCGCCCTCTGGAGCTGAAAATCTTCGACTCGAAATTTGTGGAAATCTGACAACTGTGTGGCCGGCAATTAGGGCCTTTAAAGCTCGACCTGTTCTCGCCTCTGGCAGTAACGCCAGCTCTTAGGGCCGCAGGGCCTTTTTTACTTAATAAAAGAGGCTTACATAACCACAAACGTGTTAGCGTTCTGGTGAAGTGACCAAAAGTAGACACGCAGAGCTTTAAAAAACTATAAAAAATAGTCATGAAAATAATGAACAAGGCAATATTAGTGTAGGTCTTAAAAGATGAACCCTGCTGTCTACATTCGCTTTATATGTAATAATAACTGATTGTTTATACAGCTCTTTTTCTGCTGATTCTAGGCGCTGTACTTAATGAGTTAGTATTGCTCTTTTAAATTACATGTATTTTTCCAACCCCTGAAGGGTGGAAGGCTTTTATCTGATTCGATGTTGTGACTTGCAAATAATGCAGGTCAGCGGCGAGCGCTCAACTCTTTGTCCAATACTGCAGGGTTTTTGAGGTAAGAGAAAAGCAGAATAAATGGGACATGTCATCTGGTCGAAAAGGAATAGTCCAATCACAGTCAGAGGAAAGAATTTTGGCAGTGAGACTAGTCACGTCACGGAATAAGCTCCGCCCAGATGCAGCGCCAGCAGTTTCTGGCAATATGTATAAGGGCAAGTAAACAAACTTCTTAGAGAGGCGCAGCATTTATTGTTATTTATCAATGTACATGGCCCTTTTTTGTTTGTTAATACTACACGAACTAAAACCAGGACTGATATCATCCTGTTCTTTGTTATCGACTGGTATTCATTGAGTTTCACACTAGACAGAGATAAATAATGTATATTTGCCATATATTAACTTGTAGATAGCTCCCTGCACTCTTTGGCCTCCTCGATGGGAGTGTATTGGACTGAGCACTAAATTGAGAGATTTCGTAGGAGGCTTCTGGTGTAAGGAAGAGTTAATCAACTCTCTGAAATTCTTCCAGGGCTGTAGCTAGCTAGAGTGCAGTAGGTGCAGTCACACCGGGGTCAGGGTTGTGAGAGGGGCACTGCCCCCAATGTGTCTGCTTTTTACTACCAAGCTGGGGCTGCCGGCCGTTTTCACCCTTGTTGCTGCCACTGATTTCTCCACAGGCCTCTTTAACCGAGAGAGGGAATCTCCATCTCCTGGCAGCTGCATATGAAAGTCTCCCGCCTGCTGGGCTGCGGTAAATAGTGCCAGCCCCCCGCCTGCTGGTGCCTGTTCCGTAGGCGCCTACCTTGGCGGATCGCCCCCTGCACCCTGCATGTGTGTCGGGTCATCCACCCTCCGAACAAAACAGACTCTGAGAGCTGAATAGGAACATCTCCTGCCTGCTGGGCGTCCCAGCCCCTCGCCCCCTCCTCCGCCGCCTGCTCGTGTCTGTTCTGTGGATGCCTACACTGGCAGCTCGCCCCCTGCAGCCCTGGGTCAATCGCCCTCAGGCACAAAGTGCGCTCTGCCCTCCTTGGCGCTGCGTGCACAAAGGGCGCCCGCTGTGACTCCATCATCTGCAGCTGACCCAGGATGGACTTCAGGGGTTACCAGGGGTTCCCACATGTCACAACGTGACACTGCTGGCTATGACAGGCAGTGAAAAGGAAACCTAGCACGTGACGGCGGTGACGGGATATTTGCAGGGAGGGAGGCAGCATACACATGACGTCATCTGTTTACCCACAACCTGCCCCGTGAAAGGGTCCATCGCAGCCTCTAACAAGCGGATGCACATTGGAGGCTGACAATGGTGGGGCAGTGTGATGGATGCGTGATGGCTTCTGCTGTAAGCTGCACACATGATAGGCACTTTGGAAACTCACGAGGGTTCAATGTGCATGAAATGCCCCTAGGGTATTTCTAAATACTCTGTGCACATGGCATGTGCAGTAGACACTGCTGTAGGCACATTTACTACTACTAGAGACCCCGCCCCTCTTGTAGGCGCATTGGACGCTGCTAGTTGCCCTTTACCCATGATATGCACATTAGACACCTCTGTATGCTTTGTACACGAGATATGCACATTGTCACCTCGACATACCTACGACGGGCAGCGGCCCTGAAGGCTGAGCAGGGCAGGGGTGCAATACTAAACATAGAAGTGCCCCCATGGGGCAGTAAATGAGAGCGTTCAGGCAGAAATCCAGAACAAAGACAGCTTCTGTATAAAATCAGTGCCATTTGGAGCGGGGGTCCTTCAACCACCACCTCTCTCAATACTGTTTAACAATCACAAATAGTTTGATTTGCAGCTGACAGCCCTTAAAATGAGCACACCCGATGGGTGGCTGACACAAGAAGTGTCAATAATTTGGCCGACCAGAGAATAACATTGTGTCCCTAAGGGCCTAGTTTAAGACGCATTAATGACCGTCTCCCCAATAATAAAATACAACAAAACGAGCTTCCGGTGTTTCGTGATTCAGTGAAATGTCACATGTGCATGGTTCACGTTTGTGTCACACACGAAGAGTCCGTCAGCAGTCGTGCATGCCACCTCTCACTGAGCTCTGCGATAAGCAGGGAAGCGTGGATTAAGCATTGATAAATCATACAAGCGTTTCACTAACTTGTAACACAACACTGGGAGTTTAAAGGGTTTAAAACAGAGCAACGCCTCTGCCGGTCCATCCACAAGGGAAGGGTGCTTCCTGGTGTGACACGTTCCCATGAGGACATCCTCGCGCGCCTCCCTGGAAGTTTGCTCTAGTGGTGGTAATCGGGGCAGAGTGCTCGGGGGAGCACAGTTGAATGCCTGTCTCCTCTAAGTGCAGGAGGGAGCAGGTGCCCCCACCCCCGCCTGTGTGGAAACCACAGCCCACATCAGAGCCTGTCACACGCGAGGCACAGCGGAGGAGCCGCACTCCATATATGGTAACCGGAAGCTTGCACTACCGCAGCATCCCGAGGTGGCGCATGTGTGATGTGTGTACAATCTATTGCACTGAGAGGGTGCTCACTAAGCGCACTGCATGGGGTATTAACTATGTAACACCGGCGACATAGTGACATGAAAAGACCTACACATGACATGTGGGTACAATCAGGTGCATTGAGAGGAGACCTAGTCAAGTCACTGCCGTGCACTGCGTATGAGATGCATGTGTGTACCTGCACCCTCGAAAAGAGGGTACGGTCCACCACAGGCACACAGACATACACAAATCAAGTGCACACAGTGACAACTATCTTGTAAGTGAGTACATGCACACACTCTAAATATGAAAAATGCACCCGGTGGTAAAACTGCGCAATGGATATAATCACTGACAGGCAGGCACACCTATGAAATATGTATGCAGTTCATTGCACAGTGTGTGCATGTTACATATGAGTTGTGTGTGCAGGCGGAGACCGCAATACACAAAAAAAATAATACTTGACAATGTCTGCTAAAAGTCCATCAGGCCCAGCTCCAAATTCCAAAGCTATACACATTTGTACAGCGCATACTACAATCGGAAAGGTCTCTAAGCGCTAAAAACCAATTCAGTGTCACTCAATTTATTGTAACCGAAGGAAGGAAGAATGTGTCGGTGTTTGAACCTCTGAATCTGAACCCCAAATCTCTGCAGCTGGTGCTCTGATCCACTAAGGTACTCAAAGCATGCACTAAATTACATTTCATGAAATGCTCCTAACTGCAAAACATACAAAATGGATGTATTCACTTTTATTTTGGCGGATCCGCTCTGTGTGTGACCCGAGAGTAGATGACAAACGACACCAAAACTCTGGCGAGTAAATACAGTTTGCTCCTAAATGGGAGGCAGCAGCCCGTAGCCCGAGGTGTGAGGGTGGATTCCTGAACCTAGTATTCGGTGTCAGCACGAGGCATGTGGGGACACGAGCCCTGAACATGCCTTCACAAGCGAGCGCTGCGAGCCGGTGATGCAGGCTCAGAGGCACTCGGCAGGTGCACTGTGCTCAGCAGGTGCCCCGACCTGCACGTGCTCCAACTACACGTCTCAGAATCAGGTAGATTTGCCGAAATCAGTGACACTTTAATGTGCGGCCCTGGCAGCTTTGGGCAGAGACTTTAAACGAACCATTAGCAGCCATTGGATAGAAATATCATTCATTAAAACAATTAAAAAGACGTACAATATTTTTCTATTTAAAAAAAAAACATATTTGTGACTATTTTTTTCAAACTCTTCCTAGCGATGCTTTGAGCACAGAAAGCAGGATCAAAAGCCATTTCTGAGCGTGAGAGTGCGAACTTCCGGTAACGGTATGTTTTGTGCGTATGTAGTAATAATACATATCAAATGTGTATCTTCAAATGCATACACTGACTTGGCTTAGTATATTTTCACTTTTATATATTTTATGTATGTGTTTTCCTTCACTGTCTAGGAAATATATGTAAGAATGCGAAACAATTCGAGCATGATCTGGGGAGGTAAGCGGATAGAAGTGCGCAGGGGGATGCTTATCGGCGCTAAGCAAACCATTCATGCACTTAAGTAAATAATAATATACGCTCACGTGTGTGTATAAAAGTATAGGTGCGTGTGTGTGTGTAAGGTCAGATAAAATACACACGTCCTAGAATAAATAAATATGTACACGTAAACATACACAATAAACACACGCATTATAGTTTACACGTTAGTACGTCACATTAATGAATGTAATAAATGATTTCTGTCTCTCTTATATATATATATATATATATATATATATATATATATATATATATATATATATATATATATATATATACACACATATTTTTCTTTTTTTCACATACAAAGCCTTCTACCTAGGCAGCCAAGGCTGCGTATGTCAAACAGCGCGCGGCGAAGGCCAGTCCCCAATGAAAGCACACGTGCAGCCAGCACAGACAGGCCAGTACTTACTCGAGGTCGTTGGACATGTTCCCCGGCATTCCCAGGCTGTGACCGGCTCAGTGCAGTGTCTTCTCTCGTCTGCTCCTGCTCCGCACAGACAGCGGCCGCTCAGGCTGCTGTGCAGGTATTCTGCTGACAGGTGGCTTCCCTGCAGAGCGCCCTCTGATTGGCTGAGGCGACAGGTGCCGCGAGACAGGTACACCTCGGCAGGTGCAGCCTTTAACCCTGCGTGCGCCGCCGGCCGGGCTTAGGGGAGGGGGCGAGAGGTGAGGGAGAAGAGGAGGAGGCACTTTCTTATTAAAAAGAGGTAGCTGTGTGCCTTGAGACACGAGCGCGGTTGGGAGGTGGAAGTCGAATTACTGAACAAGAGCCGTCTTGTTCAGGTTTCGAGTTGCATAATCATAATACTCCAGGTTTTTACCTATTTATTGGACTGGAATGAAACATGACAAGGTGGCGCAGCCAATACGTTTTCAAAATTCCACAGCGCTCTTCCTTGTCTCCCATCTCATCTTACTTACCCAAATTCATTCCTTCCATCCATCCATCCATCCATCCTTCCTTCCTTCCTTCCTTCCTTCCTTCCTTCCTTCCTTCCTTCCTTCCTTCCTTCCTTCCTTCCTTCCTTCCTTCCTTCCTTCCTTCCTTCCTTCCTTCCTTCCTTCCTTCCTTCCTTCCTTCCTTCCTTCCTTCCTTCCTTCCTTCCTTCCTTCCTTCCTCCCTCCCTCCCTTCCTTCCTTCCTTCCTTCCTTCCTTCCTTCCTTCCTTCCTTCCTTCCTTCCTCCCTCCCTCCCTCCCTCCCTCCCTCCCTCCCCGTTTCTTCCACTGACCTTCACCCCTACTTTCTTCTTCAAGCACGATTCAACAATTTTGGCTCCTATTTTTCTTCCTTACTCTTTCACTGCTATCTTTGTCGCTTTCCCTTCATTATTCCGTCTTCCCCGTCTCCTATCCTCTCATCCTTTCTCCTCTTCATCCACCCTCCTTTCTTTTATTCTTCAAATCATTCCATCCCTGCTTCCTACTTCCTTTTTTGCGTCCATTAACATGGGCCTCCCATCTGCACAACATTTTTAAATATAATATTTGCACGTACCGTTTCTTCACGCCACGACGCCAGTGATATAGGTACCCAGAGCCACTCAACGTGGCAAAGCGGGCGACATCTTAAAGATATATACACTATGCATACATTTACAATATTTATTGATAGTTGCTAGAATTCTATATGACAAATCCTTGCGTGCCATGTTATATGCCACCTCGCAGTATTTCATGTACATATAATTAGTATGACGGAATGGTATGTAACAGATTTATAACCCGGCCGTGCTATATCACGCAGAGCCAGGGTGACAAGATGGCGCCCAGGCTGCCCTGGCCTGTGGAGGGAGGCGTATGCACGCTCTGGTGCTGCGCGGCCCAGGCACCTGCGAGCTCTCCCGCAGCTCCTCTGAGTGAAGGCTGGGCTGTGACTCATGGGCTGGGCTCAGAAGCCGCCTCGGTTTCTGGGACATGTCGGCACAGGCCTCAGTTAAAACCCATTCTCGGTTTCTCTGTCTCCGGATACCTGGCTCCTTCTCCCGCTCCCTGGGTTTCGCCTTAATGCCGCCCTCCTTAGCAGATCTGTATCTGTCTCTCGCCCTCCAGCCTTTCAGTAATTATGTGTCCTTTTTAGCTCGCCCCCGCGCCACTCCTCTTTCTAACACCCCCGCTGCTTCCCTCTTTGACCCATTATCTGCCTTTCATCTCTTTGGATCCCTGGGAATCTCACCGAGTGCTCTCTGGGCAGGGGGGAGCGACCAAGGGGCTGAGGTGTCTGTCCCCTGTGAAAGCAAAAAGACTCAAGGTCTAACCCCGGCGTCTTCAATCAGATTGCCTAATGGTGTGATTCGGGGCAAATCAAGCCATCTCTCTCTCTCTGTCTCTGGGCCTTGTTTCCCATTCCCACCAAAGTCAATGATGCGTTAAATTTGTTTAATCCCTTCAATTAAACACTAAGCACATTTTCGACTTTTTTTTCGTTCCGACTGTATCTATCACCACCAGGCCTCAGTCCTGGCTCCATCACCGCGGCGGCGCTGGCTTCCCCGAGCTTTATATTGACTGGACTCAGCATAGTGTATGTTATGCCATGGTTATGTTATGCTATTATATTAATATCCGAACAGTGTTCATCCTAGCATCAGGGTGGCCTCGGAGTGTTATTGGCGGCGCCTGTCATTATAAGACAAACCTTGGCAAATGAAAGTCGTGTCAAGGCATAGCTGGTTGCAGCTGGCACGAGATGCGCATTCCTTGGTGTATTAATAATATTGAACTTGTGGTGCACGCAACGCGTCCTCGTAGATCTGGCCCCAATCATGCCAATGCAACCTGTAACACACAATACATGCTCTGGGGGAAGAGAAGTACTAGAGTTAATGAGAGCTGGACAGATCTTACCCAGTGCAATATGCGTACTACGCCGGCGTAATTTCGCGTAATTCACGCATTCCGAGTCGCTGGAGATGTGCGAAATTTCATGTATTTTTTTGCCCTGGGGAGACTGGTTTGAGTAGAAACATGTTTGCTGAAATAAACCTTTCCCTCAAAGAAGACCATTTTGCCAGTTTCTCGCATGATTTTTCTATGCAAGTTACACTCATGAGGAATAAAGGTACGTGGGATACCAGCAACATCTATTTCAAATAATATACACAATTTGGCGAAAATACACATTTTACCCACGCCCAAAAAATGCGAATTTAGAGTCAGTACAATCTTCTCAGAGTTTGGTGTGATGGCAGTGCCACTGTCTGTTCTTTACTATAGGCGCCAGTGCGCCTTGGGTGTACCTGACCTACAATAAGACACCTGAGCATGTGCCAGTATTTCCTGCATAGGGTGGAAGCAGCTACTCATATGACTCTGTTTCTTACACATGCTCCCTGTACTTGGGCTTTGTGGACGGTTGCTCTTGGACACATGAGCTACGTGGCTTATCACACTATACTGAATTGGCACAAAGTTGCAGTGCCTGAAATATGATATCACCCCCAGTAACTGGCAATTGGGAGCGTTGAATGCATTTGATGCATAGAAGTGCTTATGTGGAAATTCTGGACTGATGAAAGAGTAAATGGGGTACGATATTTGTTCCTGGTGCCCGAGTATATGAGGCTGCACCAGTGTATATCATGCAGTAACTTGGCAGATTAGGCCAGTACCTATGCATGTGAAACTGCACATGTGTATGTGAGGCTGTCCATGGGCACTCAAGGCCTCTGGGTGGCTATATACTCCTTTTATTTGGTGCCAGAAGTGGCTGTAGCTGGCACATGGAGTCTCGGCCTGGGCACGTTGCTGTTAATTGTTAATGATCAGTTATATGGCATTGCAGCACCAGAAAAGACCTAGCCACATACTAATGTAAGCAGCCGAGTGAGAAAGCATTTAAGTATGTGTGCTGCCGGGCTTAGCTTAAATTTGACCGAGACCTAGTGCCCTTGTCTCTGTTTTTTATTTTCTCATTTATTCCATCAAGTCTACTCTGTGGTATCATTAATGCATTATGAATTTGTCTAAATTGCCCCAGAGGAGATTTCTTTCATGGTGTAATGATGCAATATCTATATGTCTTTGTTTTACATTTCCGGCTTCAATAAAAATTTTTTTTTAAAAAAAGTCTACACTGTGGCTGTCCTGTGCACACATTCTGTGCCTTTTGTGCTCTCTCTGTGTTCCTTGTGCACTGTAACCCTCTGGTTTTCACTCTTTTTGTTGCGCAGGCCATAGCTTCTTTTTCTCATTGCTTTCTTTCTCTTGCTGTATCTCTTGGTCCCTCTCAAACCTTCTGTATCTCCCTCTTTCTCTGCCTCTTGTTCCTTTTGCCCTTTTCTATCTTGGACCATCGATCATCATATGTCTTCCTCCCCCATCTCATCTCCTGGTTTCCACCCTGCATTCTATTAAACTCACACTTTCTCTTTCCATTCCCCTCTCATCTCTCTCTCTGAGCCAACAATTTCAATCACTGATTCCCTGCCTATCTGCCTCCCTCCCTTTGTATTTTTTTTCTCCCCTTGGATTTCCCCTTCTCTCTCTTCAGTTTCCAATAAAAATAGCAGCAGCATTTCTGATTTTTTCCACATTTTCATTGAGTGTTTGAACTCGTGAGGATGAGTAAAGGTGATCCGGGGGCTACGAGGCATCAGTATACTCTGATGATGTTTCCAATCGCCAGTGGATTCGCGGGGCATATGAAAATATCAAGAGAATAGCTGCAGCTGGGTAACAAATTTCAAAGATATCGAGCAACCCACGTTATTCCCATCAGTGCTGCTTGATGATGTTGGTGGACAATCCAGTTACAAATGTTTTCTACTGAATTCAGTTGTACCGTAGGGATTTCTGAACATTGGAGGATAAAGGTCTGGAGGAAGTAACCCTGCTCAAATTAAAAAGATGACTAAAACCAATACATACCAATAGCCGTCACCCCCATGCAACTGGAATCCAGTGGAAGGGTCTCAAAAATATTCCAGTATTTGTTCATCAATAGGATTATACTTGGTTAAGTAGAAACCTTTTGTGGTAGTCAACAGGACTTTCTCCTAGAAGGTTTATAGAACTGAGTACCTCTTGAGCTAGAAGATGTAGATATAATTCATAATAAGTATTTAAAAGCTCAAGCAAATATCTTACAAGGCCAATATTCTGTGCATCATATGTATTTAATGTTTTGATGTGGTTGTTTTAACCTTACAGCTTCACTTATATTTGAATGTCTAGGGTAATTTAATATTTGCCACTGGTGTTTAAACTATTTCCCCTCTCTTCCGGTTTTAACAGATAACCAAAACAAGGTACACAGTGTTAATGTAACATAGTCAGGACCCCCTGTTTTGGTCAAGTGGAACAGCAAAAATATGAATGTATGTTAACTACATTTTTGTGCTAAGAATAAGATGTACCCTGTTAATAAAGATTAAAAAAAACATAAATTCAAGTTATGTTGCATCAGTAAAGAGTTGCACACGTGGCCTCATTTCTTTGAGATGCCAAGGTGACAGACGGGTCCCCATCTCATGAAAAGCCAAGCATCAACTCAATATATAGCGGAATGTACAGTATGCAAATGTTTAAATAAAAATTACAATATACTCCATCTGCGGCTATTCTCTAAGTAAAGTCTAGTATGGCTGTATCACCCACACAAATACATTTATCAGACACATATAGGCTGAAATCGCCACTATAAAACACACGAGTCACTCCCTACAAGTTGTTACAACCCTTCCATCGCGCCCGAGGGCTGCCTTCACAAATCGCAGTCAGTTTCGCAGGCCAGTGAGAGTTGGAGGACGCCATGTTGTTTACAAAGCTTCCGGCTTCAGTTCCGTACTCTACTGAGCAAATGGGGATGTCAAACTCTGCCTTGTTTTCTTCTTAATGTGAATGCTACATTTTGTATTTATCTTCATACAGCGCTTTATGTAAATAAGAGCTCTCGCTAACGAGCAGTTGTTGGTACCTATATGACAGACAGGCCTTGGAGCGACTGAAGGGTCACCGTCCCGGGATCAGATCGCGTGAGTTGCCTAGCAACACGCAGCACACTGAGAGAGCCGCCACCTCCACCAGAACGAAAGGTCCACTCCTAATTGAACTGATCACATCAGCATGATATTGGGCAAGGTGCTTTGAAGTGAGGATTATTGAATGAGAATTAGCAGGCCTTTCATTCACAAAATGAAGTGTGGTAAATAAAGTTCATTGTATCCAGCACACCTTTCTGTCCCGAATTAAACCCACATTAAAACCTTTGACTTTAAACAAACCAAAACATTAGACCATTGTTCCTATGAGGTTCAGCAGCAGGAGAGGCCCGTGAGAGCATGGCGTGACCGAAGGCATACGAATTGAAGACAAAGGGCGGGACAATTACATAGGTGGGGTGGCAGACAGTCGCATGGACCCACCATAGGAGTCGGCTCCAGACCAGACACCAGACTTAAGAGCGGAGGCGTGTTTGTTTACTTATGCAATATTGTCACACATCGCCTGCAATAACAGGCCAGTGTTAAATTTAAAAAGTTGTCGAGATTGTTTTGTTTTTCAATGCCACCTATTCACAGGTATAAGTGCGAAACATGACCATTTTCTTTTCTCAGTCACATTTTCAACATTTTAATCAACAAGTCCATCTTTTTAAAACTCCTAAACATTTGTCACCAATGACCCCAGCTTATTTTCGAAACTTCAGTTTGACTTTTCGAAGCTTCCAATTCAAATTTTCCTAAATGCCATGTTTTTGAAGAGTTTGCCACCAACTTGAGTTCCAAGAAAAAATGTCGCCAATAGAATAAAGAGAAAGCAAAACTCTTTGACTTCACTAAATGGTGTTGTATTCATTTTACATACATTCACCGCTCAGAAACATCTTTTTTATTAATCCCACAAAGTAGCAATCTTCAAGGGCGTTTATGTGGCCAGGACCAGGGGGACACTTGTATCGTTACCTTTATTGGTACAATTCAAATTTATGGCAAATACTCATAAAGGTGCTTGGTTTCCAGAAAGTCGAAACACACTGCACAAAAATTGGACTCTTCATGCGCATTTAGAATAGGTCTACAGCTTGTTCTGGGAGCTGTTGAATTTTCGGGTTGCTCGCTGCCTGGCCAGTGCTGGTAGGATCTTACGACTCACCATTGGACCAGTTCCTACTATTTCTACTTATTTGCTACACCACCTTGTGCCCCTCACTCTCACCGATGAGTGTGGACTCTTCCCTCACTTTAGTGCAAGACCTAACTTTGTGACTCCTGGGGTATGGACTATAACTTGGGAAACGAGTTCCCTGGCCAAGGAATGCAACAATAAAGCAGAGAGAGAAGTTAATCAGAGCACCCCACACTCCTGCCGGTGACCACACCAGTGAGACTTTAAAAGGTGTTCATGGGTCTGACATTGCTCACTGTTCTTCACACAAGAGCCTACACTTACCTTGAACATGATTTTGAATAGGTTAAGTTTGGTCTTGATATCAAGTGGAGAACCTTTGTTTATTTTCAAACTCAAAAATAAGCACAAAGTGGTGTATCTAGTGCACATCTGTAGTCAGTGCTTTAGATGGGAAAAAATAAGTGCAGGTACTCATTAAAATGAGCTGGAGGTATAGTGAGGGGGAGGGGCTAGGGATGAGGCCAAGGGCAAGACATGATGATAGTTAACAACTTCTACATTAGTTGCAGCACATACCAAAACAAATAAAAAATGTGTTTATATAAACAAAGCAGGCTAACTCATTACACAAAATGAAAGAGAAATGGGATAATATGTTAACATTTCCTTTTTTTGCAATAGTTGCACCTTCTTAATGTCATACTGTTAATTGCTGTTTGGCACAATACTACATATTTTTGAGCACGCGAGAAGGAAGAAACTGAAATTACTCCACGTCAAACCAAAGCTCTTGTGGCACCAAGCAAATGAAGCAACTCATCAAAACCCTCCCCAGAAGATATCTCTTGTCTCTTCCATCGATCTATCCATTCATCCTTTCATCCTACCATTTACCTGCGAATGTCCACCATTTAACCTTTACAATCTATTGTCTATTCAGTCTTTTATCAGTCAACCACCCTTTCATCCATCCTCCCTGCCATTCATGCATCCAATATTTCACTTATCCACCCATCATCCACCCTTTTATCCAATTATCCGCCCACTTTCACCCATGCATGCTTTCACTCATTCATCTATTCATCCATCTCTCTATCCATCCACTCTTGCTCACTCATCCATCCACTCACTCACCCACCCTCCCTTTTACATTATTTATGAATCTTTGTCACTGAGCAGACATGTACAAACCAGCCGCGGCCCGTGGAGGGAGTTGCAGTGGGGCAGAGAGGCGGGGCGGGGCAGGGGCAGGGTGGGGGTTGCATCTTTTCTCTTCACCTACCGTGCCTTTTTTAATTGCCCCCAGGGCCAGACTGGCCGTAGCCTGATTGCCACTGCCAGGGGACTGACATGATTCCTGTGCTTACACAAACGCACAGGATAGTGTGAATGTGATTCACAGCACAGGGCCTGAATGGAGCCTGCTCTGTCAAGCACAGCATGATGGTGAGCACTCGGACATTATTCAAATGACCCCTGCAGAATAGCTCAGCTGGGGCTCAGATGGGGGGGGGGGCTGCAGAAGCGGCGCCTTGGCTGCCAGAGACACGTCCCACTCCTGCTCACCAGCACAGGCAATGAGCCTACCTCTCATGAATACCGGTGCTCTCCACTGCAGTAGAGAGGTGCCAGTACTCAGAGTTATAAATCTAAGAAGTGCCGGTACTCAGTACCGGCCCATTTAAAGCACTGCCTATAGTATGAATTCATGCATGTGATTTAATTCGTCCATGTGATAATTTACTGGTTGTTCAGCTTGAGTTGATGTAAATGAGAGTTGTCAAGCAAAGGCCAGAAAGAGCTGGGAGCATGTCAGATTTTTTGACCTTGCCTTCTAATTCACTGTATATATATATTATGTGGCTACCCTGCCATCTTGACATGGCTCTACCCCTTCCTGGACCAATGCTGGACACCAACATTAACATATTCTGTTGAGTCATAAAGTGTTAGCATTTTCTGTGTTTTAGTTTCACAGGCAGTTTCCTCAAATGTTGATAAGGAAATAACCAGTAATTCTTTCCATGACTGGAATAGCTATGTCTTTTGGGAAGCCAGGATGTTACATGAATTCTTCTGCTTAGTCAGACAATGTCCAAATTTGGTGTGCCAGGGGGCACGTTTATGCCACATCTTTTAGCATATGTACTGCCTTTGTTGGATTCAATTGTCATGTGTTTTATGCACAACTATCTAATGTGGCTATGTATAAAATATGCTACAGAGACTCTGTGAATGACACCCATAGTGTAGACTGTGAGCTGCAGTAACAAATGCACATAACACTTGGGGAACTACTTTTTATTATTTGATTTATTCATGCTACCTTGGAGTGGTCTTTGCTGAAGAGTTCTAAAGTGAGTTCAGAAACTGTAAAATACATTTTTTGCTCATCTGACTGATCTGTCGAAGAGTACATTTCTTAATATATGTTGTGTATAAAATCCTATATCTAGAATACCAGTCAGCTGTGTGTCTGTTCTCTGCTCTAATCCGACAATTTGTTTACCATTTTACTAAAGTACCAAGAGATCGAAAAAATAAAAAGCATCAGAACCAACCATTTGTCTATTTTATAACTTATTGTGCACCCAAAGGCACGATCGCCACTTTCTCATGGGTAGCTGTTAACTTTTCCTTCCGTTCGTGTATGCCACAAAACCCCTATGTTGACACCCATCATGTGATGCAGTACTTTTATACACCTTTGCCTTCATTACAGCTAGGGTGGCTCAGTACTGCTGACAGGAACCCCAATTCCACCTGGTAGTACTGAACCGCCTACTGCACATTGGTGGGTGGAGCTGCATACTGGACAATGTGGTTCATAAGTGGGATTTTCTTGTAGGAAAATACCACAATGTCTGCAGTAGGGCTAATTTGCATGGATGCATGTTGGTGTGAATGAGACAAACTTCCTCTCCTTGATGGTGCTGGGAATTCATTTCAGGGTTAGAGAGGGAAGAGCCAGGATGTTCAGACCCGGAATTAAACCAGAAATGAGTGCCGGAGGAGTATCATTGGTACACTATTGTAAAGTGGACAAATGGTCAGTTTTTATATTTTGCCATAAAAGAGAAAACATTGCTTACTTAAAAACTCTCCATACTCGTGCAACACCCGGGAGAGACATGCTACCTCTAAACCAGGTTGTAGACGCCAATTCTGAGTGGGTTAATGACCTTCCGCTCATTTAATGCTGAAGAGAAGTTGTCAAATGCAAACCTGCTCTACACCTTCTGAGCACCAATGTAATCGTCAATGTAATCATCGGTGGATGGGTTGTGAAACGACAAATATTGCACAGTTCATTACACTTATTCTGAAGGAGCTTGCAAGGAAAATCCCTGACACCATTTTGTATGTAGAAGGGCCCTCATGGATTCCAGGACTCATAAACCATCAGAGGTTCTTGTGTGTTCCCGCATCAGGAAAAGATAGCCCTTCACCATATTGGCTCTTCTTAGTTTCAGATGATATCGGTAATACGCTAGTTGCTCATGCACAACCCGGATATAGATTAAGCAAAAAGGTAGCTAGAGTTCTGTTCTTTGCGTTGTGGTAAATTTTGTTATTCCAATCAAACTCCAGCATGCATTTTGTACACACAACCCTTTACAACTGCAGAATCCAGTCCTATGGTCTTGGGGCTGTTCAAGAAGAGTAAAATAAATACTACCAATTCTATTCTTCTGTAAATTTTACTTAAAATATATCAATTGGTTTTTAACTCCTTATTTTAGAAAATAAAGACCCCTTTCGCTCGGGGAGTCTTATTCAATGTTACTTTCCCTGGACACAGAAGAACTAATTATCGCACTAGCACTTTTTTGAGAATTATAACACGTGTACGTAAAATGATGGATAACCCCTGAAAATAGTCTTATGAGAACGGTATTAGATTTTTAATAATTATGAATTCTGTAATTTGTATTTGTTATGTAATTGAATTGTTTTTAATGTGGTACTTTTATGAATTTTATGAAATTCGAATAAAGGTCTTTTGAACTTGAACTTGAACTACTACCAATTGTATAGAGATCTTTGATGAAAAAGCAGATGTCCTCCAACCACACTACATTTGGCATTCACACCTGATTCAAAGTGCAAAGATTCCCTATGACAGATATAAACTTTAACAGATAAGGAAAATGTTTTATCCTGAAAAAATACACCCAAGACAACGAAGAGAAAGTATTTATCCTAAACTGTACCTCCCCTACAGGAGCATTTATGTTCTTCACACCAAAGAAGAAACTAAACTGTAACCAGGCATCAACTATCAGCTCTCAGACCGGGATTGCAAACAAGAAATTATGTTTACTGCTTTTGATTTCCAATCTGATGGGTTATGTTTGAGGTGCAACCATATACACCAGACTGTACTAGAAAGAAGCATGCAACTTAGTTCGAAGGTTTCCAAGACATAAATGGGAAGACTTGGAAGGGGCATTTTGAAAACCTGGGGTTGATCTTTGCAATGCTCCGTTCCAGCATTTTACAAATGAAACCTTTGGGGATAACATGGCAGATTTGTAATAGTAATAGAGAGCAGTACAGCACCATATCTCTTTACCCCCAAACATAAGATCCATGGTTAACTACCTTATCCTCAGAAGACTACTCAAGAGTTGGCTCTTGACCACATAACCACCATACTCAAACATAAATATACAGCAAATCCCTCTGTATATAAGCATTTATTTGAACTATAGATGCGTACCTACATGTGTATTGCTTTCCATAAACATGTATAATAATTATGTTTTAAATATACAGATATTCGTTAGATCTGCTTAATAAATGTAGATATTCTTTATGGTTATATTATGCTATGTTTTTACATGTGTATAGGTGACTGCATAAATAAGTAATTATTTTATCATAACTATTTATCTGCAATTGCTTCACTATTGAATTACAAAAAAAATAACTTAAAGTACTGCAACACTTGAAAGTGTGAGTTTATTAAATACAACCTAAATGAACATATATTGCCTTCCTTATACATATATACCTTCCATGTACTTATGTTATCTTTATATTTATTACTTGTTTCTCATTCAGCATCATCAATGCACTACTCTATATCTCACTGCATGCTTCTCATAATATATCCTCTACCTCCACTCTGACTGATCTCTAACCTCATTCTACTACTCATTCCAATGCACCACCCTATTTCTCACCCTATACCCCTCTCAATATATCCTCTACCTCCACTCTCTCACTTATCCCAAACCTCATTCTACTACTATGATCCTCAAAATAACCCTTTCTAGACTCTTCCCTCTTCTATCCCTCCTTGCATCATGTCATACCTTTTTTTCTATTCAGGTCTCCCAAAGAAGTCTTTCTAAACTCTTTCCTCTGACTTTTCCACCTCTGCATCCTGTTTACTCATCCCAACCATCCTCCTACTATTATGAACTTTAAAAAAAAGTTCGAGACCCTTACCTATTCTATCTCTCCACTATTCCTTTTCAATCCAAGCAGACTAACTTGTCCAAAGCTCCAATTAATTTCATATTTCCCGATCCTAATTTCCAACTAATCATGCTTGGGTTCCGGAGTAGCATGCTACTGCCGAAAAGGGCATCAACATCTCATCAGGGGTAGCAAGAGCTATATAAATGCAAACCCTTCACTCTTCTACCACTCCACTATCCATTTTCAATACAAATAACAAACTCACATTTCCACTGCTCAAATTAATTTCATATTCCCCTATACTAATTCCCCACTAATTCTCTTTGGTTTCCTGAGTAGCATGCTACCCGCCAAAAAGCACTTCAACATCTCATCAGGGGTAGCAAGCACTATATAAATGCAAACCCTTTCCTCTTCTATCCCTCCACTATCCTTTTTAAAACAAATAACAGAATAACATGTCCACCACTCAAACTAATTTCATATTCCCTTAAAATAATTCACCACTAATCCTTTTTGGGGTGTTGGGTTCCAGAGTAGATTGCTACTTGCCGAAAAGCGCTTCAGCACCTCATCACAGGTATCAATTGCTGTATAGATGCAAACCCTTCCCTCTTCTATCCCTCCACTATCCTTTTCAATCCAAATAACAGACTAACAAGCCCACCACTAAAACTAATTTCATATTCTCCTTTACTAATTCAACACTGATCCTGCTTGGGCCGAAAAGCGCATCAACATCTCATCAGAGGTAGCAAGTGATATATAAATGCAAACCCTTCTCTCTTCTACCTCCTCTACTAATCTTTTCAATACCAATACCAGACTCACATGTCCACCGTTTGAATGAATTTCATATTCCCCTAAAGTCCTTCTACAGCTCATTGCTTTCAGAGGTACTTCTTTCCTTTTAATTGCACCCTCTTCCTCCAGCACTGTTGCTTGCCTGCCCCCTACTCTCCTCCTGTGTAGTGGCTTGTCAGGCCAGCCTTTTCCTCATTGTTGCTTGCCCCAACCACCCACCACACCACCCCCTGTGTTGCATGCCCTATCATGGTTTGCCAGAAAATTAGCACACAAAGGTCTAAGGTCACACCAACAGGTTTCAAGATGCTACAAAGATGCAAATGTGGCTGGGCTCCCTGCTCTACATGGCCTTTTTTGTGGTGTTTTCATAGGGACCAACACAGCAAACTTCAGCACAGATGCAAGATAATAATTTGTAAGGACAGAGAATAGTCCCATGCTAAGAAAAGTGATCACTTCCCTTTGCAGTCAGAGCTGGCTGTGTCACAGCACTTTCTCTATTAGCTTTCAGCCATGGTGCATAGCAGCAATGCTGCCTTACAACATGGCTAAAACAAATTAACAGAGCCAATAGTTCTCTCATAGGCACGACCTACTGGCTTTGCCAATGTTTGTTTTCCTGCTTGACACCCCAGAACATCTGGGGTTAATCTTGGATTAGCGCAATTTAGACTCCACCCTTACATGTTACAGAAATGCCCTTACCTACATGTGACACTGTATTTACTGTGTGCAATAACTTCATTGCTGTGTGTGAACATTTAAACACATCAATGAAATTAATTTACTGTGGAAACTAAAGTTTTCTAAATGTGTGTGCTAATGTTCAGTTTAACATCAGGACATGTATTCTGTATTCATGTGTGCATTTATACTTTAAGTCACATTTGCATATATTCTGAAAGCCATATTTGAAAGTGTAATCATCTATGCTTTTACTTACATTTGCATTTATTCTTGAGTTACATGTGCATAAGTATAACCATGTATTTGAAGTGAACGTTTAAATGCTTACTTAAAGTAGCCTGACTAAAGGCCTTCTTTCTTTTTCTGGTGAGTTCTCAAGGTTTCATTATCCAGAGAAAGGATTATTGTTGTTTGTATTAGTTGCTTGATAGTAAGGCCTGAGAAGAGGCACTTTATCAGGCAACATGAAGATTTAACGAGCAGCGGAAGCCTCCTAATTATCACATATCAAGAATGGAGAATGTTTAAGGTTGCAGAAATTTTTCAAGTTCTTGGGAATGGGAAATTCTGGTAATGTTGCAAATGCACAACACAAGAAGGGAACTGTTTGATTTCAAGTGGTGTGAGAAGAGATTTGATTGTTGTTGAAGTTTTATTGGTTTTAATTAGTGTCCACACTATTAGAAGTTGGAGCTGATTCCCTTAGACTTGGAGGGGTACAGACCCCTCTCCTGCCTCTGTTCTTGCAAGTGTAAAGCATCATACTAAGCACTTTTTACAATTCTGGAAGACTTCTACAGTAGCCTTTACTATTCTTACACCTTCCTGCAATTCCACATTTCCTTGAGTCCCTATTCTACGAACCATACATATCCTAAACGTAGAGACTTGATTAGATGACTTTAGAACTTACTCAGTTTAGGAGAGAGAATTGGAGTTTCTTTGGGCCAGATGTACAATGGAAAATTGCATGCGCAAACAGGTTTGTGACTCGTTTGCACATGCAATTTTCCTCTGGGCCATGTACTAACACTATTTTGCAACTTGCAAATAATTTGAGACTCGCAAAATAGTGTTTTGTGACTCGTTATTACGAAGGAGCGTTCCCTTCCTAATAGTGACTCACAAGCCATGTACAAATGTTTTGCGACTGCAATTATGGTCTCAAAACACTCTTAATTTACCACCCTCTTCAAGATGGTGGTAATGCCATCGCAACTGGGAAGGAGTCCCGAGGGGACACATTACCCTTTGCAGATGCAGGTGGAAATATTTTTTAGGGGCAGGCAGTGGTCCCAGGGACCACTACCTGCCCTCATAAAATGAAACAGAAGCGTAAACTATGTTTTGTTTTACTGCAGCTCGTTTTCCTTTAAGGAAAATGGGCTGCATTAAAAAAATCTGCTTTATTGAAAAGCAGTCCCAGGCATGGAGGTCTGCTGAGCCCAGCAGGCCACCATCCCTGGGAGGACCAGCCATTCCCAATGGGGTCGCAAATTGCGAGTGACCCAGTAATATTCATGAAGCTCGCATTTTGCGACGCCATTGGGAATAGCAATCAGTGTCTCTGACACTGTTGTACATTGTTAATTGCGACTCGTGATTGAGAGCAAATTGCGAGTGCAATTTACACTGGTCACACATCTCGCCCTTAATTTCTATTTCTCAGTTTCTGTATTGCTGTGGCTATTTCATATTTCATTAATCTGAGACTAAACCTATTATGATATTTCAATTTGCCAGCTATAATTCTGTATCTTTTTAAAATTCTCTTTACATGCATATATAGAGGACTGAATATTAATTTGCAATAAACCTGCTTAACATCAAATACTGATTCCTGGTCCTTATTGTGAGGCTAACGAAAGTTAAATTGTTTAATAATTGCTAACTCCCTTTGTGTCTCAATCAACTTAAAAACCTCCATTAGATGAGAAAGTGTTAATAATGCACCTGCAAACACTCAAATGGTAGCTGGTTGAATGGTTTAGTTATTGAGACAGAGACAGTGGGAGTTACTGTATCCATGTGAGAGCCCAGTCTTGCTCAAACACAGTCGAAGCTCCTAAAGTCAATGTTTTGAGTCAGAGGATCGGCAGAAATCCAGCAGTTCAGAACAGAGTTGTAACAGCAGAAGAGTGAGTATCCGTAGGACCAAGGGTTTTAATTGCTTATGTCATGCTTGTGGAGTTTTGCGGAGATAGCGTTGTGTGTAGCAGTGATGTTTAAAGTTGTTGTGTGGATGTGGAAGTGCTTAATGCAAAGAAGTTAAGGTGGTTATCGGGCTCGATGTAGCATAAGATCCCATGATGATAATAAGTTACCACTGTAGAAAATACTGTGTTGTAATTGCCTGCTAAGTTATGTCGTGCTTGTAGGGAGGTACCGTCGATGGCATAATTGAGATACAGACATTTATCTTTGTGTGAGAGTAATGTGTGGTTGGTGTGGTGGATCCCTTTGCACAGGGGTGAAGCTACACTAATCTGGGTGATGTTTCCCTCATGTGTGAGTCAGAGTAGGCCGAAAAGTGTCACTACAGACATCTCTTGTGTAATTGAATACTATTGCTTTTCTAGTAGAGCAGACAATGTTGTTGAATTTGCTTGCCATTGTTGTTGTGCTTCTATTGCGATGTTTGTGAAAATTGTAAAGGAGGGTGAGCCGCTGCAAGGAGTGAGGAGTACGTTATAGTGTGCTGCGCTTTGATTGGACAGATGGGGTTACTGCTACACTGTTATTGGTTGGCTACATCATAGGGTGCCACACTGTTATTGGTTGTTGGCGCTGAATGTAAATTGTGGGCAAATAATTATTTACTGGTTTGGAACTAAAATCTACTTGTGATTGTTGACATTTTTGTTGAAAAATTAAATTCCTTAAGGCCATGTGAAATATGATTACGGGAGATATGAGAATCCCTATTTGAGTGGGAGAAGAGGTATGATAAGTATGATAGGTCATTATATGGCCATAAACATGGGCCTTCATGCATGTTTCTGGTTGTTTAAATGGCATAGGATCACTGTGAAAAAAGGTGCATTGATGTTTGCAGGCAATGGCACATTTATTTGAGAATCATTTAAAATTTGAGATGGGTATTGTACGACATAAAGCCACCTCCTAGGTCTGCACGGTTCGAAGCACTTAATGCCTGGGAGCATGCAGCTCATGTTTGGTTAAAGGGAAAAATATTAGGGGAGAGTCCAAAAAGGCAGTGCATAGCTGTGCTGATGCCAGATGGGATGCAGACAATGGCAGTGGAGAACTGATATAGTAGAGGGAACCAGACTATACCCTGTATTTACGAGTTAAGAACCTAAGAAAGAGAAAGAAAAGAAAGGGAAGAAGAAGGAGGAAGAGACAGGAAACCCTCAGAGTATAGGAAAAGACTGTGATAGTGATTCTAGCGATGATTTCTTTGATGGTTGC
Source organism: Lissotriton vulgaris (assembly GCF_964263255.1). Lineage (NCBI taxonomy): Eukaryota > Metazoa > Chordata > Amphibia > Caudata > Salamandridae > Lissotriton > Lissotriton vulgaris. The sequence goes on from NC_141687.1 coordinate 887,016,111, forward strand.
TTTCAACGCGTTTACCTCCATTTAATGTGGTCTAACACGAGGGAATTAATGGTGCATTTGCCAGTCAAAACTCCGGATTAGCCACACCACCAGCAAATACTGGAGTCAATGTGAGTCAGAATCTGAAGGGAGAGAGTTCATGGATTAGTGCACTGGTAACTCCACTGTTCCCTATAACCAGATGCACTTGCTGTTCTGGTCACTATTAGTCCCACAGCTCCTTGTATAAACCTGAGTCAGCAGGAAACACAACACATACTTTCACAGCTCCTACTAGAGTATATATAACAGCTAATGCTCTGGTGGTCCCAGGAATATGAACTACTCCTTTAGTCCTGACTTAGGTGAATACCCCTTATGTTTCCACTACAGCATCAACCATGAATCAGAAAAGATTTACTTGTGTAGAAGAGTCCGCTCAACGATTGCAAAATTTTGACATGTCTATTTGGAATTCACTTCAGAGTATTATCAAAAGTATTCTTAGAGAAAGGGATGTATGTCATTACAACGCATACTTTTACAACACATGCCATTACAATAAAACTTTTACAACGCAACATTCATTACAACGTATTCCATTACAACGCATGCCATTACAACACATTTTACAAAACTACCATTACAACACATTCCATTACAATGCATACTACCTTTACAATGCATACCATTACAACGCATACCATTACATAGCATGTATGGTAAGTATTGGATAGTGTAGGGGTAAAATTTACTATTCTAACTCCAGGGGGTGCAACAGTAGGGTAAGTGTTGGATAGCGTAGGGGTAAAAATTACTATTCTAACTCCAGGGGGTGCAACAGTAGGGTAAGTGTTGGATAGTGTAGGGGTAAAAAATACTATTCTAACTCCAGGGGGTGCAACAGTAGGGTAAGTGTTGGATAGTGTAAGGTTACTATGCGTTGTAATGTTATGCGTTGTAATTGTATGCATTGTAATGACTGCGTTGTAATGACATGCGTTGTATCGGTATGCCTTGTAGTGTCATGCGTTGTAATGGTTGCGTTGTAATGGCATGCGTTGTAATGGATGTTGCGTTGTAAAAGTTTTGTTGTAATGGTAGTGTGTTGTAAAAGTTGCGTTGTAAAGGTTGTTTCCTCAGAGAAAGGATAGTGACTAATACCTCTGTAGTACAGAATGGCATTAACTCCAGAGAACTAGATGCTTTTATAAGATTCCTCAATGTGTGCAGTGGATGTCTTCAAACTAAAGGTAGAACTAAATGAGATCATATTAGGAACCCTTGATTTTTTCCAGTTAGATAGCCACCAAGAGAAAAAACTTATATTCATGTGCAAAGATGTTACCAAACGTGCAGGACAAGTACATGATACATTTTCTGAATTGGCCCAAACTCATGATGTAGATTTAGGCCAAACCAAGTAATTGCAGAAAAGCTATTGTGTATATTTTGATGAGATTGATATTTGTAGTATGAGAACTCTAGCAATGAAATCGCAAATTAAGGAACTAATTAGTTGCATCCGAAAATGGAGCAAGCTAGACAAGTGGGAAGGGAGATGGGCATGGAGATGGGCAAAGAGATTGTCCAAGAATTCAACATCTTCATGATGATGTCTTATGCGGACGACACTCAACTGGTGATCTCCCTGGACCGAAAAAACAGTAGGGACTCCGAGAGATTAGCACCTTGTATGGAAATGCACAAGGAAGGGATGAGAAAAAGCTGCCTAAAACTTAACGGAGACAAAACCGAACTAATGGTCGTTGGGAACAAGCAAATCCCCAGGCTTTCCATAAGCTGGTCAGAATGTCTAGGTAACTCTCCTGTACCTAAAGAAACAATCAAAAATCTGTGTTTCTGGCTAGACAAGGATCTTTCTAGCCAAGAAAGTCACAGCAACCTGCTTTGGACTTCTAAGAAGTCTCCAAAAGAACCTAGATCAAATCCCTATGCAGCATAGGAAGACGGTAGTCCACTCTCTGGTCACTTCCCGGCTGGATTATGGATACACACTATTCCTGGGGGCACCGAAATATGTAACCCACAGACTGCAAGTGGTCCAGAATGCGACTGCAAGACTACTGTGCAGTGTACCCACTCGGGATTCGGTGAAACACACCTAAAAGGACTACACTGGCTCCCCATAGAGGCTAGAGTAAAATTTAAGATGCTGATCATGATGCACAAAGCCCTACACAACAGGGTCCCCAGGAAAATAAAGAGTCTATTATCACCGTATACTCCTAATAGGTACTTGATATCAAGTTCAGAAGGATTCCTAAAACCAACTAGGGCCACAAAGGAGAGGTGGGGAGGAAGATCTTTTTCCCACCAAGTCCCCAAACTCTGGTACTCTCTGCCATGCAAATGCTGAATGTTAGACAAAGAACTGCAGTTCCAGAAAGCAATTAAAGCATGGCTGTTTAAACAATACCTCTAGGACCTTCCCAGTCCCACCCAATTAGGTTTCTCTTAGTGCTGGGAAGCCTTAGGGCAGCCATGCACCCTACAAATCTTAAATAATAGTAATAAAAGAAAACAAAGTGAGAGCTGGTTCTGTCTTTAATAGATGGAGAGGGTGCTTCAAATTTTCTATTGAGGGAAATGCCTGGTCGATATTATGTCCATCTGTCTTGGAGTAGGAGTGATCTTGCATCATTCACCAATGATTTCCTAAAGTTGAGAGAAAAGTCAGTGGAATGGTATAAACAGGCTGAACTATTTGTGAAGATTTCACAAGTTTTGTGGGTGGACATTGTGGTAATAAGTGATTTGTGGGTAGAATGTAAAGTGGCTGTAGAGTGGCTGGAGAAGGAACCTTAGAGAAATCCAATTTCAATTGAATTGAATTTGAAATTTATATTGCGCTTGAATGCCCAAGGGCGTCTAGGCACAGAAGCGGATGAGTCTACCGGAAATGAGAAATAAAAGGTAAGATTTAATTTGAGAAAAGCCAGGTTTTCAGTGCTTTTCTGAAGGAGAGTAATGTTGGGCAATTTTTTATAACTATAAGAAGTTAGTTCCACAATATTACTGTGTTGAGGAGAAAACTGCTTCTTCCACAACAAACTTTCCTGAATTTGGGTATCTGGAGAATTTTGATCTGAGCTGAGCGAAGCATTGTACCTGGATGGCACCATATAAATGCTGTTTCAGGTACATAGGTCCTGTTCCCTGTAAAGCCTTGAATGCTAGACACAAAGCTTTAAATTCAGTTCTATTTTTCACAGGGAGTCAGTGTAGTTTTTTTAGGCCTTGGCACACAGACTGGAATTTAGGAATATTCAGCAACATCCTGGTAGCAGCGTTTTGAACCCGCTGCAGTTTGAGCATGTGCTGTTTTTGAAGGCCCAAGTAAAGGGGGTTTTCATAGTCCAATCTGGCCGTTGCTAAGGTTGTTACCAATGTTTTCACTGCAGCTGGGGGAATGTATGGTTTCACCTTCCGGATTAATTTTTGTGTTAAGTGAACCTGAGAGGTGACTTTATTCGTTTGATGTTGGAAGGTGAGTCTGTCATCTAAGATGAAGCCCAGATTTTTAACTTTGTGCACTGGGGTGAGAAGGCTACCCATGTCCAGAGGCCACCAGTTCTGAGACCAAAAGGAAGTGTCGGATCCCAACAGGAGAACCTCTGTTTTGCTTCCGTTAAGCATTAGACAGTTTGCACTCATCCAGTGGTCTACGTGGGATTTACACTGGGTGAAACAAGCCTCTGTTTCCTCCAGATTGCTTGAGATGGATACTACAATCTGAGTATCATTTGCGTGGGACACCAGTAAGAAGCCAAACTGCCTGATGTGGGTGACATATAGATTGAAAAAAATAGGGCTCAGTGATGAGCCCTGGGGCATTCCATATGGAAGTGCTAATTGCAGGAGTCGCCAATCTGAACAAATTGCAGCCTGTTGTTTAAGTAAGATTTGATCAAACTTAGTGCTAAGTTTGAGACTCCCACCTTCTAGAGCCTTTTGGTGAGGATGTCATGGTTCACAGTGTCAAAGGCCACCGAAAGATCCAATAGGATCAAGGCGGCCTTTGCACCGGAATCCAGCATGGAGCGAAGCTCCTCTGCTGCCATGACCAGGGCCATCTCTGTTCCGTGCCCTTGCCGGAAACCGTATTGCGAGGAATCCAGCAGATTTTCTGAGGACACGAAGGCAGTGAGTTGGGAGTTTATGATCTTTTCCTGGACCTTAGCTGGAAACGGGTTCCTTGCTATGGGTCTATAATTATTGTGGTCACTAGGATCCAGATTAGTTTTTTTTAGCAGGGGGAGGATAGAAACCTTCTTCCATACCTCTGAGAAAATGCCAGACCAGAGCATCTCGTTAAAAAGTAGGCTAAGTTGCTCGCTATGTCATCAGACGCCAGTTGGAATATTTTAAGAGGGCATGGGTCTGATGGTGCCCCTGATTTATCTGATCTGACTATATGCAAGATCTGTTCTGCATTGGGTGGAATGAAAGAGTTCAGACCATAACCAAGTCGTCGAGAAGATGTGGAGAGTTGATTCTCTTGAGGATCAGTACCCTTTTCTGTAAGGAAGTCGTAGATAGATAACACCTTGTCCCTAACAAAATCTGCAAGGCGATTGCAGAATGCTGCACTGCTATTCTTCACTAATAGAGTGGGTAGTGTTACTAATTCCTTTAAAGTTGTAAAAAGTATTTTACTTGAGTTGCCCGCCTGCCTAATTTTCTCTGTAAAGTAGCTGCTTTTTTTGTCCAAGATAATTTTTTTACATTTGCTCAGAGACTGTGTTTATACAGTTTTTTCGGCTTCCGCGTAGTTTTTCTCCAGCGCCTCTTTGCTCTTCTGCAGAGTTGCTTCTGGATACGCAGTGTGTCACAGAACCAGGGTTCTGTTTTCTTCATCCACTTACTAGTGAGGGTTTCCTGGAGCTAGGGTGTTAACTGCTGCAGCAACCCAGTTGGTGAAGTTTTTGAGTGGCAGTATTTGCTTCAGGTGTTAAATTCGGTTTAGAAGCTACTAGTGTTAATTGTAGCTGCTGTGGGCAGATATTCTTCCAATTACGCCCTTTGAATGTCCTAAAGGTGGAGTGAGGGGGTGTAAAATGGTGAGAAGAGGTAAGAACACACCAAATGGCCTTATGGTCTGACCATGGTATTGGCAGAACCTCTTGCTCTTTCAGTTGAGGATTAGATGTAAATATTCCATCTAAGGTGACCGGCCTCATGACTTGAGAGCTACCCCACATCACATACCCCATCACTTATGGTCATGAAAAAGTATCAACAAGTGATAACCTTTTTGTGAGGAAAAATAAAAGCTAAAGACATTGATTGAGCCAAGATTGACAGGACAACCCAAGAGCCCCCAAAGAGTCAGTGCATGCTTATTATGAGAGATTGTTGCAGGTGTTTAAGCAGGACTGTGGAATGGAGACTCTCAAAGCTAAAGACAAGGGGAATTTTTGTGTCCCGGTTTGTGATGGGATTGAGACCCTGGGATAGCTTGATGATTCACCAGCTTTTCATCTGTTGGCAGAATAAATCGGTTGATGATATTTTAAGATATGCGATTTATTGTAGTGATGAATTGAAAAAGAAGCAGAAGCAACTGAAAGAGAAACTGATGGTGGCACAGATAAAAGCAACACAGAGAACAAGTCAGAGTCAACCGTATGTAGGGAATGTTGGTACTATGCAAGGTGTGTATCTGCAAGGAGCACCTATTATACTGGTTTGGAACTAAATTCTACTTGTGATTGTTGACATTTTTGTTGAAAAATTAAATTCCTTAAGGCCATGTGAAATATGATTACGTGAGATATGAGAATCCCTGTTTGAGTGGGAGAAGAGGTATGATAAGTATGATAGGTCATTATATGGCCATAAACATGGGCCTTCATGCATGTTTCTGGTTGTTTAAATGGCATAGGATCACTGTGTAAAAGGTGCATTGATGTTTGCAGGCAATGGCACATTTAAATTGAGAATCATTTAAAATTTGAGATGGGTATTGTACGACATAAAGCCACCTCCTAGGCCTGCACGGTTCGAAGCACTTAATGCCTGGGAGCATGCAGCTCATGTTTGGTTAAAGGGAAAAATATTAGGGGAGAGTCCAAAAAGACAGTGTATAGCTGTGCTGATGCCAGATGGGATGCAGACAATGGCAGTGGAGAACTGATATAGTAGAGGGAACCAGACTATACCCTGTATTTACGAGTTAAGAACCTAAGAAAGAGAAAGAAAAGAAAGGGAAGAAGAAGGAGGAAGAGACAGGAAACCCACAGAGTATAGGAAAAGACTGTGATAGTGATTCTAGCGATGATTTCTTTGATGGTTGCTTTCAACGCGTTTACCTCCATTTAATGTGGTCTAACCCGAGGGAATTAATGGTGCATTTGCCAGTCAAAACTCCGGATTAGCCACACCACCAGCAAATACTGGAGTCAATGTGAGTCAGAATCTGAAGGGAGAGAGTTCATGGATTAGTGCCCCTGGTAACTCCACTGTTCCCTATACACAGATGCACTTGCTGTTCTGGTCACTATTAGTCCTGCAGCTCCTTGTATAAACCTGAGTCAGCAGGAAACACAACACATACTTTCACAGCTCCTACTAGAGTATATATAACAGCTAATGCTCTGGTGGTCCCAGGAATATGAACTACTCCTTTAGTCCTGACTTAGGTGAATACCCCTTATGTTTCCACTACAGCATCAACCATGAATCAGACAAGATTTACTTGTGTAGAAGAGTCAGCTCAACGATTGCAAAATTTTGACATGTCTATTTGGAATTCACTTCAGAGTATTATCAACAGTATTCTTAGAGAAAGGGATGTATGTCATTACAACCCATACTTTTACAACGCATGCCATTACAATAAAACTTTTACAATGCAACATTCATTACAACATATTCCATTACAACCCATGCCTATATGCTATAAGTAGTGATGAATTGAAAAAGAAGCAGAAGCAACTGAAAGAGAAACTGATGGTGGCACAGATAAAAGCAACACAGAGAACAAGTCAGAGTCAACCGTATGCAGGGAATGTTGGTACTATGCAAGGTGTGTATCTGCAAGGAGCACCTATTATACAAGGTAGAAATGGGTTCCCGCAACAAGGTAGAGGCCATGGTGTTCAATTGACCCTAGTATTGGGATTGATGTGGCAACTCTGAAGCAATCGAATCCTTGTCATTATTTAAATTAGTTAGAACATTGGAATTGGGAATGTTGTCTTAATTCCACCAGAGTGATGAATGAGAACCAGGTTTAGAATTCACAGTCACAGAATGTACAGAGACTGAGAATGTAAAATTCTAATGTGCCTCAAGTGATGCAGGTTCCACAAGCCCTGATGCCACAGCACAATGCAAATGGTCCCCGATTAAATTCAAATCAAGTCCCAAATCTAAATGAGAATTTCTTCTAAAATCAGAGTGTTTCAGTAATTTCCTATGATTGATGTGCTTGAGTGCTACGGTTCTGATGAGTTATAATGATTGTGCCGGGGGTGGGGGTAAGGGGGTGATTTCATACTTGGATCAGCCATAGAGGTAGACCAAAGTGGTCCATTTGTAGAAGGTGTGGTGAATGGCTACCCCATATCATTCTTGATCAATACCCGCTCTACTATTAGAACATTTGAAGTTCCAAAAGCACCTATCCTTTGAGGAAAATCACCAGTTTGTGGTGTGTGATTCGAGAACTGTGAGCTAATGAGACATGATTTATTCTGCAAGTTAAATTGCACTATCTACTTTACTTCAAAAGGAATAGAATTCCAGACCTATGATGGAGATATAGGCATTAAACTGATGAGTCAAGGGCTAGAGGTTGGGTTGTATCAAGTAATGATATCTGAGGACTTACCACTGGACCTTTAAGTTCCAGACCCTGAGGTCTGGGCCTTTTCAGTGAAATATATGGCTCTCATTAAGGGAGCTAAGCCTGTTCACATAAAAGTAAAACCTAATGTTGAATACCCAAGAATCCCACAGTATAATCTGACCCCTGAATCAATTGCTGGGATTGCTTCAGTGAATTAGTCAATGATACAGCAAGGCATTTTGGGACGAGATAATGGGGAGTCCATGTAATTCACCCATTATATGCTTGCAGAAGCCTAACAATAAATGCCACATAGTGCAGGACCTGAGATATTTTTCAATATAGTTGTTTCCTGCTGTCCTGTGGTAATACATCCAGCTGTGGTTTTGTTTCAAAATCCATATGAGGCAGAGTGGTTCACTGTTAGCGATTTGGGTCAGCCCTTCTTCTCTATATCCTTGCATGAGTACAGCCAGTACTTCTTCACTTTCTGGTTCCAGAACTGTCTTTTAGCATGCAGGAGTTCCAAAAGCATATACAGAAAGCCCCTACATTTTTAATTAGATCATCAAAAAGAATCTTGAGGCCCTAGTCATGCCCTATAAATTAGCACTAGTGTAGTACACAGATGATTTACTAGTTGCATCAGATACACATGAAGCTCGTAAACAAGATACCATTGCATTTCTGAACCACATAGCTGAGAATGGACATAAAGTGAACCTGAGTAAGTTGCAGTCTTGTCAGAAGGAATTTTTGTAGCTCAACATCACAGTGAGGAAGGTGTCACAAGAAAGAATCTTAGCGGTTCTTAAAATGAATCTGCTAACCATCTAGAGAGAAGTCAGGATGTTTTTGGTAATGGTGGGCTACTGTTGCCAGTAGAAACCCAACTTTTCCCTAGTGGACAAAACCTTTTAGACACACAAGGATGTGTTGGATCTCATACCATGGGATAACAACTGCTGGATTGATTTCCTAGAGCTAAGAGAAAGTCTCTGTCATACTCGGTCATTGGAAATGCCTGATTACAATAAAGCTTTTACTCTTTTCTGCACTGAGAGGAAGGGATGTGCTCTATCAGTGCTTACACAAATGCACCGAAATGAGAGATGATCTGTGACTTACATTGCTAATACTCTTGATCCTGTAGCCGCAGGGCTGTCTAAGTGCCTTAAAGACGTTGCAGCAGTTGGTGTCAGCATAGAACGGTGTGAAAGTATTGTGATGGGACATCCCCTAACTGTTCTTTTGCCACATTCAGTTGATATTTTGTTGACATGTATCAGCACACAGCACTTGACAAACAGTTGCTTGACAAAATATGAAGAGATTATCCTTGCCGCAATTAATGTCACTATTACAAGATGTGCCTCTTTGAATCCTACCACCTTGATGCCTTTTTCGGAGAATGATGATGATGATGGAGAGTTTGAGCATGATTGTCTGGGGGTCACTGAACCAAACACCAAACCAAGACTAGATTTATGAGACAAACTACTAGTAGAAAATTATTACATACTCTTTTAACAGTGTGAATGACAACTACTGTTTATTTTCGGGGGCTAGTGTGTTTCTATGCTACTGCCTCAGTTGATTTTAGGCGTGGATGCTACAGCGTGTGTTTTCTCTGCCCTACCTGACCCCACGCTGTAGTTTGGACGCTGCTTGGAGCGCGGCCACCATCTTGGGGGGAATCAGGTTGGCACACTAGTGGTTAGCGTCCTACGACCTACTTCCTCTCCCTATATAACTCTAATGCCTCCGAGGACGTGCAGCGGATGAGTGCAGTGGGCGCTCCTTGCGCGCGCCGAAGGTGCGCCAAAGGTAAGCCCGTCTGCGCCCGTACGCGTCCCGGAGGTGCCGGGCTCGGCCACGCTAATGTATCCCTAACTTGCACCCCTGTTATCACACATAGATATGACTCTGTATTTCTTAACAGCCTAAGGGGAAATATTGGCTGCGACTGCCCGGAGCCCCTGTGCGACCCCTCTGCCGCTGTCTTAAACTGTGCGTTGTGCGGATGGGTGACTTTGACTGCATCCGTCAGTCAGGACACTGTACGTGCGGCTAATTCCCCTGATCTGGCGTCGATCAGGGGAAGCTCTCACTCCTGCATGCTACTTAACACTCGGTCCCTGGGCAAACATGCCCTGGATCTTTTTAATCTTTTAACTGAGTGTAAGCGGGCATGCCTTTTTCTGACAGAGACCTGGCTTGGCGACTCTTCTAGCCCTGATATCGCTACCACTCTTCCCTTGAACTACTATATGGTGAGGAAAGATCAAGCTGTAGGTAGGGGAGGGGGAGTTCCCATTGTGGTAGACAGGCGATACTCTTGCTCAGTGGTTGAGACAGAGGACATCTCAGGGGTGGAGTCACTTGTTTTTTGTCTCTCTTTCTCCCCCCACCACTCGTGTGCTGGTCTGTTGCTGTACAGGCCACCCGGCCACTCTAGCACTTTTTATGATGACCTTCATATGGCCATGTCCCCATTGATCATGAAATTTAAGCATTGTTTACTTCTAGGGGATTTTAACATCCATATGGATGATGCAGAGGCAGCGGATTCCTTGAAACTTCGGGATGTAACTAGCACATTTGGCCTATTACCGTATATTTTTTCTGCGACTCATAATAAAGGTTACATTTTGGACCAAATATACTCTTCTATTCCCATTATCTCTCTCCCTCCGTTACCCTTGGTCTGGTCGGATCACTACTTATTGAACTTTGACATATCGGGCATTTCTAAAGCAGCCAGTGGTGGCGCAGACTCACAGTCTACGGCCTTTCGCCCTTATCACCGGGTCACGGCTGATATGTTGGAGCAATCTCTTGCTACGCATCCTTGCCAGCTCAAGGGTGAGCTGGTGAATGACCTAGCCCTTTTTCAGTCATGGCTTACACAGCGCCTTGATGAGTTAGCACCCATCCCCACTCAGTCTAAATCTGTCTAACATACATCGGCTCCCTGGTTCACCCCTGCGCTCCATGAGACCAGAAGGAGTTGCAAGAAAGCCGAACGAACGTGGCGCAAATGCTACAATGCTTCATCTAAAGTGACTTACAAAGATCTCATTAAAGGCTATCATAGGGCTATCATTGCAGAGAAGAAACTGTACTTCTCTAGAAGAATTGACGCGGCGGGTAACATTAGCAAAGAAATGTTTAAAATTGTCAAGGAGTTTACATCCCCTTCCTCCTTAATCCCAAAATCCTCCCCCTCAGAATCCTGGGTCAAGCAATTGGCTAGTTTCTTTACCAACAAGATTCTAAGCACCCAGGCCTCTTTTTTGCCTACTGTTTCTACAAGTGATCCTGGCTCAAATCCTTCTGTAATGTGTTCCCTCCCTGAAAATCATATGCTCTTAACTTTTCCCCCTCTATCTCCCCAAATGTCACTGGATCTGCTATTAAAATTAAAATCCGGGTCACCGTCTGATCCTTGCCCTGCTAAAATCCTGTCTAAAATGGCACATGTTATCAACCCTATTGTTAACCCGCTCCTCAATGCCTCTCTCGAAACTGGCACCGTCCCTAGAGTATGGAAAAAGGCGCACATCGTTCCACTGCTAAAAAGACCTAATTAGGACCCCTTAGAGCACTCTAACTATAGACCGATCTCGCTGCTCCCTGCTTTGGCTAAAATTGTGGAAAAGCACGTTCACTCCACTCTGTCCAACTTCCTTGAAACCCGAGATATCCTGCACCATACTCAGTTCGGTTTCCGCTCAAATTTGAGCACTGAGACTGTGTCATTGGAAGTCACAGAGTCTATTAAGGAGGTGTAGGATAGTGGAGGGAAGGTGATGTTGGTGCTTTTGGATTTTTCGGCGGCCTTTGATACCGTCCCTCACGGTCGTCTTCTCTCAAGACTCCAGGAGATCGGACTGAGAGGGACAGTATTCAATTGGTTTGTGTCTTTTCTGTCTGGCCGCCAACAAGCGATCTGGGCACCTTCCTTTTCGGCTACTGTTCCCCCGTTGGATGTGGGAGTTCCACAGGGTTCGGTATTGAGCCCCACTCTTTTTAATATTTATCTGTCTCCCCTGGCTGACCTGGTGGAATCTCATGGAGCCCGAATTGTGTCCTATGCCGACGATACGCAGCTTCTCTTCACCTGGGACAAGAACACTGAGTTAGCCGGTAATTCCATCAGGAGCTGTCTTGAGGCCGTCTTTTCTTGGTTTCAACAGAACCAGCTAAGATGCAACTCGGATAAGTCCGAGATTATTTTCTTTGGCTGCCCCCTGATGCCCATTGGAAATCCTAGTGGCCTGCTGATATGCATCCTCCATCATCAGCCACCTCATTGGCGAAGAATCTGGGTGTAAAAATTGATAACGGCTTAACCCTCAGATTCTTAATTTAGTCGGCCAGTGTTTTGCCCTGTTACGAACGCTTAGGAAATTCCTTCCCTTTCTCTCCCATAGCCACAGGAGAATTACGGTTCAGGCATTGATCGGCTCTCGGCTTGATTACGCCAATGTACTCTATTTGGGCCTTCCGGATTACCTTCTTGCACGCCTCCAATCAGCTCAGAACTCGGTGGCCAGGGCCATTTTTGGCATCAGCTGTAGGGCACATACCTCAGCTCTTCTGAACTCGCTACATTGGCTGCCGGTGCGGAAACGTATCCATTTTAAGACTCTCACCATGGCCTTTAAATCCTTGCATGGTATTGGTGCTGTCTACTTAAGGAAAAGAGTCCAGTTCTATTTTCCCTCTAGATCTCTTCGCTCGGCCTCGCAAGCATTGGCTATTGTCCCAGCCACCAAACGTGCGTGCATTGGTGGTCGTTCATACAGATTGCTGGCCCCTCAACTCTGGAACAAACTTCCCCTTTCCCTTAGGAAACTAGATAATCTGATGTCCTTTAGGAAAGGACTAAAGACTTGGCTTTTTGGCCTATAGTCTGTCTGCGTTTCTCTGGCCACTCCTCTACAGATCTGTATAGCGCCGGGACACTCTGCCTGAGTAGCCGAGCGCTTTATAAGACACCCAATAACATAACATAACATAACATTACTGTTCGTGAACGGGTCATGTTTGAGAGACAATGAAGGAAATGTGAGAGCTGCCTACTCAGTCTGTACAGTATCAGGGGTAATTAAAGCCTCCTGGCTTCGATGGGTGTCCCCTGTACAATGGGCTGAACTAATCGCTCTCACTAGAGCTTGCTGTGTCTTTGAGTCAGTATAACGTTGATGTCGTTAATGACTTTGGGGAGTTATGGTCACAAAGAAGATTTATGACATAATCTGGATCGCCAATCCTCAACGGAGAACATGTCATAAAATTACTTGAAGCACTGGAGCTGCCCACAAACATTGCAGTTGTGAAGTGTCCCCCTCTCTGTAGTGGTAAAGATTATGTGACAGTAGGCAACTGTTACACTGATGAGGTTGCACAATACTTTGCTCGCGGGTCATGAGCATGCAATGGTGAATACATGACTGAAGCACACACAACTAAAGGGGAAGAGGAAGAACTCCTACATTAGCCTCCCCTACAAATATCCAAACACACAAAAGAGAAGTACGAGTATTTGAAATCACGCTGTTATAATTGGTTACAAGTTAGCAAGCCTTATGATGAAGCATGCCACAATTTGTGGGTGAGGCATTTTTAAACAATACAATGTGTGCCACCAAGTATAACAGTGTGATTTCAAATACTCCTACTTCTCTTTTGTGTGTTTGAATACATTAATGAACTTGTAGGTGAGACCAACTTTAACCTTTTGTTGTCAACAACTGATACTTGGGAGGAAGTGAAGAGATTGCAGGAAGAAGTGTCAGAGGTAGAACAGCAGGTTTGGATCAGAGCATAATGTATGAATAGAAATAGAGATGATGATATATGGGTTTCTGTAGATTGAAGACCAGTTTTACCAGACAGCATGTTTTTGCATTTTTTCCCCAATGGCAAGACATTTTCATGGACTAGTACGTATTGGGAGGGATGCCATGGATAGGTTGTTTAGACAGCATTGGTTTAGTCCACCATTTAGATTGGTGACTGAAAAATAGTGCAACAGGTGTGTTGTGTGTCAACAGATGAATATAGGCAAAATAACTCCAATGGCATTGAGTCATATAGGAAGATCAGGAGAGTCATTCAACTGGATGCTCATGGATTTTATCAAAATGCCTGTGCACAACTGGCTGAGATATGCCCTAGTGATTGTGTACTACTTCTTGCGTTGGGTGGAGGCATACCCGACCAGAAGAAATTACAGTCTCACAGTAGCTAAGTTATTGTTAAGGGGGTTGATACCTAAGTTGTGTTTCCTGACTTCGCTGGAGTCAGACAGAGAGACTCATTTCAATGAGGTCCTGAAAATGTTGTGTGTAGCACTACAAGTGGAACTGAGATTACATAGCAGTTATTAGCCAGAAGCTACAGGAATTGTGAAGCAGATGAAGGGAATGTTGAAAGCCAGATTGTCCAAACCATGTGCATCAACATCTCTGAAGTAGCCAGGCGTTTTGCCTTTTGTGTCTATGGGTCTTGGTAATGTTCCTGACAGAAAAACATGATTATCGCCACACAAGATTATCATGGGAAAGCAACGAGACTACCTGCAGTGCTAGCAAATGCACTTGTGAACATTACAGATGACATGATTTTTGACTATTGCAAGGGACTAGCTGATAGGGTCCATTCCGTGTCCTGCCAGGTTGAAGCTGTTGCCACCTCTCTAAGTCTGGATCAGTGCCAAGACCTCAGTCCTGGCAACTGGGGTTTTGTGAAGAAACATGTTTGGAAATTGTGTCTGGAGCCTAGATGGCATGTACCATGCCAGGTCATCCAAGTGATGAATACAGCTATTAGGCTTGGGGGTCTCCCTAACTGGATTTATGCAGCCGACACTCATATAGTTGAGTGTCCTCTTGATGATGTGACAGTGCCTCTTCATGAAGTGGAACTCACAACGGAGTCAGCAAAAAGAGAGTGCACAGAGTACTGAGATTCGGCAAAAGCCTGTGACAGTCCATCCTCTGTCTGAGAGGGGTCTAGGTGAACTGACAGTTAAAAAGTCTTGGCCTGAACTGTTACCCGTGCCAGACTCAGACTGCCTAGTGCTGTGTCATGCTGGATAGAGACTGAGGACCGTTGGCTGAGAAGGCAAGAATATGAGAGATTAAGATTGTCTACATAACAAGAACTGAGTACTGTTCCCGGAGGATACTGAGGATTCTGGCCTGATTGACTGCGAAAGTGAACAACCTGCACTCAGGAGATCTAAAAGAGCTAGAATGCCATGTCGGAGGTACCCTTCCACGAATAGACATACTTAGCAGCAAATAACGATGAGAGGAGAGAATGTTATTCAGAGAATAACAGTAAGATTACAGGTGATTTTCCATAAATCTGTGTTCATTGTTGAATTGTGTTGAATTATAAGAGACTATTAAATGAACTTTGTTAAAAGAACTAAGAAGATCACCTAGGCCCGAGGCTGCTGAAGGAGCATAAGGGTGACAATTAGAAGAACACATAGTGGGGCTAAGGAAGGCGTATGAAGACCTTGTAAATAACTTAATCACATGATTTATGGACTTTGCCTTCTGCATAAGTAATAGCGCACATGAGAAATTAATGTGATGCAAACCTTACTAAATGGTCTGATTCTATAGAAATAATTGAAACTAATAAAACAAATATACAAAGATATATATTAGTAGGGATGTTGTTTTTCGTTGTTGTAGTATTAATTGTTATCCTTGTAGGATTTTCTTCACCTACATTTCCCACAGTAGCAGAGCTAAAGCATAGTGTTACATCTAAGACCCTGCATCCTACAGGTAATAGTTTGCATGCACTAGATTATAAAGCTTTGCAGGTAGATACTTCTAAAAGAGATTATTCTTCAAATGCCTATTTTAATTTTCTTAATGAATATGTTGACACTATTGATGCAAAGACAGTTATGTCTATATGCAGTGACATGCGTCAGCTGCAGAGGGAATTACCTACCACCATATTCTTCTTATATATGGTGTTACCTATATGTTAGACCTGTCTGGCCTTTTGCGTAGCCCCTCCTATTATTTATTTATTTTTTCCCCTTTTTGCCCCTCATTTCCTTACTATCTTTTCGGTCTACTAGATTTTTATGGTGTTGGCCTGGGGGATAGTTGTTCTTGTGCCCTCATGATTTTTCATCTGAGGCCTAGGCGCCTTCCTGACAGGATTTTTTCTGACATACAAAATGGTGGCTATTAACTGCCACAACTGCCACCACTGGGACTGGGTTCATAGGGCACAATAGGATTCTTCTAGAACCTTCCGGTCCCTTCTGGACCTTTTGAGGTCTGCCTATAAAAAGGCTGGTATGTGGGCGGCCATGTTGTGATGACCATAGAACCCGAGGAGTGAGGCTGTGACCTGGGGAGGGTGGCGCACAATTAGTAATTAGTTACCTTTAAGGCTGACACTTACCACTTGAGGATGCTCCCCCCTGAGTCCCTTTGACTGAGCCCCAGTGTGGTTCATTACCCCTGAGGGAAGTGGCCCTTCAAGCTCCTGCTGGCCCCCCTCTGGTCCTTCCTGAACATTCCTCTAACCCCCCTTGATAAGGCTCCAAAAGACTGACTTACCAGCCTTGTGAGTAGCGCAGCGCGAATCCACGAGGTGCCCTGAGCAGCTGTAGTCGAGGAGGAGCCCCTGGGACCCCGCGCAGGTCTGAGGAGGTACATCGCCCCTGGAGAAGTGTTGTGAATAGCACCAGCTGAGGCGGGAGACACCGCTCTCTCACGCAAGCCCCGAGGCGCGGAGTTCTTGAATAGGCGGCGCCGGACGGAGACACTGCCCCTTCGCGCCTGCTCTCTAGCGCGGCTGCCCAAGGAGTGAGGTGGGAAGCGCAGGAGATAGCGTGTGCAGCGGCGCCCAGCGGAGACACTGCTCCGTGGCGCCTGTGTGGAGGCGCGGCTACCAAGAGATGAAATGGGCAGCGTAGGAGGCAGCGAGGGAGGCGGCGCCCGCGGGGACACCGCCCATCGCGCCTGAGAAGAAGCGCGACCACTCGTGGGGAGAGAGTGGACGCGAGTGGCAATTCGAGGCCACTGGTGCCTCGAGGAGGCCTTCCTTAGTTGTGGGGCTGCTGGGCATGAGGCCTGGCCTGTGAAAGAGGCATCGACTTGAAGAGAGAAGCTCTGGCTGCTGTGGTTACCGCTTCTGGTCCCAAGTAAGGTGGAGAAGGGAGGGGCTGTTAATTCACTGGGCAACCCCCGTGTGACACCAAGGAGGGGTGGTGCTCCAAAGTCAGCCAGTATTTGGTTAACTGAGAAACTGAAGGAGAGGAGATTGAGACTAAGGTCTATTGACCCTGCAAAGTGAGGAAACAGTGTGAATAAAGAGAGCAACTGCCCAGTGACGTTTACTTTAACCCCTGTGTGCCACCAAGAGTGGGAATTATGCTAAAGATCTGTATTCTCTTTCAGAGGCGGGAGGAGGGAAAGTAGCTCTGGGCTTGCTTGACCAAAGTATTTAGGCTGTACAAATAAGCTGTGTTGTGCACTGAACCTGTCCATTGGAACCCTAAAAATAGTCACCTGTTCTAAGGGAGGGAGTGTCACCCTTTGGGTGCCAAGGTGCCAATTTAAGTGTATAAGCCTGAAGATTTTCAACTGAAGTGAATGTTTAATGTAACATCAAAAGTACAATATTAAGCTAAGTAAGAGGAAGAGTTTACATGATAAAGAAGTGTGACCCTTAATTTGTATTGTAAAAGTGACTTTGAAACAACAAATGAACCTAAGAAAATAAGTAACTGACAACAAGAGAAAATATAAAGCTTTTTCTACTTTTATAAAAAATTAAGGTGTAGTGTCATTTTTGAGTGGAATTGCATTGAGTTACCGCTGGGTGGTGTGCAACCTTTACACATGTGCCTCTATTTATTGACTGTCTTACCCTAGGCCAGGCTACCCCAGGTGATCTGACAACTCTAGGTCCAACATATTGGTGTCTAGCGGTGGGATGAAAACTGTGGTTGCGACTACTCTGCAGTAACTAAGTGTAATCCACTAACCTACACCTGGAGTTTTCTCCTGGCGGACTTCCTAATGTTTACTTTTGCTTTTTCCAAATTTATTCCTGGTGGTGGGGTGGAGGTAGCTTCAGGTTACCCTTATAACTCTATTCTTTTTGTGTGTTGACCTTGAATTGCCTTTAGCAAAATGGAATTTGCACTGGAAGAACTAGACACTTATTCTGTGGCCCAGCTAAAGGACTTCTGTCAACAAATGGGGGTGTTCTTTAAGCGTGGTGCCAAGAAGGGGGAACTCCAGACCAGTTTGAGGGCTTGGGTGGAAGCACACAGAGAAGGGAAGGAGGAGGATGAGGGGACGGACTGGGACACGGTCATAGGGGTAGAGGGATTGTTCCATCCAGAGGTGGGAAACCTACTCCCTGGACCAATAACCTACTCTAGGAGGGGCATTAGTGTCTCCGGAGGGAGCTTGACCGAAGCGGAACTCACAGACAGGAGGGAAAAGAGGCAACTGAAATGGGAGTTTGCCAAGCTCGAACAGGAGAAGGAAGAGCGGAGGATGACTCACAAATTCAAACTAAAAGAGATAGAACTCCAGGCCCTGCAACTAGGACCCTCTCCTACTCCAAATGGTGGCAGCGAATCTAGAGAACCAACCAGGGAGTCCAGACCCTACTTGCCTAAGGACATAGTTGCCAGCTATAGTCAGGGGGATGATATAGCCAAATGGCTGGCTGCCTATGAGGTCTCCTTAAGAGCCCATGGGATCCAGGAAAAGCACTGGGGGTGGGTTATATAAGTATATGCCTCCTACTGGTCGAGACACCTTGTTAGCCTTAGAACCAGAGGAGCAGACCAACTACCCCACCATGAAGCTAGCATTGATCAGGAAGTTTGGGCTAACCCCAGAAAAGTATCGCCAAAAGTTCAGGGGGAGCCACAAGTTAAGCACCCAGAACTGGGTGGATTTCCTGGATTATGCGAGGAAGGCATTGGAGGGCTGGGTACAGGGCAGTGAGGTGAAGGATTATGAGGAGTTGTATGATCTTTTTTTGAAAGAGCATCTACTCGAGAAATGTTTTCCCGAGCTGTGCCAACACCTGGTGGACAGCAAGCTGACCAACCCCCGGAAGCTTGCAGAGGAGGCGGACATCTGGGCAAGTACCCCGGTGTCCTCAAAGGGGACTGGAGGGGATTCCCAAAAGGCCGGACAGGGCGCCCCTCAGAAGAAGGAGGAGGGAGATAAAAAGTGGGAGTTCTCTAAAGGTCCCCAAAACAGTTTCCAGGGAAAGGGAACAGGTTTCACCCCTAAGGCAAACCCGCCCAGAAACCCTCATCCTGGCCAAAGCCAGCAGCCAAGGGTTGTCCACTGCTTTGAGTGTGGTGGTGTTGGACATTATAAGGGAGATGTCAGATGCCCAAAGAGACCACCCCCTCCCACCGGAGGAAAAGCCCCGGGAGTAGCTAGTGTAGCGCTCGGGGAGGAGTTGCCCTTGGATAAGGGGGGTGAGTGGGCGGGTGTCACCTTAGTGTCCCTGGGAGATCGGGAGATGGTTCCTAAGATCCAGGTGCCCCCAAATACTACCAAGTATGGGCAATGGATCACCATCAATGGCCAGAGAGGGGAGGCTCTGAGAGATACAGGAGCCAGTATGACTATGGTGAGAAGTCAACTGGTGTCTCCAGAGCAGGTGATTCCCAATGTACTCCACCCCGCCGCGATGGCTGACGGCAGAATGGGCCACTACCCCGTAGCCGAGGTTCCCTTTGAGTGCGAAGGGGTTGCAGGTTCACTTCGAGTTGCCGTGAGCCCTGCCGTGCCAGTTGATTGTCTGCTGGGGAATGACATGGAGCACAATGCTTGGAGAGAGGTGGAATACCGGACGCATTCAGCGATGCTGGGTACACCTGACTGGGCCTGTGTAAGCACAAGGTCTGCGACTGCCCGGAGAGGGAGTTCGCCTGGGTTGGAGCCTGGAACAATGGCCCTACCCGCTGCCAAAAAGGGACAGAACCGAAGACAGGGGAAGCCTGCTTCGGCTTCCACACCCCACGAGACAGATCGGCCACCTGCGGTGGTGGACCAGGAGTCCGTGGAGGGGAAGTAGTTTCTATGGAGGACCTGCCCATCCCTGCTGAGTGGCATGTGGAGGGAGGGCCTACCAGAGAAGAATTCTGTAAGGGCCAGAAGGAGTGCCCTACCCTTGAGGGACTGAGGCGACAGGCTGAAGCCCAGGCAGCAGGGGACGTTGCAGGACACTACCACATTTACTGGGAGGATGGACTCCTCTACAGTGAACCCAAGGTACCCTTACCTGGTTCATCAAGGTCCTTGGTAGTACCGCAACGATACCGAGCCTTTCTGCTGGAATTGGCTCACGAAATACCCTTGGCAGGACACTTAGGTCAGGATAAGACCTTTGCTCGGCTTGTCCCCCACTTTTACTGGCCTCAGATGAAAGTGGCGTCTAACACCTACTGTCGGACATGTGTATCCTGCCAAGCCAGTGGGAAAACAGGGGTGAAGCTGAAAGCTCCTCTGACACCACTTCCTGTCGTTAGCACCCCCTTTGAAAGGGTGGCATCGACATTGTAGGGCCATTGGATCCACCAACAACAGCTGGTCACAGGTTTATCCTGGTTCTGGTGGATCATGCCACACGGTACCCAGAGGCAATTCCTCTGAGGACTGTCACTGCACCTGTGGTGGCTAAGGCCCTAATGGGGATCTTTACCCGAGTGGGTTTCCCCAAAGAAATTGTGTCCGACAGGGGGACCAACTTTATGTCAGCATACATGCGGGCAATGTGGAAGGAGTGTGGAGTGACCTACCGGTTCACCACTCCCTATCACCCCCAGTCAAATGGACTGGTAGAAAGGTTCAACAAGACCTTGAAGGGCATGATCAGAATTCTGCCTGAAAGCCTGCGGAGGAAGTGGGACGTCCTCCTACCCTGTTTGCTATTTTCCTACAGGGAAGTGCCACAGAAGGGAGTGGGCTTCAGCCCCTTTGAGCTTCTGTATGGGCACCCTGTACGCGGTCCTCTCAGCCTGGTGAAGGATGGATGGGAGAAGTCTCCCAGGAAACCCCCCCAGGATGTGGTGAGCTACATGCTGGCCTTCAGGAGCCAAATGGCGAAGTTGTGGAAGCAAGCTTCTGACAACTTGGAGGCCAGCCAGGCAGTAATGAAGGAGTGGTATGACCACAACGCTCACCCGGTGGAGTTGGAGCCTGGCCAGAAAGTGTGGGTGATGGAGCCTGGAGAGCTAAGTGCCCTCCAGGATCGCTGGTCAGGCCCCTTTGAGGTGTTAGAAAAGAAGGGTAAGGCCACATACCTGGTGGACCTTAAGACCCCTCGACAGCCCCTACGGGTGCTACATGCTAACCGACTCAAACCCCACCATGAGAGGCCCGAGGTCATCTTAATGATGGTGACCGATGGGGGAGAGGAAGCGGAAAGCGAACCTCTCCCAGACTTGTTCTCGTCTCAGGAAAAGGATGGGTCAGCGGACGGAGTGATTCTCTCTCCAACCCTAACTCCTGAACAGCGGGAGGACTGCCGCCAGATACTGGAGCAGTACTCTACGTTGTTCTCCCTTGTCCCGGGAAGGACTCACCTGTGTACCCATGATGTGGACACAAGGGACAGCCCACCAGTGAAGTCAAAGACCTACCGGCTGTCCGACAAGGTGAAGGCTAGCATCCATGGTGAGGTTACCAAGATGCTGGAGCTAGGAGTTATAGAACCTTCCAGCAGCCCCTGGTCCGCTCCACCAGGCACCACTCCAGAACTGAGGTTCTGTGTGGATTACCGGGGACTGAACTCAGTTACCAAAACTGATGCTCATCGAATCCCTAGGGCGGATGAATTAATTGACCGGCTAGGAGCTGCCCAATATCTCAGTACCTTTGACCTAACTTCAGGGTACTGGCAGATCTCCTTGACAGATGGAGCAAAGGAAAGGTCAGCCTTCTCCATGCCTGAGGGACACTTCCAATTTTGTGTAATGCCCTTTGGGCTCAAAAATGCCCCTGCCACATTTCAGCGACTGGTGAACCAGGTCCTCACCGGGAATGGAGGGTTTCTCCGCTGCTTATCTGGAAGACATTGCTGTCTTCAGCAGCAGTTGGGAGGACCATTTGCAACATTTGCAAGCTGTTCTCCAGGCCCTGAAGCAAGCTGGATTGACAATCAAGGCCAGCAAATGTCAGATTGGGCAGGGATCGGTTGTGTACCTAGGCCACTTGGTGGGTAGGGGAGCAGTGCAGCCCCTCCAGGCAGAGATTGAGGCCATCATGGCCTGGGAACCCCCAAGACACAGACTGAGGTCCGAGCCTTCCTGGGCCTCACAGGTTACTACCGTCGCTTTGTGAAGGGGTATGGCACTATTGTAGCGCCCCTCACAGAGCTTACCTCAAAGAAACATCCTCGACGGGTAGTTTGGACAGAGGCTTGTCAGCAAGCCTTTGAAAAGTTGAAGCAGGCAATGTGTGCGGCACCGGTCCTGAAGGCCCCCGACTTCTCCAAGGAGTTCATTGTCCAGACAGATGCATCAGAACATGGCATTGGGGCAGTGTTATCGCAACTCAATGAAGAGGGTCTGGATCAACCTGTAGTTTTCCTGTCCAGGAGACTGCTTCCCCGGGAACAGAGGTGGAGTGCAATTGAGAGGGAAGCTTTTGCGGTGGTGTTGGCTCTGAAGAAGCTGCGGCCCTACCTGTTTGGCTCGCACTTCCTGGTTCAGACTGACCACTGACCCCTTCGTTGGCTGATGCAGATGAAGGGGGAGAATCACAAGTTGCTGAGATGGTCCATCTCCTTACAGGGAATGGACTTCCGGGTGGAACATCGGCCTGGAGTGGACCACGCCAATGCAGACGGTCTCTCTAGGTATTTCCGCCTTAGTGATGAGGACTCCCAAGGGGTTGGGTAGCTCTCCCCACTTTCAGCTGGGGGGGGGGGGACGCGTGTTAGACCTGTCTGGCCTTTTGCGTAGCCCCTCCTATTATTTATTTATTTCGTCCCCTTTTTGCCCCTCATTTCCTTACTATCTTTTCAGGTCTACTAGATTTTTATGGTGTTGGCCTGGGGGATAGTTGTTCTTGTGCCCTAATGATTTTTCACCTGAGGCCTAGACGCCTTCCTGACAGGATTTTTTCTGACATACAAAATGGTGGCTATTAACTGCCACAACTGCCACCACTGGGACTGGGTCCATAGGGCACAATAGGATTCTTCTAGAACCTTCCGGTCCCTTCTGGACCTTTTGAGGTCAGCCTATAAAATGGCTGGTGTGTGGGCGGCCATGTTGTGATGACCATAGAACCCGAGGAGTGAGGCTGTGACCTGGGGAGGGTGGCGCACAATTAGTAATTAGTTACCTTTAAGGCTGACACTTACCACTTGAGGATGCTCCCCCCTGAGTCCCTTTGACTGAGCCCCGGTGTGGTTCATTACCCCTGAGGGAAGTGGCCCTTCAAGCTCCTGCTGGCCCCACTCTGGTCCTTCCTGAACATTCCTCTAACCCCCCTTGATAAGGCTCCAAAAGACTGACTTACCAGCCTTGTGAGTAGCGCAGCGCGAATCCACGAGGTGCCCTGAGCAGCTGTAGTCGAGGAGGAGCCCCTGGGACCCCGCGCAGGTCTGAGGAGGTACATCGCCCCTGGAGAAGTGTTGTGAATAGCGCCAGCTGAGGCGGGAGACACCGCTCTCTTGCGCAAGCCCCGAGGCGCGGAGTTCGTGAATAGGCGGCGCCGGACGGAGACACTGCTCCTTCGCGCCTGCTCTCCAGCGCGGCTGCCCAAGGAGTGAGGTGGGAAGCGCAGGAGAAAGCGTGTGCAGCGGCGCCCAGCGGAGACACTGCTCCGTGGCGCCTGTGTGGAGGCGCGGCTACCAAGAGATGAGGTGGGCGGCGTAGGAGGCAGCGAGGGAGGCGGCGCCCGCGGGGACACCGCCCATCGCGCCTGAGAAGAAGCGCGACCACTCGTGGGGAGAGAGTGGACGCGAGTGGCAATTCGAGGCCACTGGTGCCTCGAGGAGGCCTTCCTTAGTTGTGGGGCTGCTGGGCATGAGGCCTGGCCTGTGAAAGAGGCATCGACTTGAAGAGAGAAGCTCTGGCTGCTGTGGTTACCGCTTCTGGTCCCAAGTAAGGTGGAGAAGGGAGGGGCTGTTAATTCACTGGGCAACCCCCGTGTGACACCAAGGAGGGGTGGTGCTCCAAAGTCAGCCAGTATTTGGTTAACTGAGAAACTGAAGGAGAGGAGATTGAGACTAAGGTCTATTGACCCTGTAAAGTGAGGAAACAGTGTGAATAAAGAGGGCAACTGCCCAGTGACGTTTACTTTAACCCCTGTGTGCCGCCAAGAGTGGGAATTATGCTAAAGATCTGTATTCTCTTTCAGAGGCGGGAGGAGGGAAAGTAGCTCTGGGCTTGCTTGACCAAAGTATTTAGGCTGTACAAAAATGAGCTGTGTTGTGCACTGAACCTGTCCATTGGAACCCTAAAAATAGTCACCTGTTCTAAGGGAGGGAGTGTCACCCTTTGGGTGCCAAGGTGCCAATTTAAGTGTATAGCTTTGTGCATTTGCTTAAATTTATTATAGAAAAATCAAATGTGATAACAAGCAATGTCAGTTAATCACAATGCATGAGCCATATCATTTGGTAAATAAAAGTGCCCCAAGAAAGGAAGGGGAGTGGGATAGCGTGATGCTGTGAAGGAAAAGGACAGTGAGGGAATAGAGTTGGTGACAAATTATATATTGCAAAGTTAATTCAGAATGCAATACGGTTTCATGGCTTCAGATCCCTGAGCCGAAGAATTGGGAGATTATAACATATCCCAAAGGTTTTGAACTATTTCTGTTGACACCGAAGTATTCAAAATAATGGGGGAGTGTCAACCGAACAAGATATGGAAGTAGCCGTCGACGTTTCGATCCCACGCTACACTTGGAGGCGTGTATATAGCCTTACATCGGGGTCTTCATCAGGACAGGGTAATCAGCAAGGGAGCACTACAATATCTAGAAATATAAAAACAATATGGTGTAAATCGCCGACAGTCAATGTCAAGTTACCGTAGTGAGCGGTAAACACATAACTAACACTGTTACCATGGCTATATAGAGGCAAAATTTTTTTTGCAAGTTTTATGAATTATACATTTAGAAAAACATGAGCACGAAAAATCAAAGCTTGAGTACACATTTCAAATTATTCTGTACAACCCGTAATTGGTATCTAGCTTTAAAAATGATTTAGTGTATACAGGCTAACACACACAAACACAAGATTCCTGACTCGGCCAGGGAAAACCAATTAGTTCAATGGGAATTACTGATCCCGTTAGGGTCACAAGGCTTATCGTGTTTGAGATGCTATGCCAAAGGTGACGTTTAGGCTTCATTAGGATAGGCTAGGGATGTAACGAGTGGGTAAAACAATCTAGATTTACTGTTGGAAAAATAACGGAGAGGCATGGAGGACTCAGATCACTAGAAAAGTTAAGGCAAAGAGAACATACCTGCTCAGATTGAGCAAGTTGCATGGCTATGTCCACATTATTCACGCTGGATGATCAAGCTGGATCTGTGGGCAGGGGGACGAGTATTAATAGACCAAACAACCCTTCACAGATGAATTGCGACATTATGTAGAGATTGGGGCTTACCTATACAGCCCACAAAGGTTAGGAGTATCCTGCTCCTATAATATCTCCGCAACGGCGGTGCGTCACTAAGGGTCACATCAGATATGCCGCATCTGTAAATAGTGAACCATGAGGGGGAAGTTAAAGACCACATCACTGGTATGTTGGCTAAGGCCTAGGGAGAGGGATTGGTCTCACCTTGTCTTAGAATTCACGGAGTTATAAATCAAAGCCTTTCCGCGGTTACTGACTGCAGAAGATAAGCGTGGCTGGTTGGGGAGGTTTAATCACGTTGCTTGAACACACTGGATCTGTGGGCGGGTGGGCAAGTGTTAATGAATCAATCATCAATTCGACCGTAAATACATTCCAAACATCATGTGGGGATCGGGCTTACCTATATAGCCCGTGAGGGTTCGAAGTATACTATTTCATAGACTTATCACATGTCTCGGCGGAGCGTCGTTAAAGATCGCATCACAAATGCCGCATCTGTGAATTGTAAGACAAGAGAGGGAGAGGTGGTGGATTATGGCCAACTCAATGGAAATTTGTAGGCTGGGAAACGTCTGAGGAGAGGGATTAATCTTACGTTGTCTAAACGAACACGGAGCTCTAAACTGCAGCCTTCCCGCGGTTGCTGACTGCAAGCGAGTGGGCGTGGCCTGTGGGGAGGTTTATAAAGATAAAGGGAGGACAATAAGTCGGGAGCGTTGCTAATAGCAACATGAGGCTCCGAAGGCTGTTCCGGGTCTGTCGCAGAGACAGAAGAGGGACACTGAGTCCAGAGCGTTGCTGATAGCAACCTGATGCTTAGAGGGCTTTAGGGAGTGAGCAACGGCATTAGCCGCGATATGCGTATGAGAATTGCACAAGTGTCCGGGACAGGTACTGAGTACACTACGTCATGGATATGAATAAGGCCAAATTATTAAAAGAGGTCGCAGCGCAGTAAACTTATGGATACCTGTGGCATCAGTAGAAATTATACATTCTTCAAGTAATGGAAATGATGCACCTCTCAGACACGAGAGTGAAGATCTCTTCCTATACATCTGACATCGGATTGCATGTTGTAAAATAATTTTGTGAAAGGTAAAATGTTAAGAGTTACTAATCGTACATTCATCACTGTGCAATAAATACGTATTCGGGTGTCATTAGACTCAATACAAGTACAGTACAAGATACGTTATACGTTCGTGAAGAGATGCACCTCTCAAACACGAGGGTGAAGATCTCTTTCTATACCTCTGACATAGGATTCCATTCAGTGCAACAATGTATAAATTGTGCAGTCTGTCTCGGGGGGTGGTCGACAGACGTGACTCTTGCACATATTATGTCTGATGCTCAAAACAATTACTCAGCTCAGTTAATCCATACTTAGGACCTCTCGCACAGGAGGGTCAAAAGGGATTAGTTAGCATACCGTTTAGGGGGGTGACATCATGTGTCTATGGTACAGATAGCAGACATATTCGGATAGCAGACATATTCATATGTTAGCGACCAAAGCTAGCTAATTGGGCATGGCTACTCTCTGACTCATTTAGGCCATTTCGGATAGTGTCCAAAATGGTCATCCATTTGGATTCTCTCAGAGTTAGGATACGTGCAATGTCCCCACCCCTGGGGCCCAGATTGATTTTCTCTAGAACTAGCCATTGTAAGGTCTCTGGGGTGTGACCTTTCAGAGTGCAATGATCTACTAGGGGGGCACCCTGTACTTTGCACCTGATCCTGCTGCCGTGTTGTAAAATACGGGCTTTAACCTTTCGCTGGGTCTGGCCTACATACGCCAAATCGCAGGGACACTTAATCCAGTAAATTACATTCGAGGAGTTACAGTTAGTATGTGACTTCAATGTATAAGTTTTGCCTCTGTACGTCAAATCTTTGGTTTGGATTGTAGTTGCGCATGCCGTGCATGACCCACATCTAGTGTGTCCCACAACTGGAGGAAGATGCCATAATGATTGGATGGTAGAATTCGGAGGTGTGGGAAGGAATGATTGTACAACCTGGTCCCTGATGTTCCGAGCTCTTTTAAAGGAGTGTAATGGTGGTGCTTGTTGTCCAATGTCATCTGCTACCAAACGCCAGTGTTTGTTGATAATTTTCTTAATATCATTGCTGCGTGTGGAAAATGTGGTTACACAGATGATTCGTTCAGCAACAGAGTCCTCCTTGCTTTCGCAATTCAGTAGGTGCTCTCGGGGGCTATACCAGGCTCTTTTTCGTGCATGTTTTACTAAACGTGTGGGGTAGCCCCGCGCTGTTAGTCGGTCTGTAAGGTCTTGCGATTCCAACATATAGTTCTCTTTTGAGGAGCAATTCCGTCAGATTCTAAGGAACTATCCGACAGGGAGGTTGTCTCTAAGCCCCCTGGGGTGGTGGCTGTTCTATTCAAGTAATGAGTTCCGCTCAGTGGGTTTGCGAAACAGGGTAGTGATAGAATTCACTTTATCGATGCCCCAATCTCCGTCTCTCATATGTAAGTTAGCATCATATGGCTAACTAATGGAGTTCATATATGCACCTGTACCGCATTATTCCGTTTGCTTCTTTATTATACAAATATACGTGTGACCACATTAGTTCCTTAGCTTAGCCTGTGTGCTGCCATTTTGTGCAACTCTGTGTTCGCGAGCCTTACTCGCTCATCTACCCCTCCCGTAGGAATTGTGAGTTTCACTAAGACTGCAGTTTTCGTTTCTCGGCTTACTGTGGCCGAAACTAACAAGTTTCTTTATCAGTAATGTTCTCATGCCCCAGAGACGCTGAAGCCTAGCTCCATGGCCTTGAGTAGAGATAGCGATGTTTCTCTTGCAGGTGCAGATGCCTGCTGTATGATGGCATTGTTCACTGGTCTGTTTTTCAGTAATTTTCCAGAAGGGGCGTACCTTAACGAATTGTATTGCATTATAATGTATTGCTGTGATGCAGAGAGTCAGTCCTCTCGTTCGCACTCTTAGGAGTGAGGTCGGACAGGGCCCTCTCATATGAGTGTTGTTTGGCCTAATAAAGACTTTGTTATTCTTCTCCACTGTCCGGCTGACTTCCGATATAGTGACTATAGGTGAGTGCGGTAAGTCACTCGGGTGGATTTGAGCCATGCTTATCAGATGGCGCCCGAATAGGGACCCCGCGATAAGGATCTTTTCTCACCCGTAAGTGGGTAGCAGAAGACCGGGGACCCGCTGGTCGGCACGGTGGGCCCGGGTACCCATTTGATGCCGAGCTTGGTTCTCGCAGCGCTGCCCCACCCTGCTGATCGGGAGAGGTCCCGGTTCTGATCTTACGCCGGGGTCCAGAAGGCGGAACTCGAAGCTGACCGTGTTGGTCCTGGCAGCCGGAGGTGGAGAACGGTAGAGGTCGGTGCCGCCTACGGAAGGTGAGTGGTCCACCTGTGATTGTTTTAGGAGACTCAAGTGTCTCCAGTGGTTTGAGGAGCCGGTGTGCTTCTGGGGCTAGTGTGCTCCGGGGAACTCAGAGTGCGAGCAGGCGCTCTGACAGACTTGACGAGGTTGGGGGAATACCTAGATTTATTGTTTGTAGTGATCCGACCGGGTGGTACTGTGGTGAAGGCGTGGCTCATCGTGGGTGGACTCCGGTGCTCGCCCTGAACTCCTAGAGTGGCGTTTCAGTGGAGGTGAGTCCTGGGTCTCCCGTGGTAAAGCGCGCAGTGATCCGTAGTGCCGCACGGGGAGCGGATTTATTCCCCATCCTCAGAGCAGTTAGTGTACTGTTCTGTCTGCGGTAGGGTCCAGGTTCCCCAGGACTTGGTCGACGGGCCTTGTCCCATTTGGTAACACGTGTTCGGAGGTATTGTATATGTGCGTGTGTGGTTTCCTAATGTATATCTATATGTGTGTATGAATGAGCTCGAGCTAGCGACTCAAGGTAACGAAGTTTGTGGAGACGTGTTTCTTTCACACCTAAGTAAAGATGCCGTGTTTTAGTAAATTACGATGTTTTGGATGCTGTTGTCGACCCTCGGATACTAGACTGTCCGAGAGTCAACCTGCACCCCCTGAGGGCACTCCAAGCTTTGATATGTACGTCAAGCATGGATTGATCCCGATTTTGTTTGGTACTTTGTGGCACCGGTACACCGCCGACAATGTGGATTTGCAATGGCCCTTAACGGGTTCTTTCGATGAAGCTAAATTGGATTATTTGCAGGACAAATTGTTTGCTAGGCGTAGCCGTCAGAGTATGTTTGATTCTTTAAGAGTGTGGCAGAAAGAAGCCAGGAAACGTAAGTTGAGAGAAGAGAAAGAGGCTTATAAAAAATCCACGCAGACTATGGCGCAGAAAGCGAGAGAACAGGTTGGAAATGAGAATGCGCTACGCATGGAGCGCTCAGATAGACTTTGTAGGTTGAAAGAAAATAAAAGTTATGTAGTGCGAGAGGATGACCCAGATGAGATGGAAGACATTTTGGATACCCGACCCCCTCCCCCTTATGCCCCGCAGCCCTTGTACCCCTCTCTGCCTGTTCCGGCCCTCGTTAGTGGGGTTCCGGGTCCATCAACCAGTGCCCCCCAACAATCCCTGCCCTCAACACCCCTCGTTTCTTTACTCCAGCCCACTTCACCTGCACCCTCCCAATTTTCCTTGGCACTCCCTACTGTTTCAGCTAGTACTACCCCAAGTCAGGAGATGTTAACGCCGAGTCGAGGCGCAGGTAGTGCATTGTTCTCACAGGTACGGAAGTTGCTTACGCGTTCTACAGTCGGTTTAGATGAGAAGAGTATAGTGGCTAATCAGGAATGTCAGTGGGCTCGGAACAATATTTATTCGTTTGAGGATATTTGGTCCACTATGAAGGATTTTGAGCCCTTGATGCAACAGCACGCTTTGTGGCATATGTCAAATGTGCTGATACCGCTATGGGAACAGGGGTATGGAGGTGTGGCTCCAGCGGTTTCACGAGACATACAAGCCGGAGCCTATAGAACGAATACCGGGGTGAAAGAGGTGATGAGTAGCTTACGTGCTCTACTACAATACAGAAATGAATTGCCCTCTGCAGGCGCGCCCCATTTTCCAGGTATACATCCAATGCGCGAGGTGCACCCTATTTTTCATCCCGAGATACCCGAGTTGGTAGATCCGATCACGAGGGCTGTCACCAGGGATAGGATAGATGCACATTTCCAGGAATAGTGGGTGTATAAGCCATGGAAGAGAAGTGAGGTATTATCATTGAAGGCTCAGCTGCCAGATTCGAGGAAGAATCCGACTGCATACTACAAAGAGCTTACAGAAGCTGCGTCTTCCACTGTAATGACTTTGGCTGATGTTGAATTGTTTTTGGGCTTTTGGTCCCAGTTGATGTGTGGCGGCAAGTGAAAGGTACAGATCATTCTGAAGAGTTAGGAGGTACGTGGCAGGAGTTGCAGGATTGGGATAAGGAACGTAAGCCAGGGGAAAAGCCGAAAGCCGAGATTTTAGCTTTACCGGGGCGCATAATAAAATACATGCATTCTCTCATTCCCCCGAAGAAGGTAGATTGGGACAAGTTGACGGCTTGTAAGCAGAAAAAAGATGAAGCAGTTTCGGATTTCTTTACGAGGTTTGAAGAAACGTTCATAGATTTTAGTGGGCAGGATGTGTCACAGGATGGGGGGTTGCGACTTTTTGTTAACAGATTTGTCATGAATTTATTGCCCGAAATTTCAGCGAGATTGCA
Organism: Lissotriton vulgaris; assembly: GCF_964263255.1. Taxonomy (NCBI): domain Eukaryota; kingdom Metazoa; phylum Chordata; class Amphibia; order Caudata; family Salamandridae; genus Lissotriton; species Lissotriton vulgaris. Next base: position 887,047,263 of record NC_141687.1, read on the forward strand.
AGCGTCGGAGAGCACGTGGACGACGTCCTCTCCTTCTGGTATCCTCAGTATGGCACAGTATTATGAGCACAGAGAAAATGAGTGTAAGGACAAGCAGGAAAAGAAGGCTAAGGATTTGAAGACTAGGGTTTTGTTGCAGCAAGTGTCAAGGGGCCGAGGAAGAGGTGCAGCGCCGGGTCGTGGTGGCGGTTTTGGGAGAGGTGAGAGTAGGGAAAGGTTGGGACCGAATCAGTGTGCAAAGTGCAAGCAGGAGGGGCATTGGTGGAGGGATTGCCCACTGCTTCAATCGAATGCCGGACCAGGGCGAGGACGAGGCAGAGGTAGTGGTGATTTTGGGAGACAGAACGCACGGTCAGATGGAGGTGGGAGACCGGGTGGTAATTACTTCGACAACAGTGCAGACAGGCAACAGTTGCAGAGGGGCGGTGGGCAGTACTACAACGATGATTACTCAGTGGACGATATGACAGGGTTCTCCCACAACTAGGACAGCGTAGGACAGAGCGAGGGACCAGTGCCTGTGGAAGTTGATCAAAGGGGACCCTATGTCGAAGCAGACTTATTGGGGTCTCAACAAAAATTTCTAGTGGATACGGGTGCAATGAAAAGTTCAGTGGCTCATTCTCGGGTCCCAGGGGCGGCTCTGTCTTGCAAGAATAACATCTCTGTGGGTTTTGCAGGTACCCCGGTGATTAGCCCCATTTCTAAACCTCTCACGTTGACGATTGGCCCTTTCACTGTTGATTCACCGTTTCTATTGACATCGAATTGTGGAGAAAATTTGTTGGGCTTAGATCTATTGAAAAGGTTGCACGCTACCATCTATTGTTCCCCAGATGGCGTGTACCTTACTTTGGGCCCGAATGTCGCCCGTCCATTTCAGTGTTTTTCCAAAGATGACCCATTACCACCTGAATTTCAAGGCATACCCGACAGTTTGTGGGCTGTCAATGACACAGATGTAGGTAAAATGGATATTGCCCCGGTGACAATAAGGGTGAAGGTGGGAGCTAAATTACCCAGGGTTCCACAGTACAGGATTCCTAGGGAGGGAGAGAAGGCCCTGTTACAAATAATACAAGATCTAATAAGGTCTGGTGTAGTGGAGGAGACGGATTCGAACATATGTAATAGCCCGATTTTGCCTGTCCTTAAGAGACGGTCACCTGATGCTAATGATAATACTCCTGATGTCTATAGGTTTGTGATTGATCTGCGCCACGTAAATAGAGTAGTGGAGCCACAATACCCGGTGGTCTCGGACATCACTACAATATTGACAATGATTCCCCCTTCTGCTAAATATTTCTCTGTCCTGGATTTGAAAAATGCTTTCTTCAGTATTCCAGTACACGAGGAAAGCTGTTATCTCTTCGGATTCTCATTGGCTGGCCGAAGCTTCCGATTTAAGAGAATTCCCCAGGGGTACACTGAAAGTCCGAGTATATATAGTCAGGCTCTAAAGGCACAATTGGATGAACTGGAACTTCCACCTGGCAACGTCATGTTGCAGTATGTGGATGATATCCTGATAGCGTCGGACGACGAGAAAGGTTGTCGGGATGCTACTGTTAAATTACTGCACCATTTAGCGAAAAGGGGGCATAAAGTGTCCCTTCCAAAGTTTCAGTACTGTCGAACGGAGGTAACCTACCTCGGTCACCTCCTTTCGAAAGTGGGGAGGAGATTGACGCCAGAGCGCATAAAAGCTATCAATAACATGAAGGTACCTAACACGCAGCGAGAGGTGCGCGCATTTTTGGGCATAACATCGTATTGTCGCCAGTGGATACCTAACTATGCGTTACTAACAAAACCCCTATTGTATCTGACTACCAAAGAAGTGCGCGAACCCCTACCCTGGACCCCCGCATGTCAAGAAGCGTTTGAGTCACTAAAAACGGCTTTATGTTCTGCGCCTGTTCTTGGAACACCTGATTACCAGAAGCCTTTTGTTCTTTACGTACATGAGGCGGAAGGTTGCGCGTTGTCTGTTTTAACTCAGTGTTATGGGGGAAACAGAGACCCTGCGCGTATTTTTCTGCAATGCTCGACAATGTGGCAAGAGCGCTGCCGAGCTGTCTGAGAGCCACGGCGGCTGCTGCGGTCTCTATAAGACAATCGGCAGGGCTCGTATTGGGATCAGATCTCACAGTTATGGTACCGCATGCTGTGGACATTTTAATAAACAGAACACAGACGCAGCATTTAACTAGTGCTCGTCTCACCGGCTATGAGATGACCCTCTTTGCACCCCATGTGACGATCAAAAGGTGTGCTACACTGAATCCTGCCACATTGTTACCTATCCCCACAGATACAAAGGACGATGACATACATGACTGCCTGTTTAGGACAGAGGAGGAGACGAAGGGGAGGGTGGATCTGACAGACAGACCCCTGGACGAACCAGACGGGGAGTTGTATGTGGATGGGTCCTGTTTTAAACTTCCAGATGGTACATCGACAGCAGCATATGCAATAACGACATTACAGACGGTAGTGGAGACCTCTAGGGTACCTTACAATTCGGCCCAAGCTGCTGAGATTATAGCCTTACTGAGAGCATGTGAATTGAGTGAAGGGCTAGACGTGAACATTTATACTGACAGCCAATACGCCTTTGGCGTGGCTCATAATTATGGGCGACTTTGGGCAGAACGGGGATTTCTGACTTCCCATGGCCAACGCATACAACATGGCCCACTGATATTACGACTGCTAGCGGCACTGACATTACCCAAAAGGTTGGAGGTGATAAAGTGTAGCGCACACAAAACAATAGTCGATGATGTAGGGCGAGGCAACGCCTTCGCCGACGAAACAGCAAAAGAAACTGCTCGGACAAAATTACCACGAATGTTTGTGGCAGGACCAGCTAGATGGGTCCCAGATGTTAATATGTTTTCAGATACTGTACAAAGTGTGAAAAACATACAAGGCAAAGTGACTGAAGATGAATTGAGGGCATGGAAGGATGGACAGTGGCGATTGGATGCGGATGAATGTTGGACAGATGTGACCGATAAGAGACGATGGTTACTTCCAAATGCATATGTCCTTCCAGTAGTGACGATGGCTCATGGGCCCGCGCACATTAGTGCGAAGGGCATATGCAAGCTGTTGGACCCAGTGTGGAGCAATAAGAATATCTCTAAAGTGGCGACTCACTTGGTTCGGCAGTGCATGGTGTGTTTGAGGCACAATCCTGGAAAGGGTACACCTGTCCCAGCGGGAAATTTCGCACCCCCTTCTTTCCCTTTCAAGGTGATTCAGATGGATTACATCGAAATGGAAAGGGTCAACAACTTAAAGTATGTTCTCGTAGTTGTATGTGCCTTTAGTAGGTGGGTGGAGGCTTATCCAACTAAGGATTGCACGGCCATTTCTACTGCAAAAGTGTTGATAAAGGAGTATTTTTCTCGCTATGGATTACCTAGGGTGATCTGGAGTGATAACGGTACGTCCTTTAATGCGGAATTGGTCAAGCAAATATGTAAAGGCTTACAGATTTCCCAGAAATTTCACTCGGCCCTACACCCCCAGGCAGCAGGACTTGTGGAGCGGTTTAATGGAACGCTCAAACTAAAAATGGCCAAAATACATGAGAGTACAGGTCTCCGTTGGCCAGACGCCCTTCCTTTAGCCTTGCTTTCTACGAGGGTGACAGTGAATTCGAGAACGGGCGTCTCCCCCCATGAAGTGATATTTGGCCGCCCAGCCAATATCTGGGGTGTGCCCAGGCCTAAATGTTTTTCTGAAGTACCATATCCTTTGTTGACAGACTATCTGTATGCTTTGACTAAAGATCTTCGTTCTATTCATCAGCAGGTAGCAGACACTCTGAAGCCGTTGCCGGAGGGGCCGGGACACTCCATCAACCCAGGGGACTGGGTCCTCATACGAAGATATCAACGGAAGTCCTGTCTGGAGCCCAGGTGGTCGGAGCCGCGTCAGGTGCTCCTCACCACGCGTACGGTGCTTCGGGTGGAAGGAAGGAAGGCGTGGACTCACGCCTCACACGTGAAGAAGGTCCCGCTGCCGTTGCCCTATGACCAGTGGGTAAAGGAAGGCATTGCTGACGAAGAGCACGAGAAAATACCAAGATATGTTCCTTTCTCGGATGCTTCACTGATTGGAGAAGAGCGAAACGAAATAGAGAATTCAGTGAGCTCTACTACTCCTGTTGCTACTAGTAAAGAGGCATCAGAGAGTCCAGCATCTGCCACAGATACACCTGCTTTGTTCATTGACCCCGAAGTGCCAGGGAGCACTCGATACAATCTGCGGCCCCGAAGAAAATAAGCAACAGTGACAAATGTGATGGACTAAACACTGGAAGAAGGGCTTAGTGAACTTTCTGAATACGAAGATTTAGTGGTAGGGATGGACTTGTAAGAGCCCTGGTGTTTAGCCGAAGGTTGTGCTCTATGAGACTATAGAGTGGTGCGGGACCCAGATTAAGTGCTCTCCTGTTTTAAATTGCCGTGTGTTAAGCGACGTTGGAATAAGGTATGGACGGTAAAAGCCTGCCTGTGAGGCTTTGAAGGACACAGGGAGAAGATCCCTTTTTAAGGGTTGAAGAACCCCTCTGGCCGGTTGAGGATTGTCTGGGACTATTTTTTTAGTAGAAGTGTATTTTTCTTTTTTTTCCATTTTTGATATATTTTTGAACACTCTTGAGAATGTATCCCTTTGGCCGCCCTACCCCTGATGAGGAGCAGCCCTTTGCGGCTCCTCCGAGACCTGTGCCTGATTCCCCCTGGTTGGCCCTTCCCAGAAAAGGAAAAATTGTAGTCATCATCATTGTCCTAATTGCTTTTATAGTGACTCTTGGAATATTGTTTTTTCTGGACAAGGCTTATCCCGTTCATGTGTTTGCACCCACACCCACGGCCGTTCCTGAACATAACATGATTACTGTAGATTATGGTGAAAGAATGTTGAGAAAGGGTTACAAAGAAAATGTTTTTATTAAGACTTTGCACCATGCACATGCTACTACCAATTTGACGGATTGTTGGGTTTGTGGGCTCCTGCCTTCTGCTGCCTATAAGAAGGATAGATTTTTAGCACTCCCTTTGACGCCTGTGAATAGTTGTGTGGGGTGGTATACTCTCATAGGTCTCGTTAAATATTTTCAACAGACAGATTTCCTGACTCCTCGGCTGCAGAATAGGGGGTGGACCATGACAATGCGAGTACGCCCTTTGCCTCCATCTTCCCTTGGACGAATATACACTGACGGACGTTTTGACCAGACATTTATAGAGACGTGTGAGAAAAAGTTGGGCCGGTTTCTGATACCAAATGATACTGACAAAGTTAGGGACAGTTTCCTGAAATTGAATGCCTCCCTGTCTTACAGGCATCCCCCGAAGGGAAATAACAGTACCAAGTCTCTGATACCCCTGGCTGTGGTAGGTCCTTCTCCATTTCTCTGTATAGAGGGAAGGGGTCCCATAAAAGTTGGTAATAGCTCCTGTAATGTGACTGCATCGATACGTTTGCCTCTCAGCCCCTCTTTGATTGCTCCACCCAGCATCTATTTCGTGTGCGGAGATAATGGATACTTATGGTTGTCCGAGGGTTGGGGTGGGGTGTGTTATCTAGCCTATATGATTCCTCCTGTATATGTAGCTCCTTCTGATTACCACAAAACTCATCGTTGATTCCCCAGTCCACAAGAGCAGCGCAAAAGGAGGGAGCTTCAGGTAGATGACGTTGACCAGACAGACACCTCGTACCAGCAATGGACTGATTTTTCTAAGGGCTTGTTACCTTTCTGGGGTCCGATATTTAACAGTAGGGCTATTCGACGACTGTCCAGGGTAATGGAAAAGGTAGTCCTTACTGAAGCTGACATTGCGACTAACATGTCCGTTGAGATTCAAGCTATGAGATTATTCACGATTCAAAATAGGATGGTGTTAGACGTCATCCTGGCAGATAGGGGCGGGGCCTGCCGCGTCATCGGGACGTCTTGTTGCGTCTATATTCCTGAATCAGCTCCGACTGTTAACTTGGCAGTACAGAAATTACATAGATTAGCGACTGAGCTACATCAAGATAATGGGACATGGTCCTTACAGGGGTGGCTCTGGGGTGCCTTCTCCTCTTGGGGTTGGAAAATATTGATGGGTTTGGTTGGTGTGGTGAGCGTAATACTGACATGCTGCCTCTGTGTATATTGCCTCCCTCCATGTTGCTCAATGTGTGCTACGAACTTACGCCCGAAAAAGAAGATGTCAGCTCAATACACCACTTCAATGATTACTGAAATTCCTGCTGATGCAAGTTGGTTGATGTTTATTTCAGATGATGATTTAGACTAATAAAAAAGATGTTCTGCCCCAAGAATGGATGTCGGCACTACCTTTTGGCAAATAAATGTGGCCACAGTTAGCCAATGATGCTAAAAGGAGGGTCTGATAGAATTCACTTTATCGATGCCCCAATCTCCGTCTCTCGTATGTAAGTTAGCATCATATGGCTAACTAATGGAGTTCATATATGCACCTGTACCGCATTATTCTGTTTGCTACTTTATTATACAAATATACGTGTGACCACATTAGTTCCTTAGCTTAGCCTGTGTGCTGCCATTTTGTGCAACTCTGTGTCCGCGAGCCTTACTCGCTCATCTACCCCTCCCGTAGGAATTGTGAGTTTCACTAAGACTGCAGTTTTCGTTTCTCGGCTTACTGTGGCCGAAACTAACAAGTTTCTTTATCAGTAATGTTCTCATGCCCCAGAGACGCTGAAGCCTAGCTCCATGGCCTTGAGTAGAGATAGCGATGTTTCTCTTGCAGGTGCAGATGCCTGCTGTATGATGGCATTGTTCACTGGTCTGTTTTTCAGTAATTTTCCAGAAGGGGCGTACCTTAACGAATTGTATTGCATTATAATGTATTGCTGTGATGCAGAGAGCCAGTCCTCTCGTTCGCACACTTAGGAGTGAGGTTGGACAGGGCCCTCTCATATGAGTGTTGTTTGGCCTAATAAAGACTTTGTTATTCTTCTCCACTGTCCGGCTGACTTCCTATATAGTGACTATAGGTGAGTGCGGTAAGTCACTCGGGTGGATTTGAGCCACGCTTATCAGTAGTTTCAAGTAATTTGGTCTCAGGATTACAAAAGATGGTTATGTCCAGAAACGCAATCTTCTCCTGATTGGCATCAAGGGTGAATTGTATGTCTGTGCTCTGTGAGTTAAGCCAAACGTGGAATGACATAAGTTCTTCTCGCGTGCCAATCCACAAGCAGAGCACATAGTCTATATAGCGGACCCACATATTGATGTGGTGTCCGAATGGGTTCATATCACTGAAGATGACCCGGTTCTCATAATCGTCCATATATAGTATGGCCAGATTTGGGGCAAAAGTAGCCCCCATCGCTACTCCCTTAGTTTGTAGAAAGAACTCTCCTTGAAACATGAAAAAATTCTTCATCATGGCTATTCTCAAGAGTTCTATGATAAAGTACGTGGGTACAGGAACTGGAGCCGTCCTGGTTTCAAGGGCCTTTTCCATAACAGCAATGGCGTCAAGCTGAGGGATACTAGTGTTCAATGACACTATGTCACAGGTTACTAACAGTTGAGTATCTGGGTCGAAAGGTCTCTGATCGATCAAGTTGATAACCTGGGTTGTGTCCCGGAGGTATGTCTTTGTTCTTATGGCTAACGGCTTTAGAAAAAAATCAATGTATTGATTGAGTGGTTCTAGCATTGATCCACACCCGGACACTATTGGGCGTCCAGGAGGATTGTCGAGGCCTTTGTGCACCTTAGGCAGGGTATATATAGTTGCTAGCCGTGGATGACTTTGATTCAAAAATTTGAATTCTTGTTGGGATAGAAAGCCTTCATCCAGTCCTTTTTGTGTAATTTGGAGTATCAATAGGGCTAGATCTTTCGAAGGGTCACTGTGGATGAGTTTATAGCTGACTCCGTCATTCAGTTGCCTGTAGATTTCCTTTTTGTAAGCAACGGTGGCTTGAATCACGATCGCCCCGCCTTTGTCAGCGGGCTTGATGACTATATCAGCATTGTCTTTCAAAGTTTTAAGTGCCAGTTTTTGGTTGGCACTCAGATTGAATCTAATGTATTTTGGCTCATTGACAGTCTTCTCCACTTCTTGGATGACCAATTCTTCGAATGCAAGAATTTTGTTACTGATTGCATATGAAGGAGGAAAAAAGGTAGATGGTTCCCTCAATCCAGTTACCGATGATCTTAGTGGAGCAATCGCATGTCTGAAGAAGTACCTGAGACGGATTTTTCTGAAAAAATTGTAGAGTTCTGTTTTCAATTGAAATCTGTTCAGAAGTGTGGTTGTGACGTAAGAGAGACCTTTACTCAGTACTTTTTCTTCTTCGTCAGATAGGTTATATTTGGAGATATTCACTATGGGGCTGGAGGAAACATGTGCAGGTTTGTTGGTCACCACCGATAGGTGTTTCTCCTGGTTGATATTTCGCCATGATTCTCGGGGCGGAAGGTGACTTGTTTCTGGGCGCGCCCCCGACCCGCATTCTGATTGCCCGTGTTGGATTGTTGTCCACGTTGCAGTCCTCCGGACCAATTGCCCCGACCTCGGGGGGGTCTCCATTGCATCTGACCTCTGCCTAAAAAATGAGGCGGCGGAGGTGGGTATGGTGGATAGTTGAAATCTGAATAAGAGTAATTGTATGAGGGGCCAGGTGTTGCAGGTTCAGATTCACTTCCGGAGCTGTAAGAGGAGTCGGAGAACGTGGTATATGCTCTCCTGCCTCTGTATCCACCTCTCCCTCGGTTGGCTAAACGGCCTTGGGTGTCTTGTTTATAGTAGTCAGGTTGAAGATATGGGTAGACACTTTTTTTATCAAATGCTCTTAAATCCTTGGCTAGTTTTTCTAGTTTCTTGGTTTGAGTGGTGACATCAAACTCTTTTAGTGTGGCGTCCAAAGACTCCAGAGCAGATTTGGCATTAGTCAAAGTACTGTCCCCTAGTATCTCGGCTCTTAAGGCCGCGATCTCTTTGGTGAGTGTCTGTACTTGTTCGGCGGCGGTCTCAACTCCCAACACCATCCAGTGTCGGGAGCAATTGTTGGCGACGTAGCTAAATCCCTCTTTGAATTTAGGTACATCGACAAAAATAGCTGGTTCTATTTTAATTTGGAGGCCTACCGGAATGATGCTCTCTTGTAAATATTTTGTGAACAAGTAACCATGAAGTCTTGTTCTGATAAGCTTTTTTTCAAGTCTCTCCAATCTGGTGATTTTGTCATTCAAAGTGACATCTACTTGCAAGTTGGTGTTGGACAAGAATTGGTTATTCTGGTCTTGCAGGAGTGTGTTGATGTAGTCTTCCATATACGAAAGTAGTTCACTCTCTACCATGGTCTCGAGAAAGGAATTCTAAAGGAATAAATTAAAACCTAAAAGAACCTCGCAGGTGTGCACCTGCTCAGATAATTGATCTAAAGGGGGGGTTCTACCCAAGAAATCCACATGGGACCTGGGTGCTATATGGTGTAGGAAAGAAGGGTCCCAGTAGAGCTTTGTACATTTGCTTAAATTTATTATAGAAAAATCAAATGTAATAACAAGCAATGTCAGTTAATCACAATGCATGAGCCATATCATTTGGTAAATAAAAGTGCCCCAAGAAAGGAAGGGGAGTCGGATAGCGTGATGCTGTGAAGGAAAAGGACAGTGAGGGAATAGAGTTGGTGACAAATTATATATTGCAAAGTTAATTCAGAATGCAATACGGTTTCATGGCTTCAGATCCCTGAGCCGAAGAATTGGGGGATTATAACATATCCCAAAGGTTTTGAACTATTTCTGTTGACACCGAAGTATTCAAAATAATGGGGGAGTGTCAACCGAACAAGATATGGAAGTAGCCGTCGACGTTTCGACCCCACGCTACACTTGTAGGCGTGTATATAGCCTTTCATCGGGGTCTTCATCAGGACAGGGTAATCAGCAAGGGAGCACTACAATATCTAGAAATATAAAAATAATATGGTATAAATCGCCGACAGTCAATGTCAAGTTACCGTAGTGAGCGGTAAACACATAACTAACACTGTTACCATGGCTATATAGAGGCAAAACATTTTTTGCAAGTATTATGAATTATACATTTAGAAAAACATGAGCACGAAAAATCAAAGCTTGAGTACACATTTCAAATTATTCTGTACAACCCGTAATTGGTATCTAGCTTTAAAAATGATTTAGTGTATACAGGCTAACACACACAAACACAAGATTCCTGACTCGGCCAGGGGAAACCAATTAGTTCAATGGGAATTACTGATCTCGTTAGGGTCACAAGGCTTATCCTGTTTGAGATGCTATGCCAAAGGTGACGTTTAGGCTTCATTAGGATAGGCTAGGGATGTAACGAGTGGGTAAAACAATCTAGATTTACTGTTGGAAAAATAATGGAGAGGCATGGAGGACTCAGATCACTAGAAAAGTTAAGGCAAAGAGAACATACCTGCTCAGATTGAGCAAGTTGCATGGCTATGTCCACATTATTCACGCTGGATGATCAAGCTGGATCTGCGGGCAGGGGGACGAGTATTAATAGACCAAACAACACTTCACAGATGAATTGCGACATTATGTAGAGATTGGGGCTTACCTATACAGCCCACAAAGGTTAGGAGTGTCCTGCTCCTATAATATCTCCGCAACGGTGGTGCGTCACTAAGGATCACATCAGATATGCCGCATCTGTAAATAGTGAACCAGGAGGGGGAAGTTAAAGACCACATCACTGGTATGTTGGCTAAGGCCTAGGGAGAGGGATTAGTCTCACCTTGTCTTAGAATTCACGGAGTTATGAATCAAAGCCTTTCCGCGGTTACTGACTGCAGAAGATAAGCGCGGCTGGTTGGGGAGGTTTAATCACGTTGCTTGATTTGACGTACAGAGGCAAAACTTATACATTGAAGTCACATACTAACTGTAACTCCTCGAATGTAATTTACTGGATTAAGTGTCCCTGCGATTTGGCATATGTAGGCCAGACCCAGCAAAAGGTTAAAGCCTGTATTTTACAACACGGCAGCAGGATCAGGTGCAAAGTACAGGGTGCCCCCCTAGTAGATCATTGCACTCTGAAAGGTCACACCCCAGAGATCTTACAATGGCTAGTTCTAGAGAAAATCAATCTGGGCACCAGGGGTGGGGACATTGCACGTATCCTAACTCTGAGAGAATCCAAATGGATGACCATTTTGGACACTATCCGAAATGGCCTAAATGAGTCAGAGAGTAGCCATGCCCAATTAGCTAGCTTTGGTCGCTAACATATGAATATGTCTGCTATCCGAATATGTCTGCTATCTGTACCATAGACACATGATGTCACCCCCCTAAACGGTATGCTAACTAATCCCTTTTGACCCTCCTGTGCGAGAGGTCCTAAGTATGGATTAACTGAGCTGAGTAATTGTTTTGAGCATCAGACATAATATGTGCAAGAGTCACGTCTGTCGACCACCCCCCGAGACAGACTGCACAATTTATACATTGTTGCACTGAATGGAATCCTATGTCAGAGGTATAGAAAGAGATCTTCACCCTCGTGTTTGAGAGGTGCATCTCTTCACGAACGTATAACGTATCTTGTACTGTACTTGTATTGAGTCTAATGACACCCGAATACGTATTTATTGCACAGTGATGAATGTACGATTAGTAACTCTTAACATTTTACCTTTCACAAAATTATTTTACAACATGCAATCCGATGTCAGATGTATAGGAAGAGATCTTCACCCTCGTGTCTGAGAGGTGCATCATTTCCATTACTTAATGAATGTATAATTTCTACTGATGCCACAGGTATCCATAAGTTTACTGCGCTGCGACCTCTTTTAATATTTTGGCCTTATTCATATCCATGACATAGTGTACTCAGTACCTGTCCCGGACACTTGTGCAATTCTCATACGCATATCGCGGCTGATGCCGTTGCTCACTCCCTAAAGCCCTCTAAGCATCAGGTTGCTATCAGCAACGCTCTGGACTCAGTGTCCCTCTTCTGTCTCTGCGACAGACCCGGAACAGCCTTTGGAGCCTCATGTTGCTATTAGCAACGCTCCCAACTTATTGTCCTCCCTTTATCTTTATAAACCTCCCCACAGGCCACGCCCACTCGCTTGCAGTTAGCAACCGCGGGAAGGCTGCAGTTTAGAGCTCCGTGATCGTTTAGACAAGGTAAGATTAATCCCTCTCCTCAGACGTTTCCCAGCCTACAAATTTCCATTGAGTTGGCCGTAATCCACCACCTCTCCCTCTCTTGTCTTACAATTCACAGATGCGGCATATGTGATGCGATCTTTAACGACGCTCCGCCGAGACATGTGATAAGTCTATGAAATAGTATACTTCGAACCCTCACGGGCTATATAGGTAAGCCCGATCCCCACATGATGTTTGGAATGTATTTACGGTCGAATTGATGATTGATTCATTAACACTTGCCCACCCGCCCACAGATCCAGTGTGTTCAAGCAACGTGATTAAACCTCCCCAACCAGCCACGCTTATCTTCTGCAGTCAGTAACCGCGGAAAGGCTTCGATTTATAACTCCGTGAATTCTAAGACAAGGTGAGACCAATCCCTCTCCCTTGGCCTTAGCCAACATACCAGTGATGTGGTCTTTAATTTCCCCCTCCTGGTTCACTATTTACAGATGCGGCATATCTGATGTGACCCTTAGTGACGCACCGCCGTTGCGGAGATATTATAGGAGCAGGATACTCCTAACCTTTGTGGGCTGTATAGGTAAGCCCCAATCTCTACATAATGTCGCAATTCATCTGTGAAGTGTTGTTTGGTCTATTAATACTCGTCCCCCTGCCCGCAAAACCAGCTTGATCATCCAGCGTGAATAATGTGGACATAGCCATGCAACTTGCTCAATCTGAGCAGGTATGTTCTCTTTGCCTTAACTTTTCTAGTGATCTGAGTCCTCCATGCCTCTCCGTTATTTTTCCAACAGTAAATCTAGATTGTTTTACCCACTCGTTACATCCCTAGCCTATCCTAATGAAGCCTAAACGTCACCTTTGGCATAGCATCTCAAACAGGATAAGCCTTGTGACCCTAACGGGATCAGTAATTCCCATTGAACTAATTGGTTTCCCCTGGCCGAGTCAGGAATCTTGTGTTTGTGTGTGTTAGCCTGTATACACTAAATCATTTTTAAAGCTAGATACCAATTACGGGTTGTACAGAATAATTTGAAATGTGTACTCAAGCTTTGATTTTTCGTGCTCATGTTTTTCTAAATGTATAATTCATAATACTTGCAAAAAATGTTTTGCCTCTATATAGCCATGGTAACAGTGTTAGTTATGTGTTTACCGCTCACTACGGTAACTTGACATTGACTGTCGGCGATTTATACCATATTGTTTTTATATTTCTAGATATTGTAGTGCTCCCTTGCTGATTACCCTGTCCTGATGAAGACCCCGATGTAAGGCTATATACACGCCTACAAGTGTAGTGTGGGGTCGAAACGTCGACGGCTACTTCCATATCTTGTTCGGTTGACACTCCCCCATTATTTTGAATACTTCGGTGTCAACAGAAATAGTTCAAAACCTTTGGGATATGTTATAATCCCCCAATTCTTCAGCTCAGGGATCTGAAGCCATGAAACCGTATTGCATTCTGAATTAACTTTGCAATATATAATTTGTCACCAACTCTATTCCCTCACTGTCCTTTTCCTTCACAGCATCACGCTATCCCACTCCCCTTCCTTTCTTGGGGTACTTTTATTTACCAAATGATATGGCTCATGCATTGTGATTAACTGACATTGCTTGTTATTACATTTGATTTTTCTATAATAAATTTAAGCAAATGCACAAAGCTCTACTGGGACCCTTCTTTCCTACACCATATAGCACCCAGGTCCCATGTGGATTTCTTGGGTAGAACCCCCCCTTTAGATCAATTATCTGAGCAGGTGCACACCTGCGAGGTTCTTTTAGGTTTTAATTTATTCCTTTAGAATTCCTTTCTCGAGACCATGGTAGAGAGTGTGAAGGACTGGGTTATTTAAGACCCAGCGGTGCCAGGGAACAACACCTGAAACCTTCGTGGGTAACCTGCTCCGGCGTACAAGTGACAGAGACACGGGACACTTCCTTCGGCGTCAAAGATTCGAGCTTTATTTACTGCAGGGAACACAGAAATCACGGCAAGTACAACACGTGCTACTTGTGGAGACTGCTTCAAATTGGTTCTGTGGATCGCTCCTTTTATACACAATTCGCCCATAGGTTTACATGGCACACAAAGGTTTATGGCTCAGTTCTCATAATTATCCCCTAGAGGGGTCGCTTTGGTCTCTTTGATACATTCAAGGTCCGGAACATAAGTGCGGAAACATTTGGTGGTTCCCAACTGTAAAACCCATCTTCCCACCATTAGTGCATTCCAATCAGCAGTAAAACAGATCGAAGAAGGAACAAGGACAGGTGCGGAGGAAGATGGAGACAGTGGGGAATTGGAAAGGGTGTAAAAGGGGGAGGTATTGGGAAACACGAGCTCCTGGCATCAAAGGGACGTGCCTAATGAGATGCACGGCTGAAACAATAAACCGGCACGGCAAGGTGAGCCTCGAGCGGGGCCATTTGCCTTACAGTATCATCCCCCTCGTCATAAAGACAGTTTCAAAGGACATGTGTCTTCCGTACATATCTTGGGAATCCCAGGGTCGCGAAGCGGACAGCGTCCGTTCGCTGACTACTTGAGGGCAAGAGACAAAATGGATGCCGTATCTAAGATGGAACCCGTGGGTACAGATAGATTAACCCACATAACAAACGAACGGTTTAGGTTAGAACAGCGAAACTGCATACACCCACTAAACTCGTCATTTGCGGTTCATAGATACCAGACTCGACCATATTCGTGCGAGTCAAAAACATCACTTACAGTTGTCACGGAACCTCAGACGCTCCTTTTGCCCTCATGTAGGCAAGCACTAGTCGGAATCATACTCGATATTCATCAGACCATCTAGATGTTGCTGTAACATAGCTCTGTCCAATCGAGCTTCTTTGGTAACAGGCGGCTGTCTTATACACGTTGTAGCACAGAGGCCACATAAGGCAGGACCACACTGCACACAAAGGCAGCACGTGAACAGGAACGCCACAACAACTCCGATAATCATCAGAATCTTCCAACCCCAAGTCGACATCAGGCCCCAAAACCACCCAAGTAGCGTCCAACCCCCTACGTCCACGTGTATGGACTCAGAGATTTTATGCAACTTTGAGATGGCTTGATAAACAGTCAGAGCGTTATCAGGAATGAAAATACAGCAGCTCGAATGGATCACCTTGCATACCCCACCTCGATCTGCTAAGATCACGTCTAAAACCATACGGTTTTGTAACGTCATAAGTCTATCCGCCTGAAGTTCTGTGGTGATATTACCAAGGGCACTGGCAGTAATATTAGCGGTCGATTCCACCACTCGAGTCAACTGTCTCAGGTTCCTACTATTAACCAAAGGCCCCCAAAACGGGAGGAAACCCTTGAAAAAGTCTCCTGCCTCTTGACCGGCAGTGTCCTCTTCGCTAATTACGCCCCTCACAACTCTAGTCTTGTGATAGTCTGCATCTACAGTGAACGTCGGAGGCAACAAATTTGCGATAAAACATGAGCCCACAAAGTCGAAGGGCAACCATGCATACGCACGATCATGGCAGATAAAGTATGTACCCTTGGCAGCCAGAAACACAGGGGACGAGACCATCGGCAATATGTAATTTTCGGTGCAAGCACTCTCTCCAAGTCGGGCTTTCGATCTTCGGCCATGACCTATTAGACAAAAATTACCAATGTGGGGTACGACCCATATCGGGGGCGAGCTTTTAAGCTGTTTTTCACTAGTGAACACACTATACTCGCCTCTACTCAGGACCCTATAGGCTTGTACCTCTTCTTCGGGAATAAGCGATGGTTCATAGATATCTCTATCTAGATCCTCGATCGCTATAGACAAAGGCTTTTGATACGAGCCAGGGCCAGAGTAGGGGGATCGTGGCTCTCGATTGGGGTGGGAACCTAGTGCGCTTCGAAACATTGTTTGAAATGCTCGAGCAGAACCCTGGGAACTGTACGGCAAAACCAAATATGGAATTCCCTTATCTGTGGTATGTGGCATCAACCCACACACCCAACAATTAGTAGTGTTAACCACTAACTGGTGCTGGTGAAGGAGCTGGATAAAGGAATTATTGCGAAATTCTGCACGTCTAGCCTGCTCGTGTTCGGGTAAGATATGGAAAGAATGAGGAGATGCAGTAGAGGTGAAGTTAGAGTCAGAAGTAGAAGTAGGTGTAGGTATGGCAGAAGGTAAGAAGTACGACATCATATAGTACACCCCACCTGCCAGTAATGCAGAAACAATCAAAAGCAATACAAATATCTGAAACATAAAGCATTTCGTACGACTAAGTTGCTGTAGCTCAAATCTTTGTGCCTGTGCTCTTTCCACATCCATCAGCTTTGAAAACGCCATCCCCTATGACCGTCCGCAACGTTTCTTGACGCACTTCGTTCTGTGTAGCAGTAGTCAATTCCTAGGAGTTCCCAGGAACCGACGGTCTTAACCTAGCGTCAAGACCTACTAACCAGAAAGAAGTACGCGCGCGGCCCTACGGCCTTTATTTATAATATATATACAATGTCTCTCAGCTGTGGAAGCAAAAATACATAGGAAAAAAACCTTCAATATGTACAAGAATAATTGCAATGATACGAGTGTTCAAACTGATCGTGGAAAACAGGATAATGCAGTTGCCAAGGGGCAAAACAGGATCTTTTATTAGTCTTTAGTGCGGGATCGCAAAAAGTATCGAGTTTTCCCAGGACGTGTCTGTTCGTCAAACAAAGGATCCGTTGAAGAGACAGCGTTCCGTTAATCAGTTGAATGTTCTGGTCTTGAGTCTTTTGTTGACAAATGTTCAACAATGTCTTTCTGCTGCACTGAGGATTCTCCGACAGGTTGTGCGTCGCTGAAAGGTATAAACCCCGGCAATCCTTCGGTTTCAGTTGATGCAATGCCTCTCCTCACCCACGAGTCTGCCGACAACGGAATAAGGACTTTATTCGTATGGGTGGCGTGCACCCAGTTGTTCGACCCTCTAAACGAACAGCAGTTCTCGTGGCAAGGAGAACCTGGTAGGGTCCGGTGAACCTGGGCTCCAAGTTCTTCTTCCGAGAAAAGTTTCTGGTAACCACCCAGTCTCCAGGCTGGAGCTGGTGGCCTGGACCCTCCGTCTACGTCGGCAATGCTTCGTAAACCTGTTGGTGAATTAACCTCAGTTTAGCAGTCAAGTCATGTAGATAATCAATCAACATTGGGTACTCAAGATCACAGAACACACCTGGTCTAGGGACCCCCCACACATTTGCAGGACGACCGAACACTATTTCATAGGGACTGAGCCCTACTCGGGAGTGTACGGTTGCCCTTGTTGATAGTAAGGCTAAGGGTAAAGCGTCAGGCCACGAAAGACCAGTCGTAGCCTGAATCTTCGCTAGTTTTAGTTTAAGGGTGCCATTATACCCTTCAACCAAACCAGCTGACTGGGGATGATTGGCGCTGTGGAATTTTTGATTAATTCCAAGGCCTTTGCACACACTCTTCATCACACTCCCCACAAACTCACATCCGTTATCAGACCACACAATTCGAGGCATTCCGTACCGAGGAAAATATTCCTTCAGTAGGATTTTTGCCGTTGACAAAGCCGTGTTGTCCTTGAGAGGATAGGCTTCAATCCATCGGGAGAACGCGCAAACCACAACTAAAACGTATTTCAGGTTATTGCTTCGCTCCATATGGATGAAGTCTAATTGAATCACCTCAAAGGGACACGAAGGGGGAGCAAAACTACCAGGAGGAGTTGGGGTTGCCTTACCAGGATTGTACAACATACATACCATACAGTTCTTAACCAATCGTTCAGCACATTTCGTGATACCATCATTCTTCCACACAGGAGACAGCAACTTACAAATACCTTTCACGCTAATATGTGCTAACCCATGTGCCATTGTCACAACAGCCAGCACATACGCATCCGGCAACATCCATCTTTTCTGTTCCGACAAATCTACCCAACAACCATTCCCATCCAACTTTCCCGTACTTTCATTCCACTTCTTCTTTTCAGTCTCGGTGGCCTCATTTTGTATAGCCTTCACACTCTCAATTGTGTCCTCACACATACTAGTCTCCGCAGGCCACCTAACCGAACTTGCCACATACATCCGAGTGCTAAGGTTCCGGGCAGTCTCCTTAGCAGTCTCATCCGCAAACGCATTACCACGTCCAACATCATCCGTCACCTTACGATGTGCACTACATTTAACAATCGCTACCTGCTTAGGCAACGCAAGTGCATCCAAAAGATCATTCACAAGCTGGCCATGCTGAATCTTCGTACCATGCGATGTCAGAAAACCTCTCTCTCTCCACAACCGTCCAAAGCTATGCGCAACACCAAATGCATACTGACTGTCAGTATACACATTCACACGTTTATCTTTTGCTAACACACACGCTCTAGTTAAGGCAATCAGCTCTGCAGCCTGGGCAGAATTCTGATTCAATCTCGCAGCTTCCACAACAGTACTCCAAGTTACAACAGCATACGCAGTGGTCACATCACCATTCGGTAATTTAAAACATGAGCCATCTACATACAATGTTCCATCTGGATCTTCTAAAGGAGTGTTTTTAAGGTCCACTCGACCTTTTGTTTCCTCCTCTGTTCGCAAATAGCAGTCATGGGCTGCTATTTCATCTGACTCTGTACTAATGGGTAACAAAGTTGCCGGATTCAGAACATTGCAACGTTTTATCTGAATATGACTTGCCAGCAGCGTCAACTCGTATCCGGACAACCTCGCACTTGTCAAGTGCTGAGTTTTCGTACGATTTAAAAGAGTGTCGACTGCGTGCGGAACCATCACCGTAAGCATATTATCCATGACCAATCCTGCTGATTGTCGGATGGACACCGCAGCTGCCGCTGTTGCTCTCAAACAACTCGGCAATGCTCTAGCTACCGGGTCCAAGGTCGAGGAAAAGTATGCACATGGACGTTGCTTACCACCAAAAGGTTGCGTTAAGACACTCAAAGCACAACCTTCCCTCTCGTGAACGTACAATGTGAACGGCTTACTGTAGTCAGGGGTACCTAACACAGGAGCAGAACACAATGAATCACGTAATTCAGAAAAACTCTTCTGACATTCTTCCGTCCATGGTAAAGGAGTTGAAACATCCTTGCACGTAAGAGCCACCAATGGTTTCGCTAGCAATGAAAAATTTGGAATCCATTGCCTGCAGTACGACGTGATACCTAGAAAGGCACGCACATCTCTTTGTGTTGTTGGCACAGCCATTCGCGCAATTGCTGCAATTCTTTCTGGGGTCAACCACCTTCCCTCCTTTGACAATAAGTGACCTAGATAGGTTACTTCTTGACAACAATATTGGAGTTTAGAAGGTGACACCTTGTGATGTAAGTCACAGAGATGTTGCAGCAACGACACCGTAGCAATTTTGCAAATGTCCTGAGTATCCGCAGCTACCAATAAGTCATCGACATATTGTATTAAGGCCGCACCAGCCGGCAACGTAAACGCATCCAGTTGACCCTTCAAGGCTTGACTGTAAATCGATGGACTCTCACAGTAGCCTTGAGGAGCGCGTTTAAACCGGAAGCTGCGCCCACCAAGAGAGAAACCGAAAAGGTCTCTGCTCTCTTCTGCGATCGGGATGCTGAAGAACGCATTCTTCAGATCGATCACCGAAAACCAAGACGCAGATGCTGGAATCAGAGTCAGTAGCGCCGTGATGTCAGGCACAACAGGGAACTGAGGAATCACAATTTTATTTACCTCCCGTAAATCGATAACAAAACGATAAACAGGTGGTTTCGAAGGATCAGTTCGTTTCAAAATAGGCAGTACAGGGCTGTTGCACACGTTTCCCCGAGTCTCTTCTATAACGTCTTTGTCGATCAAATCATAGATGATCGCTAACAGTGCTCGTTCACCATCAAGAGAGATACGGTACTGGGGAATACGTGGCAATCGCACATTAGATTTCAACTGAACAGCATAAGGGGAGATGTCAAGCAGGCCCACATCATTGGGACCTGTTGCCCATAAGGATTCAGAAAGAGAACTCAATTCCGGTGGAAGCTTATCAAGAGACAAGTACATAGGAGAGACAACCCTCTCTCCTAATGTAAGCTTTACACCCGCAGGAGAACAATACAGAGTTGCATATAAACGTTTTAGCAAATCCAGACCCAAGAGATTTTCACCACAACCAGTAGTCAAAATCAACGGAGCTTCAAGCTCACGTGGCCCAATTGTAAGAGGCAAAGGGCGTGAAACTGGATTGCTAACGGGGGCGCCAGAGAATCCAACGGAAACATTTGTTAAGCCAGACAAAGGTGCGCCAGGGAGTTTCGAATGCATAATGGAACTTTTCGCTGAACCAGTGTCCAACAGAAAAGGCTCAACGACGCCCGATGTAGCAACTGCGACGTAAGGCCCTCTCTGATCAACCGGAACTGATACCACTCCCTCTCCTTGTCTATGGCTGTCCTAGTAATTACTGTCGTCAGTTCCCTGATCGACGTAATAATCGTCTACATTGTACTGCGCAGATCTTCCTTGCGATGATCCACGTTGATCGAAACAGTTATTAGAATTTGATTGGTTATCTGAGCGATCATTTTGAGCACCACGACCTCTACCACGTGATGTCTGCTGAGAACCACCACGACCTCCTCTAGATGAGTTACCACTATTACGATCGTTCAAAACAGGACAATTAAATTTTATATGACCCTCCTGTCTACAATAGGCACACTGATTGTACCCTAACGAAGACCTTTGGGAAGAGGAGTCATTTCTAGATTGTGGTCGATTAGATTGCGACTGCGATCTATTTTGCTGTGAAGCATTCTGGTTCGAACGCGGAGGATACGCTTGCTGTAACAACACTTTAGTTCTCCTCTTTCTCTCTGTTCTCATAATACTGTGCTGTAGCCAATATTTGAGCCGAAGTAGAAACGGCCCACGCACTTTCAGAGTTTTTCAACTTACTACCCAAATCAGGCAATAAGTTAGAAACAAATTTATCCACAAACAACCGTTGACCACCCTCAGTGCCCATATCCTGCCCACTATGATCGATGAATGCCTCCTCAAATCTCGTAAAGAAGTCGGAGACACTCTCGTCCTTCTTCTGCTTACAAGCTGACAATTTGTCCCAATTCACCCTCATAGCTGGCATAAGAGTTTTCATTAATGTAATTATTCTCTGAGGGAGAGCAGCAATCAACTGCTCGGGTTTAGCACCACCAGTTTGCAACCCATCAGCCGCTATAAGGGCAGCCCAATCACCGCCCAATTCGTTAGGATGGTTTTCCTGACGAATCTTAGCCCAAACCGGTTGCGGTACTACATTGCCAAACAGCATATCAATATCGGCAAGATTCATTATCGTAGCATCTACAAGCTGCGATAACTCTTTATAATACCCTGCAGGATTTTTGCGAGGGTCAGGCAAAGACTGCTTCACCTGTAACACTTCTGATCGTTTCCACGGGAGATGAATCCATACTCTCTGGAAGTGCGGCAAGATCAGAGGAGCAGCATTAGGATTACCTGGCATCCACACTGGTGGAACTTCACGCATAGGAAATTGGCCAGACTCCTCTGACTGTCTTTCAACATCCTCAACAAACAGGGCTTGAGGTATAGGAGTGGGACGGAAAGATAGCAACCGCTCAACAGCACGTCGAACGCTGGTATCCACTATCAGTCCATTCGAGAACTGTAGTTGTAGATCAGACAGAGCGGTCAACACTTCGTCAGGTGCATCGGCCGATATCTGATCGCGCAAAACTTTACACATTTCCTCGAAAACAAATCTTTGTGTTGGTATATTGAATTGACAGAACGTGTCAAGTACAATACGTGGGGGATTTCTAAGAGGATGCGTCATCCAACCCATCGCCATGTTATATAGCGAAGCGCGTTCCCTACCACCGGGAAGCTGACTACGTCTCTGAGGACCATCTGAACCAGCGGACCCAAGGACGGGTCCAAGAGAATGAAAGAAGTTAGCCGCAACAGGAGAAGTGCGACTACGAGTAGCTGAAGAAGTATAGCCCAAGGGACTAACAAGAGGAGGAGTAGGAACAGAAGCGACAACAGGAGTTAGTAGAGCAGGAACAGTAGCGGGAGCAGGAGTATGCGGAAGTGGAGGAGCAGTGGGAATAGCAGTAGGCAAAAGAGCAGGAACAGTCGGAAGAACGGGTGCAGGTTGAGGAACAGGCTGAAGAACAGGTGGAGGAACAGGTACAGGGGGACCCACTGGAGCAGCGGTACCCTGTACATACGGAGGTGGCGACTTCAGAAGATAAGACATTAGAGGATCCTCAACTGGTTCTTCCTTCTTATCCGACTCCGTAGGCAAAGCAGGATAGCATTTATCTATGGACATACGCTGTAGCCTATCGAACACTTCCTTTTCCTTATCCTCCTTATCACGCTGAAACTGCTCTGCTTTCTTTACAATGGTAGCAACACCATCTCTCTGATTACGTTTAGTCTGTCTAATCTCTTTCTGTCGGGCTTCTTTACGCCACAACCGAAAGGCATCAAACATGGCCGGCCTTGACTTCTTCGCAAATAATTTAGCCTCTAGATTATCTAAGATTGGAGTCTCAAAGCTACCATGAGGTGGCCAACTAAGGACACCATCCTTCTTAGTATACCGAATCCAGTAATCATTAAAAGTAATCGGGCCTAGCCCGTGCTTACTGTAGAGCTCATAAGTGGGAGTTCCAACCGGAGGTATCGGACACGAGTCCTCCAGTCGGGAATCCGTACCACAACGTCTGAAACAACTAAACAAAGTACAGCGACCAGGCATCTTGAGCCGTGTTTCACAAACTTCAAGGGTTACGGGATTTACCAAGTCCCAGCAAAGAGCGAAAACCCTCGGTTTTTGGCGTCTGCAGTCGTCAAATATCACAACAAAGTACCAAGAACCACAAATGCAATGGAACCATGCAACAACTAAGTAACCACAACCAAGAGCTCTGGGAGCGACCCACAAATACTTAACTCAAAGATCGATGGCGTCACCAGGAAGGCCCGTCAATCGTCTCGCTATACCAAGGTCTACGCCAGGCGCCAAAACAGGTCTACAGTCAGGGCAGCAGTCCGTCGCAGCCGTCAGGAGGCGGGAATCTTCGCGGGAAAAGTCTTCGGGCCACTTATTTCGACAACAGGATCGATGAAGCGGAGTGCACCTTCCCTCGGAGATTTCACACGAAGTTCCTCACGATCGTCGGGCTTGGACCGGTACCAATGATGCAGCCCCACGTTGGGCGCCAACTGAAGGACTGGGTTATTTAAGACCCAGCGGTGCCAGGGAACAACACCTGAAACCTTCGTGGGTAACCTGCTCCGGCGTACAAGTGACAGAGACACGGGACACTTCCTTCGGCGTCAAAGATTCAAGCTTTATTTACTGCAGGGAACACAGAAATCACGGCAAGTACAACACGTGCTACTTGTGGAGACTGCTTCAAATTGGTTCTGTGGATCGCTCCTTTTATACACAATTCGCCCATAGGTTTACATGGTACACAAAGGTTTATGGCTCAGTTCTCATAATTATCCCCTAGAGGGGTCGCTTTGGTCTCTTTGATACATTCAAGGTCCGGAACATAAGTGCGGAAACATTTGGTGGTTCCCAACTGTAAAACCCATCTTCCCACCATTAGTGCATTCCAATCAGCAGTAAAACAGATCGAAGAAGGAACAAGGACAGGTGCGGAGGAAGATGGAGACAGTGGGGAATTGGAAAGGGTGTAAAAGGGGGAGGTATCGGGAAACACGAGCTCCTGGCATCAAAGGGACGTGCCTAATGAGATGCACGGCTGAAACAATAAACCGGCACGGCAAGATGAGCCTCGAGCGGGGCCATTTGCCTTACAGTATCATCCCCCTCGTCATAAAGACAGTTTCAAAGGACATGTGTCTTCCGTACATATCTTGGGAATCCCAGGGTCGCGAAGCGGACAGCGTCCGTTCGCTGACTACTTGAGGGCAAGAGACAAAATGGATGCCGTATCTAAGATGGAACCCGTGGGTACAGATAGATTAACCCACATAACAAACGAACGGTTTAGGTTAGAACAGCGAAACTGCATACACCCACTAAACTCGTGATTTGCGGTTCATAGATACCAGACTCGACCATATTCGCGCGAGTCAAAAACATCACTTACAGTTGTCACGGAACCTCAAGTGAACTACTTTCGTATACGGAAGACTACATCAACACACTCCTGCAAGACAAGAATAACCAATTCTTGTCCAACACCAACTTGCAAGTAGATGTCACTTTGAATGACAAAATCACCAGATTGGAGAGACTTGAAAAAAAGCTTATCAGAACAAGACTTCATGGTTACTTGTTCACAAAATATTTACAAGAGAACATCATTCCGGTAGGCCTCCAAATTAAAATAGAACCAGCTATTTTTGTCGACGTACCTAAATTCAAAGAGGGATTTAGCTACGTCGCCAACAATTGCTCCCGACACTGGATGGTGTTGGGAGTTGAGACCGCCGCCGAACAAGTACAGACACTCACCAAAGAGATCGCGGCCTTAAGAGCCGAGATACTAGGGGACAGTACTTTGACTAATGCCAAATCTGCTCTGGAGTCTTTGGACGCCACACTAAAAGAGTTTGATGTTACCACTCAAACCAAGAAACTAGAAAAACTAGCCAAGGATTTAAGAGCATTTGATAAAAAAAGTGTCTACCCATATCTTCAACCTGACTACTATAAACAAGACACCCAAGGCCGTTTTGCCAACCGAGGGAGAGGTGGATACAGAGGCAGGAGAGCATATACCACGTTCTCCGACTCCTCTTACAGCTCCGGAAGTGAATCTGAACCTGCAACACCTGGCCCCTCATACAATTACTCTTATTCAGATTTAAGAGCATTTGATAAAAAAAGTGTCTACCCATATCTTCAACCTGACTACTATAAACAAGACACCCAAGGCCGTTTTGCCAACCGAGGGAGAGGTGGATACAGAGGCAGGAGAGCATATACCACGTTCTCCGACTCCTCTTACAGCTCCGGAAGTGAATCTGAACCTGCAACACCTGGCCCCTCATACAATTACTCTTATTCAGATTTCAACTATCCACCATACCCACCTCCGCCGCCTCATTTTTTAGGCAGAGGTCAGATGCAATGGAGACCCCCCCCGAGGTTGGGGCAATTGGTCCGGAGGACTGCAACGTGGACAACAATCCAACACGGGCAATCAGAATGCGGGTCGGGGGGCGCCCAGAAACAAGTCACCTTCCGCCCCGAGAATCATGGCGAAATATCAACCAGGAGAAACACCTATCGGTGGTGACCAACAAACCTGCACATGTTTCCTCCAGCCCCATAGTGAATATCTCCAAATATAACCTATCTGACGAAGAATAAAAAGTACTGAGTAAAGGTCTCTCTTACGTCCGAACCACACTTCTGAACAGATTTCAATTGAAAACAGAACTCTACAATTTTTTCAGAAAAATCCGTCTCAGGTACTTCTTCAGACATGCGATTGCTCCACTAAGATCATCGGTAACTGGATTGAGGGAACCATCTACCTTTTTTCCTCCTTCATATGCAATCAGTAACAAAATTCTTGCATTCGAAGAATTGGTCATCCAAGAAGTGGAGAAGACTGTCAATGAGCCAAAATACATTAGATTCAATCTGAGTGCCAACCAAAAACTGGCACTTAAAACTTTGAAAGACAATGCTGATATAGTCATCAAGCCCGCCGACAAAGGCGGGGCGATCGTGATTCAAGACAGCGTTGCTTACAAAAAGGAAATCTACAGGCAACTGAATGACGGAGTCAGCTATAAACTCATCCACAGTGACCCTTCGAAAGATCTAGCCCTATTGATACTCCAAATTACACAAAAAGGACTGGATGAAGGCTTTCTATCCCAACAAGAATTCAAATTTTTGAATCAAAGTCATCCACGGCTAGCAACTATATATACCCTGCCAAAGGTGCACAAAGGCCTCGACAATCCTCCTGGACGCCCAATAGTGCCCGGGTGTGGATCAATGCTAGAACCACTCAATCAATACATTGATTTTTTTCTAAAGCCGTTAACCATAAGAACAAAGACATACCTCCGGGACACAACCCAGGTTATCAACTTGATCGATCAGAGACCTTTCGACCCAGATACTCAACTGTTAGTAACCTGTGACATAGTGTCATTGTACACTAGTATCCCTCAGCTTGACGCCATTGCTGTTATGGAAAAGGCCCTTGAAACCAGGACGGCTCCAGTTCCTGTACCCACGTACTTTATCATAGAACTCTTGAGAATAGCCATGATGAAGAATTTTTTCATGTTTCAAGGAGAGTTCTTTCTACAAACTAAGGGAGTAGCGATGGGGGCTACTTTTGCCCCAAATCTGGCAATACTATATATGGACGATTATGAGAACCGGGTCATCTTCAGTGATATGAACCCATTCGGACACCACATCAATATTAGGGTCCGCTATATAGACGATGTGCTCTGCTTGTGGATTAGCACGCGAGAAGAACTTATGTCATTCCACGTTTGGCTTAACTCACAGAGCACAGACATACAATTCACCCTTGATGCCAATCAGGAGAAGATTGCGTTTCTGGACATAACCATCTTTTGTAATCCTGAGACCAAATTACTTGAAACTACCCTGTTTCGCAAACCCACTGAGCGGAACTCATTACTTGAATATAACAGCCACCACCCCAGGGGGCTTAGAGACAACCTCCCTGTCGGACAGTTCCTTAGAATCCGACGGAATGGCTCCTCAAAAGAGAACTATATGTTGGAATCGCAAGACCTTACAGACCGACTAACAGCGCGGGGCTACCCCACACGTTTAGTAAAACATGCACGAAAAAGAGCCTGGTATAGCCCCCGAGAGCACCTACTGAATTGCGAAAGCAAAGAGGACTCAGTTGCTGAACGAATCATCTGTGTAACCACATTTTCCACCCGCAGCAATGATATTAAGAAAATTATCAACAAACACTGGCGTTTGGTAGCAGATGACATTGGACAACAAGCACCACCATTACACTCCTTTAAAAGAGCTCGGAACATCAGGGACCAGGTTGTACAATCATTCCTTCCCACACCTCCGAATCCTACCATCCAATCATTATGGCATCTTCCTCCAGTTGTGGGACACACTAGATGTGGGTCATGCACGGCATGCGCAACTACAATCCAAACCAAAGATTTGACGTACAGAGGCAAAACTTATACATTGAAGTCACATACTAACTGTAACTCCTCGAATGTAATTTACTGGATTAAGTGTCCCTGCGATTTGTCATATGTAGGCCAGACCCAGCAAAAGGTTAAAGCCCGTATTTTACAACACGGCAGCAGGATCAGGTGCAAAGTACAGGGTGCCCCCCTAGTAGATCATTGCACTCTGAAAGGTCACACCCCAGAGACCTTACAATGGCTAGTTCTAGAGAAAATCAATCTGGGCCCCAGGGGTGGGGACATTGCACGTATCCTAACTCTGAGAGAATCCAAATGGATGACCATTTTGGACACTATCCGAAATGGCCTAAATGAGTCAGAGAGTAGCCATGCCCAATTAGCTAGCTTTGGTCGCTAACATATGAATATGTCTGCTATCCGAATATGTCTGCTATCTGTACCATAGACACATGATGTCACCCCCCTAAACGGTATGCTAACTAATCCCTTTTGACCCTCCTGTGCGAGAGGTCCAAAGTATGGATTAACTGAGCTGAGTAATTGTTTTGAGCATCAGACATAATATGTGCAAGAGTCACGTCTGTCGACCACCCCCCGAGACAGACTGCACAATTTATACATTGTTGCACTGAATGGAATCCTATGTCAGAGGTATAGAAAGAGATCTTCACCCTCGTGTTTGAGAGGTGCATCTCTTCACGAACGTATAACGTATCTTGTACTGTACTTGTATTGAGTCTAATGACACCTGAATACGTATTTATTGCACAGTGATGAATGTACGATTAGTAACTCTTAACATTTTACCTTTCACAAAATTATTTTACAACATGCAATCCGATGTCAGATGTATAGGAAGAGATCTTCACCCTCGTGTCTGAGAGGTGCATCATTTCCATTACTTAATGAATGTATAATTTCTACTGATGCCACAGGTATCCATAAGTTTACTGCGCTGCGACCTCTTTTAATAATTTGGCCTTATTCATATCCATGACGTAGTGTACTCAGTACCTGTCCCGGACACTTGTGCAATTCTCATACGCATATCGCGGCTGATGCCGTTGCTCACTCCCTAAAGCCCTCTAAGCATCAGGTTGCTATCAGCAACGCTCTGGACTCAGTGTCCCTCTTCTGTCTCTGCGACAGACCCGGAACAGCCTTCGGAGCCTCATGTTGCTATTAGCAACGCTCCCGACTTATTGTCCTCCCTTTATCTTTATAAACCTCCCCACAGGCCACGCCCACTCGCTTGCAGTCAGCAACCGCGGGAAGGCTGCAGTTTAGAGCTCCGTGATCGTTTAGACAAGGTAAGATTAATCCCTCTCCTCAGACGTTTCCCAGCCTACAAATTTCCATTGATTTGGCCGTAATCCACCACCTCTCCCTCTCTTGTCTTACAATTCACAGATGCGGCATATGTGATGCGATCTTTAACGACGCTCCGCCGAGACATGTGATAAGTCTATGAAATAGTATACTTCGAACCCTCACGGGCTATATAGGTAAGCCCGATCCCCACATGATGTTTGGAATGTATTTACGGTCGAATTGATGATTGATTTATTAACACTTGCCCACCCGCCCACAGATCCAGTGTGTTCAAGCAACGTGATTAAACCTCCCCAACCAGCCACGCTTATCTTCTGCAGTCAGTAATCGCGGAAAGGCTTCGATTTATAACTCCGTGAATTCTAAGACAAGGTGAGACCAATCCCTCTCCCTAGGCCTTAGCCAACATACCAGTGATGTGGTCTTTAACTTCCCCCTCCTGGTTCACTATTTACAGATGCGGCATATCTGATGTGACCCTTAGTGACGCACCGCCGTTGCGGAGATATTATAGGAGCAGGATACTCCTAACCTTTGTGGGCTGTATAGGTAAGCCCCAATCTCTACATAATGTCGCAATTCATCTGTGAAGTGTTGTTTGGTCTATTAATACTCGTCCCCCTGCCCGCAGATCCAGATTGATCATCCAGCGTGAATAATGTGGACATAGCCATGCAACTTGCTCAATCTGAGCAGGTATGTTCTCTTTGCCTTAACTTTTCTAGTGATCTGAGTCCTCCGTGCCTCTCCGTTATTTTTCCAACAGTAAATCTAGATTGTTTTACCCACTCGTTACATCCCTAGCCTATCCTAATGAAGCCTAAACGTCACCTTTGGCATAGCATCTCAAACAGGATAAGCCTTGTGACCCTAACGGGATCAGTAATTCCCATTGAACTAATTGGTTTCCCCTGGCCGAGTCAGGAATCTTGTGTTTGTGTGTGTTAGCCTGTATACACTAAATCATTTTTAAAGCTAGATACCAATTACGGGTTGTACAGAATAATTTGAAACGTGTACTCAAGCTTTGATTTTTCGTGCTCATGTTTTTCTAAATGTATAATTCATAATACTTGCAACAATTTTTTTGCCTCTATATAGCCATGGTAACAGTGTTAGTTATGTGTTTACCACTCACTACGGTAACTTAACATTGACTGTCGGCGATTTATACCATATTGTTTTTATATTTCTAGATATTGTAGTGCTCCCTTGCTGATTACCCTGTCCTGATGAAGACCCCGATGTAAGGCTATATACACGCCTACAAGTGTAGCGTGGGGTCGAAACGTCGACGGCTACTTCCATATCTTGTTCGGTTGACACTCCCCCATTATTTTGAATACTTCGGTGTCAACAGAAATAGTTCAAAACCTTTGGGATATGTTATAATCCCCCAATTCTTCGGCTCAGGGATCTGAAGCCATGAAACCGTATTGCATTCTGAATTAACTTTGCAATATATAATTTGTCACCAACTCTATTCCCTCACTGTCCTTTTCCTTCACAGCATCACGCTATCCCACTCCCCTTCCTTTCTTGGGGCACTTTTATTTACCAAATGATATGGCTCATGCATTGTGATTAACTGCCATTGCTTGTTATTACATTTGATTTTTCTATAATAAATTTAAGCAAATGCACAAAGCTCTACTGGGACCCTTCTTTCCTACACCATATAGCACCCAGGTCCCATGTGGATTTCTTGGGTAGAACCCCCCCCTTTAGATCAATTTAAGTGTATAAGCCTGAAGATTTTCAACTGAAGTGAATGTTTAATGTAACATCAAAAGTACAGTAATAAGCTAAGTAAGGAGGAGAGGAAGAGTTTACATGATAAAGAAGTGTGACCCTTAATTTGTATTGTAAAAGTGACTTTGAAACAACAAATGAACCTAAGAAAATAAGTAACTGACAACAAGAGAAAATATAAAGCTTTTTCTACTTTTATAAAAAATTAAGGTGTAGTGTCATTTTTGAGTGGAATTGCATTGAGTTACCGCTGGGTGGTGTGCAACCTTTACACACGTGCCTCTATTTAGTGACTGTCTTACCTTAGGCCAGGCTACCCCAAGTGACCTGACAACTCTAGGTCTAACACTATAGCATTCAGTTAAATTTGTTTATGCTCATAGAAACAATTTGACCTGTTCTTTAACTGAGCATGAGAAGAAATGTTTCCATTTAACAGGAGACAGGAATATAGCAAAATATGTAAGGGAGAAAACAGAATGAGATCAGAGATATATAGGACCATGAGATAAGGACAAAGCAAAACACAGAGATTCAGGAGTTATGCCTGCACTACTTCTAGATTGGCAACATAAAGGGAAAGTATGTGTGAGGTGGGCTAAATCATCCCTAAACACTAAGTTAAGGGGTAAACGTGATTGTGACCATATTTTTGAGTATGTAGGCGTATGGCTTAAGTTCTTCGGAGGACAAGATCCCATTATACCTGGAGTTTATTTTGTTTGTGGGAAGTATCCATACTTAAAATGAACCAAGGGATGGTATGGTGCATGGTTTTTAGGTGTAGTTTTCCCAAACATTTTTCATGTGGAACATTTGAATGATCATGTGTAGGAAATGAAAGCTATAACTAAACAAGGTGCTAGTGGTGCTGAAATTGTGGGAGTCATTTTTGGTGCAATGATTCCATCTGTTATTGTAATCTAGTATGATTAGAAAGTTGCCCACCATAGTGGATACTTTGGCCACAAGTACAGCAAGTTCCTTATTGGCTGTAGACACTGAAATGGTAGGTATGAGATCCATAGTTTTGCAGAACCTTTGTGCGTTAAACATCCTTCTTCTGAGAGATGGTGGAGTCTGCAAGATGTTAAAGGTCCAGCAATGCTCTACATATACACCCGGCAAGAGTGACGACTTAAAGAAATAAATTATGAACATTACTGATCTAAAAGGAGATTTGAAGGAAGCAGCAAACATTAAAAGAGGAAAAAAACATTGATTATTGCTTTTGTGCAGGAAAGGTATCCCTTCCTTCACAACAACAATCATCCCTCCAACGCAGGGACCCTTGCACCATGGTGCAAGGGTATCTCTTTTGGCGCACAGCTGTTGCTTTAGCGTTGGTGCAGGGAGAGGACAGGGATGTGCCATATTGTTGTGCTTTGAAAATGACTCAGTGCAGCACAATCGCTTGTGGCACCACGCACATTATTATATGAGGAAATGATACCCTGTAGGTGTAACAATGCTTTGCAGAGTTAGAAAGAGCCAGGTAACTTCTGTCCACCCTTGAATGCAGATGTCCCTCTGCCTCTCTTGAGACTATATGTCTATTTCTTTGTTGTTCATAGAGTTAAACTCTTGGGCAAATCTAATCTTCTTTGCTTGATTGAACCTTCATTTAGTTCTGCCTCAAAGGCTTACTAGCTGAAACCTGCTGCTTAAACTTCCCTGAGTTCAACTCAAACCTTAACTTAGCATTCAGGAGTTTCCCTTCAAGGGAACCAAATCTTTCATTATTTGCCTACAAAAATCTTTAAATAACTTGGCTTTGTATTTGCTATTACGACTTGCTTTAGATTATACCGAATCATGCTGTTACCAGGCGATTTTTATTTTATTAATCTGCTAATATAACCTTTATGGTTTGCAAAGTTGCTCCCCTCTGTCATTATGAGGCAAAATATGCTTCACCTTTTGTTGATATGCCCGTGAACTGTTGACGTTATGCTTCAGTTAGAAAGAAAG
The DNA here is from genome assembly GCF_964263255.1 of Lissotriton vulgaris. NCBI lineage: Eukaryota > Metazoa > Chordata > Amphibia > Caudata > Salamandridae > Lissotriton > Lissotriton vulgaris. The sequence continues at coordinate 887,079,743 of NC_141687.1, forward strand.
ATCCATCAATCCGAGTGCAATTTGTACTTGAATTTGCACCAGGGCTTTGCATGTTACAACCCCCATCCTATGCTCCATCAACCCTCACATCATTTCTAATCCACATGCCATGTCCTCTCCACCCCTCTTCCCACTAGCATCACCCTGTCTCCTCCTCTTCCCCGTCCTTTTATTTCCCCACTCCTATCTTATCCCTCCTCACCCTTTCATGCCTTCCCCTTTCCTCCACCCCTACTGTCTTTGATTTCCTTCCCTTTATCCTTAATCACCACATACTTGAAATCCCTTCCTTCTTAATGGTTCAATTTCTCCTTTGCTGTTACTCATTTGCTCTATCGCTTTGCATTTCAGTTAATTTATTAATCTTCCATTCCGTTATACCATGTGTCGGCTTTTCACGTTTTCCTTTCATCACTTGTTTTGACACACTAAGCCCGAATGCACTATAGCTTTTTCCCTTAGATACTGAATGAGAAAAACTCTTTCATGCAGAAGGCTTCTGTTTGTTTTTGGTTAATTTGTAATCTTATTTCCAGAGCCACTGGAATTATGTGGCAAGGGGGAACCAAATTATGCCGTATGGCTAACTAAATTATACAACAAGAAAAAGCAAATTATGATGCATAATGTGGCACATTTTGAGATAGTATTACTTCAGTATTTGCTGTTTTACACATGGTAAGACTGTCTGGGAAAAGATTAAGCTAGACCTAAAATAAGTTTAAGTAAATGCACCTGTCGCTATGACATTCCTGCACTTCACAGTGGGAAAAACACTTGCACTTGATGGATTTTCTGCACCATTCCACAAACCCCGTCACCATCATTATTGTCATAGAATCACAGAAACATCTCTAGTTGTCTTTGACCATCCCAAATTGTGACTGTAAGATCTATGCCAACATGTTGGCACTTGCTTAAACTAGGCCTGGGCAGAATTTCAATTACGCAGAGTAATTTCAATAATTCCTTGTTACTCTTTAACACATTACTGATAATAATGCAATTATGGTGGAGAAGTGTGGCTCACTGGTTAGAGCAGGCAGACCCTGAAGCAGAGGTCAGACCCGGGACCAGGGTTCAATTCCCGACGCGGCAGGGTCTTGAGCTCAAATGTCCATGGACTCGATGCTTCGATGCCTGACCTAATCATGGGTTCACACTCTGCAACGCTGGGCATTAAGCTTGCTTAATCTTCACAACGCCCCCCCCCCCCCCCCCCTCCCGCGGCAGGATGCCTGGCTTTCACCTTGGGGATGCCCTGTAGGGGCTATCTCACAGGGAAAAACCAGGACGGGTTCCCAAGGCAAGCGCGGAGATACCCCTTCGGGGGTCGATTCTGGCGCTATATAAGAATATAATAATAATAATAATAATAATAATAATTATGCCCGTAAGGGCAATTAAGAGTAATTTGGGGGAAATATCCTGCAGCGGGTGGACATTTGCCAAGCACGAGTGGCTGCTCATGCTGCTGTTTAAGTTTTGTTGCATTTAGCTCTATTTTCTTAGCGCAAAATGAATCCCCACGTGTATTTTGAAAGTGTGGGTGCATTTTGCACTATGAAACTAATGCCAAACTGTTATGTTATGCTATGTTATGTTACCATATCTTATAAAGTGCACATACACCAAATGGTCTCTTGGTGCTAGATAACTTTCTAACACTATACATGAAACATATTAGTAGGCTTGCATCTGTGTGAACTTCCCATAATTTGAGGTGGTCTTGAGTGAGTTCCAAAGGCAAGGAGTTGCAGACACGAGGGGCAGTGACTGAGACCCTGACTGCACCTATTCTATTTCTCTTAAAATAAGGAATCACAAAAAAAAAGGTAAGTGAGTGGATCTAAGATCTCTAGTGGGGAATATGTATCAATCCTCTGTTTAACTGGCACATCACCACCATTATTTAGATCAGAACTTGTGCATTGCCCTGCTGCTTGGATCAGAACCGGTGCATCGCTCCTGTTGCGTGGATCAGAACTGGCACATCGCCTCTAATGCGTGGATCGGCCCTGATGCATTGCCACCAGATCCACCGAGGAGCAATGCTCTTCCTGGCTCAAGGACTTTGCCTCCCCGTCAGCAGCATCTTCGATGATGACGCAGAATCTGTGCATTGCAGCTCTTTGCTCATCAAAGCCAATGCATCAACTCTACTATACAGATCAGGACCAGCGTATCACCACCACTGCGTGGATCAACACTGATTCATCTCTTCAGCTGCACCCCACATCTTTGTGGTCAACGCAGCCTAGCTCAAGGGACTGTTGTTTAGTGGGCCTCATTCAGTCCCTGTATCCGGCCCATGCTCCATCGCAGTCAGCCTTAATTTTTGACTTTGTCCCGGTCCGGTGCGACCAGATATCTCAAGCAAACTCTTATTGCTACTAAGTGCTATTTTAGTTTATTATTTAAAAATTCATATCTCAATTTCTGCTTATAGGTCTTTTGTCATTTTGGTCTTGTTTCTGTTTTCCTAACTTGGTGTGGAATTTTTGTGTGTGGCGTTTTCACAGTTTTACTGTTTGAAGTGTTGCACAAATAATTTACACATTGCCTCTAAGTTAAGCCTGACTGCTCTATGCCAAGTTACTAGAGGGTGAGCACAGGTTAATTTAGGGTTTGCCTGCTTGTTACCCTGACTAGGATTTTGGTTGCTGCCAGTGGTAGCTCCTCTGCTAAGGAGAAGGAGTGTTGCCCCATTGCTCTCAGAGCAGTGCAAAAAAATACAAATAAAATTTAACAAGACATCATTATCATTTTATTTTTCACTGCCGACTCGGAGCCAGGTTAGGGTGGGGTAGGGCTGGCCAGGGCATGGGGAGGAGTGGTTTGCACTCCCTAAGTGTGCATGGTGGTTTTGCCTGCCCTTTAGGGCCGGCCAAACCATCATGCGCACTTTGCATGTTCCCCACCAGGCTATAATGCACAGCCTGGTGAGGAACATGCACAGGCTTCCAGTCCCTCTCCGAGTGCCGAACCACAGCACTCAGAACAATCACAATACTGCTGTAAAGGAGCGTTGTGATTGGCTGGGAGAGTCTGGAGCCAGCGTGCTTCCATTCTGCCAGTGCACTGGCGAGAAAAGAGGACGGAGGAGAAGCGGTGGTGGTGTTCCCCGGTAAACTTGGGCTCATACCTTAGTCAGCTAACAACCCAATTTCTAACACAAGGTCAATAATGTTAATTGGCTTTCAATTATATACCTTATATGTGTGATTGTCTGATAGAGTGGCTTTTTTGGGCCTTGACAATGACTGGCACTCAAACATGGGAAAAGGTAAGAAGATGGCACTTTTTTGCTCTTCATTTCCAGTATTTAAAATGGATCCGATTTTGGTGTCCAGTAAGTTGTGCACTTCTTGTAAAACCAGCACTTATCTCACATTGGTTTCTAACCACTCTACAGTCACGTCTGAATTTATATTGTCTGTACTGGGCGCTCCTCATTCTCATTAAAAGTTTCTGTGTTCATTGCTTTGTGATCTTAATTATGTGAAATATTTTGAGTAATAAAGGTGGACCAAGGATTAGCTGCTTATGGTTTAGGTAGTATATGAAGCTATTATGTGCATGCTTCAGTGCTTTTCCTTCCAGGAGGATTAAGGTCAACAAAGCAGCAGAGTGCCTCCCATGCCACAGCAATTAACCTTGGTAAGTGTGATCTAGCATCCCTTGCAGTCTCGACTGCAACCAGTACCAGAGCTCACAGGCCTAAGCATCTGAAGATTGAATTTACTGAGAAAATATTTAATAATATTTACTCTCTTGGCCATAAAAGAATATTTCAAATCTTCTATTTTTGACAAGCTCTGACTATGCAGGCAGTATTGTGTCTTGTTTCCAGCATCACTAAATCTCCCTTTTTACTTGTGTGCATTTACCCGTTATTAATTGATTCTTTTTGCAGGAATAAAAGCAAAACACACAGATCCTATTTGGCTGAAATCCTTGAAACAGTATGATATCCTGGCACTCCAAGAAACATGGGATGTAGACTCAGGCTTTATATTAGACGGCTACCAAAGTTTCGCAATCCCCGCGGTCCAGGGTCTAGCAGGAAGACCTAAGGGGGGTTTACTCTTTCTGATTTCCCTAGCCCTGACAGGCACATTCAAAAACCTTAATGGGGATTCAGAAAACCTCCTTATAATTGATTGGCTAATAGCCGATCAACATTACCTTTTAATAAACTTATATAACGCCACAGGAAACTCTCCGCAAGAGGACCATTTTAATGTCTTAGATAGTTATTTGTCAGCATATAAGTCTAAAAATTCGTTTGATTTCGAGATAATTTTTATGGGGGATTTTAATTTACACCCCTGTCAATGGGATTGCTGTGGTGAGGACATCCTGGGCCTAACAAACGGGAGACTTCCCCATTTTGAACACACCAAAATGGGGGGCGTCTTAGAGGATCTACTATCCAAGCTAAATCTAACCGAACCTGATAAGGAAGAGGGAGGAGATCAGGTTCCCACCTTTATGGGACGAGGCATGGAGTCTGTGATCGACTACATTTTTGTCTCCCCGGGTATTAAGGCAAAAATTTGGTCGTATAAGGTTGTCATTTCGACCTTTAGCGACCATAATCCACTTGCACTAGAAGTTAAACTGAGGTGTAAGGGTGCTACTACCGATTTAGGCAGGGCTGTTAAAATGCCCCTATCTACGAAAGATCAAGGGAGACGTATAAAGTGGGAAGCGGTAGTCCCAGAAGCTTTTTTCGAGAATTTAGCGACCCAAGTGGAGCACGACCTTGGAATATGCCTGGACGAGAATGCTGAGGGGCTAGATATCCTATCCTCCTTTGCAGTAATTTGTAATCAAATATCTGAAAATCTACACAAGGAGAGTAGGTCCTACAACAGCAAGGCATATAGATGGTTTGATTCATCCTGCTCTAAAACACATGGGGCTCTTTTAAAAGCCCTTAAATGTACCCCTAGGGATAAAATTCTCGTCTCATCCCTTCGCAAGGAATATAAACAGGCAATATCTATACGTACAAGTAAAATTAAAGAAGAGGCATGGGATAACCTGCAGTCAATAGACGTATTGAAAGATAGCAGGAAGTTCTCGGCTACCATAAATCAGTCCTTTTTCTCGGAAAGGCCCAACCCAGACACAGATTGTGTGATCCCTGATGATGCCTGGCTAAATCACTTTGAGAACATCTATAGTGACAGGGATCATCGGGAACCACCCTTTAGTGATTCTACCCCGAGACCTCAAATACAGCCAGTGAAGTTTAGAATAGCGGATGTAGAAAAGGCCATACGTGACACGCTGAAACATAAGGCCCCAGGCCCAGACGGGGTACCCGCTGATCTTTATATTTTATATCCCACTTTTTGGGCAAAGATCTTAACTAATGTTTTTAATGCAGCATCTACTACGGGTTTCCCCCCCTCCTGGGCTTCTTCAGTAATAGTTCCCATTTTTAAAAAAGGGAAGTGAGAGGACCCCGCCTGTTACAGACCAATCTCCCTCTTGGACTCAGCGGTTAAGATCATGGGCAGAGTCATTTTGCAGAAATTGGGGGATTGGTTGACTGACAGGGGGGGTGCTCTCGAATCTACAGTATGGATTTAGACAACACAGAAGCACCATGGACCAATGCCTGAACCTATACCTTTTGATTAATAAATACACTGTGGCAAAGGATGGCTTTTTATATCTTGGGTTCATGGACCTTTCATCAGCTTTTGCCTTGGTGAATCGCTCCAAACTGTGGAATATACTACTGGAATCGGGCATTGAAGCATCCCTAGTTTATTTTTTAAGTGATCTCCAACAGAACCTTACAGCAGCTGTGAGGGTCACTCAGGGGGGGAGGTGCACCAGCCCTTTTAACTCTAGGCGGGGCGTCAGACAAGGCTGCATTCTGGCACCCCTGTTATTTACTATATACATTAATGGTCTGGAAAAATCTCTGACTGGGGTTGGGGCAGACATTCCACGTGCAGGGGGAGCAGGCATACCTGTTCTCCTGTACGCGGATGATGCCGTTTTAATTGCATGGACGGGGGTGGGTCTTCAGAGGTTGCTGGATAACTTTGGCTCCTTCATGGAGTCATTAGACCTAAAAGTTAACAGCAGCAAATCACATGTAATGATTGGAGGACGTAGAAGGAAGACCAGTAAAGTACCCACTTTTAGATGTTTGGGTAACCATCTTACAAGGGTACCTGCTTTTAATTATCTAGGCGTCCTTTTTGATGAACTAGGTAATTGGCTCCCCCAAGAAAAAATTAAAAGCAACGCTGTATCAAGATCTACATCAGCCCTTCTGAATTTTGCTAAAAAACGGGGAGCCAGACCCATGGAAGCAATGCTAAAAATATATAAATCTAAATGTTGCGCTATTGCATCCTATGGGGCATCTATCTGGGGCTATGCCTCTGTTAGTAAAATTCAGCTTGTGGAAAACAGATTCCTTAGATCCCTGTTATCTGTCCCTCAGTCAACCCCCACTTTCTCCATACATTCAGAATTAGGCTTAGGTTACATAACAGATCACCTAAAGACTGCACCCCTAATTTGTTGGGCATCAACGTGGCTCAATGAGGAAATCACACTGAACCATCTGATCCTAAAAGACTGCCTGACACTGGAAAAGGCTGAGGGAATCCTCTGGCTGGCATACGTTAGAGCGGCGTGTGCCAGACTGGGCAGACCCAAACTTTACACGGCTCCTGAGAGCATTAAGAAGGAGGACGTGGCTTGGATCAAACAAAACTTTAGAACTATGTTGGAGTTTGACAGAGAGGAAGAGGAGCTAAAAAAAAAGGGTGTAAGAAGCATTTATCTTCTGCAGTCAACCCCCTCACTTGAACCCTACTTAAGGATTGTCACAAAACCTTTCCATTGTTTCTTGCTGACAAGACTTAGGTTTAATTTAATACACTTTTCTTTGGGATCATTTGAGCAATGGGCCAAACCGGAAGATTCTGCACCATGCTCGTGCGACAATTTTTCCCCTCAAGATACACTCCACTTAATTATGTTTTGTGAAAAGTACTCTGTGCCCCGTAAAAAATTTCTACTGCCCATATTGAGGAAAGCTGGATTTTTGCAAGTGAGACCAGCTCTCTTGCACTTGCAGCTATTGGACAGCGTGCACACTATTTTTAGTGTAGCTAGCTTCCTGGTGGCAGCAGCAATGATTAACAAAAGTATTGGGAATATCTGTCCACTTCAAGATGTAGGAGAGTGATAAGGGGGCAGTCACTCTTACTAAGCATATAAATAGAGGTGATATAAGAGCTTATAATTGATCAAATCGTTATTTGTAACTAAGCTTATATATTTGAATTTTGTATATCATCACACTTGCATGAACTGTACCTGTTTTGTACGTGCTCTAATAGCTGCTAAAATTAGTATTTCCATTCATACAAAATTTGCTATTTGCACATCTAAGATTTGTTATTTGCACGTTTTTGTACATATTATGCACAAGTCATGAATTGTATATGCCATTGCATATGTTTCAATAGCTGAAATTTTAATATTCCCATTCCTTTGTGTATAGCTTTTTAAAACTTTTTAACTTGTATGTATGTTGTTGTTGATGCTGCTTTTATGATTTTAATTAATCGAAAAAAAGACTTTTGACTGACTGACTGATTAATTTTAGGTCTCGGCCTGATCCAGCTCATGCGCTGTTCTGGCCGAGACATTTAGTAGGCTGCTTGTGAAAGTGCTACTTTCCCGGCGACCAGCTTACTATCGCGCACACCAGCACGCGTGCGATGTGCACAGCAACTTTTTCGTCGCGCGAGCGCTTGTACGTACAAGTCAGGTTTAAAAAAAATAAATGATTTCTTTGCAGCCTGGCCGTGCGGCCAATGCTTGTTTTTTTTTTTATTGCCGCGCTGCGTTACTTATACGGTCGCGCGGCCAATGCTTCCATGGCATCCACTGCAGTCATTCAGTTGTGGCTTCACTCCTCCATCAGTACGGTTTTAGTCCTGGTAAATTGTGGTGTGTGTTCTGTTTTTGCGGTGAAACGAGTCGGTGTCTTCCCGGGAGTCAGGTACAGTGTTCTAGTCCAGTTCCACCCCTGCACTTTGTGCATAGCCAAAATCTCACTTCCGCAAGCAAAGGTTCCCCAAAGCCTCTCTAACTCAGCATAGCTCCCGAATGCCCAAACATTGCTTCCATGACGTCTAGGACAACCCAACCACATTCATCGTCAGCATATCCTCCGTAGCCTCGTCAAAGCTTCTTCCAGCCCCCTTTTCTTTGGGCGGATTTGTATAGTGCGAACTCGACCCAAAGGTAATGGAGCTTTTCACATGAGCAACAGTTATGTTACACAAGGACACATTCATTTAAACAAGGACCTTTAAAAGCCCATGTCTCCTAGCACTGCCAATATCAACACATAATAGTTTTATCCAGAAAATTCAACTCCAGCAAAGTCACATCCTCGAGAGCACAGTTACTCAGAGCCTCCAACCTCCCACCCCATCTTTAGTTTTCTAACCATCCCAGCTCTCCTCAGCTTAAACCTGACAGTCTTTCCCATCCCCCCGCCCACCCCTGGTTTCGAATGGAGCAACACCCAGCCGCCCTCGGCTCTTGTTTATGCTTTGCCTCTGCTAGCTGATGCGGCACTTCCGCTTTTTAAGTCGCTCAGCGGAGAGGTAATGCAATTTCCGTAATATAATCCGCATCGCCTATTCTTGGAAATAAAAATGGGGAGTATTATAACATTTCAATATTTTTTAAGAGTAGTTTTGATCCGCTAACGTTTCAGAGGAAGTCTGCCATTCTTTTTACAAATCAATATGTTTGGCAAAAGTTGGAGGTGATTGTCTTCCTTTTGTATCATGAATCATATACATAAAGGAATTATATTTAACAGGTAAGTATTCCAGCCCTCTGTGTTGCAGTAACTGGAAAGAGCTATCCGCAGGGAACGTGCACTATAATATTCACGACTACAACATTTATGTTACGAGTATTTGATTCTAGCGTTTCTATTTACACAGTCCCGCTGTACTTTTGAAGAGTGGGGAGACCCAATTCAAGGTTCTCTGTGTACAATAAGTGTGATTTTATTGGATGCTCTTTTAAAATAAATCTTCCTTTTCTTGCTGCATCATATTGTCATCCCTGCCACATAATTTGGTCACCTCTGTAACATACTCCAGAGCCCCTGGATGTATCTAATGTGTTTGTTGGTTAAGGGCGAAGTATGCATTTCTCTTCATGTGGATGTTCTGCTGAAGTAGCAGTGCTTAGTAGGCTTATGACTTTGGTGGCATGTTGTGTAAACTATTATTGTTGAAGTAGTATGAAAGAAATGTATCTTGTTTTAACATGTCTAGTCTGAGAGTTCTTCATTGCCTGGAGTCGACTAGTAACTTTGTTAGGTGTATCTGTGCAGCATTAGAAACAAGTTAGTCTGTCTACTGTGTTGTGCAGGATTTCGGCCCGTCATGGGATAGAACAGAGAAAACAATGCAAGATTAAGATAAACGGATTCTACTTGCAGCTATTTATTTAAGATAGAACTATGAAGTAAATATTCTATTAGTCAGATGGTATACTTCCTGCCTTTTCATGATAGGAAAGGTTAATTAAGAGGAGGCTTCTGTCTTGCTGCATGGAAATTCAGCAACATTTTCATCCTCATGCAGTGTTACTAGGGGTTGAGCCATACAGTCATGTGTTGTGATGTATCAGGTAATGGACCGTTCTGTACTAGGGATAGTGGGCTTCTGTAACCTGCCGGAGAGGCGGAGCTGAAGAGCGAGTTGCTGAAAATGAAGCAGAATATTGGAGTAGGTAAGTGAGGCAAGAGTGACATAAGGGTTTTATAGAATTATAAATGGGAAAAACCCTAATTCTTATTTCAAACATCTGCATGTTTCTTTCAAAACACTACTCATTTTTTTCATCCTGGATCATCCACACCCTTAAGAGGGAGAGCCATGTTTCCAGTAGGTAACACTCAAAAAACCCTAGGAAACAAATGATTCATCTTATCAGAGGAGCATCTTCAGTTGGAATGTAACCAGTTAGGACTGCAGAGCTGATATAAGACCACATTAATTTTGTAGACAGTGAAATGGTATGGTTTGACGTTGATAAATTGATGTTACTGGACTACCAATATTCCTGACTGTATTCTATATGCACACATGGCAACTATGATTATGTAACATAATAAATTCACACTGCCTTTGCATAAGACTGTCATGTAAGGACGTAATTAATTATATATTACTGTTAATCCTTTTCATATCATTTTTTAAATTAATTAATTGACATGTTCATGTATTTGTTTGCTTATATGGTTATGTTTTATAAACCGAATAAAGCATTTTAATCTGAAACTGAAACTGACTGTCATGCCGAGAAAATTATAAGCACGCACGACAACATGGGAAAATAACAGAGTAATGGTAACAGTTCCAGTTTTACAAGAAAGGCAAAAGTCAATAAAAATACAATAAAAAAGACCGGATTCATTGTATGTATTTTTGATTCTTGGCTAAGATGGCAATGGCAAAAGTTCCACCTTTATGCCGTCATTTAGTTCAGTGTTTCCATTTAAAATGCATTTTTTATTTTGCTAATAACGTTCGTCCTGATTGACGAATCTGCATGAAAACTTAAAATTAAAAACAACTTTATCCGCTTTGGATTTTTCATGGCAACTTTTGTGCAGATCCACTAAGCAGAGGCCAAAAAAAAGGACGGGGATCCCAAAAGTGATATTTCACATTTTAACTCCCATTGGATTCTTTGCTCCTCAATATAGAAAAAGGTCTCAATGGAATTTTATCATGCTTGACTTGTAAGAAGAACTTTATTTAAATGAGTGCCTTTTCTTTGGTATAAATCCTTTCAGTAGTTTTGAGAAATTATGATTTAAATTTGTTCTGCTCTGGGCATGATGAGGGTACATTTTAGAGATAGGTGGACTGTTAAGGAATTGTAAATCCAATGAAAATGACAACAAGCATTGGTATAGCCAATAGGTCTCGCCTTTGGGACCTTATAAGTATTTAGTTATGCAGCACCATAGCCTTGTTTTATATATGTGCTATCTTTCTTCTTTGCCATCCGCCCAGATGGAGAAATTAATGAAGTATATCTCTTTCCAGGCATTCAATCAAGTAGTTCATGGTACTCCCAGGGGCGTAACGCAGGCCCCTGCAGCTCCTGCAGCACAGGGGTGCCCAAACCTTCAGGGAGGCCCCTAACCAACTTGAGGTCAATGAATATCTGTAAGACATAGGAAACTCAGTGGCACCTCATCTTATTCTGCAAGGGGGGGGCACCATTTAAGCTGAAATTAGCTTTCGCCTTGGCATTGGTTCTCCTAAATGCTGTCTAAGCATTGACAATAGGTGCTCTCACCCTCTTGGGAAAATTGCTTATATTTTCATGAAAAAAAATCTTCTATTTTTTTAAATATACCATATCACCCGGGGGCCTATTTCTTTAAGACGCTGAAATCGGAATTGATACGCCTTGTATGGGGAGGCAAGCAACCGTGGTTGCAATGGAATGTGCTAATTAGACCTTATTCACAAGGAGGGTTTGGTATACCGGATTTTGAATTGTATTACACAAGTGTACAAGCTCATTATGCATGGTACTGGGTGGAACAACCACAACATATGCCTCAAGTTGCGGGCAAACATTGGCTCGCACACCCCATTCCGTTAAAGGGTGTCTTATATGAACTGGTGGGAGCTAGAGACAAACAGCCATCTGCCCGTACATGTACAATTGCAGCATGGCAACGCATAGGACATATGCTGGATACCCCCTTACTGTACTCGCCACTGTTGTCTCTCACTTACCATCCGAGCATGACCCTGCTTCCGGCGACACGTTTTCACATTTTCAAAAAGCGTAGCAAATCCACACCTGGGGGGACTTGTATCATAATGGTCAATTCCGAACTGCTGAATATTTATTTCAAGACACACAGCAGACACCACTTGATGTTTTCTTGTACATTAGACTAAGACAGGGGATCCGTGCGATTAGCCCGGACTTCCCGGCGGACCCGCAAACTCTTGAGCCATTACAGATACTACTGAAAGCTGACTCGGCAAGACGCCTTGTGTCACTGATATATACAAGGGTTCACACACGACTAGACAGGCCAGACACACCATCCCAAGTTAGATGGGGGGAGGTAATAGGCCTTGCCCTGACTGATGACCAATGGGAGTTTTGCTGTTTGCGGACGAAACAGATATCTGCCAGCAGCAGGCTACGTATCATCAGTATAAATTTCTACACAGACTGTATTATATGCCAGCCAAGATGTGTAAATACAAATTAAGAGAGACTGATAGATGTGATAGGTGCGGTGCTGGAGGGGCAGACTTCCTGCATTTGGCATGGGAGTGTCCAGAAGTGAGAATATATTGGGATCAGGTCTTTCACGCCATACAATTGATGATTAATACGAAGGTAGACCCCACCCCTCTACCGACACTGCTAGGTTTTGTCAAACCACTGAGAGCAAAACACCGCGAATGTATTGCATTGTCATTACTAATTGGTAAAAAGGAGAGTGGCCTGCCGTTGGGTCGGGGAAGAGCACCCAAATTTAAGACTTGGATTGTGACATGTGCATTTGCCAGGAGCGCCTTGCGGCATATGCTGAGCTACTGCCCTTGACATCCTGCCTTAGAGATATTTGGGCTTCATTGACGTGTTATCTGCTTACACACCCTAGAACCTAAAGGTAGACAAGGCGAAATCACAATGGCCGGAATGTTGCGGAGATAATAGATCGCTGGGAGAGAGCAGCGGTTGGTGTATTGTAGACATGACTGAGATGATGCATGTATTATGATCCAGTTGTTTAGACCAGAGAGAGAGAGGTCAGTAATGTGACGTGCAGATGGAGAAGAGACACTAAATAAGCTGAGAAAGAGTAGATGTACGGCACTGTTGCATGATAAGATACGATGTACCCAAGCATCCTACATGTTCCTGAATATCCCATTGATGTATAATGGGAGGTGGATGCGTGAGGATCTCAAACTGTATTTTGTTGTATTGTTGATGGACCCAAGATGTACTTAGATATGATTGACATGATGCTGTGATTGTCTTACTGTTAACAAAAACCAATAAACAGATGTTTAAAAAACAAATCTTCTAGCCTCATACCACCTATTATCCTCACTACGTCAGTCCCAACATTTATGATCAGATAGTGTCAAATAGTGTCCAAATGGTTGACCAAATATATCAATAAATTGGCTGCCCAACTGCATACCATCTTTAGTCTTGTTGGGATACTGTTTCCAATGGCAATCAGTGTTGCTTTTCTGGAGTGGACAGAGGAATCTTGTATTTGTATAGAGTATTGCCTGATTCTCAACTCTGCAATCTCAGATTTCATTTAGGTAAAACAATGACGGTTGTGTGCTATCCACATCTCACAATTATGTTGCTTTTGGGTCTGGAAAGGTAGGTATATCCTTATATGCAACTATGTTTCTGGATAGTGTTGGTGAAGCAGCTAATGATAGCAGTGCAGGACACTTTGTCGAAATTTTCTTGGCTTAATATTTCATTTTAGAAAGGGGAACACATCAGGATTTGGCCCGCAGAAATCCCCTTCTATCCATTAGTAACCGTACTAGGAGGCAGGCTGGTGAGTATTACCAGACACGGCAACTGAGGGAGAAACATAGATAAGAAGTAAGAGAGAAATCCAGGACTGGAGCTTGCTCTTTGAGGCTTTATCTGTTTTCAAGGGACGGCACAACTATGCCTTGATGGTATGAATCTTGGGTAGATCTGATCAGCTGTATGACATAGGACTGGAGGTCAATATAGATACCAGCTGAACGTAACATGGAGGTGTTAACTGAGAAAAGGCTTTCTGGTTCCAGTAGCGGATGATACTGTGATGAGCCCAGAGCCAACCAGGAATCCGACGCAGGCCCCAGTATTATGTTGGACATAGAAGAAATAGAAAGGGAGAAAACAACAATGGTGAAGGATACCAAAACGGGTGCAAACTACAGGGAGGTTTGGAAAAGCCAAAGCGGTCATGCAACTCGCTTCCAGGCACTGAGCTAAGGTTTTGAGCAGTCTAAATAGGTCTTTACCCCTTCTAATCTGGATATGACTTTAAGCCATGACTTGAGTGAGCGGGCATCCCCAGGAGTCAGCGGTCTAGTGCTCCGGTCCAACTAATCTTCCACAGCTCTGTTTTCCAGTGCTTACAATTTCTGCATGCCTATCGCCTAACCTGATTTCTAACAAAACAGGAAATCTAGTTTAAGTTTTATAATCGTAAACCTTTCAAGTAAATGAAGTAGGTCTTTTTCTAAGTATGGAATTTGAGATTGAATTTATTCCAAATTCTAGCCAACAAAACACTCATTGTGTGAGTCTACCAACCCCCTTTCCAGAAATTCTCCACTGTAAAAGGTGTTACGTCTGGCCCCACTCTTTGCTGCAGGCTCCATGTCAGTATTATATGGCTACAGAAAAAGAAGAGAGCCTGGTATCCTAATTATTTATATAATCTTTTTTTGCAATAACCACACTATATTCTTTTGGTGATTGGGTTATTTATTCACTCTACTTTTGTACTCTTTTACAAAAGGACCTTATATACTTCGCATGGAACACATAAAAAGTACCAAATACATATTTACATACATGACAATTTACATAATACTTTTGACAATGTACAAGACCAACACATTTTGACACATAAAAAATGAATATGACTTTACATCAACATAAAAAGCATCACAAAACCAATGTGCCATATTTATTTTTAAACAAAGGCTGAATTAGATGTCTTTAAGCATTCTTATAATTCAGTCCCAGTTCATTCCTGAATTAATTATATTTCCTTTAACCACTTTTGCTAATTTAATAGCAATTGCCGACGCATTTCAAGCCTCACGGATGTGTTATTTACTCTGGTATGAGTCACAATTTCCTGAATGATTGTTGTTTTGTTTCATGCTTATTGCTCTGCTTATTATCACTCTACATTAGAAATCAAGCATTATGTCTCAAAATGATGAATGACATGAGGACATCCAGAATGTGTCACTGTTACATTAAGATTGCTTGCCTAGGGACCATTGCTAGATTTGATTAAAGCATTTCCACATATCACTCACCACCACACAATGTTATTATATAATACCTCTTAAATTCCAGATACATTTTTTACTTCTTCTTTCCTTTGTTCTGTTTGTTCAGTTTCACTATTGTGTGTTTGATCGTTTGTTCTGTGCCTTGCGGAGGACACCAGACAACTAGGCCCAGTCTTCAGGAGTTGGAGGGACCTCAGAGAGAGAGAGAGAATGCCCCGGTTACTTACTGGTAAACTTCATTACTCTGAGTAATGTCATCATATGAGTTCCCATCCATCCCTCCCTCCATGTTTGGCTATCAGCGTCATGTGGTTCTTGGGGCTTGGTAGTTCTACAGCAAGCTGGATGGGTCGACACTCCCCTTATACTGGGTCATGGGTGATGGGGGTCGGCCATGTTGGGGAGGGATGGGAGGCATGGGATGCTAATTTGCTTTGGAGGGTTCTGGTGTGGAGCTAAAGCTCACTACGTAACTCTGGCGGCGAGGAAGACTTATGAGGAGGTAATGAGAGAGAGTAGGGCCTCTTGTGTGTGGAATGTAACATCAATAATACATTTTATTTTTATATAGTGCTTGCTGTCACAATTTGTGCATTGTTTTGCTTGCAAATACCATCTTTACTCTTAACGAACTCAATAATAATTAACCAGTGTCACAAAAATGAAATTCTGAGTCTCTCTGGTTGAGGTTGGAATATTTTACTATCAGGTAATGCAAAGGTCTCAGCAATCTTAGCAAAACAACACCTTTTCTTATTATTTAAAATCTCAATTCATAATGAATAATGCAACTTGGTTACTTTTTAGGTGATCAAAAACAACAAACTTAAAATCAGAATTCTTTTGACAAAACAGATTTATCATGTGTTATTTCATTGCATATTCACAGTTTCTTCTCATATTAAATTTCCCATCTTGGAACAAACTCGTTCAGGATGGATTCTGGACCACTGACACTCCCAAACGTGCCCCATCATAACCATTCACCTGAGCTCACCCAGACACCCGGAGGCAACTCATTTCACAATATGCACTTTGACAGTCATATATAGCACGAAAAAATACAGGAACCCAACATCTGAATAAAGTAAATACCAGATTATGAGACGTATATTTTCATATACATATATTTTCAAAAGGCGCTACTGGCGAGATGGAAAAGTGTTACGAAATATCAATGTCCTAAAATGTTTCATATGTTGAACATGCCACATACATATTAAAGAACATGATTTCTTCTCAACACTTTTCATCTCGCCAGTCGCTTCTTTTTGAACTCATTTCAATTCATCTCGTTTATTAAAATATGTTCCTAATAGTTTATGAAAACGACTTCAATGTATCAAGGTTTTTGCAACTCCCATTTTTTTAATTAGGAAGGGAAAATTGTAAAGACAAAGATATGTTTTTTTCTTACAGGAATCTATGGTAGTGGAGTGCCCAAAAATGGTTGCAGCTGTTTGAAACAAAAGGTGCTCTGTGCAGCTCCCCCAGGCACCGTGCATCCAGTTAGCACTAAAAACTGAAACCCCTATGCTGCAAGACTAGGTCAAAGGACTATTGTTTCACAAGGAACTGTGCATTGTTTTAGGGAATCTGGGGAGACAAATGTGTTTATGAAGAGAACAGATTACATGGGCAGAATAACCTAAATGGGGAGTTGAAAGGTTCTCAGAAGCATGCAACTTTATATTTTTCTCCTATACTTCTCACACTGGTCGTCTACATCTCAGGGCATATTTATGAAAACTGACGCATTGCTGCAGTAATGCAGTGATATACCAGAAAAAGTTGTGCTGGGGTACGACACTTTGACGTGGCAAGGATGCGTCGTATTTGTGGAACGGCACACCATATCGTAAGATCCCAAGGTGCGTAAAAAATGTTGACACAATGATAGGAAGGATGGCGCAAAGTGCGGTGACACATCTTCTCTTTTTGAGAAGCAAAGCTGATTTGCGGATCGTTAGGCTATATTTACATGCCGCAAACCAACTTTGACTCACATCGCAGTGCGTTGTCTGCGAAAAGCCTCAAAAAGCGAGTCCTTGCAAACAAAAAACTTTTGCAATTCACCAAATCCAAGAACTAGAGGGAGATGCAAGCACAAGCAGTGAGGGCAACAACCCCAACACCAGCCAAGAAGTCCACAAAGAATCCCAGGGGAAGAGGAAGGGCAATTTAAGTGAGCAAAAGAACCAAATATTAATATCTGAGGTGGCAAAAAATGGACACCATCTCTTTGTTATCTCCAACTTGCCATTTGGGTAGAAGGAAGCCATTTGGAAGTCCATAGTGGATAAGGTTAAAAGTGTAGTCCCAACAAAAAGGAGAGTGCCAGAATACAAGAAGCGCTGGCATGATTACAACTGCAAGAAAAAAGAGAAACCGGCCAAGAACCTGAGGGCAGTACAGAGGACGGGAGGAGGACCTGAGGACCAGGAGGCATTGGACTCATTGGAGTAGCAGGTGGTAATAGTCATCCCAACAGAGTTGGTGGAAGGACAGGAGAGTGCTGCAGCTGGGGGCCTGGAAGATAGACAGGCTAATTTTCAACAAGAACAATTATGGTTAAAGCTGTCATGAAGCACATCAACACACTTTGCAGTGCTGCATTGTGCTTTGTGCAGGGTAAAGGACAAGAATGCCTCATATGTTTTTCTCATTAATGTAATTTGTTTTGCCCAGTGACAAACTGCTCAGCCCAGACAAGCCCTCCCAAAGTTTGTAAGGTTTATACGTGATGTGCTGACACAGTCCAGGTTGTCGTTTGAATACTGTGACTTGTAGTGTAATGTATGACATGAGTGACCAGCACTACAAGTACCTCAATACAAAGCACAAAACCTGCACTGGAACAACACATACTACACAGTCCTTGGAAACCTGCACAACATGAATATGACAATGCAGGCCTCTTTTCGCCATGAGGCAAGTGTGCTTGTCTTGGGGCT
The DNA here is from genome assembly GCF_964263255.1 of Lissotriton vulgaris. Lineage (NCBI taxonomy): Eukaryota > Metazoa > Chordata > Amphibia > Caudata > Salamandridae > Lissotriton > Lissotriton vulgaris. The sequence continues at coordinate 887,097,828 of NC_141687.1, forward strand.
ACGCAGCCAAAAGTGGAGTGTAAAGTCATGGTCTGGACTGTGGTTGCTAGAGCAATAACTTCTCACCCGAGAGGGGATGCAGGTGCTGAGTATGTGAAAGATCACCAAGTAGGATCATGTGAACAGCCATGTGTACAATCACTAGCATTAAACCGTACTTCACACAGCTGTCCTGATGTGCTGGGTGAGATTAAACATGTGGCGTCTGCATGTGAAAGAGAACACTAAATCCCGTCTTGCACAAATTAATATGGGGGGTGGGGGTGGATGCGAGTGATGCAGGCGGGAGGTACATGAGTGTTTGTTGGGAGCATAGATGGTGTGTGAGCTTGGTGGGCCCCTGGTAGTGTACTACAATGTTGGTGTACTGAGCTCATTGAACTGGCAGTGTGTCTCAATGGGGAGCCATTTATTCCCAGGGAGGGGAGGTGTGATGTGTGTGCCGCAAAGTAGCTTGAGTGATAGTCATGCACTGCTGTGTGTGATAGTTTCCCACTTGTGTAGGGATGCCGTAGAGGAGGGTATTGGTGCTCGACATTCTATGTGTGAAGTGGGCTTGGGTGATTGTGCAGCTGGTATTCTGAGGTAGCCGTAAGCAGAAAAGTCTGACTATACTCAATGTAAGTCAAAGCTGGAGGATGTGAAACAGGGAATTGTGAAGTGTAAGGTGAACTAGGTGTCCAGAATGATGGGCAGGTTTTGGGGATAGTTGGAGGGTGAGGTGTTTGGGCCTAGTCATTTGGGCAACCAGGGTAGGTAGATGCTACAGAATATATCCTCACTTTTTATTTGTGCGGTTCAGCATGAGCCATAGCTCTCACATACCAATAACCATGGTTGTCAATGGCATGATATAACAAATGTAGGTGTTGTAGGAGTGTCCTGAGAGTCAATGTCTGACCTGAGTGTCATCAGTGTGTGAGAGGTCGTTTGGTCCTTTGGTCTGAATGAAGATTGACAGAGGAGTCATGTACAGCTATGAATGAGTGGGGTTGAATGAAGAGATTTGTGCATCTCAGCAGATGTGCAACTTGGGTAATAGTGGTTTCATATTTCCAAATGTGACAGTGCCTATCCTCTTCAGAGATGGTGCACAGTGCCTATTGCTCTGGACTCTGGAGATGACTGTGTATACTAGGAAACTACAGGATTCCACACAACTAAACACACTATGGTAGGTACATGCCCTCACCCATTCCTGCCATATACCAAGGCAGTTTGCTGTGTAGAATTCTTTGGATGAGTGTTCAAATATGACCCCTCAGCCACATGAATGCTGAATTTGCACACAAGAAAGCATAACAAGGCAGGTTGGTGTGGTGTACTGTGTGAAAGGCATAGTGCAGGACCATATCCAATAGATGGCAATAGACCATTACTTTTTCTGGAGCTGTGGGCTAAGTGATGCCAAGAGGCAATACAGGCCCTCTGGTGACATGGTGCAATGTTCTCAGCAGTGGTGTCAACAAGTGAACCTTACATCAGTCTACTCCTTAAAATATGCATTATTATTATTATTATTATTATTACATTTATTGAGCGCACAGCTACCCGGAGGTTTCCCGGCGCTTGCCTTGGGAACCCGTCCTGGCTTTTCCCTGTGAGATAGCCCCTACAGGGCATCCCCAAGGTGAAAGCCAGGCATCCCGCCGCAGGGGGCCGTTGTGGAGATTAAGCAAGCTTAATGCCCAGAGTTGCAGAGTGAGAACCCATGATTAGAGCAGGCACCGAAGCGAGAATTATCGAGTCCGTGGACATATGAGCTCAAGACCCTGCCGCGTCGGGAATTGAACCCTGGTCCCGGGTCTGACCTCAGCTTCTGGGTCTGCCTGCTCTACACCGTGAGCCACACTTCTCCACGCATTCAGCTATGCAACATGGTAAATGGTGCCCTTACCTGCACTCACCCTTTCAGGCAGTGCAGGCCAGCAGGCTGCATAACTGCCTTGCAATCTGTGGTACGACACAAAAAGAACCCCTTGTCACACAGTGGTTGTGAGAACAATGTAAATATATTGCTATGTGAAAGCTAACACAAGTATACTTGGCCTCCTTTACTTGTAGTAACACATGGTCAACACTTCTATGTGTAACATAAAGTAAATGAAAATAAAGTCTTTCTGTCACCCAATTTACTTATGTCAACAATTATCATAAATCATCACAGCGAGTGGTAGGAGTCCAGCAGTGGATGGTTGATGTGGTGTGGGCGGGGATGGAGAACCTAGTGGTCAGCCTAGAGGGAGCCTGTAGGTGCCTAAGTCCTACTAAGGATACATCTGAGGCAATTAAAGGCACCAAACCGTAGCTCCATAGCATTGCTGGTGTCATGAGGGAGATACAAGAACAACAGGCCTCACCCTCTGATACCAGTGAGATTGTCACCAGGCTGGGGACCATAATTAACATCATGGCATCTATGGAGTGCAAGTTGGACTCCTACATAACAACAATGGCTGCCCTCCATAGAGACATTGTTGCATTGTTGAGAAGTAATCAGTCCCTTTTCAGCGATGTACTGCTTTCCTTGCTGGTACAGACAAATGCTGTCTAAGACAATTGAGTCACATCTTCTGCCCCTGATGTGTGTGTGTGTGCCTCAGAAGCCTCTGGCACAAACACTACCAACTGCAGGGTGGCACAACATCCATCAGGGGAAGAAGATGTGAACTTCACCAGTTTCCATCAGTGAACTACCAGGTAACATTTGTCTATGCCCCTTAGCCGGTTTCCCAGTGGTCCTGTGTCTGTCACCATGCCACATTCTTTGTCAACAAGCACTGTACCTTTTTGTTTGTGCACCTGTTAATCGTATCCACTAGTGGACTGTTGAAGATGCCTACCTTCCCTAATAGCAATTTGTACCTCCTCACTGTAATTCTCCTCACCTCTACATGTTGCATGACATATCTCCCTGTCTGGGCATATTTTGCTCACAATCAACGTTGGTGTTGTTGCTCCAAACAATGCAAAAAAGCTCATTCTGAGCCAACCATATAGTGATAATAAATTCACTAATATAAGCTAGAGTGCTGTATATTTGTTGATGAATGGACTACTTATACCATGGTGGATGTGTATTAACATAATTCACTTCATAACATCTCAAGGAAAGTGAGCAAAGATCACTAGCACCTGATCCCTTTGGATATGCAGCAACAAGTACATCCACTGTGAAGGGCATAATGAGGAATGTATTGCTTTCAAGTGGTGTGACAATAAGTTTCAGGTTCTTGATTGACACACAGTGAAAAGCTCCAAGTAAACACACAACTGTCTAAAAATGGGGTCAATGAGCCATGTGAGCCAACAACACTGTTGCACTCATCCACATATTTCTGGCACAGTGAACATGACAATGTGATCAAACACATATGATAGCCTCAATGTTCTCACTGAAGAGATCCTAAAGTATTTAAATTATCATGAGTGCACTAATGATAGGCAGATAGGCATACTCACACTCCTTATGCATCATACCTGTGCAAAACAAGGATGCACAAAGGCAATCCAATACCTTGTATGTCAGTATGCAAGAAATGTAAGCCTTCACTGTTGGGGCCCAGTGTCAGTAGGTAAATGCTCAATAATGCTACTTAGAGTAAGTAGGGTGAATGTGTTCCTCTGCGAGCACTTATACGTTTTGAGTGTGAGTGTATCCAATCCACACATTACATCTATGGTACATTGCACACACATATTGCTGCATGGGAGCCAGAGCATAGAAGCAGGGTCAAAGCAACACCTCCCCAGGGGAAGATGACATGGGCAATTTATGGGCATGAATAATTGAAAGCAGTTACCCAAAGTGAACCGCATCACTTACCAAGTAGTCAATGCCAATGATGAAGGAGGGTCTAATGCAGGTATGGATGCATTCATGAATTGTAAGCAGCCAACAACAAAGACCCACTTGCACAATGGTTCAAGGGTTTCTGTGGTACCGGCAGGCACCATACCTACTATGCTTTCTTTATCACTTTCACTCAGAGTGCAATAGTAGTATGCTGCCTGTGTTCTGTTATAAGTAAAGTTTACAAAAGAGGTCCACTTACAGTGACTAAAGTTGTCTCAATTTTCAGGTAGACTATTAATTTGCCGTAAGCCTCTGACAAAACACGACTTACCTACAAAGCCTGCAGGCAAATAGTTACATCATGTACTGAACTCAACTTACACTATGTTAGGTTCTCATGAATATGAAATGAGGATGAAGTAGTGAAAGTAGAAAAAAACCCATATATAACTATCTAATCTACCTACACCTATCTAGCCTAAACTAAGTAACCTTAACTCTAGCCTACACTATCCTAACTTATCCTAAACTATCTTACCTACCTATACACAAATGGCAAGTCAAACATCTACTCCCCACCCTCCATATAACACATAGATCACCACAGTACAGATTACCACATCCTAAACTTACAGTACCTATACATGTAAATCTAAAAAATATATGTAAATATATATATATATATATATATATATATATATATATATATATATATATATATATATATATATATATATATATATATATATTCACTGACAAAAACATAGGTTTCACACGTGTTATAGTTCCCTGGACATTTCACTCATACAAAACCAATGAAATTCCCCCTTTATAGTTAACTATAACTTGCGCGCCCGCAATGCACTGCTGATGACGTCACATATTACATCACTCATGACATGGTCAGTGACATCACTCATGACATCACAGATGACATCTCAAATGACATCACTGATGACATCACTAATGACATCTTCCAGTGAATGTGTGTCTTTCTGAAAAATAAATATTTTTTATATGTGTATATCTTAAGGTCGATGGAAGACTAAATGTGTAAATAAGTGTCTAAATGGATGTTTTTGTTTTGTAAAAATGATTGTATAACTGACTTATTAGGTGTATCTTAGTGAATACATGTATTAGCGAGTAATGTTTAAATATGTAAATATCTGTATCAGTGTCTCACTTTGTGAATAAGTGGCTGCATGGGTTGGTGACTAGCTACATGAGTGTCGATATGGGTTATTAGTTGGTTTTTAGAGTATCAGTTTGAGTGTCTGTATGGTTTGGTGGGGAGTATTACTTACCACATAGATGCATGAATAGGTGACTCACTGTTTGTATGTGTTTTGAAGACAGCATGTGTGCAGGACTGTATGGGTGGATGAGTGTGTGTATTGGTATGTTAGTGAATGAATGACTGTCTCAATAGTGTCTTTATGAGTAACTACATGTGTTTTAAGCTAGTATATGTGAGTATTGATGTATATAAGTGGTGAGTATATGTGAGAGTGAGAGATTGGAAGTGTTCCTGTATAAATATGTATGTGTTTCTATAAGTGATTGTTTAAGAGAGTAAGTATGTGTACGTTTCTGTAGAAGTAAGTGTAGTGGTGTGTGTTTAGCTGTATATGTAAGTAAATGGATGTTTGATAGTTTATGTGCATGTGTAAGTACATGTGTGAGTAACTCTATGTATGAGTGTAGGTGTGTAATAGGATGTATAGGTGTATGAGTACATATGATGAGTGAATACATGTATGAGTGACTATATACAATTGTTGGTGAATGAGTGGATGTGTATGTAGATGTTGGAATTACTGAATAGGTTGTTGTAACTGGTATTGGTATCCTTTTTTTTAAAGGTATATTACGGTGAGAGTAGGTCTGACACAAGGATGATGTCATCAGTGATGTCATCAGTGATGTCATTTGAGATGTCATCAGTGATGTCATGTCATGAGTGACATGTAGTTAACTATAACAGGGGAATTTCATTGGTTTTGAATGAGTGAAATGTCCAGGTAACTATAACACGTGTGAAACCTATGGTTTTTTCAGTGAATTTCTAAGGTTTTTTAAATGCTAATTTTTAACTATAACGTATGTGAAACCTATAATTTTTTTCAGTGAATTTCAAAGGTTTTTTAAATGCTAATTTTTAACTATAACGTGTGTGAAACCTATGGTTTTTTTCAGTGAATTTCAAAGTTTTTTAAATGCTAATTTTTAACTATAACGTGTGTGAATCCTATGGTTTCATAAGTGAATTTCAAATGTTTTGTAAATGATAATTTTTAAATGTATTAATTGTTATATTTGTTTTATACTGATTTACTAAATTATTTTAAATTATTTATTTTTAGATATTTTATTTTTTAAATTACATTATATATTTTTTATATAAATTGAAAAATAAATGTTTTTAAAAAAATGATAATTGTAATATTTTTATATTTTTTTAATTTATATATATTTTATATAGCAGGCAATGATATCCTATGGAAGGAAATTCAAGTTACTGTAACTACGATTAGAATTACTTTTCAGGATCAATAGTGGGCTGAAAGATGCAGCACTGAGGTCTCTCCTGATAACAGGTGAGTAAATCGGAATTCGTAGTTCTGCTGATTTTTGAGGAATTTTTTAAAGTTCCAAAACTCCACACTTAGAAGAATTTCCAAGTAAAACATGTCAATGTTAGCCTATGAAAGGAAATTCAAGTTACTGAAACCACAATTAGAATTACTTTTCAGGATCAATAGTGCGCTGAAAGATGCAGAAATGAGGTCTCTCCTGATAAAAGGTGAGTAAATCGGAATTCGTAGTTTGGCTTATTTTTGAGGAATTTTTTAAAGTTCCAAAACTCCACACTTAGAAAATTTTTCAAGTGAAACCAGTCAATGTTAACCTATGGAAGGAAATTCAAGTTACTGTAAGTATGGTTACAATTACTTTTCAGGATCAGTAGTGGGCTGAAAGATGTAGCACTGACGTCTCTCGTGATAACAGGTGAGTAAATCGGAATTCGTACTTCGGCTAATTTTAGAGGAATATTTCGCTCAATAGTGAAGGAAGGGGGCGGGGCCTGAGTAGACATGTGTGCAAACACGCCCTGTGGCGCGTTTTAAGTTGGGGAATATATTCCTCTTCAATCCTGAGGTCATCTGTGAGCCAACTAGTCCATCATGTACCCCCAGTTTGCGCAAGGGAGCTGCGTTGGAGAGAGGTGTTCAGAGGGCACGCCCTCTTTTTACAACACTCTGCAATGCAGCTCCGTGGCACTTACTAGAGGTACCCGTTGGACTAGTTGGCCCCTAGAGGACCTCTGGTTTGAAGAGGAATATACGGCTAGATTCATCAAGCCGAAAACGGCTCGCAAAGGGCCAGATTCTAAGAATCTGCACTTTGCGAGCGCTATTTTTGCATTTGGGATTCATCATCCCAAATGCAAAAATCGCATTTTTAGAAATCGCATATTTGCGAATAATTGCATTTAAAGAATCTCAATTAGAGATTCCTTAAATGCAATTCAAGAAGCATTTAAAAATTGCAAAATCGCTATTTTTGGCCGCTATTTACCGCGAAGTCTGACTTCGTGGTAAATAGCAAAAACTGAGAAAAATGCACTTTTGTGCATTTTTCTCAGTTGTATGTTACACACACACATATCCTTTGGACATGTGTGTGCGCAACATCAGTCTACATTTTCATTTCAGGGGTGCTACAGGGTGTCCTTTGGACACCCCTGGCACCCTTGAAATCGCTTCCTTATTTGCGATAATAAGGAATAACTCCCCCTGCGCAAATAAGGAATAACTCCCCATTCATTCCTATGGGCCTTTAGGCCCATAGGAATGAATGGGGAGTTATTCCTTATTTGCGATTAGCAATTTGCTAATCGCAAATAAGGAATGTGTAGGAATCACAATTTATTTAGGGATTCCTACATGAATCCCGTTTTGCAAGTCCTTAATAGCGATTCCTTAATAATCGCTATTAAGGACTCGCAAAACGGGACAATGATGAATCTAGCTGAAATTCCCCAAACTAAAACGCGCCACAGGGCGTGTTTGCACACATGTCACCTCAAGCCCCGTCCCCTACCTTCACCACTGTCCAAACATGCCCCGTAACTCGTTCTAAGTTGGGGGATTAAGTCCCCTTGCATACTGGGGGTCCCTGGGGGCCAACTAGCACACCAGAAACCTCCAGTATGAGCCAGGGGGCTGTGTTGCAGAGAGGTGTAAAAAGGGGCATAGCCTCATTACAACTCTCTGCAACGCAGCCCTCTGGTGCTTTTTCAGAGGGGGAACTAATTCCCTTTGCATACTAGGGGTCCTGGGGGTCAACTAGCCCACCAACCTCTAGTGTGCGCCAGGGGGCTGCGTTGTAGAGAGTTGTAAAAAGGGGCGTTGCCTCATTACACCTCTCTGCAATGCAGCCCCCTGACGCGTTTGCAGAGGGGGAACTAATTCCCCTTGCATACTAGAGGTCCCTGGGGGCCAACTAGCCCACCAGGAAACTCCAGTATGAACCAGGGGGCTGCATTGCAGAGAGGTGTAATGAGGCCACGCCCCTTTTTACACCGCTCTGCAACGCAGCCCTCTGGTGCGTTCGCAGAGGGGGAACTAACTCCCCTTGCATAGTGGGGGTCCCTGGGGTCCAACTAGCCCACCAGGAACCTCCAGTATGCGCCAGGGGGCTGCGTTGCAGAGAGGTGTAATGAGGCCTGCACTTCTCTTCCTTCTTTCTACACCTCTATTGCTTCCTTCAGCAATTCTCTTGCCTCTTTTGGCACTTCTCTTCTTCTTTCTGCACCCCTCCTGCCTATTTCTGTAGCTCTCTTGCCTCTTTGTGCACCTCTCCTACCCCTATCGCCTCTTTTTACACCTCTGTTAGTTCTTTCTACACTGCTCTTCCTTCTTTCTGTACCTCACTTGCCTCTTTCCGCACTTCACTTTCTTATTTCTGCACCTCTCTTGCCTCTTTCAGTACCTGTGTTGCTTCTTTCTCCACTTCTCCTGCCTACTTCTGCATCTCTTAGTTAGAGGTGGTGTTGAACTTGACCCTTTTTGCGGGGTCATCCCTAAACTCTTTGCCTAACTCCTAGCCTTTTTGCTGATGTGGTGTTGGTGGTTTTAGGACTCTGGGCACTTTAGCACTGGTTAGCAGTGCAGAGTGTGTGCACTCTCTGCCCTCCATAGGCTAACATTGGGAACTCCCCCCTTATGGGATAATTCATAAATAAAACAAAATAAGTATGGCATGTTTGGTATGTGAGGAATGGACATGATAAATGCTGTGCAATGGTGTGCGCTGATTTATTTTTACTATTTTAGGAATGCCACTATAAGAAGTTAGCCTTTCTGTGTGCTGTGGGCCTCCCTACATGTCTGGTTCTAGAAGTGACCGGGGCTGGTGAGGAGTGGGTGGCTCCAGGGAGGTAGGGTCAGGCTGAGTGGGAGGTCTGCAACTAGAGTAGTGGGCGGAGGAATCCCCTGTCCCTGACTAGGTCAGTGCCTGCCCTGTGCAAGGCTAGCTCCGTCCCCTACTAACATCCCTCCCAGTGCCAGTTGGGACTGGACTCCAAGACCCTTTCAGAAGCCCCTACCCCCAGACCCATCCAGAAACTTCTACCTCCTTCCAGACACAGGGCAGGGAGGTGTATAAATACAGGGGCTGTGAGCCCATGAGGGGGGTTGTGCTTGTGCTGACATGGAGGGGACATCCTGCCAGGAGGAACCACTGCTGGACCCTGCGTGCTGGCCCCCGTGCCCCACTCTGCCCCTCTACCCTCTACAGGACCCAGGAAGAGACCCTGCTGGAGTAGGGGCTGCTGTGCTGTGCTGGGAGGATTGCCACCTTGCTAGGTTAGACTGTTCTTGGGAACTGCAACTTCGCTGGGCTGGGCTGCCCTGCTGCCTGCTACCCTTTGCCCAGCCTGTGCCTATTTCCTAGTGCCTCGTGGGCACTACAAATGGACTCCTGCCCCAGAGGACTGCGCTGTCTGCCTGCAGTTTGTTTAAAAAAGGCGGAGCGTGGACCCTGCAGCGCTGTGCTGTGTGGGCATCCCGATGGGTGAGATTCCCCTCTACAATTTGCCACGAAAAGCGGGAACCCCCCGCATGGGGACATCTTTTTAATCACAAGCAGGAGCCTGCCCCGCTTTATGCCGTAAGTGTTTTTATTTGAAAACGGGTGCCCACCCCGCGAATCACCGCTGCGGCCCAAGCTGCCAAAAGCACCAAGAAGCCGGTGCCCACCCCGCTCTATACTTAAAATAAGGAGGGAGCCTACCTCTCATCACCCCACAAAAAGAAATCACTCCGGCAAGCCTGGGAGATGCGAGAAAGACAGCAAGGGCTTCCCCTGTGACGTAAGGGGAGCCGCGCAGTAATTGGCGCCAGAAACAGGAAGCCTAAAGGTGGGCGGGGTCAATCACGAAAGAGGAGCCAGGCTGTGTGGAGAAGGGAGCACGGGAGCCTGCCCCGCCTCCCAGGACGTCCTGGGCCCACGCAGAAGTTTCCAGAGCCTCCCCACACCGAGCAGGGCTCTCGAGAACCTGAGGAGAGCCCCACAAGCTTAAGTGTGACCTGGGGACCCGGGAGTGCTGACTGCCTGAGCGGGGCTCTCTTGAGTCGGAGAGTGCCCCACAGCCACCACGACGCCCGGGCGTGAAGCCCCCATCCTAGCAGTCCGCCTCCAGCCAGCACGAGAAGCGGAGCTGCCTAAGGACAGAGCAAAGACTATGCGGGAGTCCCAGGTGAGTGAGGCTTCACCTCCCCGAGCCGGTACCTGGTCTCCTTGAGCGGGCCCGCAGGACAGCGGGCCGCTCAACATTCTAGGGGGCATCTTTAAATTCAGAGTCCCGGAGGGGGCTCCAACTTGGGCAGTGCTTTCCGGTCTGCACCGCGGCACCACAGGTGCGGGCCGTGGCACAGTCTTCTTTTTTTTCTTCCCTGTGGGCACAACCAGTTCTAGAGTCCAAAAGAGGGACTCCAACATGCCAGACTCTTTTGGGACACACAGCAGCGCCTCAGTTGTGGGCCACTGCAAAGTTTGGGGCACGTGGACTTGATTCAGTAGCCCTGGAGTGGGGCTCCAAATCTGCGCAGTTATCACCAGTACTTTTGTGGGCCTTATTCTTCCTCTGCTGTACCGCAGGAGTGGGCAGCTACAACGTTGGGGCACTTTTGACTATTGAGTCCCCAAAGGGGGACTCCCACTGGCCAAATGTGATCTATGTCTCATGATTGCGATATAATGTATTTCCATGCTCAAGTAGGGTTGGGTTATAGTCCCTTCAGGTTGATTCTCTGCACAGTGTGATTTGCATGCCCTATGAGACGCTATGATCATGCCTTATTCTAATGTTGTACCTACTATCATGCTATGGTGACCTAGGCTTATGTCTGGTCTAAGGAGGTTTTCCCTATTGCAATGCTCATATGATCATGCCTAAGGAGACGCCTCATATTATGCCTAATGTTTTTATGCCTAATGAATTGCCTCATGTGATTCTGCCCAATACTAATATGATTATGCCTAATGTGATTTAGGCCTATTGGGGGTAGGCCTAATGCTAACATGATTTATACCTAATGTGGTTTGCACTGATTGCAGTGTTGCTACCTTCATTATTTTGCCAGTAGGATTTGGTGGCTTTGCATTTACTGCTTTTACTTTGTGTTGGTTCTGGCAGCGACCCGATTGGCGCTGCCCTGTACATAATCCGCTGTAAATAATGTCCTGGTGCCTGTAGGCACAGTGTATTTGTCTGTGATTCTAATGTGTTTTTATAATACAAAGGCTATTTTTATATAAACTTGTGTGGAGTCTCTTTTGTAGTGCGCTTAGTGTGTCGCCGGTGTGTGTGTGGCACAAACGCTTTACACATTGCCTCTGGGATAGGCTTGACTGCTCGTGCCAAGCTACCAAGGGGGTGAGCAGGGGTTATCCTCAGGGTGTAGCTCTCTCGCCCTGACTAGACCGGGGGTTTCTGCCTGGCTCGGGCGCGTGCCCTAGCGTACCGGGAACCCCCGTTTCTAACAGGTAGTTTTAACCCCCCTGCCCTATTATGTTCTAGGACCATATATGGGAGGTCATGCCAGTCACAAGGGTACCCCAACCCATAGTGTACCCTAGTTTATGTAGGTGTTTTCAATGTATTCTAAGTGTCTTTCAGCATAGCACTGGCTTCAGGCCTGGCTAGTCAGAGTCAGTTACCACCAGTACCCGTCAGCAAAATGTTGGGAGCACAGGATGACTTTACAACAAGGCCTCTTTCTGCTCCTCTGTTGGATCTTTGTGCACATCTCCTTACTTCGTCTTTCTAGACTTCTGTTGCCTCTTTCTGCACTTCTCTTGCTTCTTTCTGCACATGGCCTACCTTTGTAGGTAGAGTTAGAAATTAGCATTTAAAAAGCCTTTGAAATTCACTGCAAAAACCACAGGTTTCAGGGACGTTATAGTCAGAAATTAGCATTTAAAAAAACCTTTGAAATTCACTGAAAAAAACACAGGGACGTTATAGTTAGTTGGACATTTAAATTGTACAAAATCAGAGAAATTCAGCCATTATAATTAGTTCAGCTAACTATAACTTGCGCTCCTGCAATGCACTGCTGATGGCGTCTCATATTACATCATTCATGACATGGTCAGTGACATCACGGATGACATCACTTATGACATCTCAAATGACAGCGGGTCTTCCTCAGGACTGAAAACACAGATGTGGACAGCCAGATCATACTGTGGTATATATCACACAGCAGAGCTTCTGAAAATAGTGGGTGACGTCAAACAGCAATGATTGGCATGATTGTATTTAAGTGGAATCCAACGTCCTGTTAAAATCTGTAGGTCGGTCAATCAGAAATTGCGAGAAATTTACTGCAATTTAGTTAATGGGAAGAAACCACCAGACCCCTGAGGCGTGAGCCAGGAGCCAGTTTAGCAAACTGTACATTTTATCTTACATTGCTGCTAGTGTTCTGTGTCACTGTTGACTCAAAAATTTTTTTGCACCTACCCTATTTTCACAGTTTTTTAACTTCTATCCAATTCTCTGTGCTGCTAAATTCAGGAGGGAAGTGTGGGAGGGGTGTGTTTGGTGTTTGGTACCTGGTTGAGGTCCGGACCGTTGGCTGCTATTCTCCGGGGTGGCTGGAGTATTCCCGCCATCTTGGTAGGAGGCGCAGGGTTAGCGGGCAAGGTGTTGCAGCCTCGCTTGCCTCGTTTACCGGATTAGCATAAATGTGGACACAAAGGCGCCCGCGCAGCGGGCTTGACTAAGGCAAGCCCGTCTGCGCCCGTCCGCGCTGGGTAGTCGCCATTCGCCAGGACCCCTGCTTCTCTCACTAGAGACCTGCGCTGTTATTCACGGGAGGAGCTTTTGGGTATGGCTTCTAACTGTCCCTCCTTACCCTGGACTTCCCAAGAGCCAAGTTTTTGCTGTGAATAGTGTGCCTTTGAGGTGGACTTAGCAGTACAATCTTTTTGTTTACCCAGTTTACCTAACCTCTTGGAATATAAGTTTCTCAGTTTGAACTGCCGTTCTTTGGTGAATCACCATGCTGAGGTGTTTGACCTTCTAATGGATGAGTCTCCTGATGCCCTGTTCCTAACGGAAACATGGCTCACCCAGGACTCAGTGGCAGTACCGTGGTTAGCCCTCCCGCAAGGCTATGTGCTAAAAAGTATTATCAGAGAGGGAGGGAGAGGAGGCGGCATCGCAGTGGTGGTCAAGGAGGCTTATTCTATCAGTCTGGACAAGGAGAAGATAGCGGGATGTGAAAGTGCTCTTTTTAAAATTAGTCTTAGTTGTAAATTTACCATGTCTGGCCTTTTAATTTACAGGCCCCCGGGTCTTCTGGCCTGTTTAGGGAAGATCTTCTGAGTTGGGCATTTGGCCAGCAAGACGGCAAATTTCACCATATTGGGGGATCTCAATCTTCATCTTGAGAATGGGGGGAAAGTTGAGATTGCCAGTTTTCTGGCAGACTTGGAGACCTTTCAGTTGTCGCAACATGTTCTTGAGGGCACTCATGTTGCGGGACATCTGTTAGATCTCATTTTTTCAAACATCTGTTCTATAAAAACGGCTCCTCCGATTCCACAGGATTGGACTGATCATACATTGATTGCATTCTCTCTGCAGTTGCAGAGGAGAGTGGTTGCGTCCCATCCTGCCCAAGCGCCCAAACGGCCTTGGCATACATTGGACTGCAAATTGCTATCTGTCTGGCTTGCTGAGCAGAGCCCCCATTTACCCCCGGATATAGAGGGGGCGGATCTGTGTTTCCAGGAATGGCTGACGGCCGGCTTGGATAATTATATCCCAGCTACACAGGGTGGAAAGGGGCGTGGGCCATGTAACCCATGGTTTAATGATTCACTGACTCTGGCAAAGAAGGCCTGTAAGCAGCTAGAGCGGGTCTGTGCAGCTCCTATGAGGCAGCTGCAAAAGTAAAATATTGAGCGGCAATTAAGAAATATCATAAGCTCATCTGGAGAGCGAGGGCAGAATATGTAGCCAATAAGATTCTGGCAAGCTCAAATCCTGCTAAGACCATCTTCTCCCTGCTCGATAACATGAAGAGTGCGGGTGCTCCTAGATCCTCTTCTATAGCCTCCAATCGCCAGTGTAAGGTATTGTCGCAGCACTTCTTGAATAAAGTTGAGCTGATTTATCGTGGTTTTCCTAAGGCGTCCCATCTTGTTGAGAATGTAGTGGCGCATGGAGCAGTGGAGATTGTGGAGGGTAATTGTTTATCATCATTCCCATTGTTGATGCCCCTGGAATTCGAGGTTCTGTGCCATAAAATCAAGGCAGGTTCTCCAGCTGACCCATTGCCATCAACCTATTTCCGTCAACTCCACTCATCGATTGCTCCTGTGAGCCTAGAAGTGGCTAACTTGTCCTTGAGATCAGCTTCTGTTGCTAGGGCATGGAAGCACGCCAAAGTTATTCCTTTAATAAAAAAATCCACTCTTGATCCGGAAGATCCGGGCAACTATCGCCCCATATCCCAGCTACCTTTTTTGGCCAAGTTGGTAGGAGCGCATGTCAACTCTATGCTATCCCAATTCATTGAACAGCACAGTATTTTTGATTCATCACAGCATGGGTTCCGACCTCGGCATAGCACTGAATCAGCCCTATTTGTCAGGAATAGTTCCTATATCCACTTTGGTTACGTGCCTGCCTAAAGACTTCAACTCCCAGAAGGCCGTGGGAGGTCTTCAGGGGTTATTATGGCGTCAGTCGCTCACAGTCATGTGCGCAATTCTTCTTCCGTTTCCTGCAGTCCTGCCCGGAGGATTCGCGTTTGAGGACTCCCGTAGAGCACGTACCGTGTCTCACCGAGGCTTTGGTGAGTAACTTTAAAACTGGATACGGGTGGTAGAATACCCCGTAATCCGGTGTTGTTTTGAAGCTTCGCTTTTTTGGAGCGACATCAGCGTGGATGCGCTTGGTGTTGCATTTGCGGAAAAGTTACTTTGCCAGATTTAGTTAAGTGAGATATATTAGAGGAATAGGTGGTGGAGGTTAACCGCATTAAACCCTGGGCTCAGGGGTTTGTTCCTCACTTGTACTTTTTAAACCGGGCATCATTCAATTTACATTTGTTTTCATGCGTGTCATTTTCACTTGCTGAACCCTGACTTCAAAGGAAGCGTGAAAGTCTCACGGAAAGACAAAAGAGAAGGCGACGGTTATACTAACACCGTGGAAGCCTTGTTCTCAGGGGTTATATTGTTGGATGTAAAGGAAAGCAAATTCAGAGGTGACGTAACCGCAGAGTTAAGTTGTGTTTCTGACATTTGGTGGCTTGTCCTTTATTTGGATAGGGCGGCGGTATGGTACACCGTGGAAGCCCATCCAATTAGATCATTGATTTAAAGAAGAAACAATTTGCAAAACAGGATTGCTGTTTAATGTATGAGCTTACTGATGTTCTATTCTGCTTTGACATTCTATGCTGCCCTTCCTTATCCCCTAGAACCGGTGAGCTGGCACATATGTCATTTGAAAAATTACAAGGAAGTATTGTCTATAGATTATACATCACTCTTTGCTCTTTTGTACATTAGATGGTATCGATTGGAGTGCTCTATTGAGATGGATGCTCCCCATAGGGTATGCTGTTCCAGTTGATGTCCAAGGTATGCAAGGGTTATCTAGCAAGACTTAATGAGAGTAGAAATCTGTTTTTTTTGTGTCCTGACCCTCTGCTTTTCTTCTTTCAGGTTCTCCTCCCTGCTGCCCCGGCCCTTTTTTCCCTCACCTGATAACCCTGCAACTCTGTTATATTTATTTTCGGAGTTCGGGGATGTCTGGAGGTGGACCCCTTATTGCATCATCCAGATTCTGAGGAGTGCTGGTTCTGACAGAATTGCGCACCCACGAATTGATAATCCTCCCGATCTGGGTGATACCAATAGCCATGGCTAATATGGATGATGTGGTACAGGCTTTGACCTTAGTGCAACAGGAATTGGAAGCTTCCAGAATAGAGACTGCAGCCTTGAGAGACAGGGTGGATAAACGTTCCAGAAACCCATTCAATGGTAATGTCACTAGCAACCCCCAAATACAAGTGACGGTACCACCCCCTATACCTTTAGCTAGTCCGGAAAGATATGCAGGGGATCCGCATAAGATTCAGGTTTTCTTGACTCAGGTATTACTCCATTTTTCATGTAAACCCTCGTCTTTCCCTAATCATCATTCTAGAGTGGCTTTCGCCATGTCTTATCTTACTGGAGACGCAGCGAATTGGGTGGTTCCGTTAGTTAAGAATAATGACCCGATTTTGTCCGATTGGGACGCTTTTCGGACAGCTTTTGAAGGAGTTTTTGGTAGATGTACTACAACTTTCCGTGCAGATAAAGAGCTGTTAAGTCTGCGTCAGGGGAGGAACGATTTAGTGACGTATCTCACACCTTTTAATCGCTTAGTGGCCGAAGTAGTTTGGCCAGAAGAGAAGAGGATGTCTCTTTTCTATCAAGGGTTACGGGGCGGTTTAAAGGACGTGGTAGCCCAAATAGACCCCCAGCCCACTAGCTGTTCTGATTTTGATCAGTCTTTCCCTTTGCCTGGATGGTAGAATGGGGGATCGTAGTGGAGATAGATCAAGGGGTGAGAGGGCGTTCTTCAGAACCGACAAATATCCTAGGAAGGAGATCACTTCCAGTGACTCCTCTAGCGAACCCATGGAAATAGGGGCCATTAGGGCACCTCTCTCACGTACCAAAAGAGAAAGCCGTCGCACACAAGGTTTGTGCATGTATTGCGGCAAGATGGGGCACTTTGTACGTGACTGCCCTTCCAAACCAAAGTCGCAAGGGTTTTCCTATCAAAACAAAAAGGCATCTGTTTCTGTTGCAAACACTGAGGCTGCGATTACATCAATGCCTTCTCCCGATAGTCACCAAGAGAGAGAGTGGAAGATACCGTCTTTATCTGGTAATGCTATCAAGGATACTGAAACACACATTGTGTTAATAGCAGGTCTGGAATGCCAACAACAGATACATCAGGTGTTGGCTATGTTGGACTCCGAAACCACAGGAAACTTTATAGATAGTGGGTTGGTGACAAGATTGGCTATTGAAAGCATCCCTAGGGAGACACCTGAAGAGGTGTTGGCGGTTGATGGCAAGCCATTAAAATCTGGGTTAGTTACTGATCAAACCGAGGCTTTGCAGTTGTCCATCTGTGAGGGTACTCGCCAACATGTGGAAACCATTACTTTGAACATGATAGATGCCCCTCAATACGAGGTCATTCTAGGAATGCCATGGTTTGTACACCACAATCCTACTATATACTGGAAAGAGAAGTCTGTCAGGTTTTTGTCCAAAGAGTGCGATGAATGCTGTTTGCATGTCACTGACTCCCAAGCACTAGCATTGACTTGTCTTTTTCAGGTATCCACCGCAGCAGAAAAAGATGTGGCTTTACCACCAGAATATTCCCAGTTTGCCGATGTCTTTAGTAAGAAACAGGCAGTACAGCTTCCACCTCATAGGATCTACGATTGTCAGATTGATCTGGTAGAAGGGGCAACCATTCTGGCTTGCAGGGTATACGCATTGTCGGAACCAGAAAAAATGCATCTTAGAGAATACGTGGATCGTTTTTTGGCCCTGGGGTTCATTGGGCCTTCCCGCTCACCAGCTGCATCCCCTCTTCTCTTCGTAGAGAAGGCCAGTGGGGAATTGAGGGCTTGTTGTGATTATAGAACACTGAACAAGAACACTGTCAGGAACCGATACCCCTTACCCCTGATCTCCGGCTTACTTGAGCAGGTACGAGAGGCTAGTATTTACACCCGATTAGATCTCAGAGGGACATACCATCTGGTAAGGGTCAGAAAGGGGGATGAATGGAAGACGGCTTTTAATACTAGGTATGGGCTTTATGAGTACACCGTGATGCCTTTCGGGCTATGTAACGCCCCAGCCCCTTTTTAATTCTTCCTGAATGATGTTCTGAAAGAGTATGTTGACCGCTCGGTGATGGTCTATATAGATGATATCTTGGTGTATTCTAGGTCTACCGAGGAGCATACTCGTCATGTTGTTGAAGTGTTGACAAAACTGAGAGAATACCACCTTTATTACAAATTGAGTAAATGCGAATTTGGAGTGCATGAAGTGGAATTCCTGGGTGTGAACCTATGTCCTGATGGGTTGAATATGTCCATACGAAAAGTACAAGCAGTACAAGAGTGGCCCCTTCCTAAATGTGTCAGGGATGTCTAATGCTTTTTGGGATTTCTGAATTACTATCGAAGATTCATTAAGAACTTTTCACAGGGGGCAGTACCCATCACCAGACTGCTCCGTAAGGGCATACCTTTTGTCTGGACTCCTGAGGCATCCAGGGCATTCATGTATCTAAAGCAGATTTTTACCACAGCTCCTGTGCTCAGACATCCACAATTAGAGTTTCCTTTTATTGTTGAGGCAGACGCATCGGACGAAGCCATTGGAGCTATCCTCTCCCAAAGAGACAAAGAGACTGGCCAGCTGCTCCCTGTTGCGTATCTTTCAAGGAAGCTCAATGAAGCAGAAAGAAATTACACCATAGCAGAGAAAGAACTGTTGGCTATAAAAAGAGCTTTTCAGGAGTGGCACCATTTTCTGTGGGGTGCTAGACATCCAATCACTGTATATTCCGACCATCGCAATCTGCAGTACATGAAGTTAGCCCATCATCTCACACAAAGACAGATGAGATGGTCACTGTTTTTTGCAGAATTCGACTTTGTGATTACCTTCAGGCCAGGGTAGGATAACCGCAAGGCAGATTCGTTGTCACGCCAAGACACTGTAACGGAAAGACAAACCACTGTTCCCAAGGCCATCATTAATCCAGCGAAAGTAGTATGTGTGATCCATATCGACCAATTTCTTACGGAAGTGATCAAACCTAAATCCACAGAAGGATGGCTAAAGTGGGCAAAAAATGAGAACAATCGCAGTATCAAAAAAGGATTACCTTTCCAGAATGACAGACTGTTCCTGTCGAACAAATCCCTGCAAAGAAAGGCGTATGAATGGTGTCATGTGGTGCCGTTGGCCGGACATCCAGGTTTTCGCAAAATCATGGATCTGGTGCAACACCCTTTTTGGTGGAGAACCATGTCCAAGGATGTGCGTGCTTGGACGAGTCTATGCGAAGAATATGCAAGGGGAGAAGTGGTGTACACCAAGAGAAAAGGGAAACTCATGCCTCTGCCAACTCCTCTTCGTCCTTGGCAGAACATTAGCATTGACTTCATCACTGGTCTTCCACTGGACCAGGGGTTTTCTGCCATCCTGGTGGTGGTCAATAGCCTCTCAAAAATGGGCAATTTTCTCCCCTGCAAGACTTTGCCCACAGCAGGTCAAACTGGCCAACTGCGGTTGGACGGTGTTTTCAGGTTGCATGGTTTGCCAGAAGTGATCGTTTCAGACCGGGATCCTCAATTCATCGCGAGCTTTTGTAAAGGTGTAAAGCACTTCAGATAGAGTCGGCAGTCTCTACAAATTTCCATCCTCAGACCGACGGCCAGACCAAACGATTGAACCTGACTCTAAAGACGTATCTGCGTTGTTATGCGATGGAAGCACAGGCCTCCTGGGTATCTTTGCTATGGATGGCGGAGTTGGCCTATAACAACGCTTGGCATAGCTCCACTGGGTTGTCTCCGTTCAAGACGAACTATGGTTTTGATGCTAAGACCTTGCCTGTCACCAAACCTGGGAACCTGTCTGATCAGCCTTCGGTCTTGGTGCACGTCAGGAGGTTGCATGCTGTTCACAAAGCTGCCCGCAGACATCTGCCAATCGCTAAATCGCTAAAGAGGAGTACAAGAAATGGGAGGACAAGCATCGGATAGAGGGACCACAATACCGGGTGGGCGACAGCGTCTGGTTGTCCACAGAGAACATCAGATTCAAGATGCGTAGCATTTTTTATCCTCGGTTCATCGGCCCGTACAAAGTAGTGCATCAGGTCAACCCTGTGGCATACAAGCTGAAGCTGCCTGGCAGTCTTCGCATACATCCGGTTTTCCACTATAACCTTTTGAAGCCGGCATTGGGGATGCGGCGTCGTTGACCTCCGCCTGTGATCTGTGATGGTGGTGCGGAATATGAAGTACGTAAGATCCTGGACTCCCGCTATCGGCGTGGTAAGCTCTGGTATCTGGTCTCCTGGAAGGGCTACACATCGGAGGATGACTCCTTAGAGCCTTGTGTCAACGTACATGCCCCGGCGGCAGTCCGTACTTTTTTCCTCAAAAATCCCTCTAAGCCTGGTTCTAGGAGGCGCTGAGGGTGAGAACCTACTGTCAGGAATAGTTCCTGTATCCACTTTGGTTACGCGCCTGCCTAAAGACTTCAACTCCCAGAAGGCTGTGGGAGGTCTTCAGGGGTTATTACAGCATCAGCCGCACACACTCGTGTGCGTAATTCTTCTTCCGTTTCCTGCAGTCCTGTCTGGAGGATTCCGCGTTTGAGGACTCCCGTAGAGAACGTACCGTGTCTCACTGAGGCTTTGGTGAGTAACTTTAAAACTGGATATGGTTGGTAAAATACCCCGTAATCCGGTGTTGTTTTGAAGGTTCGCTTCTTTGGAGTGACATCAGCGTGGATGCACTTGATGTTGCATTTGCAGAAAAGTTACTTTGCTGGATTTAGTTAAGTGAGATACATTAGAGGAATAGGCGGTGGAGGTTAACCGCATTAAACCCTGGGCTCAGGGTTTTGTTCCTCACTTGTACTTTTTGAACCTGGCATCATTCGATTTACATTTGTTTTCATGAGTGTCATTCATTTTCACTTGCTGAACCCTGACTTCAAAGGAAGCGTGAAAGTCTCACGGAAAGACAAAAGAGAAGGCGACGGTTATGCTAACACCACGGAAGCCTTGTTCTCTGGGGTCATATTGTTGGATGTAAGGGAAAGCATATTCAGCTGTGACATAACCGCAGAGTTAAGTTGTGTTTCTGACATTTGGTGGCTTGTCCTTTATTTGGATAGGGCGGCGGTATGCTGCACCGTGGAATCCCATCCAATTATATCATTGATTTAAAGAAGAAACACTTTGCAAAACAGGATTGCTGTTTAATTTATGAGCTTACTGATGTTCTATTCTGCTTTGACATTCTATGCTGCCTTTCCTTATCCCCTAGAACCGGTGAGCTAGCACATATGTCATTTGAAATATTACAAGGAAGTATTGTCTATAGATTATACATCACTCTTTGCTCTTTTGTACATTAGATGGTATCGATTGGAGTGCTCTATTGAGATGGATGGTCCCCATAGGGTATGCTGTTCCAGTTGATGTCCAAGGTATGCAAGGGTTATTCAGCGAGACTTAATGAGAGTAGAAATCTTTATTTTTTGTGTCCTGACCCTCTGCTTTTCTTCTTTCAGGTTCTCCTCCCCGCTGCCCCGGCCCTTTTTTCCCTCACCTGATAACCCTGCAACTCTGTTATATTTATTTTCGGAGTTCGGGAATGTCTGGAGGTGGACCCTTATTGCATCATCCAGATTCTGAGGAGTGCTGGGTCTGACACTATTGGCAGTGTCGGAATCCATTCGGAGTAGGTTGGATGTGGGAGATTCAGCGGCCTTGGTCCTGCTGGACCTAAGCGCCGCTTTTGATACAGTGTCCCATACAATTCTCCTAGAACGCCTCTGGGAAGTTGGGATTCGGGATGGGGCTTTGGACTGGATCTGCTCCTTTTTGGAAGACCGAACGTTCCAGGTCTCAGTACCACCTTTCCACTCCCAGGAATGTGCCCTGCACCAGGGGGTACCACAGGGCTCTATTTTAAGCCCACGTTTGTTCAGTCTATATATGAGGCCACTGGCAGAGGTGGCAAAAGGCAGGGGACTGTCCATGGTGTCGGACGCTGACGACACCCAGTTGGTATTTGCCTGTGTTAACTTGGAGAAAGTTAAGGTAGATCTGCTAGCTATCTCAGGTTGGATGACGGCAAGCTGTTTACAGTTAAATGCCAGTAAATCTGAGATCTTGCTATTTGGCAAGGACCGGAAGCTCTGGTCTGAGCAGTGGTGGCCGGGCCGTCTCAAACCCGCCCCGTCACCTAGTGAGGCTGTGAAGAACCTGGGCATGTGGTTTGACAACGGACTAACATTTGAGAAACTTTCAAAAGCTGTTGCCGCTGTCTGTTTCGGGCTCTTGCGAGGGCTGAGACCCTTGCTTGGCTTTTTTCCACCTAGAGTTTGTCAAACCATTGTTCAGGCGTCCATTCTCTCTAGGCTTGACTACAGTAACTCTCTGTATTTGGGCGCTAATAAGGCCAGTATCAAACGCTTGCAGAAGGTCCAGAATGCGGCGGCAGGCCTTCTGGTAGCGTTACCTAGATCCTGCTCGGTGGCACATGTGCTCCCATAGCTTCACTGGCTACCCATCGAGAAACGCATTCAGTTTAAGGTGCTGTGTATCTCACATAAGATTTTGACGCATCAAGCCCCGGGTGGGCTTTCTTGCTTGTTGACACCTTACGTGCCTGGGCAAGCATTGAGATCTGCCGACCTTGCACTTGTCTGTGCTCCTCGAGTCCAGAGAGCGAGGGCAGGGGGCCGTTCCTTCCGCTATTTAGTGGCAAAACTCTGAACCTCGTTCCCAGCGCACATTAGAGCTATGCTTAATCTCTTAGCGTTTCGCAAAGCTATAAAAACCTGGCTGTTCCCACTCTCAAATGTGTAGTTATTTGGGCTGGGCTCTCTCGTCTTTTCTCTTGAGTCTCTGGTTGCGCTGGGACGCCTAGTTGCTGTGGCAGCCATGCACATTATAAATCTTAATAAATAAAATAAATAAATAAATAACATCCGGTTGGAATCTTTAATGTGAAGTTGTAGTAAATGGGCTTGTGTGAGCGGCACATTTAATTAATTTTGAATGAGAATCCACCATCCGGTTGGAATCTTCATGGCGATACTGAGGTAATTACTTTAGGATTGCAGTGAAGAGCCCGTACTTTAAATAATGTTTACATTAGAATCCACCATCTGGTTGGAAGCTTCAACATGCCAGACCGGGGCCGAATGCACGCCCATTGATGTCCTCTCTTCAATGAGGTTCAAAACATTCCCCATGTCCTTAAGAAGGGATGGAGTTCTCTTGACAAGAGTTTGTAGGAAGTGGTCGCAGAATTTCGACAGGGGCTCAACTAGCTGTTTTAAGGCATGGGCAAAGGGGGCACTGACTGTGCCCCAGACACAAGGGATGTTTTGAACCTCATTGAAGAGATCATTGATACAAATCAAATTGCCCTATTAGTGATGCTCTACTTTGAGGCCCTCTATACAAATATTTCACAAGATGCTACATTGGAAGTGATAGAGAACACTCGTCTGTCTGAGAACTGGATGTCACCCCTCCAGTGAATTTCATACTTGAGTGCGCCAACCTGGCTCTCAAAGAAAATGTTTTTCAATTCCATGACCAGTTGTACTATCTGACACAGGGGACATCGATGGGCAGTACATTCATCCCCAGTCTAGTGTGTCTATACATGGCTAATTTTGAGCTGTGATGACAACCCTTTCTCTGCTCATATCACCACACAGCTTTGATACATCGACAATATACTAATCCTTTGGCTGGGTGATATGGAGGCCTGTAACACCTTCTGTGAATGGATTAATACTCAGAATCTGGCCTTGAAATTTACTAGGAACATTTCAGCAAACTCCCTTTCATCAATCTGTTAGTCTCTTTCCAAGATGGATGGTTAAATACCACCACATATAGGAAACTCAGCTGCTCCGATACGATAGCCACTACCCAAACACATGGGAGATGACCTTCCCTTTCGGCAATTATCGTGACCATGCCGCAACTGCAGTTACCTTAATGACTATGACCACCAAGCCTGGGCTCTGACAGCTAATTTAGAAGCATGCCATCATCCTCCTCACATTGCCAAGGTAGCTCCTTAAAGGGCAACAGCAATAACAGAGCAGTACTTTTGCAACCATGAATTCATACTGAAGATGATGTGCTGACTTGCGTAACATCATTCATCCACAATTCCAACAAAATAAAGCAAATCATTAGGAGACATTGATCAATACTTTAAACAGGGTCCCTTTCTTTCACCCCGCTCTGCTTTCAAGCGTACACACAACATCAGAGATACCATGTACATACCAGTCCAAGAACTACCACTACACAGACCTGACAACACCTCAGGGTCATGCTACCGGTAGTAGGACACTATCCATGTGGTTCATGTGGTGTCCGTGCCCCTACGGAACCCTCTAAAGAGATTCGCCTGGATGACATATGGGTCTGGACCCTGGACTCAAAGAGCTCCCAGGTGTGCTTACAGGGACATTTTCCTATATTGGCCTATTTTTGCTCCATGATCCCTAGGATCTCATATATCTCCTCTAGTGTATAACCAGCTGTACACTACAAAACGGGTCCACTACCTGTGGTTAACCCCAGAATTTGGACAGATACCCGTTCCTCTCTGCTCAATGGGTGCATTACTTCTATGTACTACGTGTCCATCTGAACTCCTGCCTGCTCACACGCATGCCATGTTCTTCCTTTATTCTTGTTGTCATCAACTTGACTCTGTCTGAATTGATATCTGTTGTGTTGTAACATTGCCTTCTGAGTTTGATGTCTCCAATATGGCGTCTGTCAATGAGCGCCCACATACACCAGCCTTATCGGCATAGGTACTCCAGGGCTATTCTATCAGGCTGATATGAGCTTGTCTCTATCAATATGGCACCGGTCATTGTATGCCCCTCTACACACTAACCTCACTGGTAAGCGTACTTCGTGTCCGCTATAACAGCAGGCCCTTGTCCTGGAGGCCAGTCAGCATTGGCCCCCTTGGCTCTCCAGTGATTCTAATCTGCCACTAATAACATCACCCCTTGTTTTTATTAAATAGGGAGATACTCTTCCTTGATTGTATATGACAGCTTGCTGCATCCAATATGGCGCCGTCTTCAGATCCAGTTACAGCGAAGGTGTAATAGCCAACACTTAGATACTTCCACACCTGCTCCCCATCGGCTATTGTACATGGAACTTCTTAAGGACTGCCCACTCGACTCTCTAGTCTCCACCGAGGTGGCAAAACGAGGGGTACTTTGACTGCTAGATGTGCTTGCATCTTACAGCGAGTAACCTTTCTCCCCAGCACTAGCTCCATTGGACCGCCACGCTGGCATCTCCTGTCTCATGGTTTAATTTACAGACACTTTTTACAAACCCACACAAGTAGATTAGGACATTGGTCCTAATGAATTGCCATGATCTCTTGTGACAGTAAATAGGCAACAAACATGTCGACCTTCTTTTAAACACCACCTTGTCTTGTGGTTGATTGGACCGTTGAATCCACTCCTAGCTAGCTATTTGCTTTTACCACAACAAGGAGACCCAGTTATTAAAATTGCTTTGGGTATTCCTTAGTTGTTTTTACCTTGCCTTTACACCAGACTACTCACATTGTCACACACCCCCAAGGCATCTCACTCTTCACATCGGCAAAAAACAACAGAACTTCGGCAAAGAGCTACCCGTGGGGCCTGTTGGGCTTTGCAGCACCGGCGCACCAAGGAGCTAACGAATGCAGAAGCATGACACCTCTCAGGATGCGTGAAAGCTTTTCTCCTGAGGCATTAGTTCCCCCGATCTGTCTCTATGGGTAGCCCCCAACCTCGGCTTCTCTTTCATCTGTCAGGAACTGCATAACTTTTGTTGTACATAAAATAATGAACAAGGAGCAGGATTGGCTCCTGCCAAAGTCCCATCTCCTCTGGTGTTTCCCATGTTCCGGGAGGAGTCTCTTGTAAGACTCAATTTGACAGCCTGGAGACAGAGGGGGCAGGATTAAGATCTCAGTGGTTCAGTTCAGTCTCCTCTTCAATTCGAGCCTCCAGATTTCCATCCACTAGAGCGTCCTGGACATCAGTAAATGGTGTTTGCAGAAACAGTTGCTGCCCCTGTCTTTCTCAAGTCCTGCAATTTCTCCTGATGAGCTCAGTCTTCATTCTTTACATGTATGGAGAGCAGTTCTGGCATATCTGGAGAGAGTGGAAGATTTCACGCTGGCCACGTACTTATTTGTTAATTTTGGACCAGACAGAAAAGGTCTTAAACCATCCACCCAGACTCTAAGCAGATGGATTCAATTCTTGATTTCCCTGGCCTAGAAGTAGTATGGGTATCTTTGCATCTGGGGGTATTGTGCAGGTCAATTAGAGGCACGTTGCCTTTTCTGGCAGAATGTCAAGGAGCATCCTTGTCCAAGATTTGTAGGACAGCCTTTTGGGCATTTCTGTCCACATTCATCAAACACTACAGAGTCATGCACTGGAAGAGGTTTTTGGATCTAAGGTTCTGTCTGCTGTGAAATAACAGTAGTACGATGTAGTACAATAAATTACTTTGGTTCTGAAGAATTTGGCATTTTTTCTGTCTTTTCTTATAGCTTAGGTACACCTTAGCTAAGTAATTTGTCTAAGCGAGATGGACAAGGGGATACTGCATCGATTACTTACCGGTAATTGCATTACTCCAAGTCTCTCGCTTAGATTAATTACACCATCCCTACCGCCCGATAGTGCCAGGCCTACTGTATGTTAATTAACCTGGTGACTAAGCAGTAAGTAAGGGGGGAGAATCTTTTATAGGTTTTAGAGAGGGACAGAGGCCTCAACTGAGCAATTAAGCTAAGGGAGAATTGGGCTTGGAGTATTCCAGTTATCAGTAAGTAATTAATGCATTAGTCTGCATGCATAAAATGTAAAGATCCAAACTCAGACATTGACAATTAAACATCTATTTAAAAGTGTGCACATTTTCCAACTTTTTCGTTAGTAAAGTTAGGTTGTGATGCACAAAATCATGATTCCCCTTCCTGTTACATTTTTCAGTAGAAACAAAAGATCGCTAACATCCATCCAGTTTTAAAGTCACAAGGAAAACTGATTTTAAATTAAAGGTTCAAGTGCTTTTAGCACCAACAAACACTCGAGAGCAGAATGCAAGGAAAATGCAACGGAAATGTAGTGGCATTGACTTAGGAAAGACGTGAAACTCTGCAAATTATGGTGTTTATTTACAAACTCCTTGCGCCGCCAATATGTCACTTTTTTGTGACACACCAGCGGCACAGGGTGCTGCCCCATATTTACAAGGACACGGAAAGCCACCCTTCGTGGCTTTTCGTGACCTCTTTTTACGCTGCACTTTGGGTGAAAGGGGTGTTCCATGGGTGTTGCTGAGGGTTTTTCCATGCAACACCCATGGAACCTGACACATTATCAGATTTACGAGAAAATTGTAAACCTGAAAATGCGTCAGAATGCTATGCCTCCCCAGGGGAGGTGTAGGGGGGCGCAACAAGGAGAAATGTTTTAATTTCTCCTTGTTTTTCTCTCTTTCTATGCGTGATGCATTATGAAGCAAACATAGAAAGAGGAAAACACCTCTTGTGTCCCTACCTGCACAAAAACAATCTCCCAGCAACGCAGGCACCCTTGGTGCAAGGGTGCCTGCGTCAGCGTGTGGCAGCCAATTTTGCACCAGCGCAGGGGAAAGCACAGGGATACGCCATATTGTTGTAGGTATGACGCATCCCTGTGCTTTGAAAGTCACTCAGTGCGGTGCAGCCAAAGACTTGCAGTGCCGTGTTGAGTCACTTTCTCATAAATTTGACCCTATGAGTAAGCCAATAATTAGGATGTGGGCCAGACCTTGCTTGCATAATAGAAAAAGTTGCACACCCCTAT
This sequence comes from Lissotriton vulgaris, assembly GCF_964263255.1. NCBI lineage: Eukaryota > Metazoa > Chordata > Amphibia > Caudata > Salamandridae > Lissotriton > Lissotriton vulgaris. The sequence goes on from NC_141687.1 coordinate 887,125,927, forward strand.
CTTCAATCCCACCATAATGATGCCTTTTACCCATTTCTTTCTTTATTTGTTGTTTCACATAAAGTGAACTCCATCCAAAATGGCTTCAAATCAATTAATGTACATAAGAGGGATGTGAGACCAACAAACACACGTCAACCAAATATTGACTGGAGAACATCACCAAACAAGTATTATTTTGAGTACAACATTTGTTAAAGATTTCCTGAGAGTTTTGGTCCAGGAGTTAAGAAGGAAGGCAATGGTGCATTACAGTTATTCCAGCACAGTGTCTGAGATCTGTAGAGGATTACAGTATGAGAACATATAAAATAGGTGGTGGCGAATTAGCCGGTGAGCATGGCAGAGTGATAGCATTTCTCTGTTGAATTATGGAAGAGGTTAGAAGGGGGACAGCAATGAGGGTCAAAAATATAAGGGGCCCAGAACCTAAGAGAGGCAGGATTTTATAGTTTTGGAATGTCGAATCAGAGTACACAAGCCACAGCATAGAACTGTAGATAAACATTCTGCACAAGATACCTCTTCTATGCCTTTGTGTACTCTCAATAAATGTGTCTGAAAAGTAGTGCCTGTTCTTTATTGTATCAGTTGTTTTCTGTTTGTAAACTCTCATTGTCTCTTTTCCTAAAAGTATTTCTCAACACCTACCCACGCTCTGAAGCTACCTTGATCAGCATGTTAAAGGGATAACGAAGAATTGAGAAATGAGGAAGTCTATTTACAGAGAGGAATTCATCATGCAGAAAAAGCATTTAACATTCCATTAACAGACGAAACAATTACAAAAACATGAGAATGCGGAACAACTGGCCCACCTGTACTTGCCTTTTTTTAAACTCTTTTTATTCAGTTTTTTAAAATTTATTTAAAGCTCAGTACAGACATATAAAGCAAATTTATACAATGAGGTTACAGCCACATTTCTTAGTAGTAAGAACATGATTAGAGAGATGAGCCATCAATCCTCCAGCTCCCATTGCCACTCAATTACAAACATAAACAATACTAAAAGAATAATGTTTCCACGCCAGAATATGATGCAGGAGTTGAGTTTGAACAATACAATACCATATATCATACATACATCGACCACTAAAGTTTAAAGACATTTGAGCTAAAATCCATCTAGATATTTCCTCCGACTCAGCTTATAGACCTGGATTATTTCGCTTCTTATGGATCCTTCCACCTGGCTAGAGGAGGGCAGATGCGCCGTCCCAACAGTCTCGCCTTTTTACCCTTCCTCTCATAAATAGCTCTTTCCATAGTAAACAATGCTAGTAGGCGCGAGAGCCACTGTTGAAACTTAGAGGGTAATGGATCAACTCAGGCGGGAGCGATGCTTATCTGACTACAGCCATGGTCAAAAAGAGGAATTGATAAGCCAGATCTTGCTGTTCGCTACTGCTAACTCCAAGCAAAATCAGAGCAGGGTTTAATATAACTTTCAGCCCTAGAAACAAGTCTGAGAATTTCATAATGGAATTTAGCAAATTTTCAAGACGTGGGCAGGATGCAAACATGTGTACGAGGTCAGCAGCCGGTGCTCCACACCGCGGGCAAGTAGTCCCAGCTACCCCGCCCCACTGTGCTATTCTCGCTGGGGTATAATAAAGCGCAAAGACGGTCTTAAAATGCTGTGCTTGAAGCCCAGCAGACCACAGGACTGTCTGGCCTCATTCTAAAGACTCTGATAACCTCTCTGGTTCCACACCCACCCGTTCCTTCCATTTCCCCCGTGTGTTTAGCCAAATCATCTTGCTTCAATACAACAATTTCGGCATACAATAGCCTAATAACACCCTTTGTGCTAACCCTGATAAGATCTATAACTTTAATACTGCTAAACCCGTTAAGCCCCCCACTTTCTTACTAAAAAAACTGCAACTGCAGAAATGTGAAAAAAATGCCACTATAAGGTCCAAACTCCGACTGAATATCCCCAAACTGGCAGAAGCCTTCATTCTGTATTAGATCCCCAGCCTTCCGGACTCCTTTCTCTGACCAATCTGCCATAGTTGAATTGAAAAACATAAAGAACCGTCCCACTCTGGTTGTAAGTATCAAGGTGTATGCGCTTAGAACAAGTTTGTCGGTGCTATTTGGCACTTCCTTCTGAGTACAAGGAACGAATAATTAATGCAGCTGCGTTATTCCAATCGAGAGTAATGTCACCAAATGCACTCATGAAACAAATTTTGTTAATCTTCGTTGTTGTCAATAAAGTTTTATTCAAATTTTCATTGTAGTCTTTAAATTTCTTTAGATGTTGTTTTCACATCTGTTTATAAATATCGTTTCTCATAACCCGTAATTTCACATAACCCAATGCATTTCGGGCATTAGCCCTTCTTCTGGGGCCTTTTCTATTATCAAAGAAAAATATACACAACGATAAAGCCTACAGGTCTATTGAAGTTGAAGAAGTCTTATCAGATTGTAAGTTAAACCTTATATCCCAATTTATTTGCAATGTTATAAATTGAAGATGACATAATATCACATTTGTTTGGTACTTTGAATCAAATGTTAAAAAAACATGAAAAATTAATAAGAAATTAATAAATGTGGAGTGAACACCATGTGGGCGATGTTGAAGCTGGGGTTCTAAAATAAATAAAATGACAAGATTCGTGGCATGCATGTTATTACAAGACGTACTCGAATGTTGTACCTTTAATAGGGTCAAAGAATTTGCGGCGACAACGCCGTTTTCAATGTGAAACTCGTACATTTTTATATTTCACACAAGACCTACGGTGAAAACATTGTGAAAAACAAAATTGTAAACGATGTCGAGAAATGCATGACAGGCACGTCTAAACTTTGCGTATAACAGGATAGACAGGTACCTTTGCAAGAAGCCATGTGGTCTTGGAAGTTCAAAATAGTCGTCTCCGGTTTCTACAAACAAGAAAAAACGGTGTGTTAGTAAAATGGAAGCCGTTTTTTAAGCGGCTGCTCAGTTGGTATGGGTTCTACCAATGATACTTCTCTTACCGTCTGTTACAGAAGTACGACTTACTTACACTAGAAGAAGAGTTCAATGGCATATTTGGCAATCCACCAAGATTCGCCTTTAAACGATCGAAAAACATTAAGGATTTGTTGAACCAGAAGGAGATCAAGAAACCACAATCATATAAAGGCACTTTACCCTGCCACAACTGTGGTAACTGCAATGCGATCATAAAAGGAAAAGAATTACAACATCCAAATCGTGGAACAATGATTAAATTGAGAGCAACAATCTGATAAGACTTCTTCAACTTCAATAGACCTGTAGCCTTTATCGTTGTGTATATTTTTCTTTGACAGTACAAAAGGTCCCCGAAGAAGGGCTAATGCTCGAAATGCATTGGGCTATGTGAAATTACGGGTTATGGGAAAAGATGTTTATAAACAGATGTGAAAACAACATCTAAAGAAATGTAAAGACTTCAATGAAAATTTGAATAACACTTTATTGACAACAACGAAGATTAATGAAATTTGTTTCATGAGTGCATTTGGTGACGTTATTCTCAATTGGAATAATGCAGCTGCATCAATTTGCCATAGTCTCATATGAAAAAAATTCAGGAAGCATGGGGTCTTTAAAGAAATGGGTATAGTAGTTAATCCTCCCTAAACCAGTCTTTTTTTTAATGCAGCCCAGATTTTGAAAGCAGCCGCCAGAGTCTTGAACTTTGTCCTTTTATAATAACTGGGCTCAGTGAATTTCATAAAACAGTTCCCCGCATGATCCCCGAGCAACAACTTATACACATCAGGAAGCCCTGTTTCCCCTTAAACGTCCCCAGAAGGTGTACCAAATAGTATACTCATATATTGAAGAGCCGCTGCCCAATAATAAATCCTAAAATCAGGAACCGCGAACCCCCGCGCTCCCGTGGTAGTGACATGTACTTACCTTAACCAGAAAACTAACACTGACTCTAACTTTCATCTTGACTATAATCTTAAACATAACCCAAACCCTGAGCTGAACCATGACATTAAAACTGACCTCTGGCATTAGCCTAAACCACACACCTAAGCTTGAATCTACTCCTAACCACTACTAGAGTCCTAAGCAGAACGTTTAGCCTAAACATAAACTTTAAAAGTACCTCATAACTAACCCCAACCATCTTGCATAAATCGCAAATTCATAAAAATGCATTTTTCCAATATTTAACCCTTTAACTACAGCTGAAATGCCAGGGATCAGGCAAGGTAGAACCTTAGTTTTATGGACATCCAATGAGATGAAAGCAAACTTTATAAGGCCATACATATATATGGCTATATGGTGCAGAGGGAGAGGTTAAAGAATTTTCCTCAATATTAAAAATGTTTTCAATTATTTCTCTTAATTGTACCAATGATGGCTCAAGCACCTAACTACATTTATGTAAATATGCATTACCTCCTCGTACCTCTTCATCGCCATAATTTTTAAAATTGAAATCACACCCTTTTTATGACAGGTCTCTAGCACACTACCTGCTGCTGTTTGATTCCCCATTTAAAGATGCATACCCTAGCAGGCAGTATCTGGTATCCGTGATGCCTGGTTACTGCAGCATTTTTGTACGACCTCATGTCTTACAAATGCAACAGAGCAAACTGCACTTCCCCTGGGCCTCTTAGCCCTGGGGTTTGTCTAGGGTAATTGTGTTCCGGTGTAGTAAAGTTCCTATTTTCCCAATAGGCCCTGCGCATTGGAATAACATAAACAGCAGTGTAGACGTAGGACTGAGATCTTCCAAGTCTCTACTGACTATGTTAGACTTAATTTAGGTTTACGCCAGCTAGCTCAGAGGTCACTGGAAACTTTCTTGAATGAATAGGAAGTGATCAGCTTCCCTGGCTCAGACAAGAAGGGATTCAGCTTCCGACAACCGCATAAACATGACAACTTTGCTCCCTCAGAATAAGAGTCAATCTCTAGAGTTGTGTGAAACAATAGACAGCTATTTCACTCAGTCAGATGTGCATACTTAGTTTCACCAGGGTGCAGAGAATAGAGAGACGGGCGTTTTCAATAAAAAGGTATTATTTATTGAGCAGTCTTCCTTCTCATGCAAGAGAAATGAATTGCCACAATTGCAGTACTTAATGTAAAGTAAAGTACGTACAGTAAAAGGAGTATTATGAAATAATACTGTAAAAGCATTGATATGGTTTCTTAGCCATAAGACACTTTAAAATGGATAAAATATATATACATATATACATAGGCTAACGTGCTCAACTGGTGCTTCTAAACTACGCCTACCCCGGTGTACCTGACCTAAGCCTAATACGTGGGAAGGAGTAAGTAAGTAGCAGTTTAAGTTAAGTAGGTTTGTTGCCAAGGATCTGTTCAAGAATTCTCTCTAAGGGTTTAGTCAGCACTGTACCTTGGGAATAGAATGTAGGAGGTCTGGTATCTCTCTCTCAGGACCCGATATCCCAGTCACCCGCAAGGGTAGGCTGGAAACGCCGGAGCTGGATTTTCTCGGCAGGAGAAAAGACAGGGTCTTTCTCAGTGCGTCAAAGAGGAGGGGCAGCGTCCGTGGGCTTCTCGCTTCTGCTGGGCTCTCGGAAAGTAGATTAGCTGCTCTGCTCCAGAACCACCACCGTGTGTTAGCTTAAGGCAACGTTGGTATATTTATACCTGAAAGGTGCAGAGTTTGACGTAAGGTTTGGACATAAGACGTCAATAAAGATGTCACTAAGAACTGGCCGTTCTTATAGTGCTCGCAGGAGTTCTATTACAAATCAAAACAAAGCTAGCGGGGATTTCCCAGGTTGCTGGAGGTTTGGTGTGTTGAAAGAACTTGGTGTGCTCTCTAGGAATCTAAGGAAGTAGCAGGGGCGATTTACTGAAATATGGATCTGATTCTTATGCCATTATAGGGATATTATTGATTATAGCCGTACAGGGGCATAAGAGTTACAATATTGAATCGGGTTCCTAGATAAAACACATCACCCACTCCACGATTTTATGTCCATCAATTACTAAAAACTAAGCAATAACGATGCATGTGTATTCCAACCCACCCCAAAATACATTTTGCATTCGAAATGGTGTATGCGAAATACACGAAACGTTATAGGTACTGTACCTTTTTAAGCAGTGTAATCATTCAAAAATTGCATATATATTCAGTTGAACGATTTGCGAAAATCACACATGAAATGTCTCTTAATAACAGAAAAGAAGGTCGAGACTAGTTCATCATATATAAATGAAATTGCTTGTGAGTGTGCTAGAGGCTGCGGTAACATATTGTCTCTAGATTAGCTAAAATAGAAGCTCTGTTCTTCATGAATAGTTCTACTGTAAGCAGAGTACATGTGCCAAAAAAAGGTAAATATTTTCAAATTTTGGAAAAAAATAATTTCGTTTCAGGGGAAAAAAAAATAGTTCCAAATGTTTTCAGTAGCTTTTGTTTTTCAAAGCTGAAGGCCAAATTCAGAGTTCAGGGGAACGCTGTGTGCCAGTTTGCTTAAAAGTTATTCTTTTGGTTCAGGGGAGAACATGACTTCAGATAGATATGCAAAAAAACAGTCTACAGCTTCAGGTGAAAGTTCGACCATGTTTGAAAAGTCTGTAACTGGGCAGTCGTGAGAATGATTGCTATCATCGGTGTCGGGATCAGCAATGCTCACAGAAGGTCGTACCTGTGTGATGTTGCTCTCATTTCTTGCTTCACTGCCACCAACTAATCGTAGTGCAGTTATCTCAACGAATGCCGTCATCAGGATTGGTAACTGCTGGGGACAACACATTGCATGAGCCGTTACAGGACTTAGCAAAGTATCAATATCCATTGGTACTGCTGATTGTAGTGTAAGACAGGTGTCTAACACGCATTCTTCTCCGCATAGCATACATCGAAGCACAGGTAAGATGCAGTTCTGCCATATAGGTCTGAATGAAAGAAACCAGGTCATATTCAGATCTCTTAGCCGGGCTAATCCAAGGACTTTAGTTATGCGGTCCCGGTAGCGTATTGCTAGGGTTGTTTCTTCCATCGTTGCCGGAGTCATGTCTGCGTTTTGGCTTGTCATATCGGAGCAGAAGAGTCAAAAATAGAATTCCTGCTATGAGACCCAAAACTAGTGGTAGGCCACCAAAAACCGAATGGACAAAATTGGGAAAGATGGCCAGGACTGCTTTGAAGGGTGTTAACAGTCCCGAAAAAATTGTCTTAAATTCATTTTGCGATGCCACTGGCATCTGACATATTTAGGATTTGGCTTAGCATTTCTATGAAATGCACAGGGCAATTAGTTGATAAAAGTGTATGTATCTCTGCCGTTGTTCTTGCAACTTGAAGATCATACGTTTCTTTTGACAACGTGATGGGCACTGTTGTCTGTAAAAGCACAGACTTCATTCTGCTTAAAGTATCAATTCGTATAGAAGAGATTTTCAACGGAGGCCAAAACGTCGCCTCTTAGTCTCCAGGGCCGTTTGGATACAATGCTTGCATACAGCAAGTGACCATGGAACTAACGCTTACGAGATATGCTTTCCCTGGCACCATGCCACAACAGCTGTGGTCCGTTATTAGAATGTAACTCCCGTTAGAAAGTTGTCTAAAGAATGGCTCTATCTGTGTTGCAGGTGTGCCGTGCTGGTGGCATGAAAGGTTATTTGAAGTCCCCTCACAGGCCCCATGGAAATTAATACCTTGGCACAGGAGTATACCGCTTAGTGATTGTTTACAATTATTACCACTAAGAAATACATTCTGGTTTTTGTCACTATAACATGTGTGTGTATAAGGTAATTTCCATGATGACTTAATGTGCCCTTTACCCAACCTTTCATACTGGCCTGCTGATATATACTCTTGGCATTTTTTAAATTGGAAAGTTGTTATCGGAATTGTGATAATTCCGTGTATTATCCATTCAATTACAGGTCTTTCTGACATTGTCAATGGTAATCTCTCAAGTTTTTCAATGCTCAGAATCGTTTCAGGGGGAAAAAAAATAGTTCCAAATGTTTTCATTAGCTTTTGTTTTTCAAAGCTGAAGGCCAAATTCAGAGTTCAGGGGAACGCTGTGTGCCAGTTTGCTTAAAAGTTATTCTTTTGGTTCAGGGGAGAACATGACTTCAGATAGATATGCAAAAAAACAGTCTACAGCTACAGGTGAAAGTTCGACCATGTTTGAAAAGTCTGTAACTGGGCAGTCGTGAGAATGATTGCTATCATCGGTGTTGGGATCAGCAATGCTCACAGAAGGTCGTACCTGGGTGATGTTGCTCTCATTTCTTGCTTCACTGCCACCAACTAATCGTAGTGCAGATGTCTCAACGAATGCCGTCATCAGGATTGGTAACTGCTGGGGACAACACATTGCATGAGCCGTTACAGGACTTAGCAAAGTATCAATATCCATTGGTACTGCTGATTGTAGTGTAAGACAGGTGTCTAACACGCATTCTTCTCCGCATAGCATACATCGAAGCACAGGTAAGATGCAGTTCTGCCATATAGGTCTGAATGAAAGAAACCAGGTCATATTCAGATCTCTTAGCCGGGCTAATCCAAGGACTTTAGCTATGCGGTCCCGGTAGCGTATTGCTAGGGTCGTTTCTTCCATCGTTGCCGGAGTCATGTCTGCGTTTTGGCTTGCCATATCAGAGCAGAAGAGTCAAAAATAGAATTCCTGCTACGAGACCCAAAACTAGTGGTAGGCCACCAAAAACCGAATGGACAAAATTGGGAACGATGCCCAGGACAGCTTCGAAGGGTGTTAACAGTCCTGAAAAAATTGGCTTAAATACATTTACGATACCACTGGCATCTGACATATTTAGGATTTGGCTTAGCATTTCTATGAAATGCACAGGGCAATTAGTTGATAAAAGTGTATGTATCTCTGCCGTTGTCCTTGCAACTTGAAGATCATAAGTTTCTTTTGATGACGTGATGGGCACTGTTGTCTGTAAAAGCACAGACTTCATTCTGCTTAAAGTATCAATTCGTATAGAAGAGATATTCAACGGAGGCCAAATCGTCACCTCTTAGTCTCCAGGGCTGTTTGGATACAATGCTTGCATACAGCAAGTGACCATGGAACTAACGCTTACGAGATATGCTTTCCCTGGCACCATGCCACAACAGTTGTGGTCCGTTATTAGAATGTAACTCCCGTTAGAAAGTTGTCTAAAGAATGGCTCTATCTGTGTTGCAGGTGTGCCGTGCTGGTGGCATGAAAGGTTATTTGAAGTCCCCTCACAGGCCCCATGTAAATTAATACCTTGGCACAGAAGTATACCGCTTAGTGATTGTTTACAATTATTACCACTAAGAAATACATTCTGGTTTTTGTCACTATAACATGTGTGTGTATAAGGTAATTTCCATGATGACTTAATGTATCCTTTACCCAACCTTTCATACTGGCCTGCTGATATATACTCTTGGCATTTTTTAAATTGGAAAGTTGTTATCGGAATTGTGATAATTCCGTGTATTATCCATTCAATGACATGTCTTTCTGACATTGTCAATGGTAATCTCTCAAGTTTTTCAATGCTCAGAATCGTATAGTCTGCTCCTTTCTGTGCCAAACTGATTTGTTTATCAGTAAGGTTAAAGATAGAGAACAATGACGTTGTGTTGATTAAACGCCAAGGCACTTAGCCTGAACGCAGGTTTTGCAACGTCCAGCCTAGCTGTACAATAGAACGTAATTGGGACTGACCATGTTGTAACATTAGCAAGTCCTGATCTATTATATCTATAGCAGATGATACAACACTGTCCAGTGAATATATTCTGGAGGACAGAGTCATTAACCCATTGTCCACAACAGAAAGTGATTTTTCCAAATTAATACGATCAATTTACCGTATTTTCTCTGCTGTCTCAATTTGAATCACTTTCCAAGCTTCGTTGTATGCAGCGTATATACTGGCCGCTATGAAACGTTTTTGACGCTGTTTGCGTGGTCCCATTATGAAATCGCGCAAGTCAGCACCATCTTTAAGTAAAGACAAGTGTTGCTTAATTTCTGCCAGTGTGGATGTTTGTAGCCATTCAAGGCAAAGTTTCCCTACACTGTATGTTGTTACTATCCCTGGATGTTGTCTCTGGGAGTATCTAGGGTCTGGTATGGTGATTTTTAACCCCTGTATTTTGTTTAGGAATCTATCTTGACATTTATTTGTGTCTGTTGGCCAGATTAACCACTTTTTCCCATCAGGATGTGTTCTGTTTTGATGTAAAATTTGGGATACGTCTATCTTAATATCTGTGGTTGTATTATCAGGTATTGGCTTTGGAATAGACGGTTTGTTGAAGTCTTTTAGTTTGGCTAGGCCAAAACAGGTAGTTTGTTGAATGGTGTTATTCAAGAACATTATTTGTTCTGGGATCATATAGGCTCGAAATAATGCTTCTATGCCTTGTACCTGCCATTCCTTTGTACCCCAGATGGTTTTTTTTTCAATGTTTTTTTTCCAGAAATCAAAACCAAATGTAATCATTTTTTCATAAAATGCTTCAGAATAAATCAGTTTAGTATTTGTCATCATTGTTTTTGTCCCTGTTTTATCTAACAGTTTGTAATAAAATGTTTCAGCATCACTTGTGTTAAACCCTGAGAAGTATGAAAATTTCTCATAAAAAGTTTTTGAACTGCTTTTAGGTGGAGTTGCACAATGTTCCCATTGATTATATTTAAAAACATTTCTAGGTTGAGCAGATTTGTGTAAATAGTGATCTGCATAGTGGCTGTAGCAATACATCTGTTCATAATTCGATGAACCTTGCAAATAATCATGTTCTGTAAATTTTGCTAACATTACTAAATCTGACATCATATTATGTATGCTTTCAAAGTCCCAATCATCAGAGAATGTACTTGGTTTTACAAAGTCACTTAATGAAACCTTAAACTGATGAGGATATTTCAAGAGTTCGACCGGTCCATATATTTCGTAATCTGTTTTGTCCCAAACTACCCCGCCGGGTATTGGAATGGCTGTGACATTCACTGGTGACAGTTCTCTTTTCTCAATGTGAGATGACTTGTGTGGCTTCAGAACTAAGTAGATGTTCTGACTTGCTGTGTCCATTGTACTGTAATTTCCCTCAATGAATTTTCCCAAACAAAGTACCATGATGAGCCAAAGCAGGAGGAAAAGTACACCTAACACAATCCAAAATTCTAACCATGGAGAAACGAGATAAGTTTCTTTGAGTTGATGAAAGAGTTCTGTTGCTTTGTCTTTAAAAGTCTTTGTTGCTGGCGTTACTTCAGGGTCGCTTTGATCTTCGGAAAAGTTATCGAAATTGATGAAGTAGCCAGATGCAGTTCTGTCAATTGTTGGAATTGTTTTTTCAAGTTGTCTTTCATTAGCACAGTCAGAGGCTACATCATTGTAGACTGGTGTATCTTGACGAACTGTTTCAATTTGGGTTTCAAGAGGCATAAGTTCCATGGCATTGTTGCATAGTCCTTTTTTATTCACTGCAGGTTTATCAAATGTGATTAGTCTCTCAGTTTGAACCTCTTGGATTGCTGCAAATTTTGGTATTCTGCTATTTCTTGGGAGTCCACTGGGCCTACTACTTATTATTGGCCACATGATTGTGGTTTTACCAGGTCGATGGATACAACTCTGTTCTCCTTTTTACCAGCAAGGGGCGGTAGTACAACTGATCTTGTTCCGTTGATTGCTAAGACAGGTACTGCTTTTCTTTAAGAAGGCCCATATTCCTTCTTAACCGCGATCTTTTCTCTGACCAGATCCCCAATCTTTGGAATCTAGACAGGTCTTGCTCGGACAGGTGGTGTGTCTTCAGTGGTTGTTGGCTGCTGTTTTAACTTTATGTTGCTCAGGGCTTTTCTTGTTTCATTTAAGTCCTGTAAAACAGCCAAACGTTCTTTGATGTCAAAGCATTTTTTCTTATCTTCTACCACTGAAGCTTGACTATCTAAGTACTGAACATACATTCTAGTTCCGAACAATAGTTCGTACGGGCTGAAACCTTTTAGAGAATTTCTTGGCAGATTATTAAGACTACGTTGGATACTTGTTAAATGCTGGACCCACCCATCACCCGAACCTAATACCTTTGCCGTTATAGATTGCTTTATGTCTCGGTTTTTTCTTTCCACAATCCCGTTTCCCTCAGGATGGAAGGGACAAGAGTATCGCAACCTAATGCCCATGCTGGTCATGGCCTCCCTATAAGCTCGAGAGCTAAAAGCAGGACCCTGGTCAGAATGAAGCATGGCAATTGCGTATGTGCCGATAAAGACTCGCAAATCTTTTATAACAGTTCTGGCGTCAGCCGAGGTCTGGGGGCACATTTTTAAGTGAATATAGTCTTAAAAGAAATTAATAGGATGCTGGATTTTATGTATAGATAGCCTTATGCTACCTACAGAAATGGCCATGGCAATACTACCGTTGGCTCGTTACTGCGATCTCTGTTGCAGTCTGGGCAGCTTTTTGCAAATTTATAATGTTGCAGGCTCATCCCCGGCCACCAGTATTCTGATTGTAATTCTGTCAGAGATTCCTTCATCTGTTTGTGCCTTGGACCTTCACCCATATGTGCGTCTGCTATTAATAAGACTCTCCGGCTCGTGTTTGGAATCACCCTATCCCCCACTCCAGGGATTCGAGCAAAAGGAACGGAGTTTGCGTCAATTACGTATGTATAATTGAGTGGATAGTTCACGGGTAGTGCTGCACAGTTGCCTTTTGAAGACGTTTTTACCGCCAGCATGGTTTCCCCGTCTATGTATTTTTCTGAACGCTTTTTTGTGGCTACGGAAGCCGTTTGAGTTGCTTCCGCTGTGGCTGTATTATCTAATGAATTCCCTGCAACGTGAACGCCATCACGTTGATGACTCAGAGTATGTATCACATGAGTCTTTTGTAGTTCTTTCTGTAAAAGAACTACCTGTTTCCAAAGCACTTTATGCTTGATTGTGGCACCTGTGTCGTCTTTGTAATCATTTTGAACCCAGTTCTGCAAATCATTATTGTAAGATTTGACGCAGAAATGCGAATCGCACACTATTAGTGTCGGGAATTCACGTTCGGCATTTTCAAGCGCCATCTTTAAAGATCTGATTTCAGCTCGCTGAGCCGAACATTTTCTCAGTGATTCAGTTTTTGTTATTTTCGGTCTGAATTTACCGCAGAGCCAGCGACCTTTAACAATCGCGCAGTTTGCATTGTAGGATTTATCATCTACATTGTAATGCTGTACAAATCTGTCTGAATAGATTACACAAGAGTACTGTTGGAGAGGCAGAATTTCGATTGGCAGAGGATATTCTTCTTCATATTTCAAATCATTCAGTTTTTTCATGTTCGGGACATAATAGTATGTCACTTTTTCTGTATCAAGAGAATTTACCCACTGTATCCATTTTGGATCTAGTGCCACTGTTTTTAGATTTACTGGGCTAAATAACGCCTCGAAGGCTGATTCTGCTGTGAAAACAGTTATTCCTTTGCCTTGTGCTTGGGCTCGTTCTCTTTCTACAGCAGTTGAACTGCCTTTATAGTATTTTCTGTAAGACTGAATGTTTTTTCTGCTTTTGTGTACAAATGTGATTTGTAAGCTATTGGTACCGTTTCTCCCTCATTAGAGGTCAGGTACGTGAATCCGCATCTTCCTGGGATGACTCGGATTACAAGGTTGCGTGTATTATCACGAGTTTCTAATTTTGTTTTAGCTAGCATGTCTGTTTGCAATGATCTCAAAATTTCTGTGTGTTTCTGAGTCCAGTTGATTGGTTTAAAATCAAGTTTTATTAATTCGTAGAGAAGTTTCACCCTCTCTGCATAATTTAGAATGTAAGTGCTTCTGAAATTCAGGAAGCCTAGAATCGATTGTAAATTCTTCAGCGTTTTTGGTGCTTGGAGTACAGCGAACTTCTCTAAGAAGTTGTCTGCTAGGCTTTTGCCTTCACTTGATAATTCGTATCTTAAAAACAAGAACGTTAGATGGGCAATTCGTGACTTTTTAAAGTTGAATTTGTATTCCTCTGCTGCGAACCCAAGTATTATGGTGTTCACTCTTTTCAAGTGAGTATCCAAGTCGTCGTCTGTGAGATAGATGTCATCGACATAAGATAATGCCTCATCATCATACATTTGTAGTAACTCTGTTACTCTGGCTGAGAATAATAATGGGCTATTCTTGAATCCCTGTGGGAGTCTACAGACATTTTTCTGTGACCCCATTATTGAGAAAGCGGTCAAGTACCTGCTTTCTGGTGCAATATTTTGACAAAAGATTCCATTAGAAATGTCTAATATTGTTTTGTATTTTTTGCGAACTATGTTATTCATTAGTGCCGCACCGTGCGAATTCTGTACCGCAAATGTTTTGCAACATGAGTTAAGATGTCTGTAGTCCAGGACTAGACGATATGAATCGTCTGGTTTGGAGACAGGAAACAAAGGATTGTTCATTTGAGAGGTGCATGTTTCAATCACCCCTTGGTATTCAAGTTGATCTAAAATCTCCCTGACCTGTTTTTTAGCTTCTTGCTTAATTGGGTACTGTCTTTGTGCAGTAGGTTGACATTTTAACTGGATTTTGTGAGGAGGAGAGTCCTCATCCCATCCTACATGATTCTTATATAATGCAGGGGCTTGAGCTACTGCCCATTTTCTGGCATATATATATTTTCTGTGAATTGGAATATGATATGAGAAGGCAGGCATAATCATTTCTTCACCATGAGGGCCCTCCCTTACAAACTCTGGTGGCCAGTCTTTCTCGGCTAACAGGATGTCATAGCCTTTTGAGAGGTTATCCCAAAATAGACCCCTTATTTTCCTAGTCTTATCTCCCTCTATACGCAATGTTATTTCGTATATTTTATGAGGTTCGCTAACTCTGGTATCTGCAGTTTCCACTTGAATGTATTAATTCGTGTCCACTGTCTCCAGATGATTCATCAGGATCTTGCGAGCTATGCTGATTTCTGCTGCGCTGTCTAGCATTGTCTGTGCCCACTCTCCATTTTTCAGCTGTGTCCTCAGTATCCTCGGCATGTTTGATTACTTTAAAACTGGCTTCCTTCTTTCTTGGAAATTGTAATTTTTTACTTTGAGCAGGTTCCTTGTCTTTGGACTTGGCGTGCTCTTCCCTTTGTTCTGACCGTCCTCTTCTTTCCGATTTCTGCGAAAAAGATCGAGAGGGACGGGTATCCATATCTTGATATCTATCAGGCTTTTTCAAATTATCCCTATTTCTAAGGTTGTATCTTTTTTCAGAGGGCTCCCTTTGGGGAGACTGGTGTTCTCGGCTCGGAGCTTTTTCTCTCCGCTGAGGAGACCTTCCTCTGGACTGGAAACCTTTTTCTTTGGGAGTGGATTGTTTATTTCCATCCCAGCTCTTTTTCGGAGTGTTTAGATTATTTTTAATAAATATCTTTTCAGGATTTTCAAGTAGTTGGGGTTTTACTGGTTTCCCAACCAAACTATCTCTACCTAGTTCAAAAGCATTTTTCTATGATTCTGGCAAGCTCAATTGGTTGATCTGTTATATCTGTCTCTTTCAATTTTTGGCGGATCGCCACAGATGCTGCTTCTCCTTTTATGTTGGCTAATAATATATCCGAGACCTGCTTGAAGTCTTTCAGTAATTTCATACCTAGAGTTAAAGCAGGTTCTGGACCGTATTCATTTTGAATCCTTTTTAGTACATCTGGTATCACCGCCAGAGACGGAACACCATGTGTTTTTGTGTAAATCGAAGCAAAGACTGTGCCCCAAGTGTCACAGTCCTCCACATGTGGTGCAACCCTCATTGGAAGGCAGATAGTCAGAATTCTGTTTTTCTCAATAGGGGTAGTATTCAGGAATACTGCCTCTATTTGAGTTATTTTCTGTGCTAGCCAGAATGGAATTTGTTCCTGTTTTGCGGGTGTTTTTCCCAGACATGATTGTATGTTCTGTGGTGTAATTTTATTTGTGTTCCCCTGATGAGGGGTCAGCTGTGGAATATTAACAGCTGGTTGGACTGTTGCAGTCCGCATTACATATTGGACTAACTGTGAATTTTAATTAGTAATTTTAGCTGTCCAAAATGTTCTTTGTCTGACATTTTTTCGATGTCAGGATGTGGTGTGTAGCTGGCTAGAACCGGCCACGTTGCTCCTGGTCTACCTAGTGGACCGAGCCTGGTGATGTGATCATTATGTTTTAGGGCGCCTTTAAACCAGAGCAGGTGCTCTTGGTAATTTAGTGGTATTTCAATATCCTCGAAAGGTGTATATTTTTCTGGTGGTTCCTCTATTTTGTAATAGTGGAATTTGTGTGTTGTAGCGTTTGCCGCTGGAAAGTTTATCCATGAATAGAATACCTCTGTCTGCCGATATTCATGTGCCTCTATCACGAAAATGACTGTACCACCTCGTGATGACAGTCCGTTTTCTATACGTTTTAAAGTTATAGTTTTTCTTATGTTTGCCGGGATGATAATTGCACCCGGTCCATTTTCATTAAACCCTGTAACGTCGAAACCCCGTTGATTCGTATCTACTGCGGCTTCACCGGTTTCGTTGTTATCGCCATTTTCTGACATTGTTTTAATGAAAGTTTGCAGTGCAGGTTTCAAGGAAACAAAATATTAGGTGCACAATATTTTGGAATACTGTATCCTTCAACGTTGACTAAACCAAAAACTCTACATAGGAATCTCTTCCTACTAAGTTCCGGCGGATTTTAACCTTTCACCCACTCCAGACGTCTATTGGCGTATTTACGGAAGAAAGGGTCTGTGTGAAAAAGCACGACTGAGTTACTCTAACGTCTTGCGTTAGTTTTATCACCTTACCAAATGTTGGGCGCCTTGTAGTGTAGTTCCTATTTTGCCTATAGGCCCTGCACATTGGAATACCATAAACAGCAGTGTAGACGTAGGACTGAGGTCTTCTAGGTCTATACTGACTATGTTAGACTTAATTTAGGTTTGCGCCAGCTAGCTCAGAGGTCACTGGAAACTTTCTTGAATGAATAGGAAGTGATCAGCTTCCCTGACTCAGAAAAGAAGGGATTCAGCTTCCGACAACCGCATAAACATGACAACTTTGCTCCCTCAGAATAAGAGTCAATCTCTAGAGTCGTGTGAAACAATAGACAGCTATTTCACTCAGTCAGATGTGCATACTTAGTTTCACCAGGGTGCAGAGAATAGAGAGACGGGCGTTTTCAATAAAAAGGTATTATTTATTGAACAGTCTTCCTTCTCATGCAAGAGAAATGAATTGCCACAATTGCAATACTTAATGTAAAGTAAAGTACGTACAGTAAATGGAGTATTATGAAATAATACTGTAAAGGCATTGATATGGTTTCTTAGCCATAAGACACTTTAAAATGGATAAAATATATATACATATATACATAGGCTAACGTGCTCAACTGGTGCTTCTAAACTACACCTACCCCGGTGTACCTGACCTAAGCCTAATACATGGGAAGGAGTAAGTAAGTAGCAGTTTAAGTTAAGTAGGTTTGTTGCCAAGGATCTGTTCAAGAATTCTCTCTAAGGGTTTAGTCAGCACTGTACCTTGGGAATAGAATGTAGGAGATCTGGTATCTCTCTCTCAGGACCCGATATCCCAGTCACCCGCAAGGGGAGGCTGGAAACGCCGGAGCTGGATTTTCTCGGCAGGAGAAAAGACAGCGTCTTTCTCAGTGCGTCAAAGAGGAGGGGCAGCGTCCGTGGGCTTCTCGCTTCTGCTGGGCTCTCGGAAAATAGATTAGCTGCTCTGATCCAGAACCACCACCGTGTGTTTGCTTAAGGCAACGTTGGTATATTTATATCTGAAAGGTGCCGAGTTTGAAGTAAGGTTTGGACATAAGACGTCAATAAAGATGTCACTAAGAACTGGCCGTTCTTACAGTGCTCACAGGAGTTCTATTACAAATCAAAACAAAGCAAGCGGGGATTTCCCAGGTTGCTGGAGGTTTGGTGTGTGTCGAAAGAACTCAGTGTGCTCTCTAGGAATCTAAGGAAGTAGCTTCTGCCATGCCTTGGGCTGCAGGGGCGATTTACTGAAATATGGATCTGATTCTCATGCCATTATAGGGATATTATTGATTATAGCCGTACAGGGGCATAAAAGTCACAATATTGAATCGGGTTCCTAGATAAAACACATCAATGGTGGTGAGCTTCGCTTTTCAGGGAGCAGAGTGAGTTGCAGAAACCGACTGTGAGGGTCATATGCTTGTAAAGACTGTACAGGGTATTGAGCCCTATCTGAGCCTGGTACGTAAGTCACAAACTAGGTTTTTATTGGCTAGGTTCAGAATTAACCAGTTACATTATCTTCTAGCCGTACCTAATGGTTGGGCTAACACGGGGCCCGGCTAGCCCTGCAGCTGCGATGATAGGTCTCTGCAGGACACCTTTCACTTTTATGTGCTTTCTGAGTATTTTAGTAGGCTTCGGAAGAAATGTGTAGCTCCTCTGTTAAAGTTTCTTAAATTTACACAAGTACCCTCTACCCTCGTTTAACTGACGATGCATCCTAAGAAACCTTTTTATATGTCATAGCTTATTTTTTACGAGCTGCATTAATTTCAAGACGGTTGGTACCTGACTGATTTTAAGATTGTTATGAATGTATTGATTTTAGGTTGATTTTAACTATAAACTGGGATCTTAAATTGTGTTTTGTTGCATGCTTTGTAACATTTTATATCAGGCGGTTTTATGATACATTTATTGTACTCTTTTATGGTTATTGCTGTCAACCGAATAAAGATTTTATGATTATGGTGTTCAGGTGGTGTGTACTCTTATCACTGTCTGGGGTAAGTGTGTTTAGGTGGTGTGAATTCTTGTCAGTGCCTACATTTTAGGGTAAGTGTGTTTGGATGGCAAGTACACCTGTCATTAGCAGTGGTAAATGCTCTGGTGATGGAAACTCTTATCATCGTCTGGGTTAAGTGTGCTTGGGTCGTGAGTACTCTTGTCAGTGTCTTCATTCTAGGGTAAGTGTGTTTGGATGGCATGTACACCTGTCAGTATCAGTGGTAAATTTTAGCGGGGTAGGGGAAGGAGAAACAGGTCGGAGACTTGAGCGTGGTAGATAAGGCTTTATTTTTATAAAGGACTTCTTTTTCTTTATCAACTGTCTTTCCCGAGTGGGGGTTGCAGGATCCATGATGGCGTTGGACACAGGGGTTATTCTTCTTCATAGGGTCTATTTCTCCTGTGGCCGGTCGCTTCCTCCGGACGTTCCACAGCAACAAGCGATATACCCAAAATAGAACAAAAAGGTGTAATCAGATCACCGTCTGAATAACTTAGATTAGGGAGCCCAGGGAGTAAGGGAAAAAACACACTGGTGCCAAACACTACACTCGTGCCTAGATGCACTTTGTGAGGGTAGGTGTGTAGGACGGGGATTTAGGGGTGCCTTGGACAAAAAGGGAGAGTGCTTCCAGTCTATGTACAGCAAACCCCCTAACTTTGTTCAGACCCGTCCCCCATCCCGACCCAGTTCGACACTCGTTGTCGTACCTGGGATAGCCACACTCCTCCGTGAGTGTGGCTGGGCGACGCGTGGAAACATTGGCCTCCTGGCTTCTCTTCTTGTTCTCTGTCTTCGCGTCTTCCCTCCGCTTCGCGTCCTTCTTCCTCTCGTCTTCCTCACGACACCTCCACTCTCGCTCCTCTCTCAGTGATGTCACACGCCGAGACTAGGACTTCCTCGCTTTTCACCAGTCCGCCATCTCCTACCTCATTCCAGGGAAGCCCCTTGGTCTCGGTACACGCCCCCTTAAAGGAACACTCTTGGTCTATGTCTGGTCGTCCCCATTGCTACTCACCGTCATTGCTCCGGTCATTCTGGGAGGTATGAAGAGAAGGGGAGGGTTCAGCGATGCACCATTCAGTAACGGGAGCATTATCTGTCGGCAGCGAGGGCTCCCATTTACATAAATGTTCTAGTGATGGTTACTCTTATCATTGTCTGGGTTAAGTGTGTTTGGGTGGTGTTTATCCCTGTCAGTGTCTGGGATAACCGTGCTTGGGTGGTGAGTACTCTTATCATGGTCTGAGGTGTGTTTGAGTGGTACATACTCCTGTCAGTGTCTGGGTTAAGTGTCTTTAAGTGGTGTGTACTCTTATCACTGTCTGGGTTAAGTGTGTTTGGGTTGTGTGCACACCTGTTAGTATGTTGACTAAGTTTGTTCAAGTTGTGTACTCTTATCGCTGTCTGGGTTGTGTGTATGCCTGTTAGTGTCTGGACTCTAGGGTCAGTGTCTATCAGGGGTGTGTATACCTGTCAGTGTCTGGATAATGTGTGTTTGGGTGGTGTGTACTCCTTTCTGTGTATAGACTGTATGGGCCCGATTCACAGAACTAACTTAAGACAAAATCCTAAACTTACCACCATTTTGGTATTCACAGAAGAAACTTACTCATTTTGGTATTCACAGAAGGCACTTACTCATTTCGGTATTCACAGAAGTTAGGAGTCCTAACTTTAGGACTCCTAAATGCCTTCTGTGAATACCGAAAGTCTTAAAGTTAGAATTTTTCTCAGTTTAGTAGTAGTAAAGTTAGGACTCCTAACTTTCGGACTCCTAAATGCCTTCTGTGAATACCGAAAGTCTTAAAATTAGGCTTTTTCTCAGTTTAGTAGTAGTAAAGTTAGGACTCCTAACTTTAGAACTCCTAAATGCCCTTCCGTGAATACCGAAAGTCTTACTTGATAATTCTCACCTCGGTGCCTTCTCTAATCATGGGGTCCCACGCTGCAACTCTGGGCAATAGCTTGCTTAATCTCCAATACGGCGGCCCACCCGCTGCGGGATGCCTGGCTTTCACCTTGGGGATGGCCAGTAGGGGTTATCTCACAGGGAAAAGCCAGGACGGGTTCCCAAGGCAAGCGCCTTGATGCCTTCGGGTGAATCGTGCGCTATATAAGTCGCAATACATTTACATTTAAAATTTGGATTTTTCTTAACTTTACGGCTACTAAACTGAGAGAAATCCTAATTTTAAGACTTTTGGTATTCACTGAAGGCATTAAGGAGTCCGAAAGTTAGGAGTCCTAACTTTACTACTACTAAATTGAGAAAAATCCTAATTTGCCAAACTTGTTTTTTTTGTTTTACGCATGAATTTTTCACTGTCCCAATGACTTTGGTCATATAACATTAACTGCAGCACCCCCACTCTGAAAATGTTTCAGCACCACTGGCTGGAAAGCTGCAACAGCTCTGGCTTTTAACACAGAGGGCCAGCATGTGAAAACCTCATTGTCCAAGCTTCTTTTGATGGGCTGCGGAGAGACACAATTTTGAGAGGGATTGTTTCTGCCAAATAACTTCACTAAGACTTATAGTAAAGTGGCTATGCAAATGTGTGCGTCTAGTCACACTTATGTCCCCAGTTCTGAGCTTTCCACTTCTAAATCAGTTTTTATCAAATATCAAATAGTTATCAAATATCAAATAGTTAGGTGCTTTAATTTATATAATTAATTTAAAAAAACAGGATTAAAATACCCCAAATGCATTACTGTCACGCAAAATGTGAGGAGGAGAAACACAGTGTCAAGAAAACCATTGAGTAAGGTGGCCACATTGTCCCTAGACATGATCAAATGGTTCTACGTCCTAAGGCACCACTTTCCCATAGCACAGAGTTCCTTTTACAAACCAATGTTATCAAGTGTGGTAGTGCAGTGGGTTCAATTGAAAACAAGACTACAGATCCCAGAACGCACTATTTTTTTTCAATGAAAGCTCAAAACCGTAAATATCCTGGTGAAAAGGATTGGCATGATCGCAGGATACATGCATATTGCAGGCTTTGGAAGCCGGTAGCCTGGGACCTCCGTCGACACCTCTCATTCCTAGCAGCTCTGACAAGTGTGTGAGATGCCGATACAGTCCAGATCATTCTTTGAATTCTGGGGTTCATGGTTTATTCCATTATAAATAAAAGCCTACAAGACCCAGAGTTCACAGAAAAAAAATCTAGACTTAGAAGTGGGCGAACCAACAAATTAACAGGGAGAACCGACCAAAGCGGAGTGAATGGTCTGGCTCGAATATTAGAACCCATGCAGGAGCCCTAGAAATATGTCATGTAAATCATACAAAAACTTAAAATATGATAAAGTCTATTCAAAGTTGAAAAAAGTGTATTTCTTATAATGTGAATGCTTTGACATTAATAAAGCACATTATAGCACTGCACTGAGCAGTGCTTATTCAGAGTGATGATTTTGTACAACTGATAATCTGAACTCACATATTCAAAACTGCCTGCATATGCAATAACGTAGCAAAAAGAGTTGTGGTGAAATAAAAGATTTGCCTAAAATCACACAATTTAAGCAGGGAAGCCACGATTTATCCAGGTTTTTTGGTTTCACTCTGTGCAAGTCAGCCTGTAATTGGAATCTATTTGTCTTTCCTTATGCTTTGTCTTTCCATAAGATTTATTTTGACCTCATAGTACATTCTTCTGTAGTTTTTATAATATAGCGCATACACAACCCAAAGGTACTGGAGTTCTTTACATGAGTACCAATTTTCACATTACACAAGGCCACATGCATTGCTCCTAGGCAAGGGACAATTAAGTAGTTTTCCCAGAACCACATGATGTTGGGCCAACACAAAGACTGAAAACTGGTTCCCAAGCTCCACAGTCGGCAGCTCCGGCCATAAAATCACATCCCTTGTAGATGGGGAAAGGCAGAAGACACATAAAATCTCGGCTCGCCATGGGATCGAAGTTCCAATAGGACCTCGAGCTGATCCAGAGCCAGGCTTTAGGCTCGACTCTGGTTTAAGCTTTCAGTGGCTCACTTAGATTAGAGTAGCACTTCACTTATAGAGCTGAGAGATTACAGCTATGTCCTAGTGCAGGTCTTCAATCTCAATTCCCAAAGCATTCAGGAGATTGTAGCGCTCCAGAAAGGGCTCACAAAAGCCAGGGAGAGGCCCTCACCTCTTTCAAAACTTACTAGTGTTCCAGTTTTTACGTGAAAACAAACCATTTTACTAATCGTTTGTTTTCATGTATAAAGCTGCATGTCATGAGCACACAGGGAACCAAAACACAGAACTAAGACAAGTAGGCAAAGGAACCAAGCAGACAGCCAGCTCAGAAAGAACGGAAAATGACACACAACACGCACCACAATCTCACTACGGACATCAAGGTAGTGTCAATGAACGTTAAAGGTCTCAACCACCCAGTTAAAAGGAGGAAGGTCTTAGAACACCTGGCCAAGCTAAAAAGTGATATCTATGTCCTGCAGTTTTTGAATTTTCCCCTTCGCATATGAAAGCGGCTGAGACCGTAAAGGAAAGTCAAAGCCAAAGTAAGGGTTCAGCTAAAGGGCTGGGAAAGCTGAAGTGTCCCCGTAAAAGGAAGGGCAAAGGTGGGGAGTCGTTTTCAGTGGAGAAGTTTTCAAGAAAAGCTTGAGAAACCTCAGCAGCTTTAGCTGGCTCCGGTTCTGGGGGGCCCTCTCAAGTCGTCACTCGATTACCTTCTGATTTGAATTTAGAAAAAACGTCATTGTATCTCTCGGTAGAGGTGAAAGCCAAGAGGGGAAGAAAGTGCAGTAAGGTGACAAAACTTCCTCCAGCTCCTACTTCAAAGATCACTCCCTCGCTGCGTTCATTCTTTAAAGTAGTCCCGCAGGTGCTAGAAATAGGTCAAGACTGCCTGTTGAAGGATAGCAATTCCGTTGAGCCATCTACTGAGAACAGTGGAATGGCATCGCTGGAGCAAGACCTGGAGCAAGACCCCCCCTGGCGGATCAGCGGGACTGACTTTGGTTGCTGACTCTGAAGCTCTACTGCACCTCAGTGTTAGGGCAGGGGAGGGTCCATCAGTTCCATTAGTTCCAGACTTATTCAGTAGTCAGGTGGAAGCTTCAGGATCAGTCTATGAAGTGGATGCACCGGGGACTATATCAGTTGAAGCTGCAGCTTCCTCACCCTCCCCAGATGAAACCAGGGGCAAAGACCTTTCAACAATAACAAATCTGGAGAATAGTGAGACTAGTGTGGAAACGGATGCGCTATTACCTCCTGGGTCTTTTTTGGCCCCTAGCTCCGCTGATGGTGCTTCTTTTTGCCCTGAGGAAAGAGGAGCATTGGATCCCAGCTCTACTCCCATTTCTGTTGCTTCATTGCAGCTGATGTTTGCGGCACTATCAGCCGAGATCAAGCGAGGCTTCGAGGAATCTGTCTCCAATCAAAGAGACATAAGAAGCTTTTGCGAGTCCCTGGATGAAAAGATCGTTGGCCTCTCTGCAAGAACTCAAGCCTTAGAAGAGACTGTGGGGCAAATCTCGATGCGTGCCGAAAATGTTCAGGACGACATACTGAAGCTTAAGAGAGAAGATGCGGCCTTATCAGAGAGAATGGAAGTTGTGGAGAACAATGCCAGACGGTGTAATATCCGCATCCTAAATGTTCCAGAAGGGAGCGAAGGAACAGACATTAAGGGCTTTATTATCTCACTGCTAAAAGAGTCTCTCAACCTGCAACACTCCAACGAGGATCTCGCAATGGATATACAGCACATCCACAGGGATCCATTCAGGCGTAATCCGCAGAGAACTAAGCCGAGGAAAATCCTTGTGAATTTTCATACGTATACTCTTAAAGAACAAATTCTGAATCTTGCCTTAAAACAAAAATCTTTAGTAGGCAAGGGATTCAACTTTCAGATCCGCTCGGACCTGTCCAGATTCACTCTTGACAAACAGTGGGAGTTGGGCAGGAGAATGGATGCTTTTCGAAGGTTGGGTGCCACGGTGCAGATGGGATTTCCTGCATCCCTTAAAATAATGTATGATAACAAAATGCACAACATACGATCCGGTTCAGCCTGCTGATGAGCTATTATTGTCTTTGGGTAGTAGGAAGGGGCCAGCAGATTAGGATAGATAAGCGGCTTATTTTTCATGGCTAACAGGCTAATCAATTTTTACAAGATTTATAAGTCCCCCCTCTTGCATCTCCTATTACAACTGGCTTAGATTTAGGATGCTGTGGGGGAGCAATATATAATAATTTGGGTAACCTCTAGCTAGGGTTTGGTAAGGTAGTATATCAAAATTTTAAGGATGAAATAACAAATCACATGCACAAAAATAAAAAAAATAAAAAAAGAAGGGGGCGAGTAAGAACACAAGTAAATAACTATTAGAGGCACTTATGGGGGGGCTTGGGTAGAGTAGGGCACTTACTTCCGGAACTTCCGGATAGTGAGTACAAGGGTTTCTCGTGGGAGGGGGGGAGGTTAGGGGGGTTACCGGGGGGTGCTGGGATGGAATAAAAGGGGAAAAAAATACTTATTCTCAATTGAGCTCCAATCAAAGTTTACAAGGGTGTTTACTTCTATTCGGCAGATAGACAGGGCATCGTTTTATTTGGCAGCATTTTCTATTATCATCTACTCCCAGGGCTATGAGTAAGCTCAAGATTTTCTCCTGGAATGTAAATGGTCTTCGCACCAAACCTCGAGCAAATAAAATTCTGCAGTACCTACGGGACGTAGATGCGGGGATCATTATACTCCAGGAGACACATTTAATTGAGGATGAGATGCTTGAGCTAGTCAAGAAGATTAGGTGGTTAGATACCTCAGTCTCTACCTCCCAATCGCTAAATATAAGGGGTGTGTCTATCTTGTTTAAAAAACCCATGAACATGAAAATCATACAGCAAAAAGTGGACACTGGTGGGAGATGGGCCATTGCAGCGGTCGAGATGGGAGGCACAGCCTCAACATTAGTCCGCTACTATGGGCCGAATCGTGATGACCCCTCGGCGCTAGAATCTTTATTTTTACATCTCTTACAATTTCCAGAGCCAGTTATAATTACTGGCGACTTTAACATCGTGCTAAATCCTTTATTGGATAAATCCCCAACAAGTAGACAGCAGGTTCTTTCAAAATCTAGAAACTGCCTACTTGGGTGTATGAACAAATATGGTTACGTGGATATTTGGAGGGTTAGAGCAGGGCAGAGACAGGGATTTTCGTTCAGAAATCTCAAATATCGACATCGGTCGAGGATAGATTTTATCCTAGTCAGTCGTGCCCTGGTTGACTCTGTTAAGAATGTAGGCTATGCCCCTTCGCATCTCTCCGACCACTCTGCCATGATGCTGGAACTTGAGTGGGGGGATAAGCTTCCCATTAGGTTGTGGTCTTTTGATAGATCTCTCCTTACCTCCTCGGAGGACATAGAGTTCATACAATCTGAAGCACGGGAATTCTTTATAACTAATACTGGTTCAGCACCACTTGGCGTTGTTTGGGACGCCTTTAAATGCACATTAAGAGGACTGATAAAAAATAGGACTGTATACAGAAGGAGGCAGTATATGGAAGAGGTGTCATGATTATCGTCAACTACAGGGTTGACGATAATCATGATTTATCCCTGAAAACACGCAAACCTGGTAGACTTGAAAAATAAATTGTCTTCTGTTCTAGATAAGCGCATTTTACAGAGATGGGAGGCGAGCAAACTATCTCATTTTCAATACGGTGAGGAAGCTGGCAGGTTGCTGGCATGGAAAGTAAAATCCGATCGGGTACGAAATCTTATTGACTCGGTTACAACAGATAGAGGCACCTTTACAAAAGATGCAGACATTAGGGAAACCTTTAAGGATTTCTTCCAGGCAATATACCAGGAGGACCTTAGTGTGACATCAGAAAGTATTACGAGCTGGCTGGAGGATATCTCTCTACCATCTCTGTCGGCTGAACAGAGTAATTTCCTAGACAAGGAAATAACCAAGACAGAGGTAGAGGAGGCCATACGGGGGGGGGGCTAAGGGAGGTAAGGCTGCAGGAATTGACGGCTTGCCGTCTGAAATTTACAAAAACTTGCTATTAGAGGTGTCTCCCGTCCTGGCGACTCTGTTCAATCAGATATTGAGGGAAGGTGAAGCACCTCCTGCCTCTTGGGATAACGCCTCCATAACACTTATCTTGAAGCCAGGAAAGCCCCCAGCCGACTGTGGCTCGTATCGGCCAATATCAATTTTAAACGCCGACTACAAGATTTTTGTGACAATATTGGCCAAGAGGCTTGGTCAGGTAGC
Source organism: Lissotriton vulgaris (assembly GCF_964263255.1). Lineage (NCBI taxonomy): Eukaryota > Metazoa > Chordata > Amphibia > Caudata > Salamandridae > Lissotriton > Lissotriton vulgaris. The sequence continues at coordinate 887,153,024 of NC_141687.1, forward strand.
CCCGGATATACTGCATCTCAATCAAAAAGGCTTTGTAAAGGGGAGGCAGTTATATGAGCTTATTTATGATCTTGTAGGCGCCATAGATGTTGCGACAAAGGAAGCTTTGCCCCTCTCGGTTCTTACGTTGGACGCCACCAAGGCCTTCGACAGGGTGAATTGGTTATACCTGTTGGAGGCCTTGTCAAAATTCAACGTGGGGGATACGTTCCGCAGGGCAATAAATTTGCTCTATAGAAGTCCGTCTGCCTCCATTCTGGTCAATGGGGGCCTATCCGAGACATTTCGGCTAACGAGAAGTACGAGATAGGGTTGCCCCCTGTCTCCCCTGTTATTGGACTTATATATTGAGCCATTTGCGCAGAAACTAAGAGAAGACACACTAATTAAACCTTTTGTTTATTGTGAATGTGTCAACAAAGTGGCACTTTACGCAGATGATATTATGATCTTTTCATCAGACATCAATACAGCGTTCCCAGCGATTATAGATTTAGCCCTGGAATTCGGAAGGGTTTCAGGATACGAGGTGAATGCCTCAAAAACTGAGTCGATGTCATGGAATGTTAATTTAAATACCCACAGAGAAACATCAAGGGCTAACCTGCGGTACCTGGGGATAAATATAGATAAAGATATAAAATTGATAGCCTCCTCAAACTTTGCTAAAGTAGCAGCGCAGTGCCGAAAACTGATGAGAGCTTGGGCACACCTCCCTCTTACCATCTTAGGGAAGGTAAACCTTGTAAAAATGTCTATACTGCCAAAGGTTACATTTTTATTTAATTCAATTCCGCTGTTTTTTGATCCTAAATTAATTTCAAAGCCGCAGAGCGAGATTTCCTCATTCATTTGGAACAACAAGAATCCAAGAATTGCTTGGAAAAAGATAAGGCGTCGCAGGAAGAAGGGCGGGTTGGCGGGCACAGATCTCCAGTCTTACGCATCGGCATTTCAGTTATCACATGCACGAATGCTTTTGAAAACACCTACTGAGACAGGCGTGGGCCTTATGTTTTCTACCTTGCTGAGCTGTGAGGGAGTTGGGCAGGGCAGTTTCTTGTTTAAATTCGCAGACCCTAAATTAAAAAAAAAAAAAAGCTGAAGGTACTACAGGGGATGGCTAATACGTGGTATAGAGTGAGGCTCCTGATTAAACTAGGCTATCACTCTAGTAGAGCTCCAATATGGGATTTACCTGCGCCCCCAGCCTGGGCGGAAGATGCATTAGCATTACCACTTAAAGAGGCTGGAATTGTATCCTGGGGCGACTTGTTTATTGATGGATCGTTATTTCCATGGAATTACTTGATCAACAAAGTTGGTCCGAGATTCTCAAGATTCAAATATCTACAAATCTCAAGTTGGGCTCAGGCATTTTGTACACAGTCTACGCGGAACAGCAGCTTACCTATAGGGGGAGGGAGTGAATTAGAGGCGTGTCTGGTGGACAAACCCCCTTTTTAGAAGGAGATCTCGCTTTGGTACAACATGATTTTAGAGAAAGCAGATGGCAAATGTTGTCTCCCAACGCTATTTTGGGCTGAGTCGATGCCAGGAAAAGACGTGGAAGAACTCTGGACAACTTCATGTAGGGTGTTGTGGGACTTGGTTAAACCTGCCTGGCTCCGAAGGAACCATTTATCCATTTATTCACAATGCATAGGGCCTACTATTCCCCGCAGAGGATGTCAAAATTTTCCCAAACAGGTCCGGTCTCTTGTCCAAGATGTGGTTTGGAGGCGGCGTCCGATATTCATATGTTCTTCGAATGCCCGCAAATTACCTCCTTCTGGGACTCCATAAGTAACAAACTGTCCTCGATACTGGATTTTCACATCTCCATAGATTTGGTCTGAGCGCGAAGTCCCGCAGCGCAGCCTCTAAGTTGTGTTCTATTCTATTCTGGCGGCTCGCAGGGAAATTTGCAGACATTGGAAGGACGCCTTGCCGCCCACTTTTTATGAATGGTGTTCTTCTATCCTCCAGATCTCAAAACTCGATCTGGCAAGGGGAGGGAATCAGGGAAAGAGAGCCTTTTGGTATCAGCTGGAGTGGTCACGTTGAACCTGGGGTTTTTTTTGTTGTTTTTTTTTCCCCAGGTCCATTGATTAATGCAGACATGGTTCACCTTCTGGTTCTGCTGCAGCATGTAGCGGTGCTTTTGGGGCCCTGGCACCTCGGGCACTATTGATCAACAAAATAGCCCATACGTCAGAGTTTCATGGCTTGCCAGCAGTTACTGTTGGGATTTGGTCGCCATCCTTCCAACACTATCCCTGCCAGCTGACGCTGAGACAGTACAGAGGCACTGCCTGATTTTCTGCTCTGTGGCAGTTTTTGTTTTGATAGATTGGAGCCATGCACGCAAATGAGGATATAAAAAAAAAAAAGACTGAAACCTGGTTCCCAAGCTCCACAGTCGGCAGCTCCGGCCATAAAACCACATCCCTTGTAGACGGGGAAAGGCAGAAGACACATAAAATCTCGGCTCGCCATGGGATCGAAGTTCCAATAGGACCTCGAGCTGATCCAGAGCCAGGCTTTAGGCTCGACTCTGGTTTAAGCTTTCAGTGGCTCGCTCAGATTAGAGTAGCACTTCACTCATAGAGCTGAGAGATTACAGCGATGTCCTAGTGCAGGTCTTCAATCTCAATTCCCAAAGCATTCAGGAGATTGTAGCGCTCCAGAAAGGGCTCACAAAAGCCTGGGAGAGGCCCTCACTTCTTTCAAAACTTACTAGTGTTCCAGTTTTTACGTGAAAACAAACCATTTTACCAATCGTTTGTTTTCATGTATAAAGCTGCATGTCATGAGCACACAGGGAACCAAAACACAGAACTAAGACAAGTAGGCAAAGGAAGCAAGCAGACAGCCAGCTCAGAAAGAATGGAAAATGACACACAACACGCACCACAATCTCACTACGGACATCAAGGTAGTGTCAATGAACGTTAAAGGTCTCAACCACCCAGCTAAAAGTAGGAAGGTCTTAGAACACCTGGCCAAGCTAAAAAGTGATATCTATGTCCTACAGGAGACAAGGCTAGAGGAAGAAGACATATAGACCGCCTAAAGGCCAGCTGGATAGGTCACGTAATAGGATCACCAGCAAAGAACAAAAAGAACGGGGTCATCACAATACTTAGTAAAAAGTCAAAACTCACACCAGCCAAGTCAAAGAAGGACACAGAGGGCAGATTACTAATCACCAGCCTGCTCAGGGGGGAGGAACCTATACATGTGGCAAACATTTACGACCCCAACACCGAGGATAAGGCATTCTGGGAACAGATAGGCAAGGAACTGGAGGCACTACCATTAGGAGAGCTCCAAATAGTAGCTGGAGACATGAACCAAGTACTGGACCCAGCCATAGACAGGCACCCACAAAGACAGAACCAGACTACACAGAGGGGCAACCCCCTACGGAACCTTTGCACAAAACTAAGGCTAGCAGACCCATGTAAACCCAGATGGAAGAGAGTATACCTTCTACTCAAACCCACACAACTCCTACAGCAGGATTGACTATATACTCATATCAGACACACACACACACCTCATAGAACACACAGAGATTGGTTCAAGAACGATCTCAGACTACTCTCATATCCGCCTAACACTAACGGGCAAACACAACGAACGCCCGACACGAAGATGGAGATTCGATGATGACCTACTCAAAAACACAAACAGCAGTACTGAAATAGAACTAGCCATAAAAGACTACCTCAAAAACATAGGAAGAGAGACGCTGTGGGACGCACTGAAAGCCACGGTACGAGGAACCATAATCAGTATCAAGGGAAGACAGAACAGAGAGAGAGGCAAAAAGATAACTGACCTAGAGAGCTAAATCAAAAAACTAGAATCAGGACACATAGCCAACTTAGGGGACAGAAACACCCTCACGACCCTAACAAAGAAAAAATACGAATTGAACAAGATCCTTAGCGAGAGGGCAGGGACCTGGATTAACAAATACAAAGCAATAAAATTATGCTCGCCCAATAGAGCAGGTAAAGCACTTGCATCGTACCTCAAAGGCAAACAGAGACAGCACACAATAGCAGCCGTCAGGGACAGCACGAACAAATCACACACGACGAACAAAGGAATACTCGACACCTTCAGAGACTTCTACGCGCAGCTCTACGAAAAAGACGACACGTTAAGTGCAGATGGGGGAGAAGAACTCCTGAAACACATCACAACACATCACAACACCAGAATTGACGAAAGAGCAGAGGGAAAGGCTAGACTCAGAAATAACCAGCGAAGAGATAGAAAGAGCTGTCAAAAGTCTAAAAGATAACAAAGCACCAGGGCCAGACGGTTTCACAGCCAAGTTCTACAAGCACTACATCACCACACTTCGGCCAACGATGACGTCAGTGTTCACAAGCTGTGTACACAAAGGGCGTATGAAGCCAACATTATAGTGATCCCAAAGAAAGGCAAAGACACACAACACCCAAAAAACTACAGACCGATCTCACTCATAAATGTAGATTGCAAAATTTATGCCAAGATCCTAGCTACCAGACTCAACACGTACCTACCCTCCCTCATACACTGCGCACAAGTGGGGTACCTGAAGAACAGGATGTCCCACGACAACACAAGATTACTCTGCCACGTAATCAACCACGCGACCAAAAGCAACAACGCGGCGGTCATGATCGCCCTCGATGCAGAAAAAGCATTTGACAGAGTGTCGTGGCCGTACCTAGACCAATGCATGCAAAAATTCGGCTTAGGCCACAACTACAGGAAGATGGTAATGGCCCTATACAACGAACCCAAAGCCCGGGTGGTAGTGAACGGAAGCACGTCAGATATGCTAGACCTAAAACGTGGTACGAGACAGGGCTGTCCGCTATCTCCGGCCCTCTTTCTACTGGCAATAGAACCCTTACTCAACATGATACGATCAAACCCAGACATTAGGGGTATACCTGTAGAGGGAGAATCATTCAAATTAGCAGCATACGCAGACGACGTCCTCATTGTAACAGAAGACCCAGAGAGATCCATAAACGCTCTAATGGACACTATAGATCAGTATGCACAGGTGTCTGGATACAAACTCAACAGAGAGAAATCTGAGTGTAAACCACTGAACATCCACACCAACAAGACAGCACTGGGGTCCTCTGGTCTGACCTGGCAGAGGAAAGCCATCAAATACCTGGGCCTCCTTTTCGAAAGAGACCTGCGAACCACACTAGACCAGAACGAACAAGCAATCTTAAACAAAATCAAGGAGAAGCTCGAGGGATGGTCACCTAAATTCACTACATGGTGGGGGAGGGTAGAGACTATCAAGATGATGGTCACCCCTATGGTCAACTACATGCTCAACATGCTACCACTAACTAACACATCTGATTTTCACAAAAAATTGGACAAATTACTGAACACATTCCTATGGAGAGGAAAGAAACCCAGAATCAGCCTTCAGAAAACTCAGACTCCCCAAGGCACAAGGAGGTCTTAACATAACACATTTCAAAACCTTTCAAACAGCCTGCATGGCAAAACAAGGCTTGTACTGGCTAACCACAAAGAGTGACTACACCCCGGCCTGGCTCTCTTTAGAGCGGAGTCTGCTAGGGGGAATGGAACCCGTAGCACTGCTCACGGCGACGAAACACCCGCAATCAAACAAAACGCAATCCTAAGGAACACAAGACTGGCCCTACTAAGAATAGATAAGCTACTAGACACCAGTGTCAGACAAATCCAACTAGAGTCCCTCTGGCACAACCCTAGAATAAAGTACAGGAACAACATACTAGACATGCACACATGGTACCGACACGGCATAACAACGGTGGGCCAGCTACAGAACACAGGAAATAAAACAACCTTTGACACACTCAAAGAGCAATACAAGTTCGACAGCGCAGAGCTCTATAACTTCCTTAAAATAAGGGTAGCAATCGCCAAAGCAGGCATAAACAAGCTCACCCCATCAATACTACAATACGCCACCAGCCTAAACATAATAGGACACCAAGTAGCGCACATATACAGAGCCCTGTGCCCCAAAACCTCTAAACTAAATAACAAAATTATAACCCATTGGGAAGCGGTGGCAGGGAGGGAGCTCAGTGAGAAAGAAAGGGCTGACCTCTGGTCTTCCACATCGAGAAGAAAGGTGACAACAACTCTAGATCAGACAAAATTCTGGCTGATACACAAGGCCTACTGGACCCCAGCATGCCTAGCCTCCATGGGTATCAGAGAAAACGACTCCTGCTGGAACTGCAATAAGTAGAAGGGGGATCTGGCACACCTCCTCTTCCACTGCACCAAGATCAGGAAATTCTGGGACTCAATAAACACTCTAATCAATGACGTAACAGGCGCCACACTAACACTGGACTTTCACTATCTAGCAGTGGGGTACACCGACCCCTCCATAACAACCGAAAATGACAGGGACCTGATTGACCTCCTGCTCACAGCGGCGGTCAAGACGGTGTTGAACAATTGGAAAGACACAGCAAAGGCCACTTTTAAAGCCTGGTTCTACTGGGTCATATTCCTACGAGGAGCCGACACCATAACAACCAACAGCCTACTGAACTCAGGGAAAAAAAGCGAGATGTGGCTGTCGCTAGACAACTACCTGTCCTCTCATAAGCCACCCTGAACGTCCAGACTAGGCAACACTGCATAAACCACATGCATCACCTACTCTGCGACACAATGTGCCTCCTCTCTATATCTCTACACCTCTCTCTTCACGCCACCAGTGGAGCGAAAAGACAATCAGACAGTCTGTAAGGGGTATGGGGGAAGCCTGAAGGATTGACGAGAAGAAGAAGAAGCAAGCATGAGAACATGGACAAACAGACACAAGCCAATCGAGACAATGCTTGTATTCTGACCTCTCATATTTGAAAGTGATTTCACATGCCGATAGTGAAAGAAAAAGGAGTTTGGTAAAATAACATATGTGCCTAGGATCACACAATTTAAGCAGAGAAGCTGTGATTTAGCCAGATTTTCGGATTTCACTATGTACAAAGAAGCCACTAAATTGGTATCTGTCTTTCTTTTTTTATTTTAACGCTCTGTTGTTACCTCTTTGTGCATTTTTCTGCAGTTTTCATATAGCGCAAACTCTACCCGAAGGTGTTGCAGTGCTTTAGTAATCACCAGTTACATCACACAAGGTAACCTAAAAGATCAATGCCAACAAACCACATAATCTATTAGACCCTATCTAGCATCACCGGTCAATTCTCTTGCAATTCAACACCTACACATACCCATTCCTTTCAACCAGGAGAGGATTCAACCAGTATTACAACTTTCTAATCCTGCATGGTGCCATGATAACTATATGGACACAATAGACAAACCTATGCTTCATCCTCCAATGTTGGCATGGTTGAATAGCAAGAAAGGCTGGAGTGCTGGCTCCAGCAGTTCTGGCTAATCCCTTCCAAGAAGAAATTCAGTCATACACAGAACTCACCTTCCCATTGTGAAGAAGTAAGATGGAAAAATGTGAAATTGATAAATGACGGGTCATGTAATGTGGAATTGGCAGATTCTTTACTCCCTGGATTATATACAGCTCTTTACCCAGTTTTTACGGAAAACTGTGATGAAAACCCTACTATTTTGCCACCATTTTTTTTTTACAATTGTCCTTGGGGAAGTTGAGCTCCAACACGCTGACAGGGAGTTGCACTTGCCTGGCACACCATAAAAACACACTATTTCATTAACTCCCTTTGCATTTGTAGCCAATCTATGTAAAAAAAACTCAGTGAAATACTGCATGGGACCTTGTTTTTTCAAAATGTTCTTGTAGGCCAGAACCTCCTGAACCCTCCTTTAGAGGGTCAGCCTTGGTCGCTTGCTCCAATTCCAGGTACCTATATGTACGCCCTACCTCTGTCAAAGTTTACCAGCCGCCACCGTAAGCTCTCAGGGGCAGATTTACAAGCCCCTTGCGACACTTTACACCGCCATTGCATCACTTATGTGACGCACCGGCAGCGTAAACCATGCGCCATGTTGCAACTTATTTACAACATGACACATCTAGGCAGATGCGTCACATTGTAAAGCCCTGCGCCACATGAAACCTGCGTCAAGTTTGATGTGGGTGTTCTGTCGCAGGGTGGGCGTTCCCTCGCAGGAAAGCCCCGTAAAAATGACGCAGTGAAATCTGCAAGATTTCACTGAGTCAGTTTTACGAAGCTGCTGCGTCAAATCATTACGCCTACTTGAAGCAGGCGTAAGGAGTGACGCACCACGTTAAGTATGGGCGGCCCCTGTGCATTGCAGGAGTTGCGTCGCACTTGCGATGCGACTCCAGCAATGCACCGCCCGTACGCCACAAGATGCGTCACGCATCTGCCCCTCCTTGCACTATGGTGCGCCGCATTGAAAATGAGAAGCATCCGTGGTGGCGCAACGGGGGATTAGGTGACACATCTGTACTGGCGCATCCCTGCTGATTTGCAGAGATGTTCCAGAAGTTGTAAATCTACCCCTCAGTTTTCCCTGTTTCATGTCTGAGTAGCGCATGTAGTCCACGTGTTTTTTCTTTGTGGTCTGGGATTTGTAGTCCTGTTATTCGGTTTAGAAAACCAGGACACGTTCTACAATGAATAGAAAACCCCTTAGCTGGTCGATGTACTCAAGCACTCAGCCCGGAAACTCGAGAGGTCTGAAGTTGTAGTCTTGTTTGTTTCTGACACGAACCGAGGGGTCAACCCTGCAACTGGGAGAAACCATCAATCAGGGATGTGTGTGTTTGCGTTTCCAGGTGTTCGCTTTCCCTCATTAATTGAAAGCACGGTGTTTCCCCACCAAAGCAATGCTCCTATTGCCTCAATAAATGAGTGTTTGTATCTGTCTTTGTCAGAAGAACATAGACAATGTGTGTTTGCTTAATGGTCCATTTTGTTGCTTCAGCTGATGATTATTATGGCTATGCATTATCGGCCGCGCAGCACCTGATATGAACAGTTTGCACCTGTGTAATAAGTGCAGCTGCAATAGCAATGCAGATTGCTGTGTGTGTGATGTCTGTCTGCACCCAGATCTGTCTTGACTTGTTCATATACCGTTTACTATTTTAAGGCTGGCTTTAGATTGTATTGCTTGGGCTAGTTTAAAAAAATAAACGTTAATTGTCAGTTATTTGTATGGAAGCCAAAACTGCAATTGCATGCCGGGATTTTCAAACCTTCTTTTTCAATGCTGCAACTGAAACTACAAGTCCCAAACTGCGATGCGTCCTTGGCTAAAAAGCCGGAAGTAGCTGAAGATGCCACCCGTGACATAGGGCCTAATTAGCAGCAATGCCTTGCGTTCCTTATAACATGCAAGCAGTTTGACTCAGTCAAGTGCATTTTTAACAGTGAAGCATCCAATAGCCTGTAGGTCACCAGTTTGAATGTTGGTCGACCAGTTAAACCGCCGGATGGACAGAGATATGTGCTGCTGCATACAATATAAACAAATATTATTAACATCAGTGCATGTCCATGGTAAAAAGAGGACATTGTCATGTAGAAAAAAGGAAATGACAGGAACAACCAAGAACTTACACATACTGTCATCCACACTAGATTTTTACATTTCAGGAGCTTTCCTGGTAGGTCCCCCTTGGCCATACTGCAAAATACATGTACACAAACTTACCAGCTTCAGGGAGGAGGACGAGTTATGGCTCACACATCTCTCACAACTTACCTACAAATAATGTGTATTAGGCGAGTCACAAACACCAGCTAGAGGCTGTCAGGTATTTGATTTATTGTTGCGAGTTATGGTAGGGAATGGTAGGGAATCTGCCTTTTCTGTGTGATCACCCCATATATAAGGACTTTCGGATTTGCATGCTTAGAACGCTGTGTCCTTTACATCTGCTAACCTGGAGCATAGAGCCTGTGGTCCCTCTTTAAACATGAATACATTGACAGGACAATAAAAATCTGAAACTGAATAAGAAATATAGAGTAAAGTGTAATAAAGAAAATGACACCAAAATGACCCAATAAGGGGAACAGGAGACATTCATGTTTAAAGTTTTGATCAGAAATAGTGACAACATACATGAAGTGCTTTGTAGACTGGAACCTAAGCTTAACTGGATCCAGACAGCTATGGAGCACAACAGGTGAACCAGACCAACCAGGTACGTCATGGTCAAATATTTCACCTTATGACTTTACTCCTTTAGGCCAAAGGAATCCACTTCTAAAGCCCCTCAAGACCCCAGGAGAGGCACTCAGGGTATCAGGCAGAGGCCACACAGTTGCCACCGGTTATCTGGGTAGTCGCAGTAAAAGGCCTCTTGTAGCTTGTTGTGTCCCTGCTGCTTTAACTGGAGGTCAGCCCCATGAATCTTAGAGTCCACTTTGTCTTGGGTGCAAGAGGGATCAGGTTCAGTACTCCAGGGATCCTCTCAGGTCAGACACAGCAGGTTCAGTTTGCTTCTGGTCATCCTCAGGTCTAGGAGTGTTAAGAGAGCTAGTAGGTGTGAATGACTCCTAGGCATGCCGTAACTAACGGAGTAACATTGTATGGAGCCAGTCCAACCCACTGTGTGTATTTGCAAGGTGGCAGAAATCTTCAGTAAGCATGGGCGGAAAATTCGTTACGCTCGCGGATTTTGCGGATTTTCGGTAAATTCGCAATCCGCGAACGGTCGCGAATTTACCGAAAATCCGCAAATTCGCACGCAGCGGATTTTTTTTTCTTGGTGATACAATTTTGCGGCGTGCGGTGTAAGTTCGCAATCGCGAACATGTAGGTGCGGCGGGCAGCAACAATCTCGCACTCGCGAAATTACAAAAATTGCAATTCTGCACAAGAAATCCACTAGCAAGCAGCATAGACCTTCTGAAAACGATGATTTTTATCAGAATAACTCCTCAGGTTGACATTTGCCTGCACTTTTTTGGATTTGAGGCCTTTTGACTTTCTTTGGATCACTTTTGGATTAGAAATCAACTTTCACAAGTAAGCTTGTTTGGGGCATTACAGTTGCTGTAATGCTGTTCTGCAGAAAAACGAGTTTTGCAAAAGTGAAAGCATTCAGCAGGTGCAAAAGTTCAAACTCATCATTAGTAACCATTCCCTGTAGTGCTTCCTGACTGGGGCCCCTCCAGAGTTCAGTTGCTAGTTGCAACAATTGTATGACCCTGCTCTGACCCTCACAGCAGGCTCATAGAATAGCTACAAGTAGGCCACAAAGGTCCTGGAAAAAAAATTTGCACTGCAACAGAAAGCAAATTACAGATAAGGAAGCAGGTGCCAGACTGGAATTTTAAAACAGTGACACAATAATAAATCAACCCCAAATTAATTCATGTCAGTTGAAGCAGAGCAGGTGTGCTTGCTTTTTCCCCTCATAATCTACAGTGATGATGAACCAGAGCGTGGCATTGATGTACCAGAGGGTGGCATGGGTGAAACAGAGGGTGGCAGGGGTGAAACAGAGGGTGCTGGGAACCTGTGATGATGAACCAGACGTAGAAACAACATAATCGCGACCGTTGTGAGCCGACATGTAAGTTCGCAATTGCGAACTGGTACAAAACCCTCGCGAACTGGCAAAAATCCTTGCGAACACACACAAAAAAAAAATCTGCAAATTCGCGAGAATTCGCGGATTTTGCGGATTGCAAGTTTGCAAATTCGCAAAATTCGCGAACGCCAGATTCGCAAAATTCGCCCATGCTTAATCTTCAGCCAATCTAAACCTGGTCTCTGAGGGCTGTAGGTGTACTGTGGTAATCCTAGTGTCCGCCCACATCTAATTCTAAAATCCAGTTTGAGGCAGTCACAGCACACCCAGTAGACCCAGAGACAGAAGTATGGTAAAGCAAGCAAGGTTTTCCAGCAATCAGACAATTGATACATAATAATTGTTTTGACATCCTGTTTACCTTTCTTTCAAGTGCGTCCCCAGTGTTAAAAAATTGAAAACTCAGAGACAGACATTTGATGGAACACAGCAGGTCTTTCAGCAACCAGACGCTAGATACACAAGAATTACTTTGGAATCCATTTTTCCTTCCTTTCAAGTATGCTCCCAGTGTCATATGTAAAACCCAGCAAGCCTGTAAAACAAGATTCAACATTCAAGCAGGATTTGATACTGTAATGTCAGAAAGGATGCCAGGGGCAGTCCCTCCACCATCGGAAAGACCTACCACTGTGGTTTGGAGGGGAATCATATCCCTATAACAGTGGTGGTGCCTGCCAGGTACCGTCGTAGAGATTATGATGCCCCTATCTGCCTGCCTTTTTTCCTGGTGAAAACTGCTTCTGCAATATGTACTGGCAGGCAGAAAAGTAGTTTGGAGGCCCGTGATGGGCTCCCCTTCCTCCCTGGTCCTCCTATATGGTGCCCCCTACATATCCCTGCACAACGTGGTAGGCATCGCATGGTGCCTGCCACATAGTGCAGGGATATGTCAAGAGTGGCGAGTGCTGCAGCCAGCAGCACCCACTGCAATACAAAAGATAGGCATTACAACCGGCGTGGTGGCAGTCACATCATAATGCCTGTGTCAGGACCATCTGTGCCCTCTGGTCACCAAACACAAGTCGTAAAACACAAACATGCCTGCTTGGTATAGGTGGTGCAATGATATCACAGGGTGTGAAATCATAGGAAGAGATGTTGCAATTTTTACGCTCTCCTGGCTTGAAAATGCAACCTACTTTTCAACCTCTGACATGAGCTAATGTTTTTGTAGTGCACCAAAAAAGTCTTCTTTGAGTTACCTACATAGTAATATGTTTATACATCTCACTTTCTTGTATGTATTCCTGTCCTATATTTGTTAGTTCTCAACATTGAAGCAGGGCAGATGCCGTAATGAATCTCAGTGGGTTGAAAAACATGGACAAAAGTGCAATCTAGAGAACCAATTTTAATTATTGTTATTATTATGAATAATATTATGAATAATTTCAGCCACCATCAAAGTTTTCATTTTTTTTTTTTGGTGTTTTATAAAGTGTGGACATGACCCAAGAGTATCAGAGCGCTGTATAAATGAATGAAATAAATAAACAGAGCTGAATTTAAAATATGCACATCTAGCAAAAACATATACCAACTTCAGTAAGATAAATTATGGGGTTCAAGAGATATTGTTAAACGACCTCCATTCATTAACAAATCATTGGGAAGGCTTCACCGTGATTGTTTTTCAAGAGTCTGCTTTCCGTCCGTCCGTTTTGTTCCAGTTACCCATTGGGCAATGTTGTGTGGGTTATACTGGAGTAGCAGTGTTTCTGGTCTGTTTTGGTAATATTGTCACTTTGCTGGCCACTGTGCCCAATGGACAGATTCACTCTAATTTTAAGAGAGGAATATGTTCATTAGTATCTTTTTAACCTCTTTTTTTAAAGAGGTGGTTTGATGGGTTAGACCGACCCTTGGGCAGGCTGGAGTTCCAAATCCCTGGAGCCGATCCAGAAAAGAAACGTGTGTACGTTTTTTGTTTCCTGAATCTGGGGGGGTTATACCCTGAGAGAGTTTGTGGATCTGAGGGAGCGACCGCCTCCTGAAATTCAAATCTTCTCTGCCAGGGGCCTTGGTTCATTTTAGTGTAAGGCTCTATGCGTGGGGCAGGACATTTTTAGTTGAGTTCTGCCCTCCAGAGGGAGCCATGAGAGATTTAAATGATGGAGGTATGTTGTCAAATCGTTTATTGCCTGTTACCAATTTAGCTGCTGCATTGAGTGGATTCTCAGAAACAGTTAATGGTAATCTTTCCAGTTTTTCTATGCTCAGCACCGTATAGTCTGCTCCTCTTTGTGCCAAAGAGATTTGTTTATCTGCAAGGTTAAAGACTGTAATCAATGTCGTGGTGTTGATTAGACGTCATAGCACGTAGCCTGAACAGAGATTTTGTAATGTCCAGCGTAGCAGCATTATAGAACGTAATTGAGGCTGGCCATGTTGTAACATTAGCAAGTCCTGCTCTATTATGTCAATGGCAGATGATACAATGGTGTCCAAAGAATATATTCTGGAGGACAGAGTCGTTAACCCATTGTCCACTACAGAGAGAGCTTTCTCTAAATTGATACAATCAATTTCTCTTATTCTTTCAGCAGTTTCCATTTGCGTGACTTTCCATGCTTCATTGTAAGCAGAGTATATACCGGCGTATATGAAACGTTTTTGACGTGGTTTGCGAGGTCCAAGTAAGAAGTCTCGTAAATCAACGCCTTCTTTAAGTAAAGTTAAGTGTTGTTTAATTTCTGGAAGTGTGGATTTCTGTAGCCATTCAAGGCATAGTTTTCCTTCACTGTATGTTGTAACTATCGCTGGATGTTGTCTCTGGGAATATCTTGGATCTGGCCTAGTTACTGTGAACCCTCGTGTTTGTTCAGGAATCTATCTTGACAGTTATTTGTGTCTGTGGGCCAGATTAACAATTGTTTCCAACCAGGATTAGTTCTGTTCTGTTGTAAAATCTGTTTTACGTCTACCTCCTCATCTGCAGTACTATTACTGTCAGGTGTGGGCTAAGGTATGGACGGTTTGTTTAAATCTTTTAGCCAAGACAAGATGTTTGTTGAACAGTATCATTTAAAAACATTATTTGTTCTGGGATAATGCAGGCTCTGAATAAGGCTTCTAAGCCTTGTACTTGCCAGTCTTTTGTGCCCTAGACAGTTTTTTTCTCAATGTTGTCTTTCCAAAAGTTAAACCCTAATGTAGACAGTTGAGCATAAAAGTTTGCAGAATAAATTTGTTTAGTATTGGTCAACATGTTTTTCATTCCTGTCTTATTCATATTTTTGAAATAAAACGTTTCTGGATTTGTGACATTAAAACCTGAGAAGTATGGAAACTTTTCATAAAATGTTTTAGAGTTGCCTTTTGGGGGCGTTGGACAATGTTCCCATTGATTGTAAGTAAAAACATTTCTAGGATTTGCCGATTTGTGCAAATAATGGTGACCATAATGATTAAAACAATACATTTGTTCATAATCTGCTGAACCTGCTAAGTATTCGTGTTTAGTGAATTTAGCTGACATTTCTAAATCTGTCATCATATTATTAACAGTTTCAAAGTCCCAATCATCAGAAAATGTGCTGGGTGAAACAAAGTCACTCAAAGAAACTTTAAACTGGTGTGGAATCTTCAACAGTTCCACCGGGCCATAAATGTCATAATCAGTTGTGTCCCATGCTATACCACCAGGTATAGGAACGGCTGTGATGTTCACTGATGACAGGTCTCTTCGCTCACAATGCGATGATTTGAGGTTTCAGGAGCAATTTGATGTTCTTATTTGCAGTGTCCATTGTACTGTATTTTCCATCTATCATCTTTTCCAAATTTAAAACAAGAATGAGCCAAAGTAGGAGAAAAAGTACACCTGACACAATCCAAAATCAAACCCATGGGGAAACCTGGGTTATGTATTTTCAAGCTGTTGAATGAGCTCTGTGATTTTTTCTTTGAAAGTTTTATTTGCTGGCGTAGTTGCAGGTACACTGGGATCCTCAGAAATTGTATCAAGATTGTATCAATTGTAGCCAGAGGCAGTTCTGTCAATTGTTGAAATTGCCTCAGGATTGTTTGGAATTGTTGGAGCTGCTTCTTCCTTAGTTAAATGTGTATAGTCAGAGGCTATATCATTGTAGATGGGATTGTCTTGACAAACTGTTATTTGGGTCTCAAGAGGCACAATATCCATGGATTTGTTGCATAGCCCTTCTTTTCTCACTGCAGGCTTATCAAAGGGGATGAGTCTTTCAGTTTGAACCTCTTGTATTGTAGCAAGATTTGGTCGTCTGCTACATCTCGGGATTCCACTGGGCCTACTGCTTATTTTGCGGCCACATGATGTGGTTTTACCAGGTCAATGGATATGGACCTGTTCTCCACTCTTCCAGCAAGGGGCGGTAGTAACACTGTTCATTATCCGTGGATTGCTAGTACAGGTACTGGTTTTCTGTAAGAAAGCCCAAATTCCTTCTTATCCGTGATTTTTTCTCTGACTAGATCCCCAATCTTTGGAATCCAGACAGGCCTGGCTGTGACAGGTGGTTTCTCTTCAGTGGTCGTTGGCTTTTGTGTTGTGTTGCTCAGACTTCTTCTTGTTTCATTTAAGTCCTGTAAAACAGCCAACCGGTCTTTGATATCAAAGGGTTTTTGTTCCACCACTGAAGTTTGACGATCAAGATCCTGAATGATCATTCTAGTACCAAATAGTAATTCATATGGAGTGATTCCACCCAGAGAATTTCTTGGCAGATTATTAAGACTACGTTGGACACTTATTAGATGTTTGACCCACCCGTCACCCGAGCCTAATACCCTAGCTGTTATAGATTGCTTTATGTCACGGGTTTTTCTGTCCACTACTGCATTTCCCTCAGGATGGAATGGACTTGAGTACCGCAATGCAACGCCCAAGCTGGTCATGGCCTCTTTGTAAGCTCGAAAGCTAAATGCAGGACCCTGGTCAGAATGTAGTGTGCCGATTACGTATGTGCCGATAAAGACTCGCAAATCTTTTATAACAGTTCGGGCGTCAGCCGAGCGCTGAGGCCACATTCAAATGAATCTTGTCCTAATAGTTGTGGGACCGCATTTGTCCAAGGTGACGTTTGCGTGTAGATAGTCTAATGCTGTCTAACAATGGTGTCTGAGCTGGGCTGGCTACACTGTAGTCAGGTATCTGGTGGTTTTCAAAGCTATGATCTCTGTAACAGACATCGCAATTAATTCCAAATTCGTAAACTTGGACACTCATTCCCGGCCACCAGTACATCTTTTCTAATTCTTTTAGAGATTTTAAGATCCTTTGATGTGTCAGACCCTCTCTCATATGTGCTTTGTGTTCCAAAGCACCTCTCCGGTTCCTGTTTGGAATTACTCTATCCCCCACTCCAGGGATTCGAGCAAAAGGAATGGAGTTTGCATCAATTATGTATGTATATCCGAGTTGATAATTTAGAGGTAACGCTGCATAGCTGCCTTTCATTGAGGCATTGACTGCTAGCATTGTTTCACCGTCTATTTTTGTTTTTGAACGAGTGATTGCAGCTATGGAAGCCGTTTGCACAGCTGCCTTCGCGGCTTCATCAGCCAATGAATTCCCTGCAACGTAAACGCCATCAAGCTGATGACTCAGTGTATGGATCACATGAGTCTTTTGTAGTTCTTTCTGTAATAGAACTATTTGTCTCCAAAGCAGTTTATGCTTAATTGTGCCACCTTTTGCGTCTTTGAAACCGTTTTGAACCCAGTTCTGCAGATATTCATTGTAAGACTGGACACAGGAATACGAATCGCACACTATGAGTGTGGGGAATTCGCGATCGTTATTTTCAAGCGCCATCTTGAAAGCCTGTAGTTCAGCTCACTAAGCTGTACAGTCTCTGAGTGATTGAGTTTTTGTGTCCATAGGTTGAAATTTACCTTTGCGACAGCGACCTTTAACAATCGCGCACGCAGCACTATAGGCTTGTTTACCCCCAATTGTGGGCTGTGCTGATCCGTCTGTATAGATTATACATCCGTAATGTTCTAGGGGCAGAATCTCAATAGGCAGAGGACATTCTTGTTCGTGTTGGAGAAATTCTTGTGTCTTCAAGTAGGGGTCAAAAACATATTCAACGTCTGTTGCAGCAAGATAATTAACCCATTGTATCCATCTCGGATGTAAAGTCTTGGCATTTGGAATGCTCATTTTTTGTCACTGCCTCTAAGGCAGGTACAGGTGTAACGATCATTATGCGTTTACCCTGCGCGAGGGCTCTCTCTTTTGCTACTGCAGTTTGAACCGCTGTCAGAATCTTTTCTGTTGAAGTGAATTTTATTTCAGCTTGTGTGTACAAGTGTGATTTGTAAGCTATTGGTACCTTTTCACCTTTATTAAAGGTTAGGTATGTGAATCCGCATCTCCCTGGGATGATTCGGATCACAAGGTTGCGTATGTTGTCGCGTGTCTGTAATTGTGTTTTTGCTAACATGTCTGCACTGAACGCAACATTTCTGTGTGCTTTTGAGTCTAGTTAGTTGATTTGAAATCAGGTTTTATTAGTTCGTAGAGAGGTTTAACCCTTTTTGCGTAATTTAGAACATATGTTCTTCCGAAATTCAGGAAACCTAGAATTGACTGTAAGTTTTTCAGCGTTTTTGGATGTTGGAGCAGCGCACATTTCTTTAGAAAGTTGGCTTCCAGGCTTTTGCCTTCACTTGATAACTCCTAGCCTAAGAATAGGACGTTGAGGTGGGCAATTCGTGATTTCTTAAAATTGAATTTGTACCCCTCAGAGGCAAACCCAAGTACAATGGTGTTCACTCTTTTCAAGTGTACGTCCAAATCATCATCTGTAAGATAGATGTCGTCAACATAAGATAGTGCCTCATCATCATACGTGTGTAGTAACTCTATTACTCTGGCTGAAAATAAACCTGGACTATTCTTGAATCCCTGGGGGCACGGCAAAATTGTCGCTGTGTCCCCATTATTGAGAAAGCGGTTAAGCACCTACTTTCTGGTGCAATATTTTGACAGAAGAAACCGTTAGAAATATCTAATGTGGTTTTATATTTTTTCCGCACAATGTTTTTCATCCGTGCTGCACTGTGTGCATTTTGTACAGCAAAAGCTTTGCAACAAGTGTTTAAATGTCTGTAGTCCAAAACTAGATGATATGAATTGTCTTGTTTGGAGGCAAGAAACAAAGGATTGTTCCTAGATGAGATGCATGTTTCAATTACCCCTTGGTATTCAAGTTGATCTAGGATCTCCCTGACCTGTTTTTTAGCTTCTTGCTTAACTGGATACTGCCTCTGTGCAGTAGGTTGATTTTTTAACTGGATTTTATGGTGAGGAGAGTCCTCTTCCCACCCTACGTGATTTTTGTATAATGCTGGAGCCTGGGCTACTGCCCATTTTCTGGCATATGTTTATTTTTTATGAATTGGAATGTGATTTGAGAAGGCTGGCATAATTATCTCTTCACCATGTGGGCACTCCCTGACAAATTCAGGTGGCCAGTCTTGTTCAGCTAGAAGAATGTCATAACCCTTAGATAGCTTCTCCCAAAAGAGTGCTTTTCTTTTCCTAGTTATGTTCCCCTCCATCCGGAGTGTTACTTCACATAACTTATGGGGTGCACTAACCCTGGTGTCTGCAGTTTCAAAATGAATGCATTCATTCAAGTCCGCTGTCTCCAGATGATCCTTCAAGATCTTGTGAGCTATGATGACTTCTGCTGCACTGTCTAGCATTGTCTAGGCCCACTCCCTTTTCTTGAGTGGTGTCCTCAAGATCCTCAGCATGTCTGATCTTTAGACTTGCTACCTTCTTTTTGGTGAATTGGGTCTTATTTTTCGGAACGTGCTGTTCACCTTTGGACTTCACACGTTCCTCTTTTTGTTCTGATCGTCTTCTTCTTTCGGATTTCTGCGAGGAAGTCTGAAAGGTACGAGGGGAACATGTATCAGTATCTTGATATCTATCAGGTTTTCTCAAATAATCCCTTTGCCTGAGGTTATACCTCTTTTCAGAGGGTTCCTGTTGAGGAGACCTTCCTCTAGACTGAGAACGCTTCTCTTTAGGGACTGTCTGTTTAGTGTTCTCCCACTTCTTTTTAGGAGCAGTGAGATTATTTTGAATAAAAACTTTTTCAGGATTTTCTGTTAGTTGGGGTTTTACTGGTTTCCCAACCAAACTATCTCTACCTAGTTCTTCATAGGATTTTTCAATAATTCTTGCAAGTTCATATGGTTGCTCTGTTATATCGGTTTCTATAAATTTTTGGTGGATTGCCACGGAAGCTGCTTCACCTTTAATGTTATCTAATAGTATAGCAGAGACCTGTTTGAAATCTTTTAGTAATTTCATACCAAGATTTAAAGCAGGTTCTGGTCCATATTCATTTTGAACCAGTCTTAGGACGTCTGGTATTACGGCCATTGACGGAACACCATGTTTTTGGTGTAGATTGCAGCATAGACTGTACCCCAAGTGTCACAGTCCTTCACGTGTGGTGCGATCCCTATTGGTAAACAGATTGTTAAAATTCTGTGTTTCTCATGAGGTGTACTATCAGGGAACACTGCCTCAATTTGAGTAAATTTTTGAGCTAACCAGAACAGAATTTGTTCCCTTTTTGCGGGCAATTTACCAATGACTGATTGTATAGTCTGTGGTGTAATTTTGTTTGTGTTCCCCTGGTGAGGGGTGTGCTGTGGAATCCTTATTGCAGGTTGGACTGTTAAAGCCGGCATTACATATTGAACCAACTGTCTATGTATTTTAATTAGCTGTTTTAGCTGACCTAATAATTCTGCACATGTCATTTGTTCAATGGCAGGATGTAGTGTATAGCTGGCTAATACCGGCCATGTTGCTCCTGGTCTACCTAGTGGACCGAGCCTGGTAATGTGATTTTGATGTTGTAGGGCGACTTTAGACCAGAGCTGATGCTTTTGGTATGTTAGTGGGATTTCAATGTCCTCGAAAGGAACATGTTCCACTGGAGGTTCCTCTACTTTGTAGTAGTGGAACTCGTGTGTTACTGGATTTGCTGCAGGAAACAGAATCCATGTATAGAATACCTCTGTCTGCCGATATTCATGTGCCTCTATAACAAATATTACTTTACCACCTCTCGATGATACTCCATTATTTATAAGCTTTATAGTGATTGTTTTCCTTATATTTACCGGGATGAGTATAGCATCCGGGTCATTCTGTTGGAGACTAGTGTCATCTAAAACTGCCTGAGCTGCTGCTGCAGCTCTCTCCCTTTCATTGTCACTCTCTGACATTTTGTTGACCGAAAATTTGCAGAGCAAGTTTCAAGGAAACAAAGACAAGGTGCACAATATTTTTGGAACACTGTATCCTTTAACGTTGAACAAACTAAAAAACTAATACATAGGATTTTCGTCCATCTCAATTATGGCGGATATTATATCCTTTTACCCACTCCAGAAGTCTATTGGAGTATTTTACGGGAAAAAGGGATCTGTTTGAAAAGCATGACTGAGTTACTTTAGTATCTAGCGTTAAATTTTCGCCTTACCAAACGTTGGGCACCATGTAGTGTAGTTCCTACCCGCCCGATTCATCAAAGAAAATAGCGCTCGCAAAGGGCCAGATTCTGAGAATCTGGCCCTTTGCGAGAGCGATTTTTGCATTTGGGATTCAGCATCCCAAATGTAAAAATCGCTAATTGCGATCTCGCAATTTTGCGAGGAATTACATTTAAGGAATCTCTATTTGAGATTCCTTAAATGCAATTCAACATCCAATTTCATTTTGCGAATTCGCAATTTCTTGCGCAATTTACCGCGAGGTCAGACCTCGTGGTAAATTGCGAAAACTCAGAAAAATGCATTTAAATGCATTTTTCTGAGTTGCATGTTACACACACACATGTCCTTTGGACATGTGTGTGTGCAACACCTGTGTAAAGTTTCATTTGAGGGGTGCTACAGGGTGTCCTTTGGACACCCCTGGCACCCTTCAAATCGCTATCTTATTTACGATTAGCAAATTGCTAATCACAAATAAGGAATACTCCCCATTCATTCCTATGGGCCTTTTGGCCCATAGGAATGAATGGCGAGTTATTCCTTATTTACGATTAGCAATTTGCTAATCGCAAATAAGGAATATGTAGGAATCGCATTTCTTCATGCAATTTCTACATGAATCCCGTTTTGCGAGTCCTTAATAGCGATTCTCTATGAATCGCTATTAGGGCCTCGCAAAACGGGAGTATGATGAATCAGGCTGGATATTCCCAATAGGCTCTGCGCATTAGAATAATATATACTATAGTTTAGATGTAGGACTGAGGTCGACTAGGTCTCTATCGAATATTTTAGACTTAATTGTGAGTGCCAGCTATCTCAGAGGTCACTAGAAACTTTCTCGAATGAACAAGAAGGAATTCGTTTCTGACAACAGCATACACACGACAACTTTGTTTCCCAAGAATAAGAAATGTATCTCTAGAGTCGCGAAAACAATAGATAGATATTTCACTCAGTCAATCGTGCATGTTTCGTTTCACCAGAGGTGCAGAGAAATAGAGGGACGGGCGTTTTCAATAAAAGTATTTATTAAACAGTCTTCTTTCTCATGCAGAGGAAATGAACTGTAACAATCGTAATACTGGTTGCAAAGTACAATGCGTACAGTACAAAGAGTATTATAAAATAATATTGTAAAAGCATGATATGGTTTTTAAGCCATATAAAATAACATAGAATACATACATTAATAAATAAAGACTAAAAGTACTAAACTGGTGCTTCTAAAATACGCCTACCCTGGTGTACCTAACCTAGGTCTTAGTACAAGGGAAGAGGTAAGTGAGGTGTAGCTTAGTTTCAGTATTCTTTTGCCAAGAACCTATCCAAGAATTCTCTAAGGGTCTAATCAGCTCCATACCTTGGTTTTAGAATGAAGGAGGTCTGGTATCTCTCTCTCAGGACTCGATTTCCCAACAACCTGCAAGGGTAGCTTGGAAACACTGGAGCTGGATTTCTCGGGAAGAGAAAATACAGCGTCTCTCTCAGTGCGTCTGCTGGAGGGTCGACTACCTTCGGCACTTGCTTTGGCGAGCTGTGTCGTGGAGGTAGATAGTCGAACTGCTCCAAACCACTGTGTGTTTGCCTGGGCAAGTGTGGGCATATTTATACCTTGAAGGTGCCGAGTTTGATGTAAGATTGGACATAATAACGTCATCAAAGACTCAGTTCTTTGAAAACTCCATGGAGTTCTTGGTTAAATCAATATTCAAGCAAGGGGAAGTCCCTGTCTGCTGAAGGCGGGTTTTTCCAAGAAATCGTTTTGGATTTTCGGAACTAGTGGAAGTGGCCATGCCGTATTTGGACTGCATAGGCTAAGTCTAAATATGGTTAAGATATCTATGCCTATATAAGGATAGGGTGATTTATACCTATATATGGCCATGAATCGGGAAAATTACACTATTGTCCTAAATTCATATACAACAGTACTGCTTATTTGAAGTCTTGAGGTGGTAGGAATGGTTTCACTTTCTCTGGTAGATTGAGTTAAAATGACACACTGCTTGTGGTTTCACTGGTATGTGCTAGCAAGTTCAGATTATTGCCCAGTGTTATTCCAAGGGAGATGATTCAATAATGGTGGATTTGTAGTCGAGGGCATCTAGTTGATTGAGCCACTCTTGGATGCATGTACGGAGAAAAAAGTAGGGATTTTGTTTTCAGAGAGTTCAGCTTGAGGTTGTTTTGGGCTAGCCAGGACTGCATTTTGACTGGAGTTTTATTTAGTTGAACAACATCCTCTTGGGAGGATATCTTTATGCATAATTGTGTGTCATTTGCGTACAAGTGGCATGCAAAGTTGGATTGTTTTTAAAGATTCAGTTAAAGGCACCATATAAAGGTTTATGTAAACAAGAGAGAGAGTAAGGGAATCTATTCACACAAAGAGTGCGAATGGAGAATACCCCTGGTCCCCTGGACTAAGTATCAATAAACAAGAGAGAAGTAACACCTAGAAAAGATCAAAAAGGTGGTCTGGATGGATAGATGATGAAGCAAAAGAAGAAAGACAGGAGTCCTTGTTAGGTTATAATAAACCCCTCACTCACCACCTAGTGGTGACATGCTTCATCATCGGGGCCACCCCGAAGGCCGAGTGCCAACAGGGTGTGCAACAACACCTGGAATGCAGTGGAGCAGGTTCTTGTGAGTGGTGCAGAAAAAAATGTTAAAAAATGTCCTGGTATGTCTGTGAAAAATGAAATTTATTTTAAGACTACTGGACATTAATAAAATGTGTGGTGATACAATTACAGTAAGTTATGGCTGTGTGTATCAATGTGCAAGGTCTACATGTTTCAACCCGTATTAAGGAAATTACCGGGTTTTCTTCAGGACCGTAGGAAAATGGGTGGTCAAGGTTCACTAACACCCTGCCAGTCCAAGATTCCTATTGTTGGAACCTACATACAAAAAATCAGTAGTAGGATCTAGTTTCACTCCCACAATGGGTGAGAAAAAAGGGATTCAAACCTGTAGGAGAGAAAGAGTAATTAAAAGAAAGATTGCTACAAGCCTGTAACGTCGTGCAGTGGTTCTCACACGTGTCAGGTAGCATTTGCGTGAAAATTATCCACTCAGACCTAAGGCGCATGCAATTATTGTGAGTATGGCGGATGCCAGAAGGTTTTTACCCACTCTAATGGCGCTCATAGTGCTATAGAAAAATTATAGCACCGTATTCTAAAAGTGAAGTGCTTAGTGTCTATTCATTTATAGTCTCTCACAGTCTCCACACCTATCAAATTTGTGGTGTGTGTGGTGGAATAGTATCAATAATTAGGGACTCACACATGCTTCGAATTTTGGTGTGTGACTCGGCCATTCTCATCAAGTCTCTCGTGAAAAACGGCAAATTGCTTATGATTTAAAGCAGCCTTTCCAAATTAGATCATAGACTAAACACTCAAAACGCACAGACAAAACACACATAAAAAAAGACCTACTCCTGTTGAGGGGTCTTATGGCTTCACGGGGTTGAGGGAGGTAGGGACTCTGGTGGGTACATATTCTGGGTGGGAAAGAAAGAAACGTGGAGACGCTGTTAGTCTGCGTCTTAAAAGGGTTGTATTTGGAAAAAACGGCCATTGTAGTGCGAGTCCGTTTGGAAAAGAATAAGACAGCCGAATGCTGCCCTCAATAAACGTTACGTTACTTACAGTAATCCAGAAATCGTCAAGCCATTAGCCTAAAAACCTCTCCCTAAGCGCCCGCAACGGAAACCTCAGAGCTGCCGGTATTTCAATAGAAAGCAGCAGGTTCCGTGGGCGGGGCTCGGGGGAGGAGTCACGTAGGACGTGGTCACATGACCTTCTACCTACGGAAAGAGCCGGCAGACAGTATTCGGTGGTTGCTAAGCAACTGTCAGGCATCACGCTGCAGGATTGCCGGTTCGCGGCTGGTCAAGGGGAGAAAAAAGGTGTTTCAATAACAAGATTTTGCAGGTGGCGTGGATATAAAATAAATAAATGGACTGAATTTACAGAGTGGCTATTGCGTCTATGACTATGCAAAATAGAATGAGCATAGTAGGAAGAGTTCCAGACAACCAGGAGGCTGTGTTAAGGTACAGTGGGTACATAGCAGAGTAGGGGCACTCAAGGTGTCTGATGGTATTAGGCAGAGTGCCCGAGGTGTCAGAGGGTTAAGGGCTGCAGTTAGATACTAAAGTTCGGTTGGAAGGATAGTAGGGCGATGACCCAAGGTGGTCAAAGTAACCCTACAGAAGGTGGCCCAACAATCAGGAAGTCCACTTTCAAAGTCTATTTATAGCACAGATGCCCACGGTATATCGTCATTTAGCCCCAGTATATGGGTTGAAAGTCTGTAAACCCATCTATGCTCCTTTTCATACAGACGTTTCTGTAGATTGGGGCCAGGGGTAACTTGTTCGATGACCGTCCAGGTCATATCATTGGGCGTATGGTTATTTTCAATGAAATGGTCGGTAAGTCTTGTAGCATTTTTTTTACAGCAGATAGTGCTGCGATGCTCGAATATCCGTTGTTTTATCTTCCTTGTTGTCATTCCAATATAACATTTCTTGCATGTACATTCAATCAAGTAAATTACGTTGCAGCTATTGCAATTGGTGTGTGATTCTTGCCTCCACACCTTGCCTGTCTCAATCTCCAGCGTTTTGGTATCTGATGTTAAATGGCACACGCTACAATTGCCACAGCGGTAATGGCCTTTTACGTCAGGTAACCCCCATGCTTGGGTGATGGTTTGGTCGACCGTGGCCAGTTTGGTAATTGTTCTGGTGTTGACTAGATTGTCTTTCAAACTGCGTGATTTTTTGAAAGAGAACAGGGGCTTCTCCCAATGAAGATTACCAGTGTTCAAAATGGACTAATGTTTATTTATGCTCCTTGTCACTTGGTTTGAGATGGTGCTATAATTGGTGACACAAGTAAGTGGTATGCTTTTGTTTGAAGGCAGTTTCTTCTCAAAAAGCGCTTCCCTGGGTTGATTACGTGCTCTTTTTTGGCATTTCTTGATGGTCTTGGCTGGGTAGCCACGAGCAGTTAGTTTTTTGCACAGATCAGAGGCTTGTTCTTTGTATTCATGTAATTTGCTGCAGTTACGGCGAAGTCTTAAAAACTGTCCATAGGGGAGGTTTTCCCTCAGTGGGCGAGGATGAAAGTTCTCGTACCTAAGTAGGTTGTTCTTAGCCGTGGGTTTATAGTGAGTTCGGGTCTCCAAATGGTCGGTTTCCTTTGAGATGACAACGTCTAGGAACACTAACTCTCTGCTGTCAAAGCAATGAGTGAACCTTAAGTTCTGATCACAGGTATTTATCCAGGTGATGAAGTCATTCAACAGACTAACTGGTCCTTGCCATATTGCCAGAACGTCATCAATATAACGTTTCCAAAAGGTGATGTTTTTGCAGAATGGGTTGCGGTTCGTCAGGATGAACTTCCGTTCGAAGTTGAACACGTAGAAGCCTGCTACGCTGGGGGCAAAAACGCTGCCCATAGATGTACCCCCTGTTTGTAAAAAGAGGGCTCCTTCAAACTCGAAGTAGTTTTGTTTAAGTGCCAACTTCGCACACTCCAAGATGAAAGGTCTAAGTGTGTTGAAATTCCAATCAGTGTTGTTGAGAGTATCATCGAGAACTGCAATGGTGTCGTCCTGCGGTATACTCGTGTATAAACTCTCTATGTCAAAACTTAGCAGGATGGTCTCACTGTTCACAGTCAGTTCTTGTAGCATGCCCAGTAGACTTTTTGTGTCCTGCAGGTAGGTTGAAGTGCCCTGAACAATTGTTTTAAGGAAGTAGTCAAAAAATCTGGACAATGGTTCCAGCAAGGCCCCAATGCCTGAAACAATTGGGCGTCCTGGGGGAGGTATCTTTCCTTTATGCATTTTCGGCAGGATGTAGAAATAGGGTATCTTGCCTTCAGTGGTACAAAGATAGTCCGCTTCCTGCTCTGAGATTCTTCCCACACTTTCTGCACTTTCTACCAGTTGTAGTATTTCTGATTTGAGTTCCGAGGAGGGATCGTATTCCAACCTTTGATAGTTCCTGTTGTCACTCAGCAAACGGACACATTCCTCGCGATAGGTGTCCATGTCCATGAGCACTATTCCGCCGCCCTTATCTGCTGGTTTTATTATAATGTCATTACATGCACGAAGATTTTTCAATGCCATGTTTTCAACATGCCTCGTGTTGTGGAATGTAGATGTGGTCTCCATTTTCTCAACTTCATTATAAACTGCCTGTTCAAAGGTGGACAGTTCTACTGGGATTGTGTGAGAGGGCGGAGTGAACGTAGATTTATTTCTAAGTCTGCTCTCTTTCTCAATCTCTGGTTCTGCAGGGGTACCCTGTTTTTCAAAAAAAGCTTTGAGTTTGAGTTTTCTGAAGAAACCTGCCAGTTCGCAGTGCAGTTGAAATTATCCAGGCGTGCTGTGGGGACAAACCCTAATCCCTTGTTCAGGACGCTTTTTTCCAGAGGTGACAAGGGTCTACTGGAAAGGTTAGTCACTAGGTTCTCGTGTTGCTTGTCCCTGCCTTGTTCCTCGTATGATCGCTCACTGGGTCGGATTCCTCCCAGTATACATGATTTGGTTGTCTTCTTCTTCCCTTTCCTCTTCTGCTCCTGACTAAAAAAGGCGGCCGAAATTGGTTTTGTTGAGAATGTTGGGGTGGGAAGCTTGGTTGGAATGGTGCTTGCCAACCGTACATCGGGAAATGGGGCGGTGGTTGATTGTAATTGCCATGGAACATTGGTGAATTGAACTGTGGCCATTGGTTGTAGGGTCTACGACCGCCTCTGGACTTCTGCTTAGCACTGCCAGTGCTTGATCCACTACTGTAGTTGGATGAGTTACTTGAAGCGTCAGAGTCTGAACCCTGTCTAGCAGGGGGCACGTAATAAGGTCGGAATAGGGGTATGTCCTAACAAAGGAGAAGCGTTTCAGATCTTTTTGGAATTTGGAAGAGTGCGAATGGAGAATACTCCTGATCCCCTGGACTAAGTATCAATAAACAAGAGAGGAGTAACACCTAGAAAAGATCAAAAAGGTGGTCTGGATGGATAGATGATGAAGCAAAAGAAGAAAGACAGGAGTCCTTGTTAGGTTATAATAAACCCCTCACTCACCACCTAGTGGTGACATGCTTCTTTTCTCTCCTACAGGTTTCTATCCCTTTTTTCTCACCCATTGTGGGAGTGAAACTAGATCCTACTACAGATTTTTTGTATGTAGGTTCCAACAATAGGAATCTTGGACTGGTAGGGTGTTAGTGAACCTTGACCACCCATTTTCCTACGGTCCTGAAGAAAACCTGGTAATTTCTTTAATACGGGTTGAAACATGTAGACCTTGCACATTGATACACACAGCCATAACTTACTGTAATTGTATCACCACACATTTTATTAATGTCCAGTAGTCTTAAAATGAATTTCATTTTTCACAGACATACCAGGACATTTTTTAACATTTTTTTCTGCACCTCTCACAAGAACCTGCTCCACTGCATTCCAGGTGTTGTAGCACACGCTGTTGGCACTCGGCCTTCGGGGTGGCCCCGATGATGAAGCATGTCACCACTAGGTAGTGAGTGAGGGGTTTATTATAACCTAACATGGACTCCTGTCTTTCTTTTTTTGCTTCATCATCTATCCATCCAGACCACCTTTTTGATCTTTTCTAGGTGTTACTCCTCTCTTGACCATATAAAGGTTAACAAGAGTGGGGAAAAGGTCCATCCTTTTGTGGGATGCTGCAACTCACTGGTGTGGCCCCTGAGATAAAGTTGCCTAGTTTAATTAGTTGTGAGCGGATCCGCAGGAAGGATGCAAACCAGAAGAGCACTTTCCCGGGCAGCTCCATTCTGTTTTTTAGCAGTTTCAGTATGTTGTTACAATCAGTTCTGCTCTGTTTTTTGTGTTCAGACCCAGTATTTCCATTTGGTTTCTTGCACTTTAGATTCTGTCTCTGCATATTTAGTTGGAAAATGATTGAGTAGTGATCAGACAGTCATTGGGTGTGATTGAGTCTATCAATCATTTGTTAGCATTCCTTCTCTTGATATGATCGATCGAGCGTTGAACCTTTGTTATTAGTTTGGCTTGTGCAAGATTGGATCACGATCCATCCTCCATGTTATTGTTGTCGTTCATCAAGGCATTGCATGGTGTAGTTTGGAGGCACGATTATTTGGAGCAAGGGTGTAGACCATTGATTTAGCCAGGTTTTACATCAGTAATAGCATGTCCAGGTCGTTGTGGAGATCATTTGGGTGATGTCTGTGATATGTTTATTTGCTGATCTGCAGTTGAGAAGCATACATATTAAGGGTCGGTTTTGATAGGCAGGAAGTATGAAGAGTTGGAGTTTGTGGGATCTCAATTAGGTTCCTGTGGTTTGTATTCTGACTTTTATCCTTTTGCTTTGTCTTTTCTTGAAGTTGATAATCCATATGCTGCAGGTTATAACTGAGGCTGGTAGTGATGAATCCTTGTAGCATAGAAGCAAGCCTTCAATGTGTGTCGTGAAGAGATGCTTGTGTGCTCTTCTGGGCCAAAGAGTGGATGTCCAGGTTTGGGTGGCATAGTTTGTGGTTTAATGAGAGAGGCTGTTCACTCTTGGGGTTAATGTTTCATGTATGTAAAACTTAAACTCTTGGGAAGCTAGTAAGGATTCCCTAATGTCATCAATTTTGTATTCAAGCTTGTTTACTTGGGTAGTCCAGAATGAGGACTGATAGAGTTCGTGGGCATGTCACCTCTCTCATAATCTGTAAAGTGTAGTTCAGTTAGTTGTTTTCCCTATGGTTCGATATGGGTGTGTGCCCTTTGTGACCAGTGGAGTCTGAGTTGGGTGATCACCATATTTTATATGAATTTACATGTCCGTTCCTTGGATGGTTGGGGTCATTGTGACGTATCTTTCTTTGTGAGATGTCTGGAGCTTCTTTTGTGATGTGTTTACCTCTAAAACTTTTCTAACATTAGGAGTACAACTGGTGGGCTTACTGATGGAGTCGATGTGCGTTTTTTGAGCTTTAGTGATCACACCTATTTGTGAGTCCTTTAAAGTCTTCATTCCAGAGGAGTGTTGTTTTGGGCTCT
Organism: Lissotriton vulgaris; assembly: GCF_964263255.1. Lineage (NCBI taxonomy): Eukaryota > Metazoa > Chordata > Amphibia > Caudata > Salamandridae > Lissotriton > Lissotriton vulgaris. Next base: position 887,183,207 of record NC_141687.1, read on the forward strand.
TAACATTTATATCTGGCTTATCTATTCAGATTCCTTTGGTTCTGGGTTTCTTTCCCCTAGTCACTGGGACGTGTATGAGGGTTATCGGCTGGATTAAGGGATACTGGAGTTTGCCTTGGATCATGATTAGTAATTGTTGTTGTTGTGGGACTGCCAGGCTTCATGTGACTGTTGAAGAGAGTTGAGTTTGTGAATTGTTCATTTACATTGTAGAACAATTTTAGCTGTGGTGTCATAGGTGAGTCTTACGGTTTGGAACGTTCCATTTTAGTTGGAATTGAGTCTTGTTCTGGTGTTTTTTTTTCTGCAAGTTTGTTGCTTAGTTTTCATGTCTTAGGGTGTGTTCTGGTTTAGGTGTGCTCTTGTGTGTGCTCTTCGTTTGGCAAACCATTGATCAAAGATTTCAAGGTTAGGATCAGATGCGTGAACCACATTGATCCCATTCTTGCATATTACTATTGTAGCTTCGGCATCAAATAGGCGGGAGGGAGATATAGGCAATTTGAGACCATGTGGAATCTTGGTGGACCTCTGATAACTGTAGAGTTGTGTGGAATGCTTTTCTCCACCTAGCTGTACAGCGTCTGAGGAAGATAAGGTCTGAATGTATGGTTCCTTTCTTTAGGTGAAGGATGGGATTTTGGGAGACTGTGTTTAAACTGTTTTACTGCATTCTTGGATAGATTTAATAGGTACTTTACTTTTGAGGGAGTTTGGTACGAATTCTGAGAGGCATCTTTCTGGAAGATTGATTGTCCAAGTATCCATGGTGGTGTTAGTGGATGATCCTAACTAATGGTCATATTCTCAATGCCCTTATATTGCTTTCAGTGATAGCATGGGCTATGGGCTACCCGGTTATGCCTATCAGAGGGATTAACCTAAGAGCCCTTCGATGATTGCCTCACCAGTGGCAATGAGGTGACAAGTCCTTCTTTCCTTTCTCTCATTCAGTCTAGTCACAATGAGGCCATCATTCCTGATTGTGAAGCAACGTGCCACAGGTCCTTAAGATGGTTTCACTGATGGAGGAGCATCCCCCTCCCCCCTCAACTTGAGTATGTGATCCTCTTGTAGTTACTTGTTGAGGAGAAAACCACCAAACAGAAGTGTTGGTGTGACCTCTTCTAGCCACCTACAAAACTGGCAGCGGTGGGTAGTGAGTGACTGTTGGAGACAGTGTTGGGCAGGTATTGACTGTCGGTCTGCTAGGGCCACATACTCAGAGAAGGAGAAAACCACTAGAAAGCGATTATAATCGTGATCATGCAATAGTGAGTGGGCATTCTGAGTGTCATAAATATAACTGAGGGTTAGTGTCATGAATCACAGGCCTTGCACTCATTCACATATTCCCACTCACGCAGGTGTAGTTTGCCCACACAAGAAACCCACCCCTGTCCCGTGCTACCAGCACGCCAATGTAATGTGTAGTGTTACTGTACATCCTTGTAAATTATGCTTTTCGTGTTATACATGTTTCATAGCATCATTTGTCTTTACCAAGTGCTGTTTATTGATGTCATTATCTAAGTAGGAAAACGTAGAATGGATTTGGACCTTGTGCAGGGGTTTTACTAAGATTGCAGGAGAGAACGCTTGGCTAACAAGTGAGATTGAGAAGGGAAATGCTCTGAGAAGGTTCGGGAGACGCTGGCGCTGCGCACGCTGAAAAACGGCACGCAGGTATTTGGTGCGCGATGCGTCAACGATCTCTGGGTGTGGCTCTACTATAAAAGGCCACACCCAATGTTGTTCTGCGCTTTGCCTTCTGCCACCGCCCTCCAGAGGTTCGCCGAGGAGAGTCCTGGATCCCGAAGACGACGGCCAACGCCCAGGAAGTTTGAAGGTCTTCATCCTGCCTGCGCACGCTCGACATCAAACCTGAAAAGAAGAAAACAGGACACATAAGCTAAGTGGATAATCTTCTTCTTTATTTGCATTATCTGGCGCCCATCGCAAGCAACCTACAAGTGATGTAAAGAACTTAGAGACTTACCTGGACAGCAATTATATTTAGAGACTTACCTGGACAGCAATTCTAAGCATAATCCTTTGAGAACCTATAGGAAAAACATTGTTACAAAGATTTTGGAAGAAAGAACTTTAACACTTTGAGAAGTATCAAAGTGATCTTTTGAAGGCAAATGTTATTGTTGATTGCCAAAATTGTTTCTCTTGTTTAATGTTGTATATACTAGGGAGTGAAGGAGAAGAACGGCACGGTGTGAATACTGAGTAAGTGATATATAACGAATAGGTGCAGTGTGTAATGCAAATAATTTAGAAAGAAAGTAACTCATGACCTATTCTTCACTACTTGCTTTCCAGAGGACTATCACTGATAAAACAACCCTTCCGCATCATCACAAATCCTGCTCAGCTTCTACCCTTCACGACGACAACACGGACGCGACGCCAAAACTTTACCAGTCGCAGGTAGGCTCCTACTAAGAGTAGTTACAAACCCTGAAGAGTATTTGTGGGGTAAACCATTAGGAATTTAGGAAACTGATTTTACAAAAGTTCTCCTTATTGCTTCGCAGGTCGACAATCAAGGAAGCAGGTAGCGTCCACGATCCGGCCTACCTCCCTGATTTCTATTTAATTACCTCAGTGTTAATAATCAATCACTAGGTGTTGCCTAGAATTTGGGGAAGTTGGTCCATAACGTCTCTGCGAAAATCTACAACAAGCAACCTACAGGTAAGGGTGCGTGTAATCCTGTCAGAAGGCAAAGCCCACGACGATATTTTCACCCAGACGTTATGGATCCTTCCATTGCAAATTCCTTGCAAGACATTACAACCTTGTTGACGGCTATACAAGCTGAAAACGCAGCCCTTCGTAGAGATGTTACAGTTATCCAAAGCAGCATACAATCCGGTTCTGGACACTGGAATTTTTCCCCAACTCAGAAATCTGTATTGAAACCAGCCACATTTCAGCCGGGGTTTCAAACTTTGCACTCTAGTTCCAGCACATCTACTACGCAAACCCAGATTCAGGTAGTGACTCCGGTAACAGTCCCTTTAGCACCACCTGAACGATTTCTGGGAGATAGTAATACGTTCTCAATCTTTTTAAATCAATGTCACCTGCATTTTATAGCTAAACCAGCAGCCTTTCCTGGTGACTCTTCTAAGGTAGCTTTTATTGTCGTACTTAGGAGGTGACGCAGCCTTGTGGTCTGTACCAATTGTAGAGCGAGATGACCCAATACTGTATAACCTTAGACACTTTAAGAACACTATGAAAAAATTGTTTGCCAAACATGTCTTTGTCCAATCTGCAGACCATGAACTATTACACCTCAAGCAAGGTTCTTCGGACTTACTACATTACATAGCCCAATTTAATAGGCTCGTTATTGAAGCCCGCTGGCCCGAAGAAAAAAGGGTTTCCCTTTTTTACAAGGGGCTTAAAGATGAGCTAAAGGATATGGTCACGCAAATTTTAGATCCACCAGATACCATCGAAGACTTCGTAGACTTAGTAGTAAAATTAAACCATTGTTTATTAGAACGCAGAGGGGAGAAAGGTAAAACAGAAGTTAAAGTGTTCTCCTTTAAAGAGAGATACAACAGTGTAAAGACAGAAACTCATCCAAATTGGATTCAGGAGTAGAACCTATGCAGATAGGCACTATTAAAGGACCTCTGAGTAAAGGAGAGAAGGACAAAAGAAGGAAATTGAATCAATGTTTATATTGTGGCAAGTCAGGTCATTTCGTTAAGGAATGTCCCGTACGCCCAAATAAACCTAAAAGTAAGAATTCTGAGGTAGCTTTAGTACAGCAGTCGGAAAACTAACTGGCTCGACAAATCAAGAGGTCAGATTGTCGAGTAAGTTATCTAGTTTGGCCTCAATAACCCCTGAGATAACTTCCCATCATCTTAGTATAAAAGTTACTTTACAATCTTTGTCAGAAAAGGGGAAGGAATGGACGGTTGACGCATTGATCGATTCAGGGGCTACAGGCAATTTCATCGATACCATGTTTGTTAAGGAATTAGAATTTAAAACCAAGGCAAAACAACATCCGGAGGTGGTTAAAGCGGTAGATGGTAAGGAATTATCGTCTGGACTGATTCAATTCCACACTGAAACTCTTTTGATGACCTGTTTACACAAACATAAAGAGGACATAACCTTTGACATCATAGATGCCCCTCAATTCCGCTTAATTTTAGGCATACCTTGGCTAGTTAAGCATAACCCTAAAATTGATTGGGTGGAAAGAACTTTGCTATTGGACTCTGATCATTGTGTATCATCTTGTCTGACGACACAAGATTCCAAAGTATTGATTCTAGGTAATATTTTCCCTTGACTTCAAAAAGTATATTACTACTGGAAGGAGTTCCTAAAGAATATTCAGACCTTCACGATGTATTTGACAAAAAAAAGGCCAACACTCTACCACCTCATCGGGATTTCGATTGTCGAATAGATTTAGTGCCAGGGGCTACATTGCCGTGTAGTAGAATATATGCTCTCACCGAGAAAGAAAACGAACATCTAAGAGAATATTTAGATGAATATCTGGCCAATGGATTTATCCGACATTCGAAATCTCCTGTCTCCTCCCCTCTCTTTTTCATTCCAAAAAAGGGAGGTGAGTTGCGAACGTGCATCAACTATAGAGCTTTAAACAATGTTACCATCAAGAATAGATATCCACTTCCCTTGATCCCTACACTTTTAGACCAATTAAAAGATGCCACCATTTATACTAAATTGGATTTGCGAGGAGCTTACCATTTGGTCAGGGTTCGCAGTGGGGACGAATGGAAGACAGCATTTCGTACCAAATTCGGTTTGTACGAATACCAGGTCATGCCATTCGGGCTCTGTAACGCTCCCGCAGCTTTTCAATTTTTTATAAACGAGGTTTTGAGAGAATTTTTGGATATTTGTTGCATTGTGTACATAGATGATATTCTCATCTATTCTAAGAACACCACAGAACATGTACAACAAGTAAGAGCTATTCTTCGAAAACTTCTTGACAACTCCTTGTACATCAAGCTGGAAAAAAGCACCTTTCACACCACAAGAGTTATATTTCTGGGATATGTTCTGAGTCCAAATGGTATAGAAATGGATCCTAAGAAAATTCAGGCAGTCCTAGATTGGTCCAGTCCCTCCTCAGTTAAGCAGGTACAAAGTTTCTTGGGGTTTGCTAACTTCTATAGGCGCTTTATATGTAATTTTTCTCACTTGACAACCCCAATTACTAAATTGTTAAAAAAGAACGCAAGATTTGAATGGAATAGTGATGCCGAAGAAGCCTTTCAGAATTTAAAGAATCACTTCACTTCAGCACCAGTATTAATGCACCCCGATCCTTCCAATCCGTTTATTGTAGAAGCAGATGCTTCCCAGTTTGCTATTGGTGGCATCCTATCCCAAAGACACAAAGAAACTGGTCAGATGCATCCAATCGCATACTTTTCGAGGAAGCTAACCCCTACTGAGAAGAATTATGCCATAGCTGACAAGGAGTTGTTGGCCATAAAAGCAGTCTTCGAAGAATGGCGTCATTACTTGTTAGGGGCAAGACATCCAATAACAATCTTTACAGACCACAGAAATTTGCAGTTTTTGCGTTCAGTAAAAGCTCTCACTGCTAGACAGTTAAGATGGACATTGTTCTTCAATGATTACAATTTTGTAATTACTTATCGTCCCGGAAAAGAAAATCTAAAAGCGGATGCATTGTCACGTTTGGGAATCATGGATGATAAGGAATGTTCTCTTGAAAAAGTTCCACCTGTACTGCCTGATAGTTGCTTCAAGGTGGGAGTGGTAGTTACTGATGTAATGGAAGACATTAAAAAAAGGGTACAAGAAAAGACTTTTCAAGAATGGAAAGCTTTGTATCCTCTGATGCAATTCAAAGAAGGTTTAATGTTTATGAATGAGCAAATGTTTGTACCTACACAGGAACTGCAAAACAAAGTGATACAATTACATCATGATACTCTAATGTGTGCACATCCAGGAGTTGCTAAAACCAGTCAGTTAATTAAGAGAAAATTCTGGTGGTCTTCTTTGTTAAATGATGTAAAATCGTACATTGAGACTTGTGTAGTTTGCACTCAGAATAAGACACAACATCAAGCACCTAGTGGTCTTTTACTTCCTCTCCCAATTCCGCCTCAACCATGGCACACAATATCGCTGGACTTTATTGTGGAACTTCCTAAGACCAAAGAAGGTTTTGACACCATTTTGACAGTGGTTGACCATTTTTCTCGAATGGCTCATTTTATCCCGTTAAAAAAAATCCCTTCTGCAAAAGACTTAACTCAAGTCTTCTCTAAAGAAATAATTCGATTGCATGGTATTCCTTCAGTAGTTATTCCAGACAGAGGTCCGCAATTTGTCTCTCACTTTTGGCAAAGTTTAGGAGAAACTTTAAATATGGACATTCGCATGTCCTCTGGTTACCATCCTCAAACAGATGGCTTAACTGAAAGGACAAATCAAACCATAGAGCAGTTTCTAAGATGTGCTTTAGCAGAAGATGAAAGAGAGTGGTCAGATATTTTGTGGGTCCTGGAATTTGCTTTCAATAACATAGATAATTCCTCCACCACTCTTTCACCATTCTTTTGCAATTACGGATTTCATCCTAAAAATATCCCGGGAACAATACAAATCCCTTCTGAAATACCATCATTGGAAGATCACATTACAAAATTGGTTCATGTTCAAAGTCAGGCTCAATATCACTTAGCTCAAGCAAAAGAAAGCCAAAAAGAAACTGCAGACTTACGTAGAAAACCGCCACCTAACTATTCAATCGGAGATAAGGTGTGGTTATCTACAAAGAATCTAAGAATGAAAATCTGTAAGAAATTACGTCCCAAATTCATCGGCCCATTTGTTGTAAAAAAAATAATAAATCCTGTTAGTATTAAACTTACCTTACCCACTAGATATAAATTTCATCCAGTGTTTCACGTGTCATTGATCAAACCTTGTAATCCCATGACTAGGTTTAAAAATAATCCACCACCCATATTTATAGATGGGGTCCCTGAATTTGAAGTTCAAAAGATTGTAGATGCAAAGAGAGTTCGAGGGAAATTGTTCTACTTAATACATTAGAAAGGTTATGGTCCAGAAGAACGAACATGGGAACCTCTTTCAAACCTACAACATTCTCCTAGATTACTCAGAAATTTCCATCTTTGTAATCCAAATAAACCGAAACCTGTTCCACAGATTTTGGGAGGGCTCTTGAGAGGGGAGTACTGTCATGAATCACAGGCCTTGCACTCATTCACATATTCCCACTCACGCAGGTGTAGTTTGCCCACACAAGAAACCCACCCCTGTCCCGTGCTACCAGCACGCCAATGTAATGTGTAGTGTTATTGTACATCCTTGTAAATTATGCTTTTCGTGTTATACTTGTTTCATAGCATCATTTGTCTTTACCAAGTGCTGTTTATTGATGTCATTATCTAAGTAGGAAAACGTAGAATGGATTTGGACCTTGTGCAGGGGTTTTACTAAGATTGCAGGAGAGAACGCTTGGCTAACAAGTGAGATTGAGAAGGGAAATGCTCTGAGAAGGTTCGGGAGACGCTGGCGCTGCGCACGCTGAAAAACGGCACGCAGGTATTTGGTGCGCGATGCGTCAACGATCTCTGGGTGTGGCTTTACTATAAAAGGCCACACCCAACGTTGTTCTGCGCTTTGCCTTCTGCCACCGCCCTCCAGAGGTTCGCCGAGGAGAGTCCTGGATCCCGAAGACGACAGCCAACGCCCAGGAAGTTTGAAGGTCTTCATCCTGCCTGCGCACGCTCGACATCAAACTTGAAAAGAAGAAAACAGGACACATAAGCTAAGTGGATAATCTTTTTCTTTATTTGCATTATCTGGCGCCCATCGCAAGCAAGCTACAAGTGATGTAAAGAACTTAGAGACTTACCTGGACAGCAATTATATTTAGAGACTTACCTGGACAGCAATTCTAAGCATAATCCTTTGAGAACCTATAGGAAAAAACATTGTTACAAAGATTTTGGAAGAAAGAACTTTAACACTTTGAGAAGTATCAAAGTGATCTTTTGAGGGCAAATGTTATTGTTGATTGCCAAAATTGTTTCTCTCGTTTAATGTTGTATATACTAGGGAGTGAAGGAGAAGAACGGCACGGTGTGAATACTGAGTAAGTGATATATAACGAATAGGTGCAGTGTGTAATGCAAATAATTTAGAAAGAAAGTAACTCATGACCTATTCTTCACTACTTGCTTTCCAGAGGACTATCGCTGATAAAACAACCCTTCCGCATCATCACAAATCCTGCTCAGCTTCTACCCTTCACGACGACAACACGGACGCGACGCCAAAACTTTACCAGTCGCAGGTAGGCTCCTACTAAGAGTAGTTACAAACCCTGAAGAGTATTTGTGGGGTAAACCATTAGGAATTTAGGAAACTGATTTTACAAAAGTTCTCCTTATTGCTTCGCAGGTCGACAATCAAGGAAGCAGGTAGCGTCCACGATCCGGCCTACCTCCCTGATTTCTATTTAATTACCTCAGTGTTAATAATCAATCACTAGGTGTTGCCTAGAATTTGGGGAAGTTGGTCCATAACGTCTCTGAGAAAATCTACAACAAGCAACCTACAGGTAAGGGTGCTTGTAATCCTGTCAGTTAGTATTTACTTTATTAATTAATCTGATGCCTACCCATAGTGGTGCACTTGGAGCGAGGATCTTGCACAATCGCGTTCAGGGTCATTCTGGTGCCATTCCAATATGGCCACTCCTAAAAAATCTCAGGGTTAACAGCATGAATCTCGCATCAACAGTCCTATCTTCTTTTCAGTGGGACATCTTTCAGTTTCACTACAAGTCCTATTTCTGTGGACAAGCACTTTTGTACTCCTTTCAGTTAGGGAAGAAAGTCAGCAGTCCCCTTTTTGTTTCTATTGACTCTGAAGAAGGGCTATCATCTTAGAAAGAGGCCCTCGTGATTGAAGGGGAATCCTAAGATGTCTGTGAAGCAGGCAAAGGCACTGAAATTAGACCAGCTTCTAAAGCGGGACACCTCGGGGGAAGAGAGGCTGACCCACTGAACCCCAGTATGAGGGGCAAGAGCCCAGCGAAGGATGTCTCTGGTAGGTAGCAACCTCCATCTCTCATGCAGGCCTAGGTGTGAGATGCTTTCAGGGGATGCAGTCCCACATCTAAAACAACATTGGTACTGTGATGTTGCACCATCATGCTGCCTCAGGAGAAACCAGGGTTAGACCAAAGACCGGCGCACCTAGCAGACTAAGCTGTGCAGAGTGCATCTGTTCTCAGACCTATGCACCCTCCCTGTAGCCACCTGTCATTGTCCTGGGACAGCGGGTGGGAACACTGTCACAGCGTCTAGGGAGCTCCACTCACTTGATCTCTTCTTCTCTGCTGGTAATGTATCACGTCCTATGGTCCTCGACAGTCCGGATGGGGAGGCAGGAGGGCATTAGTAATGCGATGGCTCCAAGTGGGGTCTGCAGTGCTGAAACGAATGATGACCCTTAGCTAGCTGGTACCACTGGAAAATGATGAAGCAGATAAACTGCTGAATCCTTTAACTGACATATAAAACAGATTATGACACATTTGAGAGAAAAATGACAAAAGTGCACCGACTGTCCTAACTATACATTAAGGATTCATCACAAATCTTGAGAAGACTTAGTAACTGCTTCGTAAAAGCATGCAGATGAGAGTAAAATTTGATGAAAATCAGTCATTTAGTTAACATAGATTGCACTTAATCTACTGGTATTGGTATATCTTTTCCACGTGTAATAGAAGGTGTTAAGTGATAAGTTCATATGGTTAGAAAAATGTTCTAATAACCTTATGTTATAATAATGTGTGTGAATAATTCATTAAAACCAATGTAATCTAGATTACATTATATGTGTTTTTAGGAGTCTTATTCTAAACATCAGGTTTTGTATATGTGAAATTGTGCGCCAAGTGAGAAAGGAGAAAAGGGTGCTGCGTGTTATACTAAAACCACTTTGAAACTTTTAAGGAATAATCTCCATATATGTACTAATATGATTCACAAGAAACAATGTTAATTTATGTTTTGAAATAATTTTACACGTTGGTACTTTGAAAATGCAGTAATATGTCATAGTTACATTTGCTATTTGCAACAAAACTAAAATCCTTTATGGATGCAAATAAGTTGAAAGAAATGTATGAGGTCCAAGAAGTTGTAAGAGAAACGTATATTTCAATTATTTTATATTCTGTATTTCATTAATCAAATTCAAATTAGGCCTGCATTTTTCTTACTTTGCTTGATTCTGTTCTCACGGAAAGGTTTCCTAAACTTGCCATGTGAAAAGAGACAGTTCCCATGCGCATATGAGGACTATCTGCAACAATTTCGCCATGGAAACCTGTCCTCTTGAACTCACGCATGCTATTGCAAAATGACTATTGTTCAAAGTTATACACACTGGGTGATTCGACAATTTATGTGATGATTACCACCTTTTTGCTATAACATGTTGCTTCTTTTTGAAACATGATAATCACCCTATATGAACTGACCAATGGATTGAGTAGTCTGACCAGATGAGGTGACCCAGGAGGTTTCACCCCGAAACTTGAAGATAATAATATACATTGATGAGACAGACTCACCTTTTCTCTTGGATTGTTTTGCTTCTCCTTGCTTTTGGAACTTCCTTGCGGAATCTACTGGCTTTCCTTTCGGCTGACGCATATGCTGTGTGTGCTCTGCCTGGACTTCTTTCCCTCTCATGGGAGAGTGCCTTTGAGCTATCAACAGTGCTTTAAATGAAAATATAGAAGTGCCAGAGTACCTGCTTATTTCTGAGAAGTGCTGATACTCTCCAATTAAAAGTATTGCATTTCTTGTGAGAAGTGCCAGTACTCTCCCTCTCAAAATAAAAAAGTGCTGGTACTGCGGACAGTACCAGCCCATTTAAAGCACTGGCTATCATAGTTCATGTCCCTTTCTAAACTTGTCCGGAGCTTTGGTATTAAATTATTAAACTCAAAATTTGATTTGTTTATCTTGTACCCTTAGATCCTTAGATCCCTTAGATCCTAAATGCCTCCTATTGATGTAGTTACACCTTTTGAAAATTATGATAACAATCTAACTTTAATCAAGTCCTGTTTCTTGCTCTCCATGATTAGTCTCCAATAATTGATTGTGCATTCCAACTGAGTTATTGATGATTAGAGGGAATTCTAATAGAGAGATCTCTGGACAGCAGATGCTAATGTTGTTATTCTGCATAGCTTTAACTGAATTACTGGTTTGTATGATCTTGGCTCAACTGAATTTCTTCAGGCGATTAGGTCTAGCAGTGACAATACCTTACTTGTATGGTTTAGTTGTGAGAGTCAGCCGCGGTTGGTATTGGGAGTACCTGCCGGGCAGTGACGTGGGGGGGGGAGGGAAAGGGTGGGGGTAGTATTCTATGGATTACGGAGGTTTACAGGTAAGTAAACATACAAATAAATAAAACAAATTTTGTTGCGTGCACTGCATCCCCAAATGCAATGCAGTGCGCGCAACAAAATCCATTTTATTTATTTATATGTTTACTTATCTGTAAACCTCCTTAATCCATAGATTACTACCCCCCACCCTGCCCCTCCCCCCCCCAAGTCACTGCCCTGCAGGTACTCCCACTACCGACCGCGGCTGCTGAGGGTTATATATATGAATCTAATTAGAAACGTGTAGGTCAGTTATACAATTTCTGGTCTTCATGGGATAACTGGATCCCCTATTTCCGACCCCTCTCGGTATGAAACAAGATCCATCGGAGGACCAAGTGAAGAGATCTAAGGAAAGTGTTAAGAGATAAACATTATTGACCAAAAAGTGCCTAGTGGCGCTACAACAAAAGCAATTATAATCCGTATTGTTTGGTAAAAGTAGTGCTGTTGGATGGCAGGTAAAGACAGCAATATTTAGGGATTCATGATCCCTAAATCCCAGAGCTCAACACAACCTTCACATTAAAATGTGCAAGTTTTCTTATTAGAGGATATATATTGCTCTTTAAGGCTCTTTACTAAAAGTCTTTTATTGTTTTTACCCTTTTACTTTTAGAACGACAGACCTATTGGCCTACTACTCATCATTTACAGCATTTACAAACGCTCAAAAAATAGCCCAATTTCTGTATTTATCCACACTTTAAAATAAATACAGAGAGGAAAATAAATACTTTTCTGTCTGTGTTTATCTATGAAAATCAGTAAAAACATAAATCAAGGAGCCTTACTTATAATTTTAGAATATTTTCAACTTAATTAGTAGTAATTAACATATAAGTGTGGTAAAAGTATGATGCAGCACCTATAATACCTGACTTTCAAGAACAGCGTTCACAGTTCGATTCCAAAGTCCATCATCATCTTAGCCCACCACTATCTCACTATAGGTAACACCTTGATGTGGCAGTGGCTTGGCAGGTTGAGGGCCAGTCTTGCGGCGGCGTTTTGGATGTTCTGTAGCTTGCAGTGAAGTTTTTGTTTATTCCGACATAGAGTGCGTTGTCATAGTCGAGCCTGCTGGTGACCAGGGCGTGAGTGATGGTCTTTCTGTATTCAAGGGGGATCCATTTGAAGATCTTACGTAGGAGGCAGAGGGTGTGGAAGAAGTAGGACGAGACAGAGTTGATCTGGCGGTCCATATTGAGTCCAGGATGATTCCCAGGTTACTTGCGTGGTCCGTGGGGTGGGTGGACTTCCGAGCACGGGGGACCACCACGTGTCGTTCCAGGGGTCTGGCTTTGGGCCCATGATGAGTACTTCCGTTTTGTTTGTGTTTAGTTGTAGGAAGCTGTATTTCATCCATTTGGCGACGACTTCCATGCCTTCTCAAAAGTTGTGTCTGGCGGTGTTAGGTTCGTTGGATAGGGAAAGGATGAGTTGGGTGTCGTCTGCGTATGACTCAATGTTGAGTCCGTAGGTTCTGACGATGGGGGCGAGCGGAGCCATGTACACATTGAAAAGGGTAGGGCTGAGGGAGGACCCCTGGAGGAATCTGCAGGTGATAGGTGTAGGGTCTGAGAGGAAAGGGTGGAGTCTGACCCACTGCGTTCTGCCGGAGAGGAAGGAGCGGATCCAGTCGAGGCCCTTGTCTTGGATCTCTGCGTTGTGGAGTCTGCGTATTAGGGTGCGGTGAGAGACTGTGTCGAATGCCGCTGACAGGTCGAGGAGGATGAGGTCTGCTGTTTCTCCTTTGTCCAGTAAGGTACAGATGTCGCCTGTTGCGGCAAGGAGGGCGGTTTCCATACTGTGTTTTTTTCTGAAGCCGGATTGGGAGAAGTCTAGGATGTTGTGCTCTTCGATGAATGTGGCGAGCTGGCTGTTGATGGCTTTCTCAATGACTTTTGCTTTGAATGGGAGCAGGGAGATGGGTCTGTAGTTTTTGAGGTCGGTGGGGTCCACAGAGGGTTTCTTCAGGAGGAGGTTGATCTTAGCGTGTTTCCAGTCATCAGGAAACGAGGTGGTTGCCAGGGAGCGGTTGATGGTGTGGCAGAGCATGGGTGCGATGGTGTTGGCGGCTCTGTTGAAAATGTGGTGGGGGTAGGGGTCCGTTGGGACCCAGGAGTGGATTGACTTCATCATCTTTAGTGTGTCTTCGATGGTGAGGGCTGTCCAGTTGTCGATCGTTGGCTTCAGGGTGTTGGGGTGGTTGGTGAGGGTTCGGTGTGTTGGTTGTCTTCGTCGAAGTTGTCGTAGATGCTCTTGATTTTCTGGTGGGAAAAGGTGCTGAGTTTGTCGCAGAGGTCTTGTGAGGGAGGGATGTCGGTGGACTCGCTGTTGAGTTGGGTGAACTCCTTGATGATGTTGAAGGGTTCTTTGCTGTTGTGTGCATGAGTTGAGATTCTGTCTTCAATCGCTTTTTTCCTCATTTTTCTGATGAGTTGGTGTTGGGCGTTGGAGGCGGCTCTGAAGTTGTTGTGGGCTTCTGTGGATTTGATGTTCCTCCAGTCCTTTTCGAGGCGGCGGCAAGTGCATCTGGACTCTCAAAGTTCGGTGGTGAACCATCTAGCTTTCTTGGCGTGGGTGTTGTTGTTTTTCTTGAGGGGTGCTATGGTGTTGGCGCTGTCGGAGATCCGTCTGTGCAGGGTGCGGCGATGTTGGCGTCGTCGTTTTCCGTGATGGTTGGGGTGGAGTTGCTGAGTGATGAGGTTAGCTGGTCGTCGGTGATTCTGATCCAGTTTCTTTGTGGGAGCAGGTGCTGGTTTCTGTGGATGGTGAGTGTTCTGAAGGTGAAGTGGACATATCAATGGTCACTCCATGGGAGTTCAGTGGTGTGGCTGGAGGTGATGGAGTTTCCTGTTGTGAAGAGGGGGTCGAGGTTGTGTCCTGTTGAGTGCGTGGGTTCGGTCATGATCTGGTGGAGTCCAATGTTGTGGAGGTTGTCCAGGAGGGATGTGATGCTGGGGTCCAGTTGCTTGTCGAGGTGGAAGTTGAGGTCTCCCAGTAGGGTGGAGTTGGTGGACGCGATGGCATGCTGGGAGCTGATGTCCTTGATGGAGTTGGGTGTCGGCTGGTGATGCTAGCTTGCAGATATTGTTGCGGTCTGGGTTGAGAGCGTGTAGTGCCACTGGGTCATAGCGTTGGCGGTGCAGAGATGTTATGTTATGTTATGTTATAGGGGGGTTTTGTATAGCGCTCAGCTACTCCAAAGGAGTGTCCCGGCGCTTTCAGACCAACAGGTCAGCAGCTAACACATAACACAACAGGAAAAAGGCCCGGCAAAAAAAGAAAACAGAAAACTAAAGACAGAACAACCAGGTTTTCAGTCCCTTTCTAAAAGCAAGCAAATTGGCAGTGCTGCGGAGTGATAAGGGAAGAGTGTTCCAGAGCTGAGGAGCAAGCCGTTTGAAGGAACGTCCACCAGTCCGGGCTTTCTTCACCGCTGGCACCACCGCAAGAGAGAGAGATTCTGATCTCAGGGCCCTAGTAGGTTTGTAAAAGGCTAGCCTTTTCCGAATGTAGGTTGCTCCCGTAGAATAGAGCGCCTTGTGGGCCAAAGTAAGGGTCTTAAAGGCAATGCGCTTTCTGACAGGGAGCCAGTGCAAGGTGGATAAAAGGTCAGAGGCACTGGCACGGCGAGATGCAGGGTTCGGGTCGGGGACGGGCGCAGACAAGCTTCCCTTTGGCCCCTGGCCGCCATTAAGTAGGGGTTAGGGAGGGCTGGACAGCTGGGAGGCGGGAGCAGGGAGGGGAGCTGGATTGGGCAGGTCACCCTGGTCATGCTGGGGGGAGGGGCCGCGGGGGCAGCAGCGGCGGGGAAAAATGGGCTGAAAAAGGCAAAAAGAGAGAGAAAAGTGCAAATAAGGCAGCAAAAGTGCGAGAAAGAGTGGAGGAAAGACACAGAGGACACAGGAGTGTGAAAGGGGAAGATTGAGATGAGGGTAAAAACGAGTGAAAAACGTAGGAAAGACATAGGAAAGTAAAGGACGGGAGCTTGAAATGAGAGGAAAACAACAAAAAATGGAGGTTAAGACACAGAAGGAGAGTGAAGGGGGGAGATAGAAGTGAGGGAAAAAACAAGTAAAAAAGGAGAGAAAAAGCGGAGCAAGATAATGGAGACAGTGGTCCACTGGACCACTAGGGATGAGGCGCAGGTGAAACCTGCGGGTGGAGGAAGGCCTCGAACACCAGCACTCAAGAGTGCAGGGGCTTGGGGGAAGGCCTCACTTAATGGTGGAGCTGCCAGGGAGGGAGAGCAGTTTCACTGACAATGAGTCAGTGGTCTTGCTCCTATCTATCTCAAAGTGTGAAGTGAGGTGCTGTATTATAAAACTGAATGCATGGTTTTGGTCTTTCCTATAGCAAAAAAATGGTACTCTCGCCAGCTCATGTGTGAACTCACTGGTGTTGCACAGGCGCAGGAGACAGTACAGTAAATAAAGGCAGAGCAGTGGTTTCAACTGCCAGAAGACAGATAGGATTGGGATGTACCAACAGTGGATGTGGTGTGTAGACTGCACACTGTGTGATAGGGTTTCTGGATAATCTATGGTACTCTTTGTGTTCTCACCCTTAGACAAACACTGTATGACACTTCCTAGGTAGTTACTGAGACTCTCTGAAAAGCATCTGTGCCTGTGCACGAGTACATGGGTAAAAACATCACTCGTTTTCATTGTGTCAGTCACCTATGTAAGATAAGGGAATCCCTCCTTCATGTTGTGCAATTCCTTCTAGAAGGAAGAAGTGGGTGCAAATAGCCATTGTAACGCTGGGCAGTTCAGTAATCCAGTCTCAAAACTGAACTCCACAACCCGTTAGGCAAGACATTCTCACCTCCTAGAGGCCTGAATACAGTGGTCAAATGGCAACCGGTCGTCAGTTCCCCCCTGCCAAAAATGATGGGCTTCAAAGGTACCCCCTTGGGTGCATGTCTTGGAGAATGTTGCCAGTGGGCATGAATTAATGGGGAAGTCCCCCCACAGCCCACGCTGAAGGGAAGGGCATCCCTCTGTAAAAGTACTGGCAGAATGCAACACACTTGCCCCAGTCTCCCACAAGTGCCTTGCATTCATGCTGATACCTGCAGTTTTAATATGTTCACTATCAACAGGGGATATTGATTTGTGGCCTGTAAAGTACTGTTTGGTGAGAAATCCATCACTGTCCGAAAAGACCCTCTTGTTGTAGAGCAAGCAGGCTCTATAGATTTGGGTGCACACTGTGGACTAAGGAAAGATTTACTACCTATCACCCTATATTCTTACAAGTGTAAGATAGAGCAGGACTGTTAAGGGGTATGTATTCCACAACTGAACTTCAGCACAAAATGAAAACTGCAGCACTTTCTTTATACAGATTCTAAATTCCAGAGCTAATATGCTTCAGTTAATCATATATTTATGTATTTAATATGAAGTTTTAGAAAGTGCTGCATGTCCCCTCATGACGCACCTCTATTCTGTGTTGAGTTCTGTCAAGGGCAAATATGAATAGTTCTTTTTATGGTCTGGATTGACAACGCAGCTGTAGCGAGACAATTATGTGAGGAACACTAGAGAAGGGCTTTGGCTCCGCCCACGTGTTGGAGATCAGGAGTACATGTTTTGATTGGGCAGAAGTTGTGTTCTTCCACAAAAAAAGTGCTTGCCCTCCACATAGCTGTGATCATTTAGTTTATTAATTACAGCTGCTTGAGCTTGAACATTTAAGGCACACAAATGACATAGTTAAGCTACTAAAATGTCTTAGATAACTAGGAAATGGGTGGTGTTTTTCTCTAGCAGCAACACAGAAGGGAGTTGGGCAGTCACTAACCTACATGGATATTTGGGTCTGGCTTGAAAGTTCAACCGTCACCTGACCGTTTAACCTTATCCAATATTATTACAGTTCTTTGTTTCCACACTAATGCATATCCATTCCCAAGCTATTTACTTGTAATGCTTCACATTACTAAACAACATTCTTTTAAAGCTAGTTTAAATTGCCAATGCTTGTTTCAACTCTTTCCTGAACTGCATTCTCCATCTCAGATTTAGCCTAAGGGAATTTCAGACTCTTAAAAATAAAATTCCGTGCTTTGGTTCAGATTGTTGAAACAATCTTGCATAAGTTGATTTGCTTTCTTGCGACCCAAGAGTTGTATCTCTATTATGTTTGCCATTTTAGTTTGTTGGAAAGAAATACTGTGTTTTAGTATTTGGGGTCCTTTGGAACAGCACACTAATCACAATCGTCGTGCACATTGAGTGGTTACCATGGTCCTGTGGTGTTGTGAACATTGGTTGCTTCAGCCACTTTGGGTTACTCCAAGTAAACGGCAGAACCCTGCTATTATCAATTGTTGCATTAACACTGTGTTAGCAACCCACAGCCCCTGGCTGCTGCCTTGGAGGTTCTTATGATTACACGTGAAACAAAAGAAGAGGCAAAACATTCCTCCTGGAAAAACAGATAGCAGTTTTATATGGATTTCATTGTTCACCGACACATCTTCCACCCATCGAGTCCTTCCTCTGTTTCTCTATTTTCCGTCCCGTGCTGGCATTGAATTAAAAGTGTAAGACCTGCAATGCAATTACATTTTGAGTGAGACCGCTTACTAACATGCTTTATCAGCTTTGTAGTGCTCTAAAAGGTGTTCCTATTACCCAGATCAGATGTACTCATTTTATCCGTCTGCAGTTGTCACCTCGCTTAATATTGTTGTGACATCACTTTACAGGTACTAGGGATGCCCTTTCACAAATCCAGCAACCCAAGACCTGAATTCCCATAATGCATTCTGTTGTCAAATATATCCTGCTACTGACATCGAATGTGATCTGCAGGTGACGATTTTTAAACTTTGGAGCCATTCATGTCTTTCTAAGGTCAATTAATTGAGTGGCATCACATGGGCGATAATAGCACCTGTTGTTGCCAAGGTTTTCGCTAAGGAGGAGCTAAATGAAAATCATTTATCACTATATCACTGCAGGAAGAACTTTTTTGTTTTTTTGTTTTTGGTTTAACATTTTTTATGAAAGCCAAACTTGCCACATTCAGATTTACAGATGTGTATATGCCGTTATACATAAGGCATTCATATGTCAACATTTATCATATACATTGTGGTAGATAATCTATTCATGTTCGTGATTCCCCCTTTTTGACATTTCCATTTCCACCGTTGCTGAAATACACAATTCCCCTCAATAAATATTCCTTCCTCCCCATTTTTTGGGACAGCCTCTGGATTTATAGACATCTTTTTCAGCAATTCTACATCTGTCTATTTCCGCTACCCAGCCTATTGTTAATGGGCAATCTGCTGCTCCCCACTTCATAGCGATTGCTCTCACCAATGTGTAGCCTAGGGTGACTAATTGCTGTTCTGTTTCCCAAGCGCGTCTCATAACTTGTCTGTGGCCTTCTCCCACAAGAGGCTTATCTGGAGGCAATCCCAAAGAATGGAGTGGTGTGTTGTGGCTCACTGGTTAGAGGCGGCAGACCCAGAAGCAGAGAACGGCCCGGGACCAGAGTTCAATTCCCGAGGTGGCAGGGTGGTGGACCAGGGTTAGCGGACTCGATAATTCTCGCCTCGGTGCCTACTCTAACCAGGGATCACACTTGGCAACTCTGGGCATTAGCTTGCCTCATCTCTACAACAGCCCCCCACATTTGCCGGGGATGCCTGGTTTCACCTTGGAGAAACCCAGTAGGGACCATCTCACAGGGATAGCCAGGATGGGTTCTCCAGCGGTCTACAGCGCCACGACGCCTCAGTGCAGCAGTGCGCTTTACAAGATGCATACATGCAAAGAATATGATAAAGTTTTCCCTCTGGTTTACAGCCACGCAGGCATAGTGCAACCTGCCTCTTTCCCATTTTAGCTAGGATCACTCCAGTGAGGTATGTACGATACAGAACTTTCAGTTGAATCAATCTAAAGCGATGGTTTATGGCTGACTCTCTTGGGGACATCAATGCCGCCTGCCAGTCATCATCGTCAATAGGTCAAAAGTCAGCCTGCCAGAGTTTTCTGAGAGTGTAGAAGGGGTTTGACAAATTGCTACACAATTTACAATATGTGAGTGAAATGGCTTTGTCTTGGATGGGCTCCGACAATAACCGGTCTTCCAAGGGAGACGATTCTGGTAGTGTTGTTAAGTCGGGGAGTGCTGTTTTATTGGCATGTCGAATTTGTAGATATCGAAATACCTCCCCTTGTGCTAATTTGTGTTTAACTTGCAAGTCTTTGAATGTGAGAATCTTAACATTGTGTATGAGATCTCCTATGGTGGATATTCCAATGGTGTCCCATTTGTCAAAAACTTATGGTGACAGAGCAACCCTATTTCTATTCTATTCTATTTTAATCATTTATAGAGCGTGACAGCTGCCCCAGCCAAGGGGCGTCCCGGCACTAGCCGCAAAAACAGCAGCAATGATACGGACAACGGTCTACACAGTAGGAAAAAGAAAAGTTTTAATAGCTTTCCTAAAATCAGTAAGATTGCTAAGGCCATGGATATGGGGGGGCAGAGAATTCCAAAGAATCGCCCCTCTATAATGGAAAGAATGACCTCCAGCTCGAGTTTTCCTGACTTGAGGGACCCGCAGCAGATGTTCGCCCATGGAGCGAAGCTGGCGGGGAGGAACATAGAAAGAAAGCAGATCTGTCAGTGCGCTAGGGCAGTGTTTCCCAAACTGTGGTCCGCGGACCCCCAGGGGTCCATGCCACATTCCCAGGGGTCCGCAGGCAATAGCATTAAAAGCACTTCAAAGTTCCTTCTATAATTAGCAGTTTTCAAGCAACAATAAATGTGTCAAGACAATACAATTAATGTGCCTGCTGGAGAGAGAAGAGAGTTTTGTCCAGTGACAGCTTTGAGTTATGTAATGTAGCACAGAGGGTTAATATGCCTACTGCAAAGAACGTGTACCATGCATTTTAAAAAACAGTATTTTATGTGCATAGGGGAGTGGGTTACTGCTTTTGTCACAGAGATTCTTTTGTTACCGCGCAGTTCAAAAGCAACAACCGTAATCCAGCACAGTGACCTGTAAACTTTCATCAAAGAGCTGCTTGCAAACTGCATGGTACCAGTTAGTATCTTATGTTTGTTCCCAGTCTTTCATTATCCTGATACTGCTATAAAGGTTTATTTGCGTGGAAATACATTGTTATTATTAAAGTCAATGATAACCAATGTGTTATTTTCTGAACTCCAAGTTTGTGCTTCTCCAGACCAAGCACTCTTTAAAAAGGTCCACCTGTATGAATAACATGTGAATCCTACACTTTGTAGTCCCCTTTGCCTTATGTAACATTTTGTTTACTCTGATTTACATGTATGATGCATTGTCTCTATATGTGTGTGATTTAAAGTGCTCTGACATCCTACAATTGGTACGTGAGATGCTATAAAACAAATAAAGTACATGTGACAACTGGGGCTATGGAGAGATGAGAGGCACTGTTAGAGGGTGATAATAAGGGAACCATTAAAGAACCCCAACAAAGATTGTTGTATCCTGCTGCACAGCAAGGACTTCATTCACTATTGATTTCAAGAAGATTTTATTAAGAGAGATAATGATATCAATAGTAAAAACCGAATACAATACAAGTGATACATTTTGACGAAATATGGTCCGTGATGTTGTGATCAAAATGGCGTGACCATTTTTGTTGCGCAACCGTCTGCTCAGGAAGCGAAGCAGAGGACAGAAATTTATAGATTTTGGAGGCAACATGACCAGATTTGAGCCAACATCACAACATCACGGACCATATTTCGTCCGAAGCTTGGCAATCTATTGGTAAATTAGCTCTCTGTAATAAAATAGCTCCTTCCTTAATGCAATCTAAGTTTTTCTCGATCAATCTCCTCCATTGGACGCCTGGGCGTCTTCATTCGCTCAACCTTAAAGACGATGATCTCTGCTGGAGTTGCGGTTTGGTGGCTGGTGATTTTCCTCATATGTTTTATCATTGCTCCTTACTTAAACCTTTTTGGGACCTCATTCAGAAACATTTATCTCTTATTTTTAACATTGAGCTCCAACTTTCCTTTCCTTTAGTTTTATTAGGCCCCTTGGCTGCTCCTACTCCTCTCCCTTTAGACCCGTTGGAATTACAGTTACTAGATCTTCTCTTGACTGTAGCGGTCAAAATCATTCTTATGGAATGGAAATCCTTTTCGTCTGTCTCTTATCATACGTGGTGGGCGTGGGTATCCTTTTTACGCAGTGCCCACACCTCGGTTGACCAAGCACACCTTTCGCCTTCCATTTCTAAAGGGGTTTGGACAGCCTTGGACGATTATATGGAGTTGTCCTCGAATGGGTTGGTCCCTCAGTTCCCTTTTGATTTATCTGTTTAACTGTTGTCTATTTTTTGTTCTACATTGGGCCAGTCCTGTGGGATTCCTTCTTCTTCTTATTTCTTCTTTCCTGTCCTCTCTTCCCTTTCATCTTTTCTATTGCTTTTTCTTTTCTTTCCTACTTTCTTTCTTTTCTTCTGTCTCCCTCCCTTGTCCCCATCCTTGAATCAGAAGGTGATACATTTGTTTATTGTTTGCTAAAGGCCTATACTTGATCAGATCATCTACCTGTCTTCGATTGCTTTTTAATTTTAGTTACAGCTATTTTAGTTACTTCCCGAGTCAAGCACATGTTTGTATTTTCTCTTATGTCAAATGTATCACTTATATTGTATTCGGTTTTTACTATTGATATCATTATCTCTCTTAATAAAATCTTCTTGAAATCAAAAAAAGCTAATACAACTCAATATATAATGATAAATGTGTCGTAGACTGCACCATTGTTTCCTAAATGTCTTAGGGGGAGACCCCCCCAAAGCCCCTTTATAGTAGTCAGGCTAACTAACTGCACTTGTAGTGCACCGTATGGGGACTGGTCTGAAAACATTTGTGAGGGCTGTTTTGGGTTTCCAGTCTGGCCCTGGCAGGAGAAGGAGCCTCGTACTGTGAAATGAAACCAACCATTTAAAAGTTAGTCACAGAGATGCAGCAACAACTTTACCATTAAATTGTTTTGTTTTTTTGCAAATTCTTTCAATATAAAATAGTAAGGGGGTTACATATTAGCAACAGAAGTGGCGGGGTGTGTCGTTAGCCTCCTTGGCTTAACCACACGCTCCGCCACTTCAAAAACGCAGGACAGCACCATATTTCCAAGAATATGGTACAGCCCTGCGTTTCGTCCTGTGCTGGTGCTACACTTAGTGTAGCGGCAATGCAGGTACACTTGCACCATAGTGCAATGGTGTCTGAGTGCAGAGGAAGATTGTTTATGTACAGGAAGGCCCCCCCCTTCCTTCACATAAACAATCTTGAAATTCAGTTTTGTCACTTCTATGTGTGCTGCTTTTTAAAGAATGTTTATGTGCAGGAAGGATCACCTGCCTGAACATACACAATCCGACTCGTTTTGTGTTTTCCATGTTTGCTGCCTTGTGCAGCACACATGGAAAAAGCAAAACGAGGAGAAATAAAGCATTTCTCCAGGTTTATCCAAGGTAAGACCTGGTTTACCCTGGTCTTATTTTTGGTGCTGCCTCCTATTTATGCTGCCCTTGTAAATAGGGGGCAGCATCAAAATCAATGGGTGTTGCGGTGGAATGCTCACCGCAACACCCACTGCCCATCCCTTTCACGCTAAGTATTGCGTGAAAGGGGGCCTTATTTACAAAGCAGTGTTAAGCCATGTTAAGTGGCTAAACAGTGCCTTGTAAATAAGGCGAAACACCTATTGCCACGGTATCGTCACAAAAAGTGACGTTCCCATGGCGATAGGGGCTTGTGGATGCCCCTAAAATCCTTAGTAATTTGAATATTTGTTTTGTGTGCACATGTGTGTTTATTTTTTTTCGAATTACTGTTTGAAATTTAAATCAAACGAATTGCTTGGGGGTCCCTGGCTTCCAGTGGTGACT
This sequence comes from Lissotriton vulgaris, assembly GCF_964263255.1. NCBI lineage: Eukaryota > Metazoa > Chordata > Amphibia > Caudata > Salamandridae > Lissotriton > Lissotriton vulgaris. Next base: position 887,206,676 of record NC_141687.1, read on the forward strand.
CAAAGGGGGTCTTCAGGAGTCAAAAGTTTGGGAACCACTGCGCTAGGGGATTCAAGCTTCAGAATTTTAAAAGCTATACAGAGGGCTTTAAACGCGATCCTTTGAGCCACGGGCAGCCAGTGGAGGCTGCGAATACTGCCAGACACTGAGCAGACTCTATGCAAGCCCAAAAGAGCTCTCACTGCGGCATTCTGAACTCTCTGTAAACTTAGTACTTCTGCCTTGTTTACCCCTAAGCACAGAGAGTTCACATAGTCAAGCCTAGAGATAATTAATGCTTGAATAATGAGCTGTCTGGTCGGTGCATCAAAGAAGCCTAGGATAGGTCTCAGCCCACAAAGTAGACCAAAACAGGTACCCGCTACCTTCTTTGTTTGTGTCTGGAAACTAAGTGAAGAGTCCATCCAAACCCCTAAGTTCTTTACCACCTGTTTAAGAGGGGGAGGGGTACCTAGATTCCTTGGCCACCAGTGCTCATTCCACAACCCATGATCCCTTCCCACCAGCAACACCTACGACTTACTAGCGTTCAGCTGGAGGCAATTGGCTGTCATCAAGCCGGCAACTGCTGCAAGATCACCTTGGAACTTAGCGGCATTGTCCCTGGAATTACAGGAAAGTGCCACCACCAGCTGCGTGTCATCAGCGTAGGGAACCACCGTCAGACCTCTGGTCTGCCAAAAACAGCCAAAGGTTGTACGTACAGGTTAAAGAGCAGAGGGCTCAAAGATGAACCCTGTGGTACTCCGTGTTTGATGGGAAAGGTCGATGATAAAAAAGGGGGAGCAGTCACCTGATGGGACCTGTCTGAAAGAAATGACGCTAGCCACTTCAAAGCAAGGCCACTGATGCCTGCCTTTTTCAGCCGGTGCAGCAAGATGAAATAGGACACAGTATCAAACGCGGCACAGAGGTACAAAAGGATCAGTGCCGACATCTGTCTTGCGTCCAATGCTGTCCAGAGTTGTTCCTGTACCGCCAAAGCGCTGACTCTGTACCATAGTCAGCACGAAACCCATTTTGCGAGGGGTTGAGTAGATTACTGCTGGTCAGGTGGTCAGAAAGAATGGAATTAATATATGCTTCCACAATTTTTGCAGTCCAGGGGAGCAGTGAGATTGGCCTGAAATTCTCAGTTATTTAGGCATCCACTGAAGGTTTTTTAAGCAATGGCAGTACTCTGGCTTGTTTCCATGCTGTAGGAACAATCGCTAGACTGAGTGATTTGTTGATTGTTATTGTGGCATACTTGTATAGCGCAACCTGTCACCACAAAGGGCATCCTGGCGCTTTGACCCGTACTCAGTGAGAAAACAGTAGCTCAGCCTAACCTGGGAAAGAGATAAGTTTTTAGAGCCTTTCTGAAGGATAGGAGATCTCCAAGGCTTCTCAAGGATATAGGCAGAGAGTTCCAGAGTTTGGAAGCCGCTACTCTAAAAGAGCGGCCCCCCATCCTCACTCTCTGGAATCGCGGGACTACCAGTAGCCTGGATGACGAGGAGCGTAAAGCTCTAGCTGGACAATACCAGGCAAACATTCGCCGCAAAGGAATGGGGCCCAGATCATGAACAGCCCTAAACACAATACACGCTGCTTTGTAGCGCACTCGTAGATGAACTGGCAGCCAATGGAGTTCTCGCAGTGCTGCCGTAGAAGAGCTGTGGTAGGGGTGAGAAAGGGCGAGTTTAGCAGCAATATTTTGCACCCTTTGCAACTTGCCCAGGAGTGTTACCGGGGCCTCCAGAAGTAGTGCGTTACAATAGTCAAGTCGACTTAGGATGGTACAACGCACTACTTCTGGTCTGGCTTGCGCAGGGAGGAGAGGAAGGACCTTGCGCAGCATGCGGATCAACATCATACATGTTGAAGAGATCTTATTCACATGTAGATCCAGTTGCAGGTTGGGCCCAAAAGTGACGCCCAAATTGCGCGCTGATTGTGCCGCAGACACTGTCTCTGAGAAGGACGGAGGCCAGAAGTCCATTGGAAGATCGCGAGGAACCCGATCCGCGGAACAGTGTAAGACCTCCGTCTTCGTTCCGTTGAACTGTAGCGAGTTCAACCGGAGCCATTCCGCTGTCGCCTGCATGCACCGGTGAAAGGTCTCCAATGAGACTGCATCCTGTCCCTCCAGAGAAAAGACCAGCTGGGTATCATCCGCATAATTAAATGCGGAGATACCGAAGGTTTTGATGAGCTGGACTAGGGGGCGGAGGTAGACATTAAAGAGTATAGGGCTGATGGCCGAGCCCTGAGGTACTCCTTGTCCCACTCTCCGCTCCTCTGAACTGAAGGGGGGTAACGAGACCCGTTGCTGACGGCAGTCCAAATAGGAGATTAACCAGTCCCTGGCTTTGTCACTGACCCCGCACTCCTCCAGCCTAGAAATCAGGGTGGGGTGGCTGACCGTGTCGAACGCGGCCGACATGTCGAGCAGCACCAAAAATGCTGCCCGACCACTGTCGACTCGCGCCCGCAGATTGTCTAGCACGGTCACCAACGCGGATTCCGTCCCATGCGCTGGGCGAAAGCCAAATTGCGTCTCATCCAACCAGCTGTTCCCTTCTAGAAAACTGGACAGAGCGCGGGTGACCAACTTTTCCATAATTTTAACCGGAAAAGGAAGCAGGGAAATTGGCCGGTAGTTAGAGAGGCAAGCAGGGTCGAGCGTAGGTTTTTTTAACAGCGGGGATACCACTGCCTTCTTCCAGCAGCTAGGGACAATAGCTGTCTCAAATGACTGACAGCAGATAGCGTGCAGGGGTTGGAAGAGGTCCTCTTGAAACACCTTCCATAATCTTGGAGGGAGAGGATCCAAAGGCGAACCAGAGGAAATCGTCAGGGCTAAGTCGCCGAACTCCTTCAGGGATGGAAGGGGGAAGCTACTCAGCAGGGGTCGACTGGCCTCGCTCGCCGGAGCTCCCAAACTGAGAGTCGGCTCCAAGGAAAGAGAAAAGGGACTCCTCTGCTGGGGTCGACTGGCTACAGTCTCCGGAGCTCCCAAGCAGGGGGCCTGATCCAAAGTGGGGACAGAGGGGCCACTTAGCTGGGGTCGACTGGCCTCGCTCGCCGGAGCTCCCAGACTGAGAGTCGGCTCCACAGGAGGAAGAAGAAGGCTACCCTGCTGAGGTCGACTGGCTACAATTGCCGGAGCTCCCAAGCAGGGAGCCAGATCGGGGGCTGCGAGGGGAGAACAGTTCAGCTGGGGTCGACTGGCCGCAGTCGCCGGAGCTCCCAAGCTGAGGGCCTGATCCAAAAGAAAGAGAGGAGGGCTACTCAGCAGGGGTCGACTGGCTTCCGCCGCCGGAGCTCCCAAGCTGGGGGGCTGCTCATCTGGTCGGGGTCGACTGGAGGGCATGACCGGAGCTTCCTGACAGAGATTAGTAACCCTCTGCAGGGGTCGACTGGCCAACTCCTCCGGAGCTCCCGCCTCAGTGGTGGAATTCCGTGGGTCCTGCAGACCGGCTAGGATTTTGCGGATTTTTTCCTCAAAGGCATCCGCCAGAGAGTCACAAAGAGCCTGCGACGAGGGAACAGCACTGGCCACGCACGTAGGGTGAGCCAGGTCCTTAACGATTTTAAAAAGGGCCTGAGCCTTGTTTGGGGCCTGATTCAGAGTGAGTTCAAGAAAGGTCGCTTTCGCTATCTTAATTTGAGCTTTATATTTGTGCATAGCAGACCTAAATGCGGTTTTCTCAGAGTCTAGGTACTGTTTCCTCCAGACCCTTTCCGCGCGTTTGCAATCAAGTTTGAGCTGGCGAAGTTCGCTCGTGTACCAAGGACTAGCTCGGTTCACCCTCCCTCGCGACTTCCGAAGGGGCGCTAACTTATCCAGCGAGCTAGCTATAGACTGACAGAAGAGGGTATAACTTTCTTCGACTGTATTGCCAAGTTTGAAGTCCTCGTCTAAGATGTTCGGCAATGGAACCGTGTTTAGAATGCGGGACCAAGGTCTCTCTAGCTTAGCTAGAGGTAGTCCAGCCTTACGCGAAGTAGGGTCCTCCGGCCAAAGGGAAAACCTAATCAGAAAATGGTCCGTCCAGTATTGGCACTTGATATCCACGAGTGATGCCCATTGAGGATCCGCAAACACTAGGTCCAAAATGTGGCCTTTCTGATGCGTGGAGGCGTTTACCAGCTGTACTAAGTTGAGATCTGTACAAGCTTGGCTAAGAGAGAAAAATGCATTGTCCAGCGAGCTGCCTGCCCACAGATTGAAATCTCCAAGAACTAATAACCTGGAGTGGGAGCTGGCAAGTTCATAAATCAGGTCAATGAGAAGAGCAATGGATGGTGCTGGTCCCGGGGGACGGTAACAGAGGACACCCGAGCAGCAGATCGACTCCTGCTGTTTGACTGAGAAACCCATCAGTTCAAATCCCGGTACCTCTCGAATCTTTAACTGGGAGAGGGAAAGCGAGTCTCTATGAATGTATCCGATACCCCCTCCTCGGTTGAGTGGGCGCGGTGAATGGCTGATTTTATAGCCTGATGGGCAGGCTAAGCCCAGCTCGACCTCACAGTCCTCCCGAGTCCACGTTTCTGTGAGAAAGAGGACATCGAGCTGTTCAGACTCAATGAGGAAGGCTATTTCCGTGTGGTGCTTGCAGAGGGACCTGACATTAAGCAAACCACAGGTAATTGGCTTGGAGGTGGAGGGTCTGACCGGGTTCTGACCAGGTCTAAGATCGAAGAGCTCACTCCGAGTGTAAGCTATGCGGTTTGAACTAGAGGGGCCAGAGGTAGCGGCCCTAAGCGCGTCCGTTGCGCGAACGGGCGCAAACGGGCTTACCTCTGGCGCACCTCCGGCGCGCCTACGACGCGCCCGCTGCGCGCGAGCGCTGCGCGTCGATCCATCCATCTTAAAGTACTATTACGCTGAGCGGAGGACCGCCTACTAGCCTCTTGCCTTACGCAAGATGGCCGCGGAGTGCCTCGCCTCACAGCCCAACCCAAGATGACGGACCCAGCTAGACTGTCTGGCCTCGCCGAGTGCGAGGAGATGGAAACTTAGATGCAGGTGAGCCTCCCAAACTTCCCCGGCCTACGGACGCCGACAAAATGAAGTTACTCGGGGAATACTGACCAGAAGCGCTAACAAGGGAGAGTTTTTAAAGCGCTAGCAAGATGAGCAATAAAGCGCTACTAAGTAGCTTTAAGCGCCGCAAGATAAAAGCACAGAAAACACTTTAAAAATTATGCGTAAAAGGCGCAGCAGCTAATGCGCTAAGAGCAAGGTTCTAACTGACCTTACCTCAAAGATCCTTATGTAGCACCTCAGAGTGCGGAGGACCGCCTACTAGCCTCTTGCCTTACGCAAGATGGCCGCGGAGTGCCTCGCCTCACAGCCCAACCCAAGATGACGGACCCAGCTAGACTGTCTGGCCTCGCCGAGTGCGAGGAGATGGAAACTTAGATGCAGGTGAGCCTCCCAAACTTCCCCGGCCTACGGACGCCGACAAAATGAAGTTACTCGGGGAATACTGACCAGAAGCGCTAACAAGGGAGAGTTTTTAAAGCTCTAGCAAGATGAGCAATAAAGCGCTACTAAGTAGCTTTAAGCGCCGCAAGATAAAAGCACAGAAAACACTTTAAAAATTATGCGTAAAAGGCGCAGCAGCTAATGCGCTAAGAGCAAGGTTCTAACTGACCTTACCTCGATCACTTGACCAAGAAAGGGAGAGATGGTAGGTAAAATTCTAGAATCTGTCGGCAACTCTGGGACGGAGCTCGAAAGTAGGGTTTCAAATTTATCCCAATTTAGCTTATGCCAAGGGCGTTTTAAGGAATAGGAGTTGTCTAATTTTTGTTTAGGAACTATGCCCTGAATGCACAAAGGGACCAAAAAATGGTCCGACCAGGTCATGGGTACCGGAGATTGATTCATCAGGCAACCCTAACTGTTGAGAAGACCATAAGGATATGGCTTTCGTCAATACTCCCGTACAGCCCAGACGCGTAGTTGCCTGATGCCAGATGGTGATCGTTTGAGCCATAGGGCCCAAATACTTCCCTTTACGAACCCTGGTGTATAAGGCCCCAAAATAACCCTCTCGTCCCGTTTCATATTTTTCTAACCTATATGCTGGGTTCATAGGATGGCCATATAGCCAAAGGTTAATTGCCACCAGTTGTGATGCCCAGTAATAGAGCCGTAGATCTGAGAGTGCGATCCCCTGTCATACCACCCTTTTGTTAACTTCCCTAGGGCTATTCGCTGTGCCCCTCCATCCTACAATAATGTATGGACCTCCGCCTCCAAGTTATTGAAATATGCGTCGGAGAGCCTGTATAGGCAATTTTGAAGCATGTAAAGAAATCGCTGTAGAGCCAGTATTTTAAATAGGGCCGCTCGACCTACTAACGACAATGGTAGCAACCTCCAGTGTTAGACATCTCCACAGAGCCTATTTAAGGGGGCTCCTAAGTTCTTGTCATAAAAGTTCGGGGGTCAGTGTAATAAAGATCCCCAAGTACCTGAACCCTTCAGAGACCACTGCAAGCTCACATCCCCGGGGCAATCTAGGTGTAGGGCCTTGCAGAAAGAAAGAACATTTTTAACTCCTAAAGTATATGAATACTGAGGAGATCAACATGGTAACTCCTGTGGATATTACAGCACTGTAAGTGCGGTAGAATACAAGAAGATGGTATGTTGCAAGTTTCACTGGCTTTAATACCACCATAAGGAATTTATGATGTGATTGCACCCAGACCCTTTTTCATTCACAGATTAAGAAAATCTACATGGACAAATCCTTTTACAGACTTCCATGGATTACTGAATTTACGATCAACAATTGCTGTTCTTACTGCCACAGATGAACCAACATCTCCAATAAAGCAAGCCAAAAACATTAGCCAAAGACACAAATAAATACTATAGGTGCATAATCAAGGAACAAATGTGCTGACAGATGCAACATATATTGAAGAAATATTTGCCTGGGAGCAAAGTATGGAAGTGCCCATCACTTGGTGCAACTCTTAAAGGCAGGGGAAGAATTATCTATAGAGCCATTCCCTGTGAGATGTGCCCTCTGAGTGGTTACCAACTAATCGAAGATGAGTGTGGCAAGCCGGCCTTAGGCAATTAAGAATGTTACTGGAATCCTGCAGGCTTTTCAGTCTGGAGAACAATTTGACCTCAAAGCACTGAAAGCATTGTCAACATAGAAGGGCTGACTTGAATTGGATGCCTAAAGATTACTAATGTAGATTGCACAGGAGATACATTTTATGCCCATGTTCCTATCTATCAACTATGGTCTTCCCTTGCTGCAGCCTTCTTATAAGGCCAAAGAGGATTTCCACCCTGAGATCATTACAATAGACTACATGCATGCATGCATGTGGGCTAAAGTCCTGAACCAGGTACAATGTGAAGGCCTATATGCAAACTGGAAGCATTTCTGGCATTTGTCTCCGGAAAAACAGTATGACTGGATACCCTACTTGACCTGGCACTAGTGCTTCACCAGCCTGCTTAGGATTCCCCAACATTTTCTATTGGCCAGTCTTCACTTCATTGATTCTAGCTCGCTGTCAGAGGGTAAGTGAACAGAAGGAGGTCTTGATGGTAGCTCCACCCTGGACCCTCATCTTAACATTTTAGTCCCAATGAGACAAGGGGAAGCAAACTACTTATTACTGGAGCACAATCTGTGCAAAGCTATTGAAACACGAAATCTGTAAGATAGTAAACAATGTTTTTCTGATGTCAGTTTTGCTTTACAGTAGTAATACATGGCTACATTTATTTTCACTGCAATCAAATGAGTATAATGGCAGTGTAGGGCGAGGGTGCCAGTTATAGTTAATTTAGGGCAGTGGTTCCCAAACTTTTGACTCCTGAGGACCCCCATTGAGTTACCACTGGAAGCCGGGGACTCCCAAGCAATTTGTATGAGTTAAATTTCAAACATTAAGATAGTAATTCGAAAAAAATACACACGTGAGCACACAAAACAAATACTCAAAGTACTAAGGATTTTGAGGCCAGATGTATGACCATTTCATTTAGCGCGTCGCAATTGGCAACACATTGTGAGTGGCAAATTGTGAGTCGCTAAATGAAATGTACAACAGTGTGTTTAACACTGTTTGGGATTCCCAATGGGGTCGCAAATTGTGAGGTTCATTAATATTATTGAGCCTCTCTCAATTTGCAAGCCCATTGGGAATGCCAGCCCTCCCAGCGATGGTGGCCTGCTGGGCTCTGCAGACCACTATGTCTCAAACTGCTTTTAAATAAAGCAGTTTAAAAAAAAATGCAGCCTGTTTCAGCCTGAGACCCCTTCCCATTTGCGAATGCATTATCATCTACTTGAAGTAGGTGGTAATTGTGACTGTTTTGCGACCGCAAACATTTGTACATGGTTTTTAGACTCGCTATTTGGAAGGGAATGCCCCTTCCAAATAGCAAGTTGCAAAACCTATTTAGAGAGTCGCAAACAAATTGCGACTCGCGAAATAGGCTATGTACATGGCCCAATAGGTTTTTGCATGCGCAAACAGGTTTGCGAACCTGTTCGCGCATATAAAAACAGATCGTACATCTGGCCCTTAGTATTTTATATTGAAGTAATAGCGCCTCTGTCACATGTATTTCATTTGTTTTATAGCATCTCTCATACCATTGTAGGATGTCAGAGCACTTTACATCACACACACATATAGAGACATTGAATCATACATGTAAATCAGTGTGTATATTAAATGTTTAAAGAGTGCTTGGTCAGGAAAAGCACACTCAGAATTCAGAACATAACACAGTGGCTAGCATTGACTTTAACATAAAAAAATGTATTTCCACCCAAATATATCTTTTTAGCAGCATCAGGATAATTAATAACTGTGTTACTGACTGGTACCATGCAGTTTGCAAGCAGCTCTTTGATGACAGTTTATAGGTCCCTCTGCTAGATTACGATTGTCACTTATGAAGTGCACAGTAACAAAAGAATCTCTGTGACAAAAGCATTAACCACGAACTTAGGCACATACAATACTGCTTTTTAAGATGCATATTACACGTTCTTTGCAGTAGGCACATTAACTCTCTGTGCTACATTAGTTAAATCAAAGCTGCCACTGAACAAAACTCTCCTCACTCTCCAGCAGGCACATTAATCACTGGCATTATCTTGACACTTTTATTGTTGCTGGAAAGCTGCTAACTATACAAGAAAGTTTGTGCTTTTAAAACTGTTGCCTACGGACCCCCTGGGAATGTGTCACGGACCCCGGGGGGTCCGCGGACCACAGTTTGGGAAACACTGCTTTAGGGCATGAATTATTGTATGTCATTTGAGATGTCATCAGTGATGTCATCAGTGATGTCACTGACCATGTCATGAATGATGTAATGTGTGACATCATCACCAGAGGATTGCGGGCACGAGAGTTACAGTTAGTACAACTAACTATAACGGAGGAATTTCAATGGTTTTGTATGAGTGAAATGTCCACCTAACTAAAACACCCCTGAAACCTATGGTTTTTTCAGTGAATTTCTAAGGTTTTTTAAATGATTATTCCTAAATATAACCTGCCTGAAACCTATGGTTTTTGTCAGTGAATATCAAAGGTTTTTTAAATGACAATTCCTAATTATATTATTGACCACTTCCCCAAATCTTAAAAAAACAAACAAATCTGCAATGCTACCTAAACAACCAGGCAATAGTTCCACTTACCACTAACAAATTAACATCAACATTTAACTATTGTAAGGACGTCGACTATGTACTGCGTGAATTACATCCAACTCACACCCATATTTAAAGAGCAATATGTGATAGAGGTACTAATTATACACTTCCGACACCAAAAACAATCTCAGTACCCAGCGCCACCATCACTACAACCATCCTTCCTAACCCCTCCCCCTCTAGTACTGCAGTGGCAGCGCAAAACAGGACAACGGACCTTCCCAAAATATTATATCCCCTCAACAACACACTAGCTCAATGTTCATAGATGTGGCAACCAAGTATGTGTAAGGGAAGGAACTCGCACATCTACAATAATTTACACAATGCCAAGACCACCGGTGAAATGCTATACACAACTCACTATAGAAATCAAAAAAAATTCCGTGTGCAGATATAGTATTGATACGTGTAGTGTACTGCATAGTGGACACAACCATATTATCTCAGACACTGGGGAATATTTCGGTCATGTAGCTGTGTTCCCCCCCACTTCAAGCAGGAGCGGAGTGGGCTGGTCCAACGTACGCAATGTCAGCGTAAGACTATAACTAATTAGGCTACACCTTTGGCGTGGTTCACTTCTGCAAAGAGAAGAGACTCCACCACAACAAAGGTCCTCACCCTGCCACGTGGCTGCCACAATGACCACGTGCTTCCTCGATACAGGCCCATTGCGAACTCAGCGCCACAGCACCGCAGATTTATGTTTGTATCGACTACTGCCTTCGATCTACACTGCGGACAGCAGGGTTTACAACTTGAATTCAGATTTGGATCTACACTACGCACAGCATTGAAGTTAGCCTTGATTTATGTAAGGCAAAAGACAATTGTATTCTATGTCCTCAGACTTTGTTAAAATAAGTGACAAAAATTCTTCGTCGATATCTGTGCTGACTACTACCTTCGATCTACAGTGCGGTCAGTACAATTTACAACTTGATACCTGTTGCGATTAAGCACTACAGACAACATTGAATTCAGTCTCGATTTATTTAAGGTACAGACAATTATACTATGTCCTCAGATTTTGTTAAAGTATGTGACAAATAAGCATTCCTCAATGTCTGTGTTAACTACTGCCTTCGATCTACACTGCAGACAGCAGAGTTCACAACTTGAATTCAGCTTTGCATCTACACTACAAGCAGCATTGACGTTAGCCTTGGTTTATGTAACGCAAAGACAATTTTGTTAAATGATGCAACAAAAAAAATTCCTCAATATCTGTACTGAGGACTGCTTTCAAATGTACACTGCGATTAACAGAGTTCACTACTTGATACCAGAAGCGCATCAGCTCTACAGATAATATCAAATTAATTCCCGATTTATTTGAGGCAGAGACAATTGTACTGTGTCCTCAGATTTTGTTAACTGTGACAAAAAAGCATTCATCAATGTTTGTATTGACTACTGCCTTCGATGTACACTGCGGACGGCAGGGTTCACAACTTGAATTCAACTTTGCATCTACACTACGGACAGTAGGGAATTCACCCTTCATTTATTTAATGCAGAAACAATTGTACTATATGTGTTCAGCTTTTGTTAAAATAAGAGACAAAAATAATTTGTCCATATCTGTGCTCAGTACTGCCTTCGATCTACAGTGCGGACAGCTGGGTTCACAACTTCAATTCAGCTTTGAATCTATACTACGGACAGCATGAACTTTAGCCTTGATTTATTTAAGGTAGAGATAATTGTACTTTATGTCCTCCGATTTTGTTAAAGAATATGACAAAAATAATTTCTTGATGTTTGTGATGACTACTGCCTTCTATCTACATTATGTGGGCTCACAATTCAGGTGGAATGGCGATTGAACATGACACATTCCAGTAGGCAAGAGACATTGTACCAGTGCGATCCACCGGAACCACGAATCATCGTAGGGTGCGCACAAGCTGAGTTCTTCAGGTACTACTAACTCACTGCACCACAAGTCATCTCCCCGTGTCCTTATTAAGGCAGAATTCACTAAGCAAAAAACATTGGGCCTCATTTATGAGAAATGATGCATCGCTGCGTGAAAGCAGCGATGCGTCACTTCTCAGTGCGCACTCCTTGCGACATTCCTGATGCGTCATATTTAATGTATGACGCATCATGTCGCAAGGAGTTACAGATACGTCAGTATTTCTGACGTATCTGTAAGCGCAAAAGTGACGCATTGCTGGAGTTTGTCACAAAAGTGACGCATTCCAGCAATGTGCCCTTTCACATGGGGCAAGGCCCATGTGAAAGGGCCTGCGTCAGTCTTACGCCTACTGTGAGGCAGGCGCAAGATTTTGACGCAGCTGCGTCCTAAAAATGACGCAGTGAAATCTCTTACATTTCACTGAGTCACTTTTATGACCCTTCCTTGCGTCAATACGCCCCCCTTGCATACATTATACCTGGCGCAGGTATAATGTGGCGCGGGGGTTTACAAAGTGACTTTTATGCCACTGGTGCGTCACAAAAAGTGACGCACCGGCGGCGTAAAAGTCATGCACAGCCTCATAATTGAGGCCCATTTCTCCTAGTGCGGCCTGCCCGGACCACGCATCATCGCAGAATATGTACACGCTCAGTGCCAAAGCTACTACTAACTCAATGAACCATAATTTATCACCACGTGACCGTTTTGAGTCAGATGTCTTATTTTGAAAAAAACATATCATAGTTTTTGGAGATCTACTGCAACTTACTCCAGTAAAAGGAGAACCAGTATTAATAAGAAAACTTGATTTTAAAGAGTTTCCTACCAGTGCGTCCTGCTTGGACCGCGAATCATCTCAGGGTTTACAGAACCTATTTGCTTCAGGTGCCACTAAGTCTGTGCACCACTTATCATCGCTGGCTGCACACACACTAAATTACCAATACTGTGCAGCTCTACTCAACACCACGTGACCGTGGGCTCTTGCTAACTGCTGCCTCCTGCCTACACTGCGGTCATCAGAGCTCACAATTAATTAGACGGTTGATTCATTATTTCCAGAGCACAATACCAAACTAAATATAACATTTATCAAACCATATACAATATCCCTTTAGTATGCTTCCTTTAAGAACTTCTTTTATATCACTTATAGATGTAGTTGAATAATAAAATTCACGCTGCAAGTGCAAAGGCACACTTAATGACAGTATACGCTGTGGACAGCATATTGTAGGAGAGTAGAGTCTGCAATCCTATGATCACCCAGATTTTTTGCTTTTGTTTCACTGGTTTACGACTTTCTCGGGCTGTGGGCCTGCCAATCAGGCCCACAGCCTAGCTGTTCTTTCGCTAAATTGATATGTGTACCTTAGGTGCATTACACAATTGGAACTGGGCCACCTTGTCAGACCCTGTAACTCAGGGCATCGGTGTACCCAGGGCCTACCAGGGGCTGCAGCATGTATTATGCCACCCCTGGATGGCCATCTAAATCTGACACAACTGGCTGCACGACAGCTGGGGCAACGTGGCGTACTCGCCCTTTGCTTTAGATATAGTATACCTATATCTAACCCTAAAATGGACACCCGCATTCCTATCAGTCACTCCTATGGCAGGCCTTGACAATCCTGAAGGCAGAGTGCGTGGAAGTGTGTGAATTGGGCTCTGGCATGAGCCGAGCCCGGTTGCAGCTTGCGGAACCAAGACCCAATGGCTGTTCCATGATAACGCGTACCATATCGCTAACTTCGGTATCGCGTTATCAAGACATGTCGAGTAAGGTGTCATACGAATCGGGATACTGACCCCTCACCAATGCTGGCGACGGGGTTAGCATTCCGCCCTTCTAGAGGGACACGACATGTACGTAACTGTGAACCCCGGTTAAAGTTAACTGAAGCCTCAGCTCCACAAAATGGATGCTGCCACCACAGACACGAGTCTGACCTCCCGCTGCTGGGAGTCCTTCCAGCGAGGAGAGCTTGGACAAAGGGTTTCCTGTCCGGGGCGGTGCTCGCACCATCCCAGACAGGGTTTTGTGTATCCTGGGTAGGCAGGGCTTTACAGGAAGGTGACTGCGGAGTGGCACCCCGGTGCTCACTACGCATCTGCCGTCTGGAACCAGTTCCAGGGGCACCCAGCCCCTGACCTGGGGAAAGTCCGGCATGGGAGAGGGGTGTAACCACCCCCCTTCCTGGTCCCACCCCTAGGGCAGGACCTAGCCGCGTACCCACCCCTTTCTTTAGGATAAAGGCAGGAGGCGGGACCCTTCCAAATTAGATCATCTTTGAATCAAGAATACTTTCTACGAAAGGAACTCTCGACTCTTTTCAGGATTTCTCCCTTGTGGCTAAGGAGTAGTCACCCTGCATCCGCAGGCACCATCTAAGAACTCTACGGTTTGCTGCACGTCCTTCCTCAGGAATCCGACTGCCCAGCTCGACGAGAACCGGCTTCCCTGGCACCTCTGACCTCTACCCACATCGTCAGCTCAGCTGAGATCCGTGGGTGCGACGAGACCTCGAGGGACCGGCCATCTTCAAAACCTGCACGATTTCTTAATCAGCACGACCGCCGAGGGATCCTCTGGTGAGTGCTCTGGGGTCCGAGAAGCCCCGACTCTGAGCAGCTCCAGCACCGAAGTTTCAGCCTCCCTGCATCTCACGATCTGCGTGGGGCCCTTCTGCTCTTTGCTGCTCAGCACGTTGTCTGGCTACTAGCCGCTGGCTTGTGGCCTTCTCGACGACGTCCGACAACCAACGCTGCTGGTCTGGTTGCTCCAGACTGGCCTTTGCTCTCCTCTGAAGAAGAGCACCCCGGACCCTCCTGGTCCACTCAAGACGCCCTTTTAGGTCCACCACGTGGCCCTGAATCTGCCAAGGCTTGTTGCCCCAATCCTGGGCCCAGCGACGCCGACAGCATCAACCTTCGTGGGACAGCTCGCACCTCCATCCTGGTCGCCGACAACGCCTCCTGGTCCGTGAGACTGCAGAGCCTAGCGTCACCCACTCACCTAGTCGAGGTGACGATCATCCGGTGCCCTCCTGGTACCCTCTGACTACTGGCTAGTAGTTACAAACCTGGTCCCCTCTGCTTTCAGGTGTCATCCATCTCTGATCCAGGCTTGGATCTCTGCGAACTATCTCCACTGGTCGCCGGGCAGCAACTCCTTCCTTCCGGCTCCTGGTTCGTCAGCGAAGACTCCCGACGTCTGCAAAGACTTGTGCAGCCGCAGCCCCTGGGCTAGGTAACTTCGGCATTTCGGTGCCCGCATAGCCTCCTTATTGAAGGGTCCCGAGTCCCTATCGCTTCCGACTTACCTTATCGGGTTTGCCCGAGAACACTAAACTTTCCGTGCCCTCGGGCACTTGTATTGATTGTGCACTTGAAGTATTTTCCTAAGAGTTTCGTTGTGTGCTTAGTACCCTGTCCTCATAAAGAGTACAGGGCTGTTGTGATTCTAATAAATACACTGTTTATTTTCATAACACTTGTGTGGTGTCCTTTCACTTGGTGTTCAAGGGGTATGTGATGGTATAACAGCTGGCTTAACATGCCCTCTAGAGTTTAGCCCGAAGACTGCTCGTATCCACGCTACTAGGATAGCTGGTCTAAGGTTGACTCACAACCAATCACCATAAGGGTCGTTTGGACTGATGCATAGTGATCACTAGAATAGTGAGCACTGCATATCAGGCCAACTTCTCACACATATGTCACAATTTGAACCTCACTTTTTCTTCATTGGAAACCTGAATTTCGTTTTTGGAGACAAAAATGACTACACCACTGGAAGAATCATCTGATTCTGATCATTTTGTCGCTGATGAATTGATAACCATCCATGGTATTTTTTTTTCCTCTCAAAGTACATGCAGTCCAGTATGCAACAGTCAATACTTTGCAGCTCGTTCAGACCACGCATCATCGCAGGGTGAGCACGCGCTAAACACCATACATATCACTAACTCAGTACACCATAAATAATCACCACGAGGCTTTATTAAGGCAAATTTCACTAGTCAAAAAACATGATCCTCAGTGTGGCCTGCCTGGACCACACATCATCACAGGTTATGTACACGCTCAGTCCCAAAGTTAATACTAACTCAGCGCATCATAATTCATCGCCACATGGCTGTATTCAGGCAGAATTCAACTGATTCTCCATTCATTATTTATAGAGTGCAGTACCAAACAAAGTATAACGTCCCTCAAACTTACACAATATCCCTTTCGTAGCCTTCCTTCAAAAACATCTTTTATATCAGTTCTAGGTTTAGTTGAAAAACAAAATTCACGCTGCAAGTGTAAAGGCACACTCAATGGTAGACTACACTGCAGACAGCACAGGTCACACCTTGAACTATAATATCTCTAAAACATACATATTTCGACAATGTATTCCATGCATGTTTCATCTTCTATTTCAATCATGATTACAGATCATGCAGTCCAGTAGGCAACACTCTGAGTACCATACATACCACTAACTCAGTGCATCATAAATAATCGCCACATGGCCTTTTTAAGGCAAAATTCAGTAGCCAAAAGACATTCTTACCAGTGCGGTCTGCCTGAACTACGCATCATCGCAGGTTCCACACAAACCAACCCTACATTAGTGCACCACAACTCATGAACCCTTTCTGAAAGAATCTTCTGTGTATTATTTCACATGTAGTGCTCCTACCGTTGTACAGCAGAAGTCATAAACCGTTTACAATTGAATATCTATGTATGATATCATGATTACTATTCTATTTGTTACCAAAAGCAACTTAATAAAATGGAGTCGAGCACACGTACCCGTATGCACTTCAACTATCTATCTGTGTCTGTGTATTTATTATGTTTGTAAAAATTCTGCTCCATGCCACATTATATTGTGCTATAAATAGCGTATACAACCATCTTACCTCTAACAGTAAGTGTGGGCTATTCGTCTTTAAAAAACTTTTTTTTTAGCATTTTTATATACCCCAAAGTCAACCCAAAACTATATCAGTAATTTACATGAGCACTGTATTTACAGTACATTTTCATTCACACGTAGGTTACGTCATTACTCTACAAAACACGGAATTAGACGCGACTCGGAGCCTCGAACACTGATTTCCAGCACCCTGCCTTTCATGTGCCAAAAACTGCAACATAAACCTTTCACAGCCATGTATAACTACAGCTACAACACTCCACTGAATGTACAACAAACATTCATATTCTCAGAAATATGTCATGTGCACCATATTTTATGTGTGCAACTATGAATGAATATAGGGTTAGTGATACCCTGTATCTTCAATGTTAGCCATATTGTGAGACTTTACAGACATAATGACACATTTGCGGTTAGTACCCGGGTAATGGCAGCACTATAACATGGGCACCCGAATCAGTTGATTTCTCATATAGCTCACAAAGGAATCACGACCATAGCTCCGGAGTCATCGTTCACAGCTTCGCGGACCACTGGCATACGTCAGGCGAGCCCACTCCGCTTACGCTTCCAGGAAAACACAACAACGGTACGTACATGGCCCAGATTCCCACTGTAGTGATTTCTTACTTCCAGGTCTAGTTGTCACAACGGCACACACACACTCCCTCATGGCTGATATACACCCACACCACACCCATCCAGCACATATGTCACTACACATGTGACCCTACCAATAAAAAAGACGGGCGCACATGCTCTACACCAATTTAGAGTTGCTCCCATCGCAGCGCTATGATGGCCCATCCTAGTGGCTTGGACGCCTCATGTAGGTCCGAAGTACCGAACAATGGGCCCACCACCACGTTCGGGGCCTCGTTGTTCACTGAGTTAGTGGTACCGCCAAGATTGACCGGGTGAGGAACCTGCGATGAAGATGGGTGCACAAGTATGTCCTTAGCCCTGGCGATATCAAGACTCGCACCATATGTGAGACTTATTGGTGGCAGAGCGGGACTGCATGATGTAGAAGGTGCCCTGTACACAAAAAGGTGAGCAGTGAGGACTGGGTGCGCAGTGGAGGGAGTACATGGGGTGCAGCAGACTGCATACAACAAGGCGACGCAGCGATTTAGGCGTATGCAGTCCTATATACCGTATCTTATTGCATTTGTATTTTTTTCCCAATAGTAGGAAAGTTTATGTAATCGGTCAAATGTCCGACGCTCATGCTGATCAAAACCACGTGCATCACTGCGCACCACTTGCTTTCACAACCGGATAAAACATTACTACTATAGTAATTATTCAAAAGTCGAAGCCTATTAAACAAGTTGGAACTGGACAAATAGTTGTTTTTAAAATGCGGGAGGGAAGGTGTGTGAAAGGGCAATGTAATTCTACTCCACATTAAGATAGTAACAATTACCAATCATAACATCTTTCTTTTACTATCTTTTAGATGTAGAACTTCAGGGTGCATTCTGTCCCAGCACGTGGGGAAAGACACACCGGTGACAGAAAGGTGAGCTTTGAATATTCTTTTCAGTCACTCTCTTACTTCCTCTCTCCTTTGATAAAGAATTGATGCACAATGTTAACTTCCTTTTTATCTTACAGGTTGTGTTTCATAAATTGGCGCCCCCAACACCTCCAAAGCTCAACGTTCGAGGATTCTGCGATGATGCGTGGCCATCGTAACAACGTCTGAGAAGGCTGCTTCGACAGGTGGTGCACCCTCTTTAAATCACACCAATGGCACAAGGTGAGCAAAGAAGCTTGTTTCTAAAAAAACGACAAGTCACCTGTGAGCGGAGAGAGTGGGTAGTGTGCAACAGCTTGACTGCGTATGAATGTACAATTACCTCCGGGCACTGGGAGTGGATAGGTTGCAACAGTCTGAGGGGCAGATTTACAAACCCCTTGCGTCACTTTTGCGTCACTTTTCACATGAGGAAAGTGACACAAAAGTGGTGCAAGGAGCTTATAAATCTGCACCTGAGTGCACAAGAAGAAGCACTCACCTCCGAATTCTGGGAATCAATGGGATGCAACAGTCTGGGAACGCAGTAATGAGAACTCACCGCTATGTAGTGGGAGTGCATGGGGGATAGTACTTCGGAAGAAAAACATCACACAAACACCTCCTTGCAGTGAAAGTTGATGAAATACAATATCCTGAGTGTACAAAGACATAAAGCAAAAATATACTTGTGCAGTTGTATGTACTATGCTATTACTAACTTTATACTATCTTTCAGATCACTGAACTGGAGGGTGCACTATGAACCGCCACGTTCTTGAACACACAACGAAGGCAAAACTGTTTCTCCAGTATTAACTGCTCCATCTATAACTTTCTCTCTCTCACACTTTTAATGTTTTTTCTCTTTTTCTCTCTCTAACATTGTTTCTCTTTCTCTTTTAAAGTTATGGACGCTGCAGTCCACTCTGCCAATAAAAAAATCAAGGCTGAATTTAAGACAGTCTGCAGAGTAGAACCAAAGCTGAGTTGAAGTTGTGAACTCTGTTCGCCATAGTGTTTACACAAGGTAAGCAGAGTGACTTAGATACACAATGCCTCCGATTAAATGCATTCCAAATAAAGATTATTGTCCTGCATAATGATGTGATCTCTCACCTAATTCTGTCTCGGTGGATGTGCTTATAATCCGCGCATCCACCGAGGCCATAGATATATATGTACTTTTAATTGTAATTTCTCAGCAACTACTGAACAGATTTACACCAAATAAGCAAAAGGCACGAGTCTGTACCAAGGACTACAACGTTGCCAAATTTGGTGTAATTCTGTGTAGTCGTTCGGGCTGTAGCCGCAATGAACGGTACCTATTGAAAATTGCATCGGGAAAACACGTTTTGGGACCCCCCATTTTTCTCAGCCCCCGCTTCACAAATCACCTTGAGACTTCCAGGAGCGGATTGGAGCACCCCTCCAGTTTTGCAAATTTTGCGAAGATTCGTCAACTGGCGCCAAAGTTATTCCAAATAGAATGTTGCGGATTTCCTATGGAAAATAGGTCCTAACTATAACTACCTACTGGCGACCGCCAGTAGGTAATATATACACAAAACGGAGTTCTCTGCTTCATTTTTGCATTGTATATATATATATATATATATATATATATACATGAGACAATCTCTGCTTACTCTCGCCTGGAGCCCAATCCTGGATACCGCAGCGCAGAAGAAGAGAGGAGACCCAAATGCAGGTGAGCAGTGTTTTTATTCAATCGGGAAGACGGCACACCTCAGCATAGCATTTCGGCCTTCACGGAGGCCTTGGTCACATGACGCATGCAGGGGAGGAGGCAACATTTAAAGTGCAAGTGCTGGTCAAAATGTATAGCCATTGGTGGAACATGGTCACATGCTAAATGCCTTAAATCATAGACACAGACAACATTTCAGCATTGACTGCTAAACGTATCACAGGATAATCCCTGATTTCAAATTTCATCATGATGTGCAAAAAACTGTTGATAAAGTGCTAATGCAAAATAATGTCATTTTTAAACATCACAAGACTCAAATCACGGGATAATCCCTATTTAAAAGATTTCGAATGCAGTGCAAAATTGGCAATGTGCAACAAGTCAGGAAAGTGCAAATAGTGTCATATAAATAATTGTAACCTCAATAAATAACAATCACATATATGATCAACAATACCATATTAGAATCGAGTGTAAAAAATATATCTATATATACATACATGTACATGAATATTCATAATTTATATACATACACTAAATATACACTATTTACACAAGATGAGACCTCTGGTGATCTGATTGTTTGGCTGCATAAATGCACTAACCTATACCCTGAGATCGTAGCATCCTGACTCCAATTCAAGCACAAGCCAATCATTTGTCTATGTTCTGCTAGAGGCTAGAGAAGAGAGGAGATATACTCCAACAGCTAAGTTTGGAGACTATCGCAACCTCACTTCCCATCACCCCATGCTAAGGCAAGTAACCATAAGTTGACCATCACTATTCCAGCATTTGACATGAAAGTGAATAGTGTAATCCATTTTTTTGTGTTTTTTTCTCAAACATTTTATAGAGTTTTTTTGTGTGTATTTTTACTTTTTATATTTCTGTACTTCTATCGTTGTAGATGTTTTACTTAGCGTTTGATACACCATCATGTAGCCTAAGCCTAGGCTACACTACACACTGGAAACCATATGCATCTCTAGACATGTACAGAACATCAGAATGGGCAGAAAACATCATATTCTCATATCTAGTTGTACACCATGACAGATAAACTTGATAGATAAAGACGGGATGGATAGTTCAGAACCACTAAATACACTATATTGGTAATTCAGAGACAAGTGTAGAAGTCTTCCGTGGAATTTAACCCCCCCGGGGCTCGACTATCCATTTCCAGTATATACCTGGTCTCCAGTCTCCTAAGGGCTCCTTCCCTGTCTCCTCCTCTTCTTAATGGGCCCACACAATCTACAGCATAGTAACGTAAAAGGGTGCTATCATTGTTGTGGTGCTCCTTAAAATGGCGGGCCACCGGGTATGCCGAATCACTGGTATTGATGGCCCTTAGGTGCTGGAGTATCCTCTTGTGCACCTGCAGCTTGGTACTACCCACATACCGCAGGGCACACGGACACTCCAGCAAATAAACCACATATTCACTCTTGCAAGTCAGCTGTTTTTTGATCTTGCGTGCACTGGGGGTGAATGGGACTGCATATTCTGTTTTATTAAGCCCGTGCTGGCATGCCTTACAGGAAGAGCACTTCCTGAAGCCTTTGCTCTTATCAAGCCAGTTCTTTCTTGTTAAGACCTCTGGGCTAGATTTCACTAATGCATCTTGCATTGAATATGCCTTTCTATAGGTGATTGATGGTTTGGAATTTTATCACCTATGATGGGATCACATTTGATTAAGCCCCAGTGTTTAGAGATGATCTTACGAAACACCCTGTGTTGCCTGTTGTAGGCCCAGATCAGTCTCACTTCTTTTTGATCCTGGGAGGTGGTTGGCATGACAGTGGCCTTGCGTTGCAAGGCTTCACCTCGTGACAGAGCATTTGCTTTAGTTATGGCCTTGTCAATCACTGCAGCATTATACCCTCTTGCCAAAAATCTAGTCCTGCTAGCTTGCTGAGCTAGATGACATTGAGCTTCAGTGCTACTCAACCGTCTAATACGCAACATCTCTCCATACAGGATGCTGCGTATGAGGTGGGCAGGATGATGGCTGCTGGCATGAAGTATTGTATTTCCTGCCGTTGGCTTTCGGTATAACCTAGTTTCAAGTTTATCGGGTCCAGGTGAAACTGTCATGTCTAGAAAATGTACCTGTTCCCTGCTGATTACAGAGGTAAACTTCAAGTTGTAATCGTTACAGTTCAAAGTTTCAACAAAGTGCTCAGCTTCTTGACGAGTGCCCCTCCAAACTAGGAACACATCGTCTATGAAACGATACCAACGTACAATGGACCGCATAGCAATGTCAGAGTGTTCACCAAAGAGGACCTGTCTCTCCCAATAGCCCATATGGAGACAGGCATAACTGGGAGAGAAACAGGCCCCCATGGCTACACCCCTAACTTGCTGGTAGTATCTGTTGTTAAACATAAAGAAATTATGATGTAAACAGAATGAAATCATAGATAACAACATACGATTATGATCCGCCATGATGATTGGTCTTAATCCCAAAAAGAATTCTGTGGCTCGTAGTCCGTCTTGGTGATTAATACTAGTGTATAAAGACGTGACGTCTAATGTAATGAGCCATAGGTCAGGATCCCACTTCATGTCCTCAATTTTCCTCACAAAGTCATTGGAGTCCTGAACAAAGGATGGTAAGCTCTGTACGAACTCTTGTAAGAATGAGTCCACATAGACAGTTGTTTTTTCAAGCAAACCCCCACACGCTGCTATTATTGGCCTGCCCGGGGGGTTCACCGGGTTCTTGTGAACCTTTGGGATTAGGTATAAAACTGGCATGACCGGGTTGTCGTTTTTTAGATACTTGAGCTCATCCATACTCAATAGCCCAAAAGATCTCCACCCCATCAGCAATAAGTAAAAGTCTTCCTGGGCTTTTTTGATCAGGGTAATGTCACTATGTCTGTAACAATCCGAATCGTTTAACTGAGAGAGGGCTTCCTCCAAATATAGTTTTCACGGCCATAAAACTATATTCCCTCCCTTATCAGATTGCCTGACAATGACATTTTCATTTAATTGGATCTTTTTGATGAGTCGCAAGTATTGATCATTCTGTGTATATTTCCTACGTTTAGAGTTGAGCAATTTTGAATGTAACAACTTGATTTCTTTCACAGCAGCATCATGGAAGATGTCTAGATTATCATATAACATCACAGGAGTATAAGTAGAGCGTGGTTTAAAAGATGTTAGGCCCCCAACCCTACTTGGCAAATGTGCTGAGGCTTCTTGGGATATTGATTGCTCCAGTCTAAGGGATTCCATAACCTCCAAACCTGGGGCATCACGGGCTTGAAGCCCTTCGTTTGTTGTTTCAATCCTCACAGGGGTGGTGCGTGTTTTACCACCCGTAAAATGTTTCTGCAATTTTATCCTGCGGACAAATTTGTACAGATCAATCCTCGTGTCCACATAATTAAAATCACAGGGAGGACAGAATGTAAGACCCCTTGATAGAATACGGAGTTCAGCCTCAGATAACACCATGTCAGTAAGGTTGATAATAGAGGGGCAGTATCTGTTATCTCTGATTGATTGCTCACTTCCTGTTCCATTTCTTTGTGATCTTTTTCTTTTTCTGCTGCTTTTTTTCCTCTTGATTTGGCCATTCGGCGTTGGTAACGCTTGGCATTGCGGATTTTGTTCCTGCATACGCCTGGGTTCTCGGGCGTAGGGTCTCGCGCCAATCCTTTCTTATGCATTCGAGTTTTTCTGCTGGTGTGAGTTTGGTAAACCCTAATTGCCCATCAGTTTGAGATGTATTGGAGTCTGAGTCACTATTTATGCAAGAGCTTAAGTTCGACTCTGAAGAATCATCCTGTTGTGCTGCCCCTGATCCATGTCCTTGGGTAGGGCGGCCTACTGCTGCCACAGCTTTGAGTCGTCTTGAGGCTTTGATGGCATCATATTTCTTTGCAAAAGTAAAAATGCGCCCTTCCGCATAATCCGCCTTGTCTCTTTGGAATTTATAGGCCTTTCTTTTGCTGATTGCCTCCTCTTCTTTCTGGAGCCTTGCCATCATATCGCCTCTTAGCTTTGTACATTCACTGGCGCACTCCCCACTAGATGACTCAATATCCAGGTTCAATTCTTCGATTTTCGTCTGTGTTTTGAGACGATCACTTTCTGCATAACGCACAAGTATCTGTACTAACCTGCGCGATGACTCGAGGTTGCAATCTGCCCACTCCCTGAGCATTTCTGGGTCTGGGTCTTCATAGCTTGGGGCTAGCATTACACGCAGACCCCGTGGTATTCTATTGACCTCCAGATAACGGCTCAGGGAGCGGTGCT
Source organism: Lissotriton vulgaris (assembly GCF_964263255.1). Taxonomy (NCBI): domain Eukaryota; kingdom Metazoa; phylum Chordata; class Amphibia; order Caudata; family Salamandridae; genus Lissotriton; species Lissotriton vulgaris. Next base: position 887,230,796 of record NC_141687.1, read on the forward strand.
CCCACCATTTTGAGAGTTCTCGTTTCATAAGTTTTTCCAGTTTTTTAAATTTATCACGGATGCTGCCAAATTCATTTGCAGGTACATTTTGTGCTGCTGGTACAGAGGACCCCCCAGCCGGGGAGTCATCAAACGCATTCAACATATATATATATATATTCCAACAGGATCAGCTTTATCAGGTCGAAGACAGAAAGCACACAGGTATTCTTTTGCAAATATGTTTATTGCAGACCCCTCACCCCCACGACAGACGCGTTTTGCCTCACGGCTTCGTCAGTGCCGGTTTGTTGTGTGTAAAGTGCAGCCATTTCTAGTCGTAACACATCACATGAATATAAAGGAAGGACCACAGCAAAGGTTGTAAATGCCGTGGCCATCTTTTAAAATGTTTTCTTCTATGTGTGTTTATAAGAAAAGGCTATGTAGTAAAGTGCATTGGTGCTTCTAAAATTAAACAACAAAACAGCATGTGTGCAAAAATTTGGGGAATCGCAAATCGAAGTTTTCACATTTGTCAATATATCAAAAATAAGACACGTATAATAGATATCAATATACCATGTATAGTATAAAAACGGTCATTTTCTCAGGTTTTCAATATCAAATCATAATCCTTCATCCAGATATACTCAAATGACCAATCCGTGTCACAAAATATACATTTCATTTCGGTAATGCGTCTATATATATATATATATATATATATATATATATCTATATATATATATATATATATATATATATATAGATATATATATATATATATATATATATATATATATATATAAAACCTACTGGCGACCTAATTATAGCTAGGACCTATTTTCTATAGGAAATCCGCAACATTCTATTTGAATAACTTTGGCGCCGGTTGACGAATCTTCATAAAATTTTCAAAACTGGTGGGGCGCTCCGGTCCGCTCCTATCCTGAAAGTCTTGGGGTGATTTGTGAAGTGGGGACTGAGAAAAAAGGGGGTCCCAAAACGTCTTTTCCATATGCAATTGTCCACAGGTACCGCCATCGCGGCTACAGCCCGAATGGCTGAACGGAATTTCACCAAATTTGGCAAAGATGTAGTCTTTGGTTCAGACTCGTGCTTTTTGCTTATATGGTGTAAATCTGTTCAGTAGTTCCTGAGAAAATTACAATTAAAAGTACATATATATCTATGGCCTCGGTGGATGCGCTGATTATAAGTGCACTGTCCTGATCACGCGTAGCATGCTGATTGGCGGCTCTCAAGTGGCTGTCAACATTCGAAACCAGGAAGTGTTGGCAGGCATTTTGTGCCTCGGTAGAAGTGAGGATCTAGAAATAAGTGGGACAAGTGTTCAAAAGGCATAAAGGGGGCAGGTAAGAAATATTTTGACCCTCTAGGGATCCGCCGTTAAAAAAATAAAAACGAAGCGAGGGCTCCTGTGGTGTTTAAAAATTAGCTACTTCGGAAGGAGAAATCCCGGGGTCTAAAATATTGCATTTGAAGCAGGGGTCGAGAAAAAAAGGGTCCCAAAATGTGTTTTCCCCATGCAATTTTCCATAGGAATCGATCATCACGGCTACAGCCCGAACGGTTGAACGGAATTATACCAAATTTGGCAAAGAGGTAGTCCTTGGTTCAGACTTGTGACTTTTGCTTAAATGGTGTAAATATGTTCAGTAGTTTCTGAGAAAATGACAAGTAAATGTACATATATATCTATGGCCTTGGTGGATGCATGTATCTTGTGCGAACACTAAGCGCACCATCCCGATCACGCACTGAATGCTAATTGGCTGTCAAGTGGTTGTTAACATTTGAAACCAGGAATTGTTGGTAGCCATTTTGTGCCTCGGTAGAAGCGAGGATCTGGAAAATAGTGGGACAAGTGTTTAAAAGGTTTAAAGGGGGCATGTAAGAAATATTTTGATCATCTAGACCTGCTTATGGGGTCCCACAAGGACCCCTAGGGTCCCAATTTTTTTATTTATTTTTTTAAACTGAGAAATGAGCGTTGGGTGCATGGATCCACCGTAATAAAAATAAAAATGAAGCGGGGCTCCTGTACTTGTTAAGCAATAGCTACCTGGGAGGCAAATCCCAGGGTCTAAAACAGTAAATTTGATGGGGGTCCAGAGGGGCCCTGTAGCCGGGGACCGCCATTCCTCGGTGCTACAAAATAAATGGGTGAGAGAGCTCACAGGTATGTCTAGGCCCCGGGGATTACCACCTTCCGGCGTTTTTTATATTTTGGGAGGAGGCTGTGTGGTCTGCATTCTGAAGCAGTCAAAAGCCTTGGGGAACACCACCCCCCAGGAGCGGCTCCTGCTGTGTCTCGGTATCTACCCCCTGGGACACTGCTGTTTTCTATGGCAGGGCGGGAGTCGAGGTTCCCGCTCTGTCATAGGAAACTTGAGGGCATATTAACAAGTGCTATTTAGCTGCAATTTCTTTTAAAAAGCCAAGAATGTGGTGAAAATGATATCGCCCTATTTATTAGGCAACGCTAAGATGAATAAATGCTGGTTAGCAGCCGGTTTGCTAGGGGCTCACCTCGTATCTCTAATGTGTTGCAATGTAGGTGTTGTCAGTGGGAAGGTAGGTGTTTCTATGAGAATATAAAAAGGAAGAAGAAGGTATGACAATAGCGTTGTATTTACAAGGCATCCCTGGATTTGAGGACCGATAGGAAAACTCTCGCTAATTGTGGTTTATGTCAGATCCTAACATGTGTTCTGAAGTAGACTTAAGCATGTTTAATATTCAATGTGGCAGATTTACAAGTTCCTTGCGTCACTATTGCATCACTTTTAACATGGGAAAAGTGATGTGAAAGTGGTGCAAGGGGCTTGTAAATCTGCTACACAGTGTTCTGTCTTAGTTTGCTTTCATTTCCGTCATGTAGAGGATCCTGGTTAAATATAAAAGTTTCTGTACAGCCAGTATCTTTCAACCTTACCTCCAAACTGCTTACTCCCTGTTACCATAGTAACAGTTCATGGAACACTTAAGTGAGCACACAGGTTACAAGTTCACCACACAATGTTGCTAATCGAAACAGTTACTGTGCTGGAGTTTGTAACATTTTCCATAGGAACCGTTAATCCCAGGTACAGACTTTGCTAAAGAGCTGGTAAAGAGTTAGCCTCAGTATTATACTTCTAGTTATAAACATCATTTCTATTTTAATTGTTTAATATTTTGTAAGCATATGATTATCACACTAAATAATAGTGAAATGTTGTCAGAAAAAGAAGACATGTATACTTTTTTTTATTAACTTTTATTAAAACAACAATAAATAACTAGAAACGTAACTTTAAAATAACAATATAATAAATAACTAGAAACATAACATTAACATAACAATATAATAAACAAAATGTTCGATGGACTCCAATGCAAGGAGGGTAGGTAACCGGCAAAACAAAAATGAAAATAAGTGTTTGAAATTAGATCGATGTGACTGAATGAGGTCAACAATCACAAATTAAGGTAACACTTGGCAATATTTGTTAATTTGCACGTCTGTAGTGTGCCTGATACATTCTACCTCTCTTATAGCCCGCGTTGAAGAGGTACGGAAGTGCCTATTGCGTCAGATTTACAGTATGGACCAACAGGTCTTTAAAATGATTCAGAGATGAGACAGAATTAGGTGAGAGATCACGTCATTATGCAGAACAATATTCTTTAATTGAAACGCATTTAATCGGAGGCATTGTGTATCTAGGCCGCTCTGCTTACCTTGTGTAAAGACTGTGGCGAACAGAGTTCACAACTTCAACTCAGCTTTGGTTCTACACTGCAGACTGTATTAAATTCAGCCTTGATTTTTTTATTGGCAGAGTGGACTGCAGCGTCCATAACTTTAAAAGAGAAAGAGAAACAATGTGAGAGAGAGAAAAAGAGAAAAACAACATTAAAAGTGTAAGAGAGAGAAAGTAATAGATGGAGCAGTTAATACTGGAGAAAATCTTTGTAGCTCACCTTTTTGCCTTCATTGTGTATTCAAGCACGTGCACCCTCCAGTTTAGTGATCTGAAAGATAGTATAGAGTTAGTAATAGCATAGTACATACAACTGCACATGTATATTTTTGCTTTATGTCTATGTACACTCAGGATATTGTATTTCATCAACTTCCACTGCAAGGAGGTATTTGTGCAATGTCTTCAAATGTACACTGCGATCAACAGAATTTACCACTTGATACCTGTGGCACATCAGCACTACTGACAACATTGAATTCAGTGTCAATTAATTTAATGCAGAGACAAATGTATTGTGTCCTCAGATGTTGTTAAAGTATGTGACAACAAAAGCAATCCTCGATGTATGTGTCAACTACTGCCTTCTATCTACACTGCGGACAGTAGGGTTCACAACTTGAAGTCAACTTTGCATGTACACTACGGACAGTAGGGAATTCAAGCTTGATTTACAGAGAAAATGTTACTGTATATGTTCTTATTTTGTTAAAATAAGTGACAAAAATAATTCGGCGATATCTCTGCTGACTACTGCCATCGGTATACAGTGCGGAGAGCAGGGTTCACATCTTGAATTCAGCTTTGAATCTATACTACGACCAGCTTGAAATGTAGCCTTGATTTATTTAAGGTAGAGATAATTGTACTTTATATCCTCAGATTTTGTTAAAATATACGACAAAAGAATTTCTTGATGTCAGTGATCACTACTGCCCTGGATCTACATTGTGAGGGCTCACGATTCAGGTAGAATGGCGATTGTACATGACGCATTCCAGTAGACAAAAGACATTACACCACTACGACCCCCCAAACTACGAATCATCGCAGAGTGTGCACAGGAGTTCTTTCGGTACCACTAACTCACTGCACCACAAGTCATCAAACATTGCTTTCAGTGCAGCCTCCCTTCACTGAGCATTATCGCAGCATACGTACAAGCTCAGCGCCAAAGATAGCACTAACTCAGTGCACCATAAATCATCGCAAAGAACAGTGAACAGTTTTAAGTCACGTGAGACATACTGTCCCTTTAAAATGTCCCAGAAACATACATACTTTAATAATGTATTCTATACACCTTCTATCTTCCATTTCAATCATGATTGCAGATGATGCAGTCCACCCTAACATCTACATTGCGGACAGCAGGGTTTACAACATGAATTTAGCTTTGGATCTACACTAGACAATAGAGAATTCCACCTTGATTTACTTAATGCAGAGACAATTATACTGTATATATTCAGATTTTGTTTAAATAAGTGTAAAAAAGCATTCTTCTATAACTGTGCAGACTATTGGCTTCGATGTACACTGCGGACAGTAGGATTCACAACTTGTATTCAGCTTTCTATCTACACTACAGACAGTAGGAAATTTAGCCTTAATTTATTTAAGGGGCAAACAAAAAATACTCCTATGGCACTGCTAGTATGCACAAGCACCTTTAATCCCTGCATCCTGTGATCTATGCTTACAAAGAATGTAGAATACTGCACCTAAATGTACCTCCACCACCGGCAATACGACCCCATTTTGAGAAAGTTAGAATGAACTACTTGAAATGCAATAGTTTAATTTATTATGGGCCGCAATCACAACACCTAATTTGCAGAGCAATTGATAACCATGGATAGTAGTTTCTTTCCCTCAAAGTTCATGCAGTCTAGTATACAACAGTCACTGCTTTTAGTACAGACCGCTAGAACCAGGCATCATCGCAGAGTAAGCACACACTGAGCACCAGACGTACCACTAACTCATTGTACCATAAATAATCACCACATGGCCTTATTAAGGGAAAATTCAATTGCCAAAAGACATTCTTACCAGTGTGTTCTGTCTGAACGCATCATCGCAGGCTCTACATAAACCGCCCTTACCTCAGTGTACCACAACTCATGAACCCTTTACGATAGAATCTTCTGTGTATAATTTCACATACAGTGCTCCTACCTATGTACAGCAGAAGTCATAAACCGTTTATGATTAAATATCTGTGTATGATATGTCTTTGCCTTACATAAATGAAGGATAACTGTGCGTAGTGTAGTTCCAAAGATGAATTCAAGTTGTAAACCCTGCTGTCCGCAGTGTAGATCGAAAGCAGTAGTCGATACAGACATAAGTCTGTGGTGCTGTGGTGCTGAGTTTGCAATCGCCCTGTATCGAGGAGGCACCTGGTCATGGCGGCAGCCACGTGGCAGGATCTTTTCTCTTTGAAGAAGTGAACCACGCCCAAGGCGTAGGCTAATTATTTATAGTCCTACGCTGGAGTTGCGTACGTTTGATCAGCCCACTCCACTTCTGCTTGAAGGGGGAGAGACAACACAGCAACAGGACCGAGATATTCCCCAGAGTCTGATATAATGTGGTTGTGTCCAGTGTGCAGTACACATGGATCAATGGTATATCTACACACAGAAACGATTTTGGTTTCTATAGTGAGTTGTGTATAGCATTTCACCGGTAGTCTTGGCAATCTGTAAATTATTGTTGATGTGCAAGTTCCTTCCCTTATACGTAGTTGGTTGCCACATCTTTGAACATTGAGCTAGTGTGCTGTTGAGAAGATATATTAATTTGGGATGGTCTGTTGTACTGTTTTGCGCTGCCTCTGGGGTAGTAGAGGGGGAGGGGTCAGGAGGGGTGGTTGTAGTGGTGGTGACGCTGGATATTGTGATTTTGTTGGGTGTCGGAAGTGTATAATTAGTACCTCTATCACATTTTGCTCTTAAAATATGGGTGTGAGTCAGATGTAATTCACGCAGTACATAGTCGACGTCCTTACACTAGTTAAATGTTGATGTTAATTTGTTAGTGGTAAGTGGAACTATTGCCTGTTTTTTTAGGTAGCATTGCAGATTTGTTTTTTTGTTGAAGATATGGGGAAGTGGTCAACATTATGACTATTGTCATTTTAAAAACCATTGAAATTTACTGAAAAAAACATAGGTTTCAGGCAGGTTATAGCTAGGAATTATCATTTTAAAAACCTTTGAAATTCACTGAAAAAACCATAGCTTTCAAGTAGGTCATAGTTAAGAATTATCATTTAAAAAAACCCCTAGAAATTAACTGAAAAAAAACCATAGGTTTCAGGGGTGTTTTAGTTAGTTAGTTAGCTGGACATTTCACTCATACAAAACCATTACAATTCCTCCGTTATAGTTAGTTGTACTAACTGTAACTCTCGCGCTCGCAATCCACTGGTGATGATGTCACATATTACATCATTAATGACATGGTCAGTGACATCACTGATGACATCACTGATGACATCTCAAATGACATCACTGATGACATCATCCACGTGACAAATATATACACCTCATCATACACTAGTATAACCTTTCATCACTCACTGTAAAACACAGAGAACCATATTTGAATCAATTGACACAGCAATGGAAGTATGTAAAAACCCATTTAGTGATTCCTAGATCAACACACACATCTAATCACTTACCTATAGATTCACTCATACATGCTGTCAAGGATCAATTGAACACTATCAAATATACTTATACACCGATATCGACATTATACACCGGCACATATCCTATTCACATATGCAGTCATCCTTCTCACTTATGCAAATAATGGATCATATTTACATTTACTCAGCTACACACTTCATTTATTCATATAGATAGTAGCTCATACTTAGTGTGATATAAAATCACTATTACAAGTATACAGTTATCTATATAGTCACTCATGCAATCAATGAGTTTTATGTATACCTATTTATATACAACAACTATCACATACACTGCTTTTAATTTTTTCGACTTTGTTGGACATGTACCATTGAGAAGTATATTTGCACATCACCACACCCATAAAGATATTCACTCACCCAAACAACTATTATAACATGTAGTCTTAACAACATATACCTACTGAATTAACTATTCACATATCTTTGGGCAATCCCCCACAGATTCACACACACATTCACTCTCACATACATACAAATAGTTAGTTAACTAATCAATAACTAATATAGTCTTTCACGTAGCTAGTAGCCACCTGGTGTAGCAGTTTACACAACAACTGACCAAGTAATATAGATATTCATACAGTTTAGTCACTATCTAATATATTTAGTGAGACACTATAAATTATTTAAGTAAACAGTCAATCACACTGCTACTAAATCCACCATCCAGATATTTATATATCCTCTGATTCTTCAATGCAGATTGGTGTATATTTAAAATATATTTAAATAACGAACCAGACCACATTCACTGGATGATGTCATCAGTGATGTCATCAGTGATGTAATTTGAGATGTCCTCAGTGATGTAATCAGTGATGTCACTGACCATTTCATGAATGATGTAATATGTAACATCATCACCAGTTGATTGCGGGCGCGAGAGTTACAGTTAGTACAACTAACTATAACGGAGGAATTTCAATGGTTTTGTATGAGTGAAATGTGCAGCTAACTATAACACCGCTGAAACCTATGTTTTTTTCAGTAAATTTCTAAGGTTTTTTAAATGATAATTCCAAACTATAACCTTCTTGAAAACTATGGTTTTTCAGTGAATTATATATATATATATATATATATATGTATATATATATATATATATACTCTACAAAATAACAAAGGAATTACCTTAGGAACGCAACATACTTCACATAGTGACGATCCAAGTTTAGCAATTGAGGATATTCCTACACTTAAAATCATGAGTGATCTAGGTCAGCAAACCCAACCTAGTGGGGCGAGGGAACACATAGATCCATTTGACCCTACCCATGTAGGTGACATTACACTAATGTTTGGATTACAAACAGGGGAGGCAGATTCCACTGATTTCAGGGCAAGATCCAAATACATACCCTCCATTGCCAATAATATTATTGATATCTTTGGTCGCCTAGTGATACAAGACCTCCTTAAACTCATAAGTACCACTCCACATTGTAAGAAAATGACTTAGACACAATGGGATGCTGTCAAAAACCTGCAGAGCGACCATAATCTTATCATCAAACCCTCTGACAAGGGAGGCAATGTAGTACTCATGACTAGAGAAATGTACACAAAGGAGGCATACCACCAACTCAATGACACAGCATGCTAAGGGAGGGTAGACAAAAAATATCTGGTTGATTTGCACCAGAGATACTTTAATTTGATACAGGACTGGCATGAGAGGGAACTGCTCACTTGGGATGAGAAACATTTTCTCAAAAACGAAACACCTATTACACCCACACTCACCAAAATTCACAAGAATGCACAGGAATCACCAGGGAGACCCATATTTCCTTCCAAAAGCAGTCTCCTAGAAAACACCTCGATCTGTGTTGCCCATTTTCTGTTTCCCTTTGTTAAAGACCTCAAATCATATCTTAAAGATACCACAGATTTCTAGCAAAAAACACAAAATGTGGTTCTGAAAACAAACCAGTGGCTGGTCTGTTTAGATATTGAAAGCCTATATACCAGCTTCAGGCACTCAGATGGACTCAAAGCATGGAAGGTTTTTCCTCAAAACACATAACATCCAACATCTTGAACACACACAGATGATCTTGGAAATGATCGATATCTGTCTTAAGGAAAATGTTTTTATCTTTGAGAAAGAATACTTCAAACAACTGCAAGGAACTTCAATGGGCACCTGCTTCTCTCCAAGCTATGCCAATTTCATGGTGGGCTGGTGTGAGAAGCAGGTGCTCTGGAATGACAAAACCAAACATTGGGTTTTGAATGTGAGCAAATGGCTGATGTGTATCGATGACATTTTCTTTGTGTGGGAGGAAACAGAATTGGAACTTAAAATGTTTGTTGACACACTCAATGACAAATCTGTTAGCTTGAAATTCACCATGCATTACATCAATAAGAAGACAGATTTCTTAGACCTTAAGCTAATAGATGAGAATTGTACCATGCACACCGATCTGTTTAGAAAAGAAACCACCAGCAACTCAATACTGCATGCCTCCAGTTGCCATTTCACTAGCTTCAGATGGGGCATACCATATAGTAAATTTTTGAGGGCCAAATGCAACTGCAGCTCTAGCACCAGCTACAGGCGAACCAAACTGATTGTATGACGATCCATCGCCCACACTGATATCGTGGGCATTTACATCACGGCACTAACGTCGCAATGGACCTCACAAAGGCAATTTTTACATCGCACGTTGTCGCGACGCAAATGCGGCCATGTCATTGGGTAACGTGCCACATCGCCCACACTGATATCGCGGGCGTTTACATCACGGCACTAACATCGCAACGGACATCACTGCAGGCGCAGGCTCTCTCAAACTGAGTCCCGCCAAGCCAAGGCCCACGGGAACGCCAAGCGCGCAAAGGATGCTAACTCTGAGAGCGACCCGCTCTCTCTCGGCGCAGACACGTTCATGAATGCGCCGAGAATAATGGAAAAGAAAAACTGATTCCAATCTGGAGCTCCCTCCTTCCCCGGCAGGAGCACCGTTCCCATGGAGCTCCCTTCCCCGGCAGGAGCACCGGTCCCTCGGAGCTCCCTTCCTCGGCAGGAGCACTGGTCTACTAGTGACGACCATTCCAAGCCACCGTGCGCACCCGGCACAGTCTGGGCACCGGGCCCTCGGAACTCCCACCCTCGGCACAGCTACCACCTCCCTCTCTCTGCAGGAGCACCGGTCCTTTGGAGCTCCCTCCTCCCTCCCTCTGCAGAGCACCGGTCCCTCTAGTGACGCACATCCCAAGCCTCCGTGCGCACCCGGCTCCTTGACATGTAATGGATTTGGGATGAACAAAGCAACAGCAGCTAAAGTATGGGATTCTTTTGGTCACGTTGCCAAATATACTCTTGACTTGTAAGGATAAATAAGAAAGTGTTCGAAAATGAAAGAGCATTACACGGTCATAATATGCCCATTGAATGAAATAGCTTTTGCCGATATCAGAATTATACTGTTATCTGCGGCAAAAGTATAACAAACCATCCTCTCTGGTATCCATCTACCTTGAGTTATGGAAAGGGTCTAACCAAACTGGGACCCACATTATCATTTTATGGACCTCCCCTTATCCTTCCCCTCAAAATAGACTTCAAATGTAGGAACTTGATATACACTTTTATGTTACAAACATTTTGTCAAACTCCTTCCATGACACATTGATGTTCCCCACCATTTGTGAGGAGTGGATGTTTTTATTTAAGAACGGATTAAAGCAATCACATAATAAAAACAATGAACTCAAAGTACTCCAGTCTAGCTTGCAGCAGCCCCAAAAAAAGAAGACAACATTTAAACACACACAGACATTATTTGCAATAGTTGTGCGGATGACTCCATCATCCATGCAGGTGGTGGTCCAAGTGACGAGATATAGGCTTCTACGAAATTCCAATTAATGTCCAAGAAAAAGAAGTATTAACCAGAACATCCTCTACAGCCGCAATGTGTGCATTCAATGATTCTTCCCACTTCCAGCTTGCTTTTCGGGACTCTGCAAATGCAGTTTGTTCCAAAGTTAGTATCACGAGTTTGGATGCAGCGCAGGCAACATATGTTTTCGTAACCGTGTTTCTTCCATTTTGCAACCAGGTTTTTATCGGCATATCCTTATCGAATGCAATACTCGTAGAGTTCTCTGCTAATAGCTTTCCTCTTGTAAAACAGATCAAAGATGTAGCGAGTTTTCTGGTGATGAATTCGGAAAAATAGGCCATAGAGATTCAACTTTCCTTTTTTCTTCATGTGGATCAGTCTCAGCTTCTCTCATTTTCTGGTCCAACTCATCCAAATTTGGCTCGATGAGCTCCCACCCATCTGGTGGCGCCTTCCTGCTTCGCTTTACCTTGGGCATGTTCCTTTTTCTTCCGCGCCTACCCGCTCACAGTGAGTTGGATCAATGAAGCCAATTGTGAGAACAGAACCGGATGGTGCTTATTTGACCTTTTTAATAATTAATTTGACACCACTCGTGCTTGTGTGTTATAATTGTATAATAAAGCCTTGTGCTTGTGTTACACCGCATATCCTCGTGCTTGTGTTTTCAATAATTAATTTGACACCGCTCGAGCTTGTGTTACACCGCATTTTTGTTCCATCCATGCATTTATGTATACATACACCCATACACCCATCCATCAGCACCCACCCATGCATCCATCCATCCATCCGCCAGCACCCACCCATGCATCCATCCATCCATGCATCCATCCATCCATTCACCCATACACCCATCCATCCATCCAACCGGATGGTGTTTATTTTACCTTTTTAATAATTAATTTGACACCGCTCGTGCTTGTGTGTTATAATTGTATAATAAAGCCTTGTGCTTGTGTTACACCGCATATCCTCATGCTTGTGTTTTCAATATTTAATTTGACACCGCTCGAGCTTGTGTTACACCGCATTTTTGTTCCATCCATGCATCCATGTATACATACACCCATACACCCATCCATCAGCACCCACCCATGTATCCATCCATCCATCCATCCGCCAGCACCCACCTATGCATCCATCCATTCATGCATCCATCCATCCATACACCCACACACCCATCCATCCATCCATCCACCAATAATATTGCCCTTTTAACATAGCATTTTAATGTAATTCGATACATTTCTGTTGGAAAAGCACGTTTCTGCATTTTTTTAGCCCGTTTTAAAGACAACTGATTGAATGTTTAAAAGACTGGATTTTTTTTTTGCAGTTTAAAAGCCAACTGTTTGCATTTGTTTTGCGTGACACTGTTTATGAATAAAAGCCCGTTTAGTTTAAAAGACAACTGTTTGCATGTTTAAAAGACTGCGTATTTTTTTTAGCCCGTTTAAAAGCCAACTGTTTGCATGTTTGCATTTGTTTTGCGTGACACTGTTTATGAATAAGAGCCCGTTTAAAAGATAAATAAATAAATCCTTGCCCGCAGCTCATTTCTGTAGCCACTTTAACATTGCATGCGTTGTAATTGCATGCGATGTTAATGGCCTCCCGCGGTCGTTGCATGCGTAGTAATAGCATACGATGTGAACGACCATGCGATGTGAAAGTCGCGGTGCGATAGCACCGCGATGTTTTGACCCCGATGTGTTGGGTGTTTCCCACCAAACTCGACATGATTGTGAGGTTCAGAGAGAGAGAGGCTACTCATATAAAGCTCTTAAGCAAGCTGAAGCACGAGTTGAGAAACAAACAAGAAATCACATTTTGTTTAGACAAACCTCTGAAAGATTCACCAAAGATGCCACACAGGAACCTATACGGTTCATTGCAAAGTACAGCAGCAAGCTGAACAACTTCGGAAGATACTTAAATCTAGATGGGGCATATTGACACAGGATCCCATCCTGAGAAATAAAGTAGTACTGAATCCTTCAATGACCTACAGGAGAAATTTCACACTTAGAGACCTTCTTGTCCACAGCCATCTCCAAAGTAAAGAAACCAATTGGCTCAAACAAAATAAAGGTTTCTGTAGATGTGGCAACTGCAATTCCTGCAGTCACAGCAGTAGCGTTTCTGAAGTCACACTAGAGAGAATAAAAACAAAATGGAAAATTCCTAAATTGATCACCTGTAGCACAGAGTATGTGGTCTACACCATTGTATGTCCCTGCGGCATGTGGTAGATTGGCTCCACCACATTTCCGGTTAAAAAGCGGATCTTAGAACATTGGAGAGCCATTACTAACAAAGACCATAGCCACAGCACAGTCAAACACTTCAGAGACAAACACGCAGGCGACTGGATACAAGTTAAGTACTTTGGCCTAGATTCAGTTAGACTGAATCAAAAAAGTGTCAAATGGGTGGCGACCCTACTTAAATTAGAATCCTGATTCATTCTACAGGCTGTCACTAAATTCCCAGAAGTGTTGAACTTAGATGAGTAGGTACACTCTCACCTATAGAATCATGGTACTTAGTATGGCTTGGCATTATCCCCCGCCCCACCTTTTCCTTAACTATGTATATGCTGTTCATGTTTGAGTTACAATGTGGACACTGCACATTATGTGAATACATCATTGACATGATAAAAATTGGTTGCTAATATTCTGTTTGAATATTGTCTCCTACAGGAACCTTGTGGCAGTTAATAAGGATGAGATTGACTCACCAACACTACGCAGCGGAGTGGACAGACTTTCCAGCGAACCCTCACTACTCCTAGTCACTTTAGTCCTGTAGGGATAATCTACACTTTTCTCTATTAGAGACTCAATTGTTCATATTCATTGTAGAGTGTCTTTACAGTTAGATGTGTGACATATAATACCCATGTGTAACCATGTTTGAGAATATTGGCACAGGAGAGATGGGGTACTAAACCTTAATCTTGCAGGACGATTTACTACCTGTATTCATGTCTTATTTAAAGAAATAAGGAAATCTAGCACAACTACAATATGCACGAATTGGCGGAGGGCATATCTACTAATAGGTACTTCACCCCAAACAGTAAATGAGTAAATGAGTGATGCTCAGTTCATAGAGCAATAATGTTTTTCCACAACACAGAAAACCATACTTTGGTAAAGTTGGCTAGATTTTGAAACGCAAAACTTTATGCACACACAACATGCTTGGGCAGGTGCAGTGTCATACACCTATTATGTTGCAGACAGTTAACTTAATGAACATTACAATTACATTGTATCAGTTTGATGGTTAATCACAGGCATCAATTGTAAATTTGCAACTTTGTATATTTATTTTTTCTTTTATGTCTATTGAAACATCACATGATGTCGATGTATGCATTTTTAAATGTATGTATGACTGAGGAAGAGGTCATGTGACAAAGACCACAGCGCCTTTCTCTGCCGAAATAAGCAACACTTACTTGATCAGAGGGCTTATGGAGATTCTTTACTTGTGATACTCCGTGCAGATATATATATATATATATATATATATATATAAACACACACAGGTTTGGCGTGCTTAAGCCGTCATCCACGGCGGGCTCTCGACGGGGAACGCCAACCCCTATAAATCAGCACACTCCTGGTTACAGCACTTCATAAATCGAAAAACCAGAGTCGGAGCCCAAATCAGATGCGGTGTTGTCAAGGTTTATTCAGCAAAGGAAACACCCTGTTTCCTTTGCTGAATAAACCTTGACAACACCGCATCTGATTTGGGCTCCGACTCTGGTTTTTCGATTTATGAAGTGCTGTAACCAGGAGTGTGCTGATATATATATATATATATATATATATATATATATATATATATATATATATATATATATATATATATATATATATATATAATATATATATATATATATATATATATATATATATATATATATATATATATATATATATATATATATATATATATATAACAGAAATCCTTCCAAGAAAAGATTGGAGGCCACAAGGGGAATTCGGAGCAGGAAACACCTTTATTGAAAGTCCCAGCGGCGGCGGATGCATTTCGGCATAGGTTGCCTTCCTCAGCGCCCATCACTGTAAAGGTCCCATCACGGATTTGCTCCTCCTGTGTAAAATACCATCATGAACCTGGGTTCCCTCCCCCTAATGCAGTCGGCACACCAATGAAAGTTCGTGTTGATTGTAACGAACTACATGTCCCAGCATGCTCTTTTTGGCATCGTCGAGTTGGTGGCATGGGGGAGTGGGAGAACCATTGAGTCGGTGCAAGTTCCAGGTGAGTCGGGTGGGCTATGGACTGCCTCGGGTCCCCTTGATCTGCTGCACCGGTCCCTGCAGGTCAGTAAGTGAGTAGGGGCAACCAAAATAAAGACACAACGCCCCGTCGAGATAAAATACCTCAGTCACTCACAATGGCCTGCAGATTCTGGCGGACTTCAGAAGTACCGATTCCTCGGTTGCGAAGACGCTGCAAGCAGCGGGATGCCAGCAAGAATTCTGAGTCTCTTGATGTTGCAGGGCCTTCCGTACTGCGCGGCCAGCAAGCGCAGAATATATGACAGAAATCCTTCCAAGAAAAGATCGGAGGCCACAACAGGAATTCGGAGCAGGAAACACCTTTATTGAAAGTCCCAGCGGCGGCGGATGCATTTCGGCATAGGTTGCCTTCCTCAGCGCCCATCACTGTAAAGGTCCCCTCCCTGATTTGCTCCTCCTGTATAAAAATACCATCATGCACCTGGGTCCCCTCCCCCTAACGCAGTCAGCACACCAATGAAAGTTCGTGTTGATTGTAACGAACTACATGTCCAAGCATGCTCTGTTTTGGCATCATCGAGTTGGTGGCATGGGGGAGGGGGAGAACTATCGAGTCGGTGCAGGTTCCAGGTGAGTCGGGTGGGTTATGGACTGCCTCGGGTCCCCTTGATCTGCTGCACCAGATATATATATATCTTTTCCTCCAAAGTGACCCACTGCTCCTAGGACGCTCAGCAGCCGGTGCTCTGCATAGGGACCGGGTCCAGGTCCAATTTTAATTTTTTGAACAAAGGATGCTGCACACCAAATGGTCTTTTGCTTATGTTATTGATAAGCTCTTCCCCACCAACGCGTTTCAGCCACCAAAGGCTTTGCTCACGGTCAGTAAGTCCTTCTTTCATTTCTACTTATATACCCACTTCTGCCCTTAACCCCTTCCCTGCGGCGGGAATTCTGCCGCAGCGCTAAGGGGGCGGGGGGGCCGAGCGGCGCTAGCAAGCTCGTGACGGAGCCGCTCCATCACGAGCCGCGGTTGAGCTGTGCTCATGATGGAGCGGTTCCGTCATGGCCCCGCCCGCTCAATGGAACGTCCAGCGCAGGCGCGGATTTCGCGCTTTCAGGTGCGCCGAGTGGGCCATGACGGAACCGCTCCGTCATGAGCACAGATCAACCGACGCTCATGACGGAGCGGCTCCGTCATGAGCATAGAAGGGGTTAAGTGGCATTGTGAGATATGTTTTTCAACATAATTATTTTCCAAAACTTTACGCAAAAACAGAAAGACAATTGCGCTTTTTGAATGAGTTGTACATGGTTAAACGAAAGCAATTAATCAAAGTATTCAGGGATAATACCCAGCATCATACTTGTAAATTACGAGTTTGTACTTCTGTAATGGTATAGTACCCATGTTGAAGTTACAATGAAATGCATTCGGGCAAAGTTGTTGGCAAAGCACAATTATTCCAAATGAACAAAAAGTTCCTCATCATTGTTAATGCCCCCGGCTGTTTAGTTCTGAATGTTATGATGAATCGTGATTCAGATTGGCGTAACTTGCAGACACAATCGCCTCCTCGGTTGCCTTCTGGTACCATTTTGATTCCTTAGAAGCACATCGCTCTCCAATCTCCTTTTTGGCATGTTTGGCTGTTGCATATGACATGTTGGCATTTTTCACTGCACGTATGTGTTCAAGGATACGCTTCTTTAACATGCATGTCGTGCTACCGATCTTTTTTTTGCTGCACTTACATTCGATCATATGTATGACAAATGATGATGTACAAGTTATATTTTCTTCAATTACCATAGTTTTTCCATTTGGTTCTTGAATGTTTGTCATATTTTTGCCTATTTTGCAGGCTTTACACGATTTGCATGCTTTGAATCCTTTTTGTTGGTTCGTGAGCCAATCTGTTTTCTGTTTGGTTTGAAAATGGCTCTTCATCAGCATATACAATAAAGAGGTGTTCTTATGGTAGGTTACAGTTGGTTTGTCACCTACTAGTTCTCCAATGTCAGGATCCCCTGAAATGAGATGCCAATATTTCCTCATCTTGTTTACGATGCTTCCACTCTCCTTGCTATAAGTTGTTATGAATCGTGGAGGATTTTTCTCTGCAATGTCCTTTGGTTTTGCCATTAGGATTTCAGTTTTGGTTTTTTGATCAACTCTTTTCTTGCATTTGTTGAGTATACGTTCATTATATCCTCGTACTCTGAACATTCTTTTACTCTCCTGAATTTTGTCTTCCGCATCTATTGCTTTGGAACAGTTCCTCTTCATTCAAATCAATTCCCCGTAGGGGATGCTGTTCATTAGTTGCCTGGGGTGGAAGCTCGTCCCATGTAGGACACTATTTGTTGCAGTTTTCTTTCTGAACAGGGTGGACTTTATTTTACCATTGTCTATATAGATCTGAGTATCTAGAAAGTCAGAGAAGCCTTAAGGCAACTGAACGACACAAATAATTACTGTAGATTGAAAATTAATCCAATGGAGAAAATGACCAAAGATTTAAAAGAGAAGATACAAGGGTGGTATGAAGAACAACTAATCAATGATGAGGAACGTAAATTCCTGATAACAGAAACTCTGGACAGCAAAGTTCCATTTCCAAACATGAACAATAATGTTTTGTATTCGATATTTTCTTATCAACTATTTCTCCTTCAATATTTTATCAGTTTTCTCTTTTTCTAATATAATGTTTATTGATCTTTAGTTTAAAATCATAACATAAAAATGTTTTTATATTTTAATATACTGTTGCCCAATACACTAAATCCATTACAACGTCCCATTCATTCACAGGACGCTAATTTGCTGCCCATACATCAAATATACCTAATGGTGACCAAATATACAACTCTAACAGTGCATCTTCGGGACAAGCACAATCGTTGTTATTATTCAACTCTGTATTTTGCGATGGTCATCCTAAGGCTGCCTATTGTGCCTTGATCTGTCGCAGGGCACCAACCAGGTCGTGCAATGGCAGATTTCTTCTAATTCAAGTAGTGATACAAGGTGCAAATTGCCAGATGTTACATTTCACACTCTCATATTATAAAATGCTACGTGCCAGGTTGCCTTAACGTCTGTGTAAAGAATCTACTTAGTCTACTAATAAAGAGCACCACATTTGATTACAATTGATCACTTATACAGGGCTATTGCCCTTAAAATACCGACCAATTGATATAAAAGTGCCACATGTTTGATTATGTTCTTTGTCAGAACATATTAAAGTGCCACATACTCGATAATATTCTTTGTCATATCTAGGGCATGTGCCCTTAAGGTGCGATGTGCATGATTTACCTGTCCCATTATTATATATATCCACAAACCACAAAGGAGTGTCCCTTCCATAACCCTGGGCCCATGGGGGAGGTGGCACGCTATGCCGGCGGAACACGCCGGACAGTCATTCCGCAACGTCCATGCAATGAAGCACACTCTCAGGCATAAAGCAGATCAAGAGAAAATGTAATCGGTTCTGTAACACATTTCAACTGGTGACACAGTCTCGTTCATACCATATATATCTTCTATACTAATATAATAAAGAGAGAGCCCAAACCTTTGAGGCGGGTAATCTCAGGAACCACAGCACCAATCACAACACCCAATACAGCGTTGGAAAGGGCAGTTGCAGCAGAAGGACATAGGCTATGCAGACGCCCACCATATACATTTAAAAGGTAAAAGAACCGTGCCAGCAAAGTAGTCCCTTGTGGGCGTGTCTGCATTGTGCTGTGGGCGTGTGCTGGCGGCGTGACAAACGCTGGGGGCGTGTGGTACGTTCCACCCTTCATGCCATGTCTCATATCGTGTGCTAATCCCACCCTGCTCCCTTTAAATAACCCTGCACCCCATAATCATAACGCACCCTTACTCCTTAAATACCCCAACACCCTTAAACACTAACCCATCTTAACCCTATAAATATACCTTTTACCCTGTACCCCAAAACCCGAACCTGTCCCTAAACCCTAAAAATACCGCTGTACCCCAAAAGCCAAACCTAGCCCTGAACCCTAAAAATACCACTGTACCCCAAAACCCAAACCTACCCCTGAACCCTAAAATACCCCTGTACCCCTAAACCCAAACCTAGCCCTGAACCCTTAAAATACCCATTTACCCCAAAACCCAAACCTAGCCCTGAACCCTATAAATACCCCTGTACCCCAAAACCCAAACCTAGCCCTGAACCCTAAAAATAACCCTGTACCCCAAAACTCAAACCTACCCCTGAACCCTAAAATACCACTGTGCCCCAAAACCCAAACCTAGCCCTGAACCCTAAAAATACCCCTGTACCCCAAAACCCAAACCTAGCCCTGAACCCTTAAAATACCCATGTACCCCAAAACCAAACCTACCCCTGAACCCTAAAAATACCCCTATACCTCAAAACCCAAACCTAGCCCTGAACCCTAAAAATACCCCTTTACCCCAAAACCCATACCTCTCCCTAAACCATAAAACTACCCCTGTACCCCATAACCCAAATCTATATCTGAACCCTTAAAATACCCAAACACCCCAAAACATATACCTCCGTACCCCAAAATATATACCCCTATACCCATACTTACCTTATCCAAACATTTTTAAAAAACGTGCTTTTACCATTCATGCATTTACAACGAATTTCGTTGTAAATGTATGCGTGGTAAAAGCATATAAAATGTAATGCCATGCGTTATAATGGCATTGCGGAGTCATGGTACTTTCGTAATGAAAGTATGCGGAGTGATGGTATGCGGAAACAAAGTTGCGGAATAATGGGTGTTTACCCTCCCCCGGTAAGTACATTGGTGGTACGGCGGCCCACATCTCCAGCAACATACTCATTTTTTTTCACCACCCATTTGAAAAATGCACAGGTCTCTCTCACTGATGGCCAGCACCGACATACACTTTTAGACACACCTCCCGCCACAAGTTCTAGAATTGTGAACTTTAGAGCTGGGGAGCTAAGTTCGAATCTCAGCATCAGCTCAACATCCTGTGATTTCAGTCAAATCGCTTTGTCTCCCCGTGCCTACCACAAATGAATGTGTTCTTCTGTAATGTAAATTGTGCTCATGCCATGTTGTCGAGTTCGCGCTATATAATATTGCAAGGAAAAATAAAGTAGGGAAACTCGAGTTCACACATTACTGAACGCGCACTCTTAAGTGCATCAGCAGTGCACTGTGAATCGCAGCGTTTCACAGGCCTGTCACAGATAAGAAATGCTATCAAAACGAAATCCTACAAAACAATATACTACTGGCTGGCAGCAATTCATACCCAGACAACGTCGTGACGGGCTGCTAGTATATACATATTCACTGAAAAAACCATAGGTTTCAGGGACGTTATAGTTAGAAATTAGCATTTGAAAAACCATTGAAATTCACTGAATAAGCCATAGGTTTCAGGCACGTTATAGTTAGAAATTAGCATTTAAAAACCCTTAGAAATTCATTGAAAGAAACATAGGTTTCAGGGACGCTATTGTTAGATGGACATTTCACTTGTACAAAAACATAGAAATTCAGCCGTTAAAGTTAGTTCAGCTATCTATAACTCGCGCCCCCGCAATTCACTGCTGATAACATCACATATTACATCATTCATGACATGGTCAGTGACATCACTGATGAGATCTCAAATGACATCACTGATGACATCACAGAAGACATCATCCAGTGACTGTGTGTTTCTATAAAGTTTAAATATGTGTTAAATATATGCCATGGTGTATTGAAGAATGAGTGAGTGTATAAGTGTCTGGATGGAGAATTTAGTAGGAGCGTGACTAATTGTTTAAGTGAGTGATTACATGTGTCTTACTGAATGCATGTGTTAGTGACTAAACTGTGTGAATGTCTGTATCAGTCTGTCTGTTGTATGTATAAGCTGCTGCATGGGTTGGTCAGTAGCTGCATGAGTGTCTATATTGGTTATTGATTGGATGCCTGAGTATTTGCATGGGTCCCTGAGAGTGTGTGTGTGGATGAGTGGGAGGTGTGTGTTCTGGAACACTGCTGCTCGGACGCTGAATTCCACTTCTGTCCTGAGGTCCTCAGGACACAAGAGGACCTCATCGCCCCACCAGCAGTGCACCAGAAGCAGCATATGCGCCAGGGAGCTGCGTTGCAGAGAGGTGGCCCGAGGCTAGGCCACTTTTCACACTTATCTGCAACGCAGCTTTGCGGCGCTTACTGGAGGTACCTGGTGGGCTTGTTGGCCCCAGGGACCCTCAGGATTCAAGAGGACTTAATCTCCCAACTTACAAGGCGCTAGGGGGTGCGTTTGCACAGTGGTGCAGGGAGGGGCTGGGGCCTGATATTACAAGTGTGCAAACACACTCCCTGGCACTTTGTAAATTGGGGGATTACGTCCCCTTGAATCCTGAGGGTCCCTGGGGGCAACTAGCACACCAGGTACAAAGCCAGGGGGTGTGTTTGCACTCTCGTAATATCAGGCCCCACCCCCTCCCTGCACCACTGTGCAAACGTACCCCCTAGCGCGTTGTAAGTTGGGGTATTAAGTCCCCTTGAATCCTGAGGGTCCCTGGGGGCCAACTAGCCAACCGGGTACCTCTAGTAAGTGCCACAGAGCTACGTTGGGGGCGTGGCCTTGGACCACCTCTCTGCATCGCAAATCCCTGGTGCATACTGGAGGTACCTGGTGGGCTAGTTACCTTTCATGATTAAGTTATTAATAAAACAATGGGCAATTGTGAGGGCAGGTTTATTTATGCAATTCTGTAGTCACACCATTTACAGTATCGGATTTTACAGCATTTGCTATATAATTCGCATATGATTTACCTATTTTTCAGAACAGAATCTTTTGTTTCTAGCTCAAATGGATTAAAATGCTTGTGTGTGCATGTCAAATATCTTTCCTTTTTTTGGTACATACTTTATATGCAGCATAACTAGGTTCTCTGTTACTGCACAATCCTAGCAGCTCTGCCAGTTGGAAAGCAGTGCTAATATAGGTGCCAAAATCTGAGAACCACAATCTTAGGGAATTGCAGGGAACATCAAGATACTTATGTAAGTCATCATCTCAAATATGTTGAAAGAATTGAGTTTTATCAACAGTATTTGAATACATTTCAAAAAAATCCACAGTCATACAACACTAACAATAATACCTTTGTATGTGTTACTTCAACCCACACCTCTGCATTTCTAGGCACTGTAATTAACCAGTGTTACTGTTCCACAATTGAATGGTACTCATGGAATTCTAAATTTGTGGCCTATAGACCATTCCAGAGTCCAGTGTGCATGTTCCTACCGTGCAAGGTGACCAATACATATGGTAAGAATGAGCTTTACAAGTGCACATAACCTAACAAGACAAGACGTGTAATGACCTGCGTGTCATCTGGTTCTACTTGTGAGGTGCCCTGGCAAGAAGGTCAGGATTTCAAGATTGCCAAAAGGAAAGAGTATTTTGATGCCAGACACGCTGTCACTCACACTTGTGTGCAAGTGAGCGACAGAGTTCGAGTATGTCTTCCTCAGAGGTCCGCTGGAGTCTCAAAATACTCCTCACCTTTTGTTGTGAAGAAACTCTTTCAGAATGCAGTAAAGTTGAATGATTCTCGCATCTGTAATTTGAACAGGAGTATTGTTGAATAAAACCACAGTGGGGTGTGCTTCATCACATCACGACCTCGCAGCTGTCATCACCTTTCCACAAAAGGTCGTGATGTGATGAAGCACACCCCACTGTAGTTTTATTCAACAATACTATGACTCCGAGGCAGGCGACTCACTAGAGAAGGAAAGGACACTATATATACCATGAGTCCATGGGTTGGGACACGCCCACTGAGGCGGGAGTTAAATTACTGTGTAGCTGCCTGGAAAATGTTCGCCTGGGAGTATTTGAGTCAGCGCCTCTGAAGAATTTTGAAAACGAAACGCGTCAGGCTGACTTTTGAAGCTGCTGCTGTATTTGCATCCATTTTGCAGGCTGCTTTCTACAATGAATAAAAGCTGAAATTACTTACCTGGCTCGTGGGCTCCTCTACTTTGCAGGCAAACTTTGTGTTTGGATATATATATATATATATATATATATATATATATATATATATATATATATATATATATATATATATATATATATATATATATATATATATATATATATATCCGATCGTTCCTCACCTCCTTCGGCGCGGAAATCAAGCCCTCCAGCCAAACGTAATGGGGAAACCAATTTATTTCAACAGGTAAGTGCGTGACCGCTTTCGACCCCAGCGGGTCTTAATCATATGCATCATGGGTTCTTCAGGCACGTCGGGTTTTAAGTGCTTTACATTTTGAAGATAACAGTGAAGAAGGACTTCGACGTGGTTGCACACATTGGCTTATTCACATTAGTTCTTGCATCTGTGGTCATTCGTTTTATAATTGAATTCCCTTCACTCTTCACAACCGTTCTTATGTTCTTGTTTGGAAAAAGTTCCAATTCGAGTTGATAAAATGTTCGGAGGTCTCATCTGGGCTTTCAATTATTCACATTCTCGGACTTCAAGGTCCATCATGCATTGTGTGTTTTCATTAACTGCCCCACTAGTCACTTCTTACACTGCAATTGTGTCTGTTTGCAGCAGACCCTAGGCGCACTGTTCTCCCAAGTCCTCACTGTCCTATTAAACAGTGTGGCGCCTGTTGAATTTTCGTCCCCAACGTCCGGCCGTGTGGGAATCCAATCTCCCACAAACCTTGACTGTGTAAAATTGCAGCGGGATACCACTGGCCCGCGGGTCTTCCAGGGACCGGTTGCGGTGCCTCCCGCGTTCCTCAGTCAAGCTGCTTGGCTCTGTACATCCTGCCGAATTCTTGCACAGCCGGCGGGTTCCCTATGAAGATGTGTCCATCACCAAAAATCCAAGTTTGACGAAGGGGGACACAGCCTGTCAGATCGGGGCTTGTTTGGCGACATCACCGCCTTTATGTATCCGATCGTTCCTCACCTCCTTCGGCGGGGAAATCAAGCCCTCCAGTCAACCGTAATGGGGAAACCACTTTATTTCAACAGGTGAGTGCGTCCATTTTGCAGGCTGCTTTCTACAATGAATAAAAGCTGAAATTACTTACCTGGCTCGTGGGCTCCTCTACTTTGCAGGCAAACTTTGTGTTTGGATATATATATATATATATATATATATATATATATATATATATATATATATATATATATATATATATATATATATATGAGACAATCCCTGCTGCCTCTCGCCCGGAGCCCAATGCTGGTGACCGCTGCGCAGGAAGAAGGAAGGAGACCTCAGGTGCAGTGAGCAATGTTTCTTTATTGTACCCTCGAGGAAGCGGCACACAGCATGACGTTTCGGCCTACACAGAGGCCTTGATCACAATATCTATGGGGATACTTCTTGCCTGGAAGCGGGTTATTGTGCGACAGGATTCACTCACCACCCACTGGAGGGTTTGAAACATGAACAGCCGTTCGGACCGCAAGCCCCAGAATGCAGCAACCAAAAAGAAGTGATCTCATAGAGTTGTGCCATCGGAGGAAAGGAAAAACAAGGTTAAAAACATTGGGCTGTGGAACTTATGGCATGTTCTATTGGTGAAGGACAACTCTTTGAAAAAGTTTCCACGGCGAAACGAAACGCGTCAGAACAGTCCCAATCCTGCTGTCCCCTTTAAATAAAATCGGCTTTAAAGTGAAGTAACGTGTGCGGCTCATTTTCTCTCCGCAGGGGGAGATGTTTTGAACATATATATATATATATATATATATATATATATATATATATATATATATATATATATATATATATATATATATATATATACATATATATATATACATATATATATACATATATATATATATATATGTATATATATATATATATATATATATATATATATATATATATATATATATATATATATATATATATATCATGTGATCAAGGCGAGAGAGAGAGAGATAGAGAGATTGAGAGAAAGAGAGAGAGAGAGAGTGTGTGTAAGGGTGAAAGTGAGAGTTTTAGAGGACCTTTCAATATATTAGTCTATGAATCTAAATATGGCAACAGAACACCTGTTTCGGAATATTGTCTGACTTAAATATTGTGCCCTTAACGTTGTTTGCAATACTAAATGCTATCGTTTCACTGGAATTAGAAAATCTACACCCAGGTGGACATTTTTGGGGGAAAGATGTTTAGAACACAATTTTTATGCAAGGCAATATTTCTTTTTTATAATATTATGACCTGCAATCTCCTTCAGTAATTACTTATGTGGAATGACGTGTGTGTCCTTGTCAGCTTCCCTGTGTACCCTGCAAGAAACCTAGGAGGGCTTCAGGAGAGTGGAGGCAGACTGCAAAAGGAAGCTGGACAGGTATTAAAGTAAGGCCAGGGATGTAGGAACTCAGCAACTACATGCCCAAGTGACGGAGAGTAAGTAAAAAGCAACACAGGTGAGGAAACTCTGCTGGTGGATAAAATTCGGATAAAAGTCGTGCAACTTGAAAGGTTAGAGGGACTATGGAACTTGAGTCGTCATTCTAAATGTGACTCTGCTAAGAGTGCCCTGGTAATCCCACCCCCTATGGCCCGTAACGGGTAGGATGTCCAAGTGGCAGCACCTGAGCGCTTAGAAGGCGAGCCAGCAGTATCGTGTGACTCTGCCACTGATCTGTAGCTCTCTTGCATCCTGGCCATTGCATCATGGTGTTTCCCTCAGGAACAGACCTTGACATTAGGTGCAATATACTTTAATGTGTACAAGAACTCTGTTCAGAGTAAGTAGAAGTTAATGTAAGATAGAACGCACACTATTGCGTGCAAGAGTTTATCTCAGCTACAACACACCGCTGTCTGTGGAGGAGCGAATCTAAACCCAATATAATCCAGCGATCATAGGAGCTCATTTTACCTACAACACACACCGAATTGTGTTAGAGCTCACAAGGTGCAAGACTCACCACCATTATGTAAGGGCTCATATCAAGCATAACACACCTGTGTGTAAGAGCCCATCTCAGCTTCATAGAACCGTTGTGTAAAATGAATGTAATGCACAACACATATCTGTGTGTAAGGGCGTATCTTATGTACAACAAGCAGTGTCTGTGAGAGCCGTCGCCGGTGCGGCACACGGCAATGTGCGGGTGCTCATCTACGGTGCAAGACAGGCCCGTGTGCATAAGGTCTTATCTGAGGTATGGCACACGGCAGTGCATAGGAGCTCATCTCTGGTGCGTGGCACACGTGTGTATGTGTGAGAGAGCTCATCCTAGGTTCAACACACGTGTTTGTGCAAGACATTTTCTAAGGAACAACACTCACCAGTGTGTGTAACCTCATCTCAGCTACCACAGGCCCCACCGTGTAAGATTTCACCTCAAGCAAGCACACCTGCGGCTGTGAGCCCTCATCCAATAAATAACACACACTATTAATGTGTGTAAGAGCTCTCCTCAGGTGAAACAGACCTAGTGTTCATCTGAGGTACGACACACACCAGCGTGCAAGTGCTCATCCCCAAAACCATGAACTAGATAGAGATTCTGCCAGTGAGATCCATTGCGTAGTTTTTTGTTATTGTAGTTCGACGCGTAATACGCACCAGTCTTTTTCGCCTGGTGGCAAGTTTACTCCTGTAATGTGAACCGCACTCCGTTGCCACGCTGAACGGGCCAACCACCGCGCCTTTCTGTCATGCAGACCTTCGAGGCCGAGGCCGCAGTAGCTGGCAGGTGGAGAGATGGGGGTGCTGGCCTGGTCCTCACCTCACAAGCCTTTACCCTGCGGTCGAGGCTCCTGGTCCTGCCGCGCATTCCGGGACAATCATAAGTAGCTGTTCCCTTCCAGCCCTCCAGCGTGGCCAGCCTGGGAACTGCCACAATCCACGGCTATCTCCCCAGCCCTCCCGGCTATGTCCTTTTCATATTGTGCCTCCACTGCCCTGATCCACATCTCAAGCACACACACCCCACAGCAATTTGCCTGCAACATCTGTCATCCATAATGACAGATTAGATGGATTAAATTGGGCCCTATAGAGGCGGACCTCTGCCAAGCCAGCCACACCCAGTCCACCTCTGGGTTTCCGGGCCCATCCCTGCCATTCCCCTCTTGACCCCCTGACTGACCAGGCCTCAGCCTGAATTTCTGGTTTTGGGCCGAGGAAGCGAAGGACAATACTCTTTAATTATGCTGTTTCAAGCTCCCTGGATATTGTTTCCAGTGTTTTGTTGTTTCTAGTGGAGACACACCGTGTTGTATGTGTTTCACTGAATGTTTTGCACAACTCTATCAAAGGTGAAAAAAATATGTGTTTCCCCTACGAATATATTGTCTTTGACTTGGTGGCAGCGAGTGAATGTCTGAAAACCTTATGGGAGAAATGCGTTTCAGTGCACAGAAGAAGTGTTGAGTAAGTAAGATGGACGTTGCTGGATGAATGGCTAGGCAACATAAACACTAACCACCGAGATAGGTAGTAACCTGCTGACTTCAAGATCTGTTCATAGCTAGGGCGCCTCAGCCCTCCATCCTTACGAGGTCGGTAAATCGAGAAGCATTCATTTGGGTAACAGTAATTGAAAAAATAAGCTACTATTATTACCATGGCTGTTAGGGCCCAGTGTGGAGGGGTGGTGGGTGGAAGGGGCGGCCCTTAGATCCTCCTATGCCTTTTCTTACTATGGCCAATTTGAGGTATTGGATATTGACATTAGACCAGGAAGCAGGGTTGAGGAATCCAGTTACTGCCGGCTGAGACTATTAATCTGGACTTGTTTTATGAAGGCAGCTATATTAGTTTTATAGAACAATATTTACATATTTCCAGAGTACATGCCTTGGTTTCCTTCTAGTATGTAGCAATTTCTAAGGATGACTCATCTGTTTTTGATCCTTTATTCCTTTGTGCCAGACACCTCTGCCTTGCCAGAGCAAGCAGACGTTTAGCAGGGGTTGCTTCATGATGGGTGAGGTTGAAATGAAGTGAATCAGTGGTATGAGCGTGCTAGGCTGTGACGTCTGGTGTCCCAATGCAGTATACTGTATTTCAGGCAAGGAAATTCCAACAAAACGCCTATTGTGCTCAAACTTCCTGTAAAAACATTTCTACCTTGCACGGCACCAATTTACGAAAAATAAGGAGCTAGATATAAGACTTCCATTTTTGTTGTCAGTTGCCATGGTGCCCAGACATTTCCAGTTAAACTGTAACCACAGTAGTAACCCGGAAATCAAAACAAGATTAGGAAGCTTGGGGCTGATTCACAGAACTAACTTAAGACAAAATCCTAAACTTACTACTTTTGGTATTCACAGAAGTTAGGATTTTGTCTTAAGACAGACTTAAGACAGACTTAAGATAGATTTAAGACAGAATCCTAACTTAAGTCTGTCTTAAGTCTGTCTTAAGTCTGTCTTAAGACAAAATCCTAACTTCTGTGAATACCAAAAGTAGTAAGTTTAGGATTTTGTCTTAAGTTAGTTCTGTGAATCGGGCCCCTTGAGTCTAGGGATCAGATCAGGTGCATGGCACCGATGACAGCACAGGAGATCTGGAAACCAACTTTGCACTGACTCAACTGCAGAGTGTTATCCTGAGTAGATGCACATATCTCTCTTGCACTGACTGGTCAGTGAAGATGCTTGTGCTAAATTGGTGAGTTTGATGGCAAGACAGGGGTGAGCGGCACACAACAGAACTAATATTGTACAGGTTAATTCTTACAGAAGTGTTCTGAACTCTGAAAAAAATCTACTGTTGTTTAGGGAAGTAAGACTTTGTAAATATTAGTCCATGATTTCTCCCAGACTGTCATACAAGTTGTCCTCCTCTTTTTCTGCGATCTGCGCGTGGAATCCTGCCTTAGATTAAAATGTTAGGCGGGCATTTTAAAATCTGTAATATAGTTCATACAAGATTGCTTGGTTATTATGTTGTCATTCTTCAACTTGCTGCTGGCTTATCTCCTTACAAGCATTTCTGTTGTTAAACTTCTGCATGTTAGCCTAGATTCTCAGGTGCCATGCGGAAATAATAAATAAGGTCTGGTGACTTGTCTTTATTGAGATAAGTCCTATCTTATAGTGAAATATTGGGCACCATAAACTTTGATTTCTCTCTGTTGCTGGTGGGCTCATGGCCGAAAGCTTTTGGGGTACTCCAGGGTGAAAGCATCGTGATCGTCTAAGCATGGTCCACCCTGGCTCCAGACCGTGCCTGCTGAAGACTCTTTGTCTTTGCGTCATTTCCCCAACACCATCTTACCCCTGGTGCAATGGCAGCAGAGACTTTGGATGGACTCCAGGTAAATGTGGTATCCATCCCAAGACCTCTGCGATTCTCTAGCCTCGTTCTTCCACAACAAAATCGCTGACATACATAACAGCTTTGGAGACCAGCCCACCCCACCTACCTCTGAACTAAATCGCCCCTCCAACAACCTTTACGCCTGGAACACAATCACCACTGAAGACACCATCCGCCTGATGAACACCATTCAATCAGGATCGCCAACCGACCCATGTCCCCACCACATTTTCAACAAAGCAGACTCCATTATCGCACCCCATCTCTGAGACGTCATCAACTGCTCCCTCAACTCCGCCACCTTCCGGGAAAGCTGGAAACAAGCCGAACTCAGCACCCTCTTGAAGAAACCTACAGCAGACCCCACTGAACTTAAGAACTACCGCCCCATTTCGCTCCTCCCATTCTCTGCCAAAGTCATTGAGAAAGCCGTCAACAGTCAACTCTCCGCCTTCCTCGAATCCAACAAATCCCTCAACCTTTCACAGTCCGGCTTCCGAGCCAAACATAGCACCGATACCGCCCTCATCGCAGCAACAGACGACATTCGAACTCTACTGGACAACGAAGAAACTGCTGCCCTCATCCTACTCGACCTCTCCGCAGCCTTCGACACAGTCTGTCATAACACCCTTATACAACGCCTCAGCAACGTCGGAATACAAGGAAAAGCATTGGACTGGATAATCTCGTTCCTCGCCGGAAGAACCCAGAGAGTCCGCCTCCCCCCTTTTAGATCAGAGGCCACCGAAGTCATCTGCGGCGTACCCCAAGGATCTTCACTCAGTCCCACCCTCTTCAACGTATACATGAGTCCCCTCGCATCCATTGCGCGCCAACACAACCTCAACATTATCTCCTACGCAGACGACACTCAGCTGATCCTATCCCTCACCAAAGATCCAAACACCGCCAAAATCAACCTACACGAAGGGATGAAAGAAGTAGCCGAGTGGATGAAGAACAGCCGTTTAAAACTAAACTCGGACAAAACGGAAGTCCTCATCTTAGGCTCATCCCCCTCCGCCTGGGATGACTCATAGTGGCCACTGGCCCTGGGAACCGCACCCATACCAATGGACCACGCACATAACCTGGACTTCATCCTGGACTCCTCCCTCTCGATGACCAGACAAGTCAACGCCGTCTCATCATCATGCTTCAACATCCTACGTATGCTCAACAAAATCTTCCGTTGGATCCCCAGAGAAACAAGAAAGACGGTCACCCATGCACTGGTCACAAGCCGACTAGACTACGGAAACACCCTTTACGCCGGAACCACAGCCAAACTACAGAAAAAACTCCAACGCATCTAAAACGCCTCAGCCAGACTCATCCTAGACATCCCCCGCCAAGCTCACATTTCCGGTCACCTGAAAGACCTCCACTGGCTTCCCGTCAACAAGAGAATAACATTCCGCCTCCTCACCCACGCACACAAAGCCCTCTACGATCTAGGACCCGAATACCTCAACACGCGCCTGTCCTTCTACACCCCCACCCGCCAACTTCGATCGTCCAATCAAGCCCTCACCGCAATTCCACGCATCCAAAGATCCACCATGGGAGGAAGATCCTTCTCCTACTTAGCGGCCAAGACCTGGAATTCCCTCCCCACCCACCTCCGCCTCACACAGAACCACCTCTCCTTCAGAAAACAACTAAAAACTTGGATATTTGATAAGTAAAACTCCCCCTCACCCTCAAGCGCCTTGAGACCCTCTGGGTGAGTAGTGCTCTATACAAATTTAAACTTGACTTGACTTGACTTGTTTCTCTGATATCAGTTCCTATTTGACTCATACTTAAGGAGACATTTTGTATTGGAGTATATTTTGTTGCGTTCTTCACACCATTGCTACTATTTGTCTCTGACTCTTGCATCTTGCAGTTGGAACTGGATTTACTTCTGGATATTCTTGCTTGGCTCTTTTTTCTGCCCCAATGCCAGGGGAAGATTGGTACCTCCGTATTAATCTACATATTCATTCAGGAGGTACAATATTGCCAGGGACACTTTTTACCTTCTGTGTGTTTCCTCCTAATTGATACACTCTTATCGAGACACTTGACACCTCTCACTTGTATTATTAAGCGCTTGGTGCCACCATGGCTACTTTGAGGAGTTGTCCTTTACTCAGCAATGTATAAGGGGACAAGCCTTCTCAGCATTCAGTCCCTGGCAGCTGTAGAGCCTACTTCAGGATATGATCAGACTCTAACTGCCTGTGACATCAAAAAATTATTAGTTTCTCATTTTCCCTGTCTCTAAACTTACCCTAAGGCATCAGATAGGAAGACAAACTATCAGGGCCATCCCTTTGATTTAAGCGCATACATTCATAAAAATTTACACTGAAGTACAATTTTAGTGTCATCAAGTGCACTGAAGAAGCTAGCATAGCACCACAAATGGAGGAACAAATAAATACATATATTTTCAGCATGACCCAGAATGTATGTGACTTATGAATTACTTTGACAACACCTACCTGTGGACCCACCTCACAAATTAATCTGTTTACTATTGTTTTACACTGTTATGCGATTGATACCTTTGTCCCCCCTCCCTGAACAGAACTTGTCACGAATCACTGTGGTTACTACTGTGCTTATATTGTCTCACTTTGTTAATGTTTGCTACATGACAAAAGGTTGTAAAGCACTCCGATACCTTCGGGTTTGGCCAGTGCTATATAAAACCCTTAAAATAAAATAAATAAATAAATAAAATGAATAAGGGCATAGAGCCTTGTTTCAGGTGGATTATGTATTCTACACATCTCCACTGGATACTCCTGTCTTTGCACTTTAAATTTGCTTTTCCTTTTCCGGGGGCCTGGAATCAGAACACATCCCTTTCTGTGTGTGACAATACCGCGACTCAAAGCACTAGTCTCCTATTCCTGCTTTGCCCTTTGTATCAAGAGCCAAGACAATGCATTTGCTGCGCAAGGCCAATATGAGATAGTACAAGGATGGTCTAATTGTTTGCGGTCCCCATGTTCACTTGAAATTTGTTTTGTGGTTCTTAATTTTATAAAATCAGTGCCCCATATTAGGAGGTGATATGCATTTTAATGGTTATTTTCTAACATTAAAGTTTTAGATATGATGTAGTTCACCTGCTTTGGACTTTTAAACACATTTTTATTATATTATTGTTATTTGAAAAACGGATATTGTATATGACTCTTGTATAAGAGGAAATTTTAAATCAGGTGTTATTATTTTGTGCTTGCTTTTATGGCCTTTTGGGGAATAAAGTTTACTTTGACTTGACTTAAATAAGGGCATTTTAAATTTATAATTTAGCATGGGGAAATATTCAGGTTTCTATGTTTCCACAGGTCTTTCAAAGAATAAGCACAGAATGTGAAATTGAATGAGAAATTGACGACCACTACCAAAATATATTCCTCTCTCTCTGATTTAGAAACGTTAGAAAGCACAATTTCATTAGTGTATATTCCTTATTGTTAGTTTTAGGAACCCATCCAAAAACTATGTATACAAATCTTTAATAATGTGCACGTTTTCTTCATATTTTGGCACTATTCCCAAATCCTATTTCATAAAATATGGACACATTGTAATCATTGATATTTTCAGAGATAAAAGTTAATTGTGGCATGAACATGGACATGTAAGAATATAAAAGTATTCAGAACTGAGGCGGACAACAATAAGTTAGGAAGTGTACTATAGACCACCCACTGCACAAGCCCAGGGGTTGCTTCAGAATGCAAGTACATGACCTGGAAATGTTCACTTACTAAGCTGGCGTGTGCATATTCCATATCCAGAATTCTTACAAAAGAATTCTATTTTACAGTTTTCGAAAACATGTGCTGACGTCTCCTGACCCCAATTTATGCTTTAGTTTGTTCCAGAGGTTGTAACCCTGGACTGCAAGTATTCGTCCGCCTAACCTTTTTTGGAACTTCGGAGGTTGTGATGATTATGCCGGTGTTTGACCTCAGGTAGCTTTAAGGCTTATACCCGAGGAATAAGCTCCGCATAAGTGCAAGACGCGCCTGAAGCCAGCAGTTATGGGGTCAAGAACAGGTTATTTGTGAAAAGGCTAATGGTGGTTAGATGCGTAGAAAGGTACAGAGAGGAAACAAGGAGGTGAAATATGTAATAAAGGAGGTAAAAGAGTCCACTGTAGATATAAGTTCCTTTATTGTAAGTTCCTTCCAAGATATCAGGTACAGAAGTAAGACCCCACCAGGAGCCAGCTGTTGGCAGCTCAGCCTGAGTTAACCAACTGCCACAGTCAGGTAAAGAGAGACAGTGAGCTAGAGAGTCACCCAGGCATTCTATGATGTCACAGATGGCATAGTTCAGTGTATCTAGTCAAGAACATTAGAGAGGACATTTACTACAAAATAACGAATGGATGTTGTTATAAAAAATGCAATTAGTTCAGGCAATTAAAAAAAAAAGTTTTGTTCAGGTAAAAACCTATATAAACACACCATGGGTATGACCAGGGATTTGCGGTTGGCATTGCAACAGGTGATACATCATCTCATAGGGCAACATGGGGACATAAGATCAACTTTTCTTTTAGGGTGGACCCAATGAACATTTTTTGAAGTCAGATGCTGCCTAGTTCTCCTCATTAATTAATGATTACATTATGTTTGCATAGTTAGGCTATTAGAAATGTGTTAGAGTAAGTTCCCCAAAATGAAAATTGGCAAACATTGGTAAACACAAAGAAAGCATTTCAAAGAGCAGCAAGACATTGATAAGTAGTGCCGTTTTCATATTCTGGAATTCCTTTATTATGGGAAGAAAGTGGTAACCCAACCTTCTGGTTTTAACTTCAGTCCATCCTCTCCACTTCACACTGTTATCATTCTTTCAGGATTGCATAAGTGACATCACACATTCCCAACAACGTCAGAGAAATTGACATCAAACTGCTTTTAACCCCAAATGCATCACAAGAAAGTGATTTCACCCCTACTTTGACGAAATCACACAATATTGGAATACATTTTTCACTAAACTCTGCAACTTCCTACTTGCACCCCTTAAAGCAGTCCTACATTCTGCTGTGTCTCATTATTGGAGCCTTGACATTTGATCACCTTGCACAAGTGAATTGTGTAACCATAGGAGTTTTCCAAACCTACAAGACCAGATGAATCATATATACGTCACCGTACTTGGGAACCGCAGAAGCCATTTTCACAAAAACAATGGGAGCACTATTTGTAAAAATACATGCCAGCTTGCTCTGACTGTGTTCTTCTATTTTAGCATGGGTTTGATCTGAAAGACAAAAAAAAATCCTGAATTCCTGTATATTGTGGACATTGTTTCTATTTTGAAGGCTCGCCCTAAATAGGGAGGGCCTTTCGAGATACGCAAACTGGCAGCTATGTGGCAAAATGGCCGCTGGTCAAAGCTGCTTGATAGAAGAGCTGGCTGGAGCTCCAGCGTCGGAAATGTGACATTCCCCCGCCCCAAAATGAGATGGGGGTCCTCAAGGTTTGGCGGGAGATTGTCCTACTCTACCAAAACTTAAATGACCCCTTGTATCTGGAGTCAGCCATTATACAGAATCACCCTCAACGCTTATGAAACATTTAGAACGTGATTATTACATATCTTGTGAATGACTCTTTAGAAACAGACCTCCTCTTATATTTTTCTGTTCTGTATATTATGTGGTGTGCTCTGTTATTTATTACTCATGAAATTTATAATTTTGATATTTGAATGCAACTATACTACTGCATAATATGAATTAGGTTTTCCATTGTGTAAACAGCAATGCCCTTCCAGAAAGGATTACGTTTGCTTTATGCTAAAAAAAGAATAAAGTAAAGATCACAGAAAATTGCAAAAGATATTATTCAATGAACTTAAAATTCATAATTAAGTTCTAAATCTAACTCAAGCAGTTCGAACCCAATCACAGGAATCACAAGTGGGAGAAGTTCCCTCTCAGGTCACTCTCAGATGTCATCCTTGCATTCAGTCACGGTGTTGAGGTCTTCGCTATTTCCTGGAAGGGCTCAGGTGGTGCACATAAGCACAGATATCTCAGCTCCTGTAAACAGTGGGGTCAAGAGATGGCCTTAGAGGATTCAAGGAGAATATTAATGTAGACTATGGAAACCTATAAGAAGCAACTTCTAACTCCTAAATAATATTGATCGCCCTTCACCTCATAACAACAGTCATAAAGGGCTATATGTATAAATTTTGGAAATAGAGATTAACTAATTGTGGTTTTCTGCGAATTGCAATTACGTAATTGCTATTCCTAATGTATGAAACTCCATGAGTTTTATTTTGACGATTCCTAGTGGGTCGTAAATTGACCTACTTCATGAACATTAATGAAGTAGGTCGTAATTTACGAACCATTGGGAATCGCTACAATCACGGGGATGATGGCCTGCTGGGGTCATCAGACCACCATGTCCGTGATTGCTTTTAAAGAAAGCAATATTTTTTTTTCAAATGCAGACCGTTTTCCTTAAAGGAAAACGGATTGCGTCTAAAAAATAAAAAATAAAAGTTTTCCTTTAATTTTTTTGGAGCAGGCAGTGGTACATGCGGCCACTGTCTGCTCTGAAAAAACTTTTTCGTTACCATTCCCAAAGGGGAAGGGGTCTCTTGGGGACCCTTTCCCATTTGCGAATGAGTTATCACCAGCTTGAAGTTGGTGGTAAAAAGTAAATGTTTTGCTACCCCATTTTGGTAAAAAAACATTCTTACATACTGCTCTGATTCTGTATTAAGAAGGGACGCCGCAAACCCGCCCCTTCCTAATACAGAATCTCTAACCCATTTTTTGATTCGGTAATAGGTTACCGAATTGCAAAATAGAGTTTGGTACATAGGAAAAGCCTTTTTTCTGGTCGCAAATGGCCCGATTCTGCGAATTGGGCCGTTTTACAACCTTAAAAAAGGTATATACAGGTGGCCCATATTGTTTTGCTCCATGGCAAAATATGGCGATAACTATCCAAGTATGCGGAAAGATAAGAGGCAGGATGTTGTAGTATAAATCTTCCAGTCTATATTTACATACAATGGAGCTTGTTGCCTGCACCATGTCTTCTAGTTCTGGCAGTCAAAGGGAACCCCAAGATCATTATATTTTTTGCAGTACCTGATAATAATTTGTTTTGCTTGGTTGATTGTGATCACTGTGTTAGGAATTCCCTTAACCAAACAAAATATGGGGATGGGGTCTTTGCATCATGGCTGTGGAGCCATGCATTCCTCTGCATGCCTACAACTCCATTCATATCAGCGCTGCAAGCGGTGACCTGGCCTGGTTTTCTTTCCCTTTGCGTCTGCCCAGGCAGTTGTTTGAGCCCTCCTGCATCTCAAGCACCATGGCCGCCCTGTTCAAGGCATTTGCGACTGTCTAGAAAAATAAATAACATTAGCGGATTACTAACAATATACTTGGTCACAAGTCTTTCTGTTGCTGTACCAGAATATCGTTGTCAGAATATCTTCAGACATAAATAGTGTGTCTTAAACTTTGTCTTAAACCTGTTCCCCCATATGGAACTATAAATTGAAAATACCTTCTTCCTTTCCCCCCACCCAAAGCCAGTTGGCCATATGTGCTGGCTACTTTTACATAATCTTGTAGTCCCCATATGAGGTCATGTATTTGGCTGAAATCCTAAGGTGTCTAAGATGCTCGGTCAATGTATACGTTTAGCGTAGACAGTATTCTGTTATCTACTGATGAGATTTCTATTTTCTGAAGATACTTTATTTGCAAGTCTCTTTTTTTGCTTCCAATAACTGTCAATGCCCTGTGTTCTATGGATACTAAAATCAATACAAACGCTCATAAAATAGAACATCATCTACACAGGAGGGATAATTATATTGTAAAATAAATTTAGGATACAACATTTATATCAGATGACATTTCTCTATATAATATTTGACAGACAACCGTTTTTCTTACAACCTCTCCTGGTCCTATACAGACTCAGAAGAAAACCAAGGCAGATACATTATATGCATTTGTGCGAGACCTACTCTCCCACCCTCCTTTACTAGTTCATACCCAGTAGCACCCCCTTCATACCAGCAGATGCATTTGTGAGTAGCAAGTTCAGCTTCTATCTTGTCCACTTTCAGAAGTGCAGTTCTTTCAGTCTGCAGCACCACAAGCTCCTCTATGAAACAAATGTGGTTTAGTATACTTTGTGTAATCACGAATGTTCGGGGAGTCATAATTCAAGCGTGCCTCATTCCAAAACACTTTTTGGTGATGAGATGTTTGACTCAGGCAGGGTGGACATTCAGGCCTTTGAATTAGTAAGGAAACGGTACCAATTTCGAAATTTTATACAAAAGCGTCAATCTTCAGGAGATGCACTTGCCACCCTGACCAGTCAGGTTTATTACGTTAAGGGAGTAACGAGAGTGGGTAACTGGTATAGTATACTACAGAAACAGATCAGCCATGGCCTGTGGAGGGATTTCCGGTGGGGCAGAAGGCGGGGCGGGGGATGCTAAAAACCGGAATATGGATAATTGGAGTTAAGTAAACAATTTAATTAATAATACGAATTTCGTAGCGCGCGCTGCATCGCATTTTGCGATGCAGGGCGCGCTATGACATTCGTTTTATTTATCAAATTGTTTACTTACCTCCAATTATCCATATTCCGGTTTTTAGCACCCCTCACCCTGCCCCTCCGCCGACCCGCCTTACTGCCCCACCAGGACTCCCTCCACGGGCCGCGGCTGCAACATCTTCATGCTAAAATTGCACCATTAGCCGTGGATAACATACAGGCATCTACTAGGGGTAAGATTGAAATGCGCACCTGGAAAATGTTTAACAAATGGGCCCATAAAGCCATCAGAGGGGCCAATTTTAAAAGGCTGGCCTTTGTTACAAAATGGCTGTTTTACTACACACCATCTCACCTACACAGCATGTATCCATCTGTATCAGAGATCTGCTTTAGGTGTAGACATGATACAGGTGATTGGTTGATGTATACTTTACCTGCCCAGCTCTCACAGATCTTTGCAAAATAATCTTTCAA
Organism: Lissotriton vulgaris; assembly: GCF_964263255.1. Taxonomy (NCBI): domain Eukaryota; kingdom Metazoa; phylum Chordata; class Amphibia; order Caudata; family Salamandridae; genus Lissotriton; species Lissotriton vulgaris. Next base: position 887,269,844 of record NC_141687.1, read on the forward strand.
TGGCTTAGCTCCATGCTTCAGGTCTCTCTAGATCCAGTCCCTCTGGGAGCCCTTTTTGGTATATACGTCACATACAATCTACCTGTTCTGCAGAAGCAGCTACTATTTATTGCATCCCTTGTGGCCCAATCCTTGATACTTCAAAAATGGAGATTGGTAGAAACTCCATCTTTTGATTCATGGGTCCACAAGATGAAGCAGGGGAAAACTAAGGAAAAGCCATGCTCTCAAAGAGAGGGGCCTTAGTGTAGTTCTAAAAAGCTGGGGAGGGTCTAGCAAGCTGCTGCCAAAGAATGGGAAAGGCTACAACCCTATGCTAGGTTTTCTTTTCCTTTTATTTATATTGATTTACTTTAGAAAGAAGAATATGAGTTGGGGAAGTTTTTAAATGAATTGGTTTATATGCGCCTGTAATACGTATTTATTATTTGATTGATTTAAATGCTTTGCATTTTTTTTTACTTTTGGTGCTACAATAAAACATTTTTAAAGAATAAGGAAACTGTGCCAGTACAAGGAGGAGGACACACGGGATCAGGTTGACCCCATGACCAGAAGGATCACATTTACAACCAGGTGTTAACATAATACCAGGCCTATTACAAGAAGGACAGGAAGTAGCTGATGTCGGATTGCAGAAGCATGCCACTTGGGAGAGCATGACATTTGCAGAGAAACTATTTTTTGCACATAACGTGTGGAGGAAACAAAGATGTGGTGATAGAGCAAGAGCAGGTAAGACTAGGATAGGCAGCAGAAGTTGAGACCCTATCTCTGCTTGATGAATGAGTGGCTACAATTATGCTGGACTAACGCCGTCAGAAAGGTCAAGGCTCAGCCTCTGCACTTTTACTCTGTAGTCAATTTTTCAAGTTTTGGTTCATGGAAACTTTACAAATTAAATGGAGCTAGCATTGTGTGTTATTCAAGTGAGGAGAGCCCAAATGCTGTATTCTAGATCCTAGATGGAAGAGTTCACTGAGTAAAGTCACATCAGAGAAGATTGATGTCAAAGTGCATCAACAGTAAGTAATGTCACATTATAGATGAGAGAGTATATTGAGTAAAGTTACGTCTTAGAATATGGATGTCCAACAGTACATTGAGTAACATGACATCTTAGTCAATAAAAGATATTGAGTAAAGTCACATCCTAGTATATGGATATCCAATAGTACATTTAGTAATGTCACATCCTAGACGATGAAGTATATTGAGTAATGTCACCTCCTAGAAGATGGATGTCAAAGAGTACATTCAATAATGACACGTCCCAAAGGATATGCCTGCAAGAGTACATTGAGTAACATCGAATCCTAGAAAATGGGGGTCTGAGACTACATTGAGTGATATCACATCACAGTTGCACAAACACATTGAGTGCAAGAGTACATAGAGTAATATCATATCCTAGAAAATGAGTGTGCAGGTATATAGCATGTTACATCGAATGCTATAACATTGGGTTCTATTACAACGTGGTTGTTACAATGACCGCATTGTTAGTACGCGAAACCTTTACATCACAAGTCATTAGATTGACTTGCTGTAGGGAGCGCGCTGGATTTAGGAATAGTATAATATACTATTCCAACTCCATCCTGCGCAACAGTTGGGAAGGTGTTGGAATAGTAAATTATACTATTCCTTAGGTTAGAGCGCTCCCTAAAGCAAGTCGATCTAATGACTTGCGATGTGTAGGCATCGCGTTCTAACAACGCGGTCATTGTACCAACCGCATCGTAATAGTTACGAGATATGATGACAGCGTTGCAAACACATATATATATATATATATATATATATATATATATATATATATATATATATATATATATATATATATATATATATATATATATATATATATATATATATATATATATATATTCCCGTTTTGAAGAGTTCATTGAGTAATTTTACATCCTAGAAAACAGGCGTCCAAGAGTCACATTTTTGACAATAGCATTGCAAAAGTTTTTCATGAACTTGCTAAGTAGCCATGTCTTATCTTAGAGGTGTTCTCCCAGTCAATCCTCTAGCCCTCTCTGCTTCCATTTATCAGGGATGGAAAACACCTCGTTAGGGCAATCTAGAAATCTCAGATTTTTCACTTAACCAGAAGCATTACAGCCACAGACATCCCAAAGACACATTCTAGACAAAACATAACAAAAGACACCACACACGACCACCCTCTTCTTGTCTCTTTGATATACTTTCACTCTCTCAAAGGCATAATTTCTTCCGAAGTCCGTGAAAAAAACTTCCTCCCGGAACAAGAACAGTGAATAATTCTAACTCCCAATTTCCGAATGTTATATCTTTGTTACTAGGATCTACAAAACAGGTGTTCAAGTAATAGGCATTCTTCAAGCATCTAAGAAGCCTTTATCAGAACACTGCACTTCAGTGCACAACAGTAATCACAAGGTACAGAAGAATAGGCTACTTAACTTCCCGTTGCCAGCAACTGACACAGTTCAATTGCTATAATTAAGGAAAGCTTCTTAGTAGTTATTGCTTTTAATACTATGGATACACCCTTGCAGTGTGTGTGTGTGTGTGTGTGAATGTCAGTTGATACTTCAGCTGTTTTTACAGTGGGAGGCATTACATTGTGGTAGGTACATTGGATTGGGAGCACTTTTACATTGTTAATCATTGCATCGGGAGTATCTTAACTTCACATGCTAATGGTAAGTCCTTGTTTTATTTTATATATGTATGTGTGTGTGTATATATGTTTGTAGATATATATATATATATGTATATATATATATATATATATATATATATATATATATATATATATATATATATATATGTGTATGTGTGTGAGAGAGAGAGAGTGTCTGTACTGTTGATAGCAATCAGCTGGAAGAGGATTCACACTTTTTGCCACCACACCCGGTCTTGCACCACCCTCCTGCTGCATGAGGAGTAGTACAGTATAAGCCTGGATTGAGTAACCTGAGGATTTCCAGAATCATGGCTCGTCATAGAGGTACACACTGCTGCCAGGGAGGTAGAGAATAGGCAGGTAGGCGAGTCCAATAATGCGAGTGGAAAATGGGAGTGGGGTTAAGAGGGTGAACTAGGTTTATTGCGGATCACCTGTGTGAGTTAACATGCTAGTGTGGTATGGTCCATAAAAGGGGCATAGCCTATATACGTATGGGCGCAGCTTAAACATGTAAACTAAAAGTGTCACCCTACCCACACATTTACATAGAATCTCACTGCCTTCTACCATGACTTGATTGCGACCCATTTTAAACACTTGGGGGCCTATTAGGATGCAGGCAGACTTAGTCCTCCCACCATCCTATCGGTCATTGGGACCGCCCTCCATAAGGGCGGGGATCCCGTGGGGGTATTAGTATGCACCCGCCACTGTGGTGGGCGCATCCTGCATTTATTGCATTGTGGCGGGCGGTGCTCTCAGCACCGCCTGCCAACATGCTAAAAATGCATTTGCATTAACAAAGCGGCATGCACCGCTTTGTTAATGCAAATGCAGGGGGGTACCACAGGTACCCTCCCGTGTGCACAGAAAGGCATCTGTTTTGGCCCATCATAATATGGCTTTCGGTGTCTAATAGACACCGCCACCATATTAAACCTTTTCCGCCCCGGCCGCAAGGTGACCGGGGTGGAAAAGCGGCAGGCAGTCTTTCCGTCCACAGCGGACCCCCCAGCCATACTAATGTGGCGGGGGTCAATTCAGTGCAGGGCAATCCGCCCGCCATCTAATGGGCCCCTTGGTTGCAACTTATTTCAGAGTACACACTATACAAAAGCAATAGGCCACATCCTAGTAAAAGGAAGCACCCATAGAATGTGCAAAATGAAGTAAAGAATGTGAAATATACACACAAATTACATCGATTACCTTTAAGTTGTTTCACTCGTTTCGAAATTGATCTGTGTTTTTGCATGTAAATTTAAGGACATGAATACAGGGCCTGAAAGGGACCGGTTTAAATGTCCGCTTTTAGTTACCAGCGGGTCTGCGACCGGAGGGACCCTGCCTAGACCCTGCCTACCTAAAGCTCCATGCACCAATGTTTTCCAGTTTTGCAAGAACATATTAAAGGCAGAAAGTGATAAACCCTATTGACATATGTAAACCAGGGTTGGGCTGAGATAAAAAAATAGGCCCGGGCACCAAAATAGAAGTGAATCTGATAGCTAAAAAAAAAGTGGCCCAAATTTGCAAATTGGGGCAGTTTTGAACTTGTGAATTTGTGTTTGCTGCAGGCAATGTTTGTATTAATATCAGGGAAATCAACAGTAGAAACGAACCCAGCAGACCATAACACAAGCCCTCAAACATCCAAAAAACCGACAAAACACTGACCTATCAGACCAGTCCACAAGGCACTACCTGATTGCCTGAGGTCAGTCCCACCCAGATGTAACCTCGAACACTTCATGCCCCAGTTAAATGTCACAGTAATTATTTTTTCTCTCTTGCTGTTTTTTTTTAATTCAAGCAATCCAACCAAATCCACACAGCTGCTTCTGTCCGGAAGTCTGACAGACACACGGAGCGCCTCAAGGGTACCTGATATAGATGCACGCCCTGGTGTGTCCTCAGAGTAATGATGGCCCTGCACACTCTGGCTCCAGATGGTATCTCCCAAGAGGCATCCACGCACATTTAACAAAGGGGGTAATAAATCTTTCGGTCAGTGTCACTGACCTGTGGCTGCTAAACTGTGCTTTTGCGTCATAAGTTCCTGTCTGTATTTTTAAGTGGTAAGTTTTATACCCAGTGAGGCATCTCTCCGAAGGTAATCAGCGACTATTGGCATGGGAAAGGCAGCTAAATCTCAGTTCAATAAATCTTTATTCAATCTTAAAAGATCATAAAAGCGCAAGTTAAAACAGTACATTCAGTGTCACAAAGTACCAATCTTAGTGCAATACAATGGATAAAACCATAAAAAAAATACAGCAGTTCATCAACTATAATACAAGCCCAACAGCAGCCAAAGAGCCATAAAGCCTCCCCTCCATTGATTTTCTACTGTGAATGGCCAACTTTAGAAGACCTCACACAGTAAAACCGATATCTGGGCTGTTTAACATTTGAAGGTGAATTAACAGCAAGCTACATTTCTGAAAAGCTAGTTTTCTCAATAAGGGTTTAAGACAGAGAAACGATAAAATCTGCGAATCTCTCCGTAACCACTTTTTTAGTAGTCTTATTATTTAAACCAGGGGCACTGAACAATTCTGAAAGGCCAATATTATCTAATAAATTACGAACATATTTTAACGATAGTATGGAAAGTCCCTGATCTAATTTCAGACAATCAACAATAACAGTCCTAAAAAAACTGTTATCCCTGGGATCCCTGGATCCACACACTAACCCAGAGCAGCATGGGACCAATTTATTACTATCAAGTATATACTCTAGGTTCAATTCAGAGTGCAGGATAAAATAAGCACTTGAGGGTGGGTGGTTCAGCAGTCTCCTACAGATTCTGTTTTCTTCCACCTGAACAGGGGCAGGGGCGGCATTATGAAACCCCCAAACCCCAGCTCCATTGGTGGCAGTAGGAACGCGTTGCATTTATACATTTTAAGAAAATTGGAGATTGTGGACCTACCGTCCCACTTAGTTAGATTAAAAAGAGAACCCGCTGCCCTCCCAAGTTTCTAACAAGCAGAATTTACTTGTACCTGTCAGGTATTGCTTGAAACAAACAACATGCTTAAAAAACAAAAGCTTTTTTATTGGGCTTAGCTGCTTTGTGCACAGGTTAAATACTGACAGGGCTTTGTTGCTTGGGCCACATGCCATTATATCTGATTTCTCAAAATTATTTTTCATATCTAGTGTACTCATAAAAGAAACAAATTAATCAACCAAGCTACGAAGGGCACGAGGTGTTCTAGCCATCAGCACCACATCGGTGGCGTATATCGAAGCAGGGACTTGTGGTAAATAAAAAGCTAGGTATTTACGTCGTTCGGAATTTCTATAATTACCCAAGAAAATGGTAATGCATAAAATGAGGAGCAGAGTCCGTGGTCTTCGAGTTGAAAGGGTTTTATTCCAGAACTCGAGTTAAGGGAGAGCTCCTTCACCAAGCGGGTTCAGGAGTAGTCTACTTTGCTTGAAACATAACAGAACTTATATACAGTACGAGTACAATCAAAAAGAAGGAGTTTCCCTTAGACTCGATTCAATCATTCATGATGTAATCATACAGAAGACATAGCATACTTGTTCTCGTTTAAAGAATAACCTGAATAGCATTTACACATAGACAAACATATTGCATCGGGGCGATTGTGGTGGCAAGTTACAGAGTTGCTGGTATCTGAGGACAGAGAATCGAGGCATTGTTATAGGGTCATTTCTGTCCGAAAGGTAAAGAGGACGAGGCATTGTGCGTTCTTTACTTCGTACACAAGGGTGGTGATGTTTCACAATGGTATGTGTGTGCAGCGGGGAAGAAGGAGAATGGGCTGTAGTAAACTATTCTTCTTCGTGGCAGTCTCGTGTGCTTGATTATGTTTTCCCTTGGTTGTTAACCCAACCTGTGGCTGTCCTCGCAAACTAGGAAATCATTGACGAGCGAGAGCTGCTCGTTCGGTGAGAGTTAGGGAGGGGTTTTTTTTCGAGTCAACCATCCGACTGACTCCGTTCTTGTCTAAAGGGAAAATATCGAACGGGACGGAAACCCGTAAGTTACATGGTAGCTGGACATTATTCTTTGCACATGTCAGCTTTTACGAGAAAGAGCAGGCAAGAAGGGGTACAACGGGATTTTGTGCTTGAAATAGGAGAATCGGCTTGCCTGGTCGATGTCAGGGTGGATAGGGTGCATGATGGGACACCAGGGAAAAAGAGAGCTTTTTAGTCAAATTCCACATTCCCTCCTTGTCCCATAGAAACCCTATTACAGAAATTCTTAATCAATTTCTATGTTCATCAGATCGTATACTTGTTCCTGTAACATGATCATTTCATTTCTCTTTCCTTTATTTTGTGGACGAGGAGTACAGGAAGTGGCACACAGTCCACAAAGGGCGGGGCCACACTGGACACAGAGGCAACAGGTGAAGATAGTGGCCAAAACGAGTCCCAGGACTGTTAGTGCCTTCCACCCCCAGGTTGACAGGAGGTCCCAGAACCAGCTGGTCAGGGACCATGTGCCGGTGTCCATATCCAATTTGTCGGATAAAACATGGAGGCGGGAGATAGCAGAATAAACTGAGGGGGCGTTGTCTGGAATAAATACACAACAACTGGACCCTATTACCTTGCACACACCACCACGGTCGGCTAACAGGATATCTAAAACTATACGGTGCTGTAGTGTCATGAGCCTGTCTGCAGCGACCTCAGCTGTAATGTTATTTAAGGCGCCAGTTGTTTCGTCTATGGCGGCCTGACCTACACGCGTTAGTTGCCGGATGTGGCGACTATTTGCCATAGGTCCCCAGAAAGGGAGAAAACCTTTAAAGAAGTCTCCTACTTCTTGTCTTGTAGTATCTTTTGCATCTATGACCCCCCTTCGTTGTCTTCTAACTTGGGTCAGAGAGTCAATCAGGTGGTAATTGGCAGGGGCTGTGTAAGTCGGTGGTAATAGGAATGCGATAAAGCACTTTCCAGACCAGCCTTGGGGCAACCAGGTGCGTGCATGGGGTCCACAAACGAAATAGGTGTTTGGGGCAGTTACTATGGTCGGAAAATCGGGAGCGGGCAGTGTGTATGTCCTATCACACTCGCTGTTCCCCATTACTTCCCCTTTTCCTTTCCCCCTTATGCAAAACCGGCCGTTTTGCGGTACTACCAAACCTCCTTGATCTGCCCGTCTTTGATCGACGGAAAACATTTCCCTGAAGGAAGCAATGTCATGGAACTGGGAGTAACTGATATTTTCGTGATCTTCGGCCCTCCCCCAGGTGACAGTGAGATCCACCATTTTAGAAACAGCCTTTACTATTTTGGTCTTTACCTCGTTCCAATTACTCTCGTTTTTCAATTTGGTCGGGGGAATGTTTCTGACGGAGGCAGAGAATATCATGGCTAAAGCATAGGCGGATCCTGAATAACCAAACGGGAGGGAGAAAAAGGGCATTCCCTTATGTACGGAATGTGGCATCGAGCCACAAACCCAACAGTTGGTCTTGTTGACTATGAGCTGGTGTTTATGGAGGGTGGAAATGAATGTATTATTTATAAATTCCTTTCTTCTGTCCTTGAGGTGTGGGGGAAGATCAACATAGGAATGCATAGTGGTATTCTTTTAAGTGTGGAAGAATGTGGAGGGAAAACTGTACATAAGATCCATCCCAGGCAGGCTGCTACACAGCAAACAAGTAATTTTACATAATTAGTCTTTTTCCATTGACGCACCGCGTCATTTCTCCTCATGATGCCTATGGATTTAGTATCAAGATGTCTCTGGACACGAGATCAAAACGTCTCCCAGCAGCCGCTTCACTAAGAGCTTGTTCTGGTCTTAATTAGCCACCGGTGCGTTATGATCAGGTGTAATGTCTTTAGTCTGTTTTTGGTGAGATCGCAGCCGCGATCGGTATTCCTGTTGAGGAGTGAGTTCTGGAATTGGTGAAATTATATCCGGGGCGTTGGTAGCTGTTGAACAAGGCACAGTGTCTGTGGGTGTAGGTCCAAAAAATTTCCGACAGTGGCTAGCGTGGAGCCATCCTTTGCGTCCTTCCACTTTGACGGCGGTCCTCGTAGTTAGGAGGACCAGCTTAGGAGCTGTCCATCTCTTCTCCAGGGGGCTGGTACGATTGAAATTTCTGATCAATATCCAAACGCCGGGCCTGATTGCGTGTTCTCCAGGCGTGGTGAGGTCTGGAAATGCTGCTGTGACCTGTGAACGACAAGATTGGAGTGCAGACATCAAGGAAGCCAGGTAATCTGTCAACATATTAGAGTCAATGTCAGTCAGTTTTCTAGGAGAAGGGACACCCCAGATGTTAGGAGGTCTCCCGAATGTTATTTCGAAAGGGGACAGTCCTGTCCGGGAATGTGCCACCATTCGCATATAAAAGAGAGCGACTGGGAGGGCAGTGACCCAGTCTATCCCTTTTTCTGCACAAATTTTGGCTAGTTTTGTTTTCAAGGTCTGGTTGTGCCTCTCTACCAAGCCTACGGCTTGAGGGTGTCGGACACAATGGAATCTCCAGGAATATCCCAACAAAAGAGAAACAGCCTCCATTAATTTGGAGGAGAAAGGTTGTCCATTGTCCGAATAAATGACCCTTGGTAACCCATATCTGGGGAAGAATTCTCTCACTAGTTGCTTAGCTGTTGTCTGGGCACGATAGTCTGGGACGGGGTATGCTTCAGTCCATCGTGTCAGTGTACATACTACCACTAGCACATATTTGTACCCTCTACATCTGTCCATCTGGATATAATCCATTTGGAGAACTTCGAAGGGATGATCAGGAGGCTGGAATCCACCTTGTTCTACTGAACTTTACAGTCCGTTGTTACTGCATAGGCTGCCACTAACTCTCCAGCACTTGTCCTCATGCACGACCCATCCACATAGAGTGTTACATCAGGATCTGGGAGTGCAACATCGGTTAGGTCTTGTCTTGGTTTTGTCACTACGTCGATCATTTCCACACAGTCATGTTGTGTCGTGTCATCTGAGCTTGAGGGCAAAAGGGTAGCAGGATTCAATACGTTGCATCGTCTGATTTCTATGTGTGGCTGAAAGAGCGTTAGTTTGTATCCTGTCAGTCTTGCTACAGTCAGGTGTTGGGTCTGCGTTCTGATCAGAAGGACGTCTACAGCATGTGGTACTTGTACTATCAGGGGATGTCCTAACACTATTGAGTCACTTTGTCTTATGGCCAGGGCTGTAGCCGCAACGGATTTCAGACATGCAGGCGAAGCTTGAGCTACGGGGTCCAATGTGCTAGAAAAATAAGCACAGGGTCTGTTTCTTCCTGCTTGGTCTTGTGTGAGGACGGATAGTGCTGTTCCATCACGTTCTGTCATGAACAGGGTAAAAGGCTTGCTATAGTTCGGGGTGGCCAGAACTGGTGCTTGACACAGACCTAGTTTTAGAGCTTCAAATGCTTGGGAGTGTTCTGATGTCCAAGGGAGAGTTGTATGAGTGGCTGCTTCCACTGTGGTTAACTGTATGAGTGGCTTGACTATGTGGGCATACTGAGGGATCCATTGTCTGCAATATGAAGTGAGGCCAATGAATGCGCGAACTTCTTTCTGTGACTTTGGCTGTGAAATTGTCGAAATCAGTTGGATTCGTTCTTGTGTTAGTTGCCTACCCTCTTTCGACAGCAAATTTCCTAAGTAAGCTACTTGCGATTAGCAGAACTGTAATTTTGAAGGGAGACACCTTGTGACCTTTGTCTGTCAGGAAATGTAGGACTGTGAGAGATGCCTTTTCACATTCTGGTTCTGTCCTTGCAGTGACGAGGATGTCATCTACGTACTGTATCAACGCTGTGTTGGCAGGCATATTGATACTGTCAAGTTGTCTTTTTAGTGCTTGGCTGTAGATACTTGGACTTTCTGTAAAACCTTGGGGAGCTCTAGTGAACCTGAAGCTTCGTCCTTTTAAACTGAATCCGAAAAGATATTGACTGTCGGGATGTATAGGAATGCTGAAAAACGCATTCTTCAAGTCGGTGACTGTGAAAAATGCAGCTTCGTGATCTATGGCAGTCAATAGTGAGGAAATATCTGGGACCACCGGATATTGTGGGATCACACATTTGTTCAGCTCTCGGAGATCAACCACCAGTCGGTAGACCGGGGGTGCCTGAGGATCAGTCCTTTTGAGGACCGGGAGAACTGGAAAATTGCAAACATTTGAATCAGTCTCGATCACCACACCATGCTCTATGAGTTCTTGGATTATTTTTAGTAGGGCTTGTTCAGCCTCGGGTGGAATCTTATACTGTCGTATACGGGGTAAGACTACACCCTCCTTGAGTGTGACTTGATGTGGGGTGATGTCCATGTAACCGACATCAGTCGAGCTTTTTGCCCATAAATGTTGCGGGATGTCTTTTAGTCTGGGGTCGAATTCTTTGACTGTGAAATGTCCTTTGAAATCTCGTAGGAACAATTTTACTCCTTCCGGTGAACAGCATATTACTGCTCCTAGTTCTTTGAGTGTCTTGATACCTAGTAAATTCTCTGGGCACGTTTCTGTAAGGACCAAATCAGTAGTACGTGTCAGAGGACCCACTCCTAAAGAGACTTGTTCAGATCCTTTGTTTATGATCGGTTTTCCTGAAAAGCCCAGAGATATATTATGTGAGCCAGGGAGAGGAACCTCTGGGACTTCCTTATGACTTATGGTAGTCCTACTCGCCCCGTGTCTATGAGGAATTTTCTGTCTTGTCTGGCTACCTTATATGAGAGTAACTCCCACCGACCAGACAAGCTATACAAATTGTTACAGGAAGTAGTGACAGATAGATGGAGGTCCCGGGGACCGGAATTGATCAACACCATTCTGGACCTGCGCCTCCGTTTTCTCCAACTTACCTTAGCCTCATCAGATCATGAACCTTACGGTATAGGCCAATATCCCTTATGAGAAGTCCACCCCATACCCCAGCCAGATGGTACACTGCAACGAATACATGTGTATACTCCCCTAACCAAATTAGAGATAATGGAAATGAAAAAGATGGTGCCCTCCCACGAAAAAGATCCCGGAGGATTCCATAGGGAACTGAAAGATATCCTCCAAATGGGTAGTTTTACATATCCAGATATCATAATACTCCTTAAAGTAATTCTACCTACAGGCATATTTGACAAATTGAAGGGAAAAGATTGGGAAGTGGATGGTAAAAAGATCACGTGGACTGCCCTAGAACAAGAAGAGACAGCCAGAAAAGCAGGTGAAGGTTTAGGTGAGCGCGTAAGAGAACTGCCCAGTCTCCTCATACAGGTCTTGCCTCTGTTGTTGACAACGAAAAAGGAAGATTGGGATGCCATTTCTGCCTGTAAACAAAAACCAGACGAGGATACAGGTGATTACTACACCAGATTAGAGAAATGTTTTTCTATAAATAGTGGTCTTGCACATAGCAGCGAGGCATATCCTCATCTTTTTGTGTCCAAATTGGTGGACAACGCCTTACCTTCCATCAGGAATAGAGTGTTGAAAGTTGAGAGTACCTGGCAAGCAAATAGTCCTTCACAAATGTTACAGATGTTACAGTACCACCACAACAGAATAAGGGAAGAACAGGAACAGGAAAAGAAGAGGGTAATAGACACAAAAATGAAGGTACTGGTTGCACAGACGCCACCAGTAAATACGGGCCCCAAAGGTAATGTAGGGGCCAATAGAGGTACCTGTAACTACTGCAAACAGCAGGGCCATTTTGTGAAAGAATGTCCAGTTCGGAAACACAACATAGCGACAGGAAAGACGAAAGAACGCCCACACACTCCTAGACCAGGTAACACTCAGCAGCCTCAAACCATTACACCGCCCCAGGTTCAGAAGCCCGCTACTGCTACCACACAGATGTACCAGTACGCCCAATCAGATTACCCCGAGTTTGAACCGTGTGCATGAGACAGCCTTGAGAGAGAAAGTGACTTGCCCCTTATTCCAGTTCCAGTAGATCAGAAAGGTCCATATGTACAAGCTCACTTACTGGGACAAGACAGGAACAGGGCTCGGAGGAGAGAACTCGCTACACACGTTCGGAGAGCCGTACACGGCCTGGGGTCCACCTTACTAGGAACCGCAACCGGAACCTTTTCGCTATATTTACATAGCACTCTGCTCGAGAACAGGATAATACCTTTTTTAAGAAATATATGGGTTGACCTCCGAGCCCCATTAGACATCACGATACCTACGAATATAAACAAGGATTGTAACCGTTGCTGCATACACTCATACCGAGTGTCATTGGTCACGGGCCCGGCTGGGTCGGAACTATCACCAGCTGAGCGACCTTTTGACGTTTACACGGCCATCTAGCCCTGAGGAATCGCGAATGCGATGAAACACGTGTCGGCTGGCTGTATACTGCATTAAAGACTCCAAGATTCACTCGTCTGCTGGAGTTCTGTTTAAAACTTCTGTCAATTGGTGTTAAATTTGATGTGATAGTGTTACTTAACATTTCATATACTTAATTCAGAGTGCATCGGCAATCCCTTTATTTAGACAGCAGTAGTTTTTCTACTCAACCGAGTGGTTTAAGGTTTGTCCACTCGCCGATTAGCACCTAGGATACTCACTGATTGAAATTGGTATGCATATGAACTGGCAGTGCACCCACTAATAACTGATCAAAAAACCTCCTGTTTCCCTATCTTCGTTATATCGGGGACCTTTTGGAGTTGACCCACGGCTAGTCTTAATCTCTCTGAAATTGTGGCCATTGGGCCATTACCGGGTTCGGGGTCGTAAGGACACTCAAGAGGCGGGACATCATCTTTATCTTCTGTCCCGTTCCCGGGCACTCCTAAATCAGAGGCAGAACCACCGGCTACTAGTTCAGGAGCACGTATGGACGGGCGTGTTCAAGGCATGTTTACATAAGCGGGGGGTGGTTCGGACAGATAGGCAGGAAGGAAATTTTCGGGAGCAGTGGGAATTACTTTCACTGGGGACTTGGGGTGTTCTTCTACAATTTCTTCAGATAAAACGGGATAAATACCAGTAACAAGGGCATTTCTCCCTCTCTCTACTTGTTCGGCTAGGACTTTTTCACCTTCTTCATGTAATTGCTTTTCTTTAGCCTGTTCCGACATTCTCTTACTTTTCTCGACTTTCCCTAGTTCTTTCTGGGCCCTCCTATGCGCTTCCAATCCTTACGCCATAACTCAATGGCTTCTGTCTGTGAGGGCCTCGCCTTTCTTTTCCATAACTCTTCCTCCACTCTCATAATGCATTCTATATCCCATGTACCTGTGGCAGGCCACCTATACGCCATCTCTAATTTCTCTGTATATTTTACCCAAAGGTCTAAAAATAATATGGCACTCAACCCATGTTTGTTGTACATAAGATATCCAGGAGTGTCTCTAGGCGGAACTTTAACTGGTTTTTCCAACAGATTCTTTTTGGTGCCAATTGTACGTAATTTGGAAAATAGAGGCATTCTTGAACTCAACAAGTTATGATTTAAAAGACTTGGAATATACAAAAACAAAACGAACACTTTATACACTGGAATATAGTGCAACCATACCGGTTTCACGAATGAAACACGTCTTTACCGTTTCCAAAAAATGGAACCCGTCTTTATAATATCTCAGTGGTACTCACCAAGAAGCAAAACTTGAAGACCTGGTCATCGGACTCCTGACGCTTGCGCAGGAATTCGGGGCTCCAAAGACCTCGGACTCGGCACTCTCACTGGTCAGGCTCTGGGTTGGGACGCTCCGCTATCTTCTTCACCGCCTCGTGTGGATGATCAGTCGCAGTCTGCCTCCTCCTCGTCTCGAGGGAGTTAGCGGGAACACCCTGCTGTTGTGCACTTGAAGTCCGTCAAAAGTATGGAAGGGGACAAGGACCCGACTTACATCGCCGGCGCGTAGGGAAGAGGGAGCTCCCTGTTCAGGCGCCAATTAATGTGGTAAATAAAAAGCTAGTTATTTACGTCGTTCGGAATTTCTATAATTACCCAAGAAAATGGTAATGCATAAAATGAGGAGCAGAGTCCGTGGTCCTCGAGTTGAAAGGGTTTTATTCCAGAACTCGAGTTAAGGGAGAGCTCCTTCACCAAGCGGGTTCAGGAGTAGTCTACTTTGCTTGAAACATAACAGCACTTATATACAGTACGAGTACAATCAAAAAGAAGGAGTTTCCCTTAGACTCGATTCAATCATTCATGATGTAATCATACAGAAGACATAGCATACTTGTTCTCGTTTAAAGAATAACCTGAATAGCATTTACACATAGACAAACATATTGCATCGGGCGATTGTGGTGGCAAGTTACAGAGTTGCTGGTATCTGAGGACAGAGAATCGAGGCATTGTTATAGGGTCATTTCTGATGAAAAGGTAAAGAGGACGAGGCATTGTGCGTTCTTTACTTCGTACACAAGGGTGGTGATGTTTCACAATGGTATGTGTGTGCAGCGGGGAAGAAGGAGAATGGGCAGTAGTAAACTATTCTTCTTCGTGGCAGTCTCGTGTGCTTGATTATGTTTTCCCTTGGTTGTTAACCCAACCCGTGGCTGTCCTCGCAAACTAGGAAATCATTGACGAGCGAGAGCTGCTCGTTCGGTGACAGAGTTAGGGAGGGTTTTTTTTTCGAGTCAACCATCCGACTGACTCCGTTCTTGTCTAAAGGGAAAATATCGAACGGGACGGAAACCTGTAAGTTACATGGTAGCTGGACATTATTCTTTGCACGTGTCAGATTTTACGAGAAAGAGCAGGCAAGAAGAGGTACAACGGGGTTTTGTGCTTGAAATAGGAGAATCGGCTTGCCTGGTCGATGTCAGGGTGGATAGGGTGCATGATGGGACACCAGGGAAAAAGAGAGATTTTTAGTCAAATTCCACAGACTGCTAAATTGGCAATTTTCAGTACGTCTTTGGTTGAATCTGTTAAGAAATCAACCATATAGTTGAAATAAAGAGTAGAAAGCAAAGGTGCCAACACGCACCCTTTGGGCATGCCACCGGCTAAAGAAAAAGAATTAGAGAGTTCACCTTCCTGACCATACCGAACACTAGCGCCCAGATTTTCATGGAGGCCAAAATTAACCAACTCAATATCTACCCTCAATTTGATTAACTTCAGCCAGAAATGTCCATAAAAACCCAGAACAGTGGACAGCAGGCGTGCAATGCCCATTGGACTCAGAGGGCTTCAGCCCCCCCCGTCGTGCGTGGCAGCCCGGGATGAGACAGCTTCCCGGGCACACACACAGCCACACCCGAGTACTTCACAGGTCTTTTAAAGACTTTTTGCTTGTTAATGAGGCTTTGATGTCCCCCCTGCAGCTCCACTCTGCCTTTTGCCTGAAGAATCAGCCCCCACTGAAATGTTTTCTTAGTCCCCCCCCCCGAAGTTTGACTCTAGTTGTGCCTCTGGTGGACAGCGCCTGCCGATACATGGAAAGAGAGATAGGACTACACACGCTGCTCTCAACTATAACTACATAATCAAGCAGCCATCTTGGAATGGCTCCTGCATCTGCTAACTAGAATCACAGATTGTGCATGAGCATGACTTTATCTGACCACAGGAGTGCCTCGCAACAGCACCTGGAACAGACACCTGGAAACTTTGGGAACAAGCTCGTTAACAAGAAATACTCCATATTCCCCACAGCTCTAAATTAGCACTAATCAGAATTATTGGCAAAAATTGTACTTGTCCCTGGACATTATTTGCATTTTTCTTGTCCCCGGACATCGAATGGACGGGAGCGTCTGACGCTGTGCCGCCGTTCCTACCGGTCATAACAACACAAGACTTCTGGCGTAATTCTTATCCGGCGTTTTAACCTCAAGATGGAACCTGTGAGGAAAAGGACCTGCTTTTTGAATGCCTCGCAGCAGAGTCATGGGAACTTTTACCGAACTACCTCTACTCCCCACTCTACTCCTCTCCTCTTCCCTGCTACTAACCTTTGCCCTCACCTGCCCATGCCCTAGTCCCCACCCTGTGTACCTGTGAATTTCCAGCGTCATTTGAGAGCTAGCTATTTTGTCTGATGCCCGATGGAGCTACCTGGTTTAGCTATAGGGGAGATGGGCCGTGGATTCCCTCCTTGGTCATCACCTACCCAGTCGGCCTTTAGACAGATTTAATTTTGTCTCTCCTTGTTGTCTCTTCCCCTATCCTCCCTTTCTCACCTTCCCTGTTCCCTCCCCTCTAAGCTCCATTTATTTTGCCCTCCGTTATTTAAATGTTTCCCATTGAGACCTAGCTATTTGGCCGAAGCCCGGTGGAGCTACCTGATAGCTATAGAGGAGATGGGTTTTGGGACTTCCCCCTCGACCGTCACCTACCCAGCCGGTCTTTGGGCAGACTTTCCTTCGTCTTTCTGCCGCATCTCCCTCCCATCCTGTTTTTCTGCAAACCTCTTCCCTCAACACTTGAGACCGAACTACTTTGTCTGATGCCCGATGGAGCTACCTGGTTTAGCTATACGGGAGATGGACCGTGGATTCCCTCATTGGTCGTCACCTACCCAGTCGTACTTTAGACAGACTTCCTCTCATCTCTATGGTTGTCTCTTCCCTTAGACTCACTTTCTCACCTCCCCTACCCCCCACTTCTTTTTTCTCTCCTTTCTCTCCTCTCCTAATGTATTGCTGATTGTTTGATGTAATGTGTAATTGCTGATCTTTTTCTGTTATACTGTTAAACCACATTGTTGCACTTCTTTTCGTCTCTCCTGTCATCTCCTCCCACATCCTCCCTCTATTCATGTCTCTCCTTCTCCCCTCTCTCAATGTATTGAGACTGAACTTTTTGTCTGATGCCCGATGGAGCTACCTGGTTTAGCTATAGGGGAGATGGGCCGTGGATTCCCTCCTTGGTCATCACCTAACCAGTCGGTCTTTAGAAAGACTTCTTTTCATCTCTCCGTATTGTCTCTTCCCTTATCCTCCCTTTCTCACCTTCCCTGCCCCCTCCGCTACTTTTCTCTCTCCTTTCTCTCCTCTCCTAATTGTATTGCCTATTTTTTGGGGATTTATTGTGTAATTGTTGAACTTTTTCTGTTACATTGTTGATTTTCTGTTATATTGTTGATTCTCATGTAAAGCACTCTGATACCTCCAGGTCTAGCCAGCGCTATAGAAAACTCTTTAAATAAATAAAAATAAATAAAATAGTAGTAAATTCAGGCACTGGTCCACCATTCCTCGCCCAGGACAAAAACCATATTGATACACAGATATCATTTTATTCTCTATGGCCCATGATTGCAGACAATTGAAAGTGGTCCTCCCAAGTATTTTGACAGAACTGTCCACCAACTAGATAGGCCTATAACATTTAGGTGACCCCCTCTCACCTTTCTTTAAAATAGGTACAATTGTGGACACAGACCAGGACTCTGGGGTCTTATGACCCAGAGAGTTACAGAGATCAGCGTTACATTTAAAAGGCTCCATGGGATCCTATAAGGGCCCAGTGCCTTACGGCCAGAACTTACTTGTATATCAACTTTGATTTCCTGAAATGTAAACTGCAACGGGGTGGAGGAAATAAAAAACTGCTTTAATACACCCTCATTCTCACTATACCTCTCTAGATCATATATATATTAGTACAATGCTCCACCCAATCCTTTCCTGAAATATTACAAAATAAAAGAGGGTTCAGGGGGGTATCACGTAATTAGGAAAGCGTATTTACTGTTTCCCAGAATATCTTGGAACAATTTGTGTGGCAGCCAATTCTAGTGTTTTCCAATGCTTGAGAAACAATGTACGCTTTCTTCCTTTGATGGACATTCCATAGAACTTCTTAGCCTCCCGGATCGCCCCTATATCCCTGTGGGAACAAGCTAGCACCTTTCTCAGATGTTGACTGGCAGCAGAACTATTCCCGTCAAACCACCAAGGGTGATCAGGCACAGGTTTTGAGGGTTTCAGTAGGGAGTTCTTAATGGTGGTACAGTTGCCAGTAATAATAAAATAACTCATCACAATCTCCTTCGGACTAAAACCCCAAAAAGATTAGTAGAGTCTTCTTTAATAAATAATTTAACACAGCTGAGGGGTCTTTAAGATGCCATACCACCCTTAATCTAACTTAAGTATGTTTGCTAATACCATCAAATGATGTTGAACTTCTATTCCTGTCCATCGGGACGACACCTTCAATAAGAAGGACATTATGGTCACTCCACTGGGTTTCAACTACCATACCACACTGGCACACCCAATCCTGCTGTAATCCTGTTCCAAATTCCCCCAGAGGTTGAGTGGTTCATGGTCATTGACCTTTGTCAAGCCTTTTACTTGGTTCAGTTACACGAGAAGAGCCAGCTTCACCTCACATTCCCTGTCTAAGAAAAGGCACTTGTGTGGTGTTGTGCTCTAAAAGGGTACACTGGAATCCTATTTAAATCAGATACTTAAAAAGAACGAAGAATCTCTGCAGTTACAATGTAGTTCAACCTTAATACAATACACCGATGATCTCTTGATTGCCAGAATGACCAAAGAAGCTAGCAAACGAGACATATTGCTCTGCTCAATCATTTGGCTGAGAACAGGCATAAGGTCGCTCCTGAGAAATTGCAGTACTGTCAGAAGGAGACGCATGGTGCGTGTGTGATGTAGGTACATGCACGACAACCCTCTAGCTTTAGGTGTGAAGACTGTCGGCTGTGTCTTTCCGCTTGAGCATCGCTGCTGCTGGAGGAGGAGCTTTCCCACTTTCCCGCGGTTAGCAGTCAGCAGCTTGAGCGGAGTGGAGCGGAGCTGTGGTCGGGAGTACCGGATCTGGGTGAGAGCCGGCAGCCAGAGGTACTAAGGACCAAGCGGTGACAAGTCGGGTTGAGCGGGTGGAGTGGCTGTGGTTCACTCTCCTGCTCCCATTCCCCCCGTGGCTCCCACAGCTCCTGCTTCCCGGCATTAAGTGCATTAGGTGCTGAGGTGAGCTGAGTCCCACACCTCCTGTGGCTCTGCATTAAGTGAGTTAAGTGCTGAGCCGAAGGCCGAGCTGGGTGAGCCAACACAACCGAAATGTGCAGAGTGCGGAGTCGGCGATTGGAATCCCTCCCTCCCTTCTTCTCCTCTTTTTCATCACCCCAGCTGCAAGGGGGCAGCAATTAACACGGAATTCACTGCATTCACTGCAGATAAAACTTCGATAATCCTGGTTAAGGGCACCTGCACCCGCTCGCCCCCACCGCCTGTTATCACCACCTGGAGGGTAGATGAGTTGCAGGTAATGTGCTCGGAGGCAAGGCACGACTCTTTAAACATTTAAGCGCGCTAATGCTCAGGCAAACAGGCACGCAACACAAAGTTTTCATGCAGGGCTCTAAGAAGTGCTAGCGAGAGTGTGACCTCCACTAGCGGCGGCTGCATAGTGTTGTGCCTGGGAGTGCCTACAGAAGTGGCTCAATTAGGTTGGATGCAGGCTTTTGGCGTCCCCAGTGAGCCCTGCTCCCGCACCTCCTGCACCCCCAGTTCACCCTGCCTTCTGAAACCAGCAACCCAGGTCTGCAAACCGGAAATGCGTGCAGGAAAAACCAGAGGAGCGCCCCTACCCAAAGAAAAGCACAAAGTTAAGGAGGAACTTTAGCCCCTACCAGCAAGCACCCCTTAGGACCAGGCTTTCCAAGCAGAGAAGATCTGGAATTGCTGTGTGAGTCAGCAGCCTAACCAGCTTTAACAGCCCATGAAGATGGAAATCAAACCCAGGTGGGCACTGAGTCAACAGCAACTTTGACAAAACCCACAGCCTCGACTCCGGAAGCTAAGTGAAAAGGCAGCACCACAGCCTCATTCATGACCTCTACCAGGCCTCACTCAGGAAAACCAGCAGCAATCGGGCTCTGATCACTCATTTTTTAAAAATTGCCATCAAATCCACTGCGGTAAACTGATAGCACAATCTCTCCAAAACTTCGAAAACAAATACTTCAACTCATTCCGCCATAGTTTCTGCAAGCGAAGTTCCCACAAGTCCACCACATGACAGTACCTTCACAAGATGTGAGACTGATAGGAGTGGACCTCAGACCAATGGCTGGGCAACTACGCCTAAAGTAATTAGCATAGTCCCTAGTCTTCAAGCCCTATCATCAAAAGCTCTCCACCCCCCAGACCTGCATCAAAAGTTAAAGTCAAAGCCCCTAGTCATCGAGGCACAATTTCATCACCATTTTCTGTCTTTTCAGCCTCTCTCAGCCCTTTTTGTTCACAGTCACTGCTTTCACCTTCACCTTCATCAGGCCCCCATGCCCTTAAAAGACCCAAGGAAGGCTCCCCTACTGACCTACTGACCACTCGATCCCAAACATTATGAGCCCATTCAGCAATTGATGTCGCTATCAGGAGGCCCACACCTCAAAGCGCAAATGTCTTCCAACCCTAATACAAACAGCAGAGACAAATCTGAACAATCTTCGCACATGTCAGAAGCAACGCAACACAAAGACCAGAACTTCCAGCCAAACCAAATCACTGGCGGAGTCGTTCTTCCAGTTCGAAACACTCAGAACCTCTCCTTTGATGCCATCCCTTCAAATCAAGGATCCAAGGAAAAGGGACAAATCGAGCAGGTCCTCGGGATGTCAGAGTGATTCTCTTCCTGCATATATTAGCAACAGGGATCACCAAGCTCAGGATCCCTCAGGTGAATCTAGTTGTTCTCCAACATCTTTTGTCTGGCCACTTCTCCTTTATACTTTGGATACAATCGGCAAAGCCATGACCCTCCACTCTGACAAGCTAGATACTCAAGTAGATCTTTTAAATATTCTAGCAATTCACGTCCAGGGGGTCGAACAGAACCTACACAGCTTTAATGAGATGATTACAAAGGTGCAGCAGGACCGGGACAACACATACCAATTGTGCCATGCCACTGCCATTGCACTCAAATCATTGACAAACTTGCAGTTGTTCCAACATTTCTGACAGATCTCCTGGGCACCACTAGGGAAGCCCTATTAAACATCTCTCCTCAGGCCGAGAAAGTTCACGAGGCCCCATGGGAAAAGGAAACGTCAGGCTCCAGTCCCATGGAGGGACAACCCACTCAGCACGCGCACCCCCCCAACACTAATACAAGCCAATACATGGCACCCATGGCCTCAAGTGCCTGTTATAACTCCAACACTTTGGCCTTCTAATCCTTTAAAAATAGTGATCAGTCACCAGGAAGGCTGCCAAAAGAAAACAAGCCACTAACCAAGCGGGAGAAAAAATGCCTTAGAAAAGCGAGAAAAAGCAAACAACCAAGACAGTCAATTAATGCAACTTCTGTCAAACCTGAACAGGGAAGGAAACAAAGGGAAAACAACGAGGTCTCAAATGTTACAGAAGTAAAAAGCAGCAAGGAAATACACACAAAAAAAATACCAACGTCTCTCTGCACCTGCCCTTGACCCACTCAGAGTCAAAAGGGGCCTCTATAACAATTATAAGGGGTGCCGATCACTTGCTGCATTATGACCATTTCTATACAAAAAAAACTGGAATTCATTCCACACTATGTTTCAAGGGGCAACCACAACATCCTTAACAGAAGCGTTCTATTAAAACTATACAAAGTTCTTCCTCCCTTGAGACATATCAATACTAGGGACATCGATAGCATAGAGTTCAAACAGAGCCCGCATTCCACAAAATTCCAGGAAACAACTACGGCCACGTTCATAGACCCGCTCTTTAACGAGCAAATCTGGCAGCAGCTCTCAAAAAGTGGGGCATCAAGCTGAAAAAGATCGACCCTCTATGCTATCCTAGCCATTAAACCTACCTACACACTCAGCATGCCTGGTAAAAGGTACCAAAGGCCTAGGTAACTGCAGCCCTCTATCAGGCATAGTTTCAAAGGCCAGGACATTCCAAATGACCTTTGCTCACCCTGAAGCCAGCCAGTCAACAAGATCTTGGCACTCAAACATGACCGGAACATCTCAGACC
Organism: Lissotriton vulgaris; assembly: GCF_964263255.1. Taxonomy (NCBI): domain Eukaryota; kingdom Metazoa; phylum Chordata; class Amphibia; order Caudata; family Salamandridae; genus Lissotriton; species Lissotriton vulgaris. Next base: position 887,292,451 of record NC_141687.1, read on the forward strand.
AGGGCATGAAAAAACCAACAAGTAGCCGATGATCCACCCAAAGGCTACAAAATCTGTTCCTGGAACGTGTTTGGCCTTGGCACGAAACTAGAAGATCCAGACTTTATGGAGTTTATCACACAGCATAACATACTCCTTTTTCAGGAAACATGGCTAACAAATTCTACATCCCTAGTCAGCTACAAGGAATTCCTGAAACCAGCTAAGAAGGGGACTAACTGAGTGAGAGCAAAAGGGGATCTCTCCACTTTTATTTTGACTGATATTTCCGGTCTTGCCTCTGCCACTGACCTCAATTCCTCCTGGTTGCAATGTATTAAACTTGACACCCTACCTTCAACCTGCCTGCTGATCGTGAACATTTACATCCACCCCGCGCTCAAACAAAAACAAGCAATTATAGAGCATTTATTAGCCTCACTTGCCACACTAAAACTCACCTACCCTGACGCTAGCATCATCCTGACTGGGGACTTCAATATGACCTTATTGCAAGAGACAAAAGGCATTAGGGGACACACTCAGGTCTCAAATTGACGTGATAACAAGAGCAAGAGATGCACAGCTCGCCTGTACGACCACTCAATGCGTATGCTCAATGGTCAAAGCCCGACCGACTGCCCAGCAGCATACACTAGTGTCACTCAAAAGTCAGCTTCAACCATCGAGTATACTCTCACGGCTCACGACCTAGCCCCCCCACATCATGAACTTTTAAATTTTGGATAGAGTAGAGAGTGACCATCAACCGCAATCCTTCACGCTGCTAAGAAAAATCGCAACTCCAATCCTTGTCAACGCAACGCTACAACAATATAACTGTCACAACCTTAAACGTCTCACATGGAAAAAGGACACCATATGCAACCTTACGGGTCCATGTATTAGCATTTTGGAGAAATCCAATACAGAATCATGAAGCATCCTGGCCAGGGATTTATTTAAAAGAGAACTAAAAGAAAAAAGCTCTAATCCAGTAACTGGCAGTAAAGCAGGAAAATCTCCAGGGGCAGCATGGTTTACTAAAAGCCTCAGAACAAAAAAACTACATTTGAATAAATCTCGGGGATCACCCTTTTCCCAAGACCTCCTGCTTCTAATTTCCAAATCCAGAAAAGACCTTAAAATAGACATAAAGGCGACCAAGAAAGCGTTCCATGAACACCTCTGGGCAAAACTCCATTACTCTTGTAAACAAAGAGACTCCAACTCTTTTGGGAAATCATTAAACTGCTCACCAATGGTAGGAACCGACACCACAACTCAGACGTAACGGAGGAAACATGGAGAGCTCACATTGAATCACTATACAACAAAACTCCATCTCCAGGTATCATTGACTGTGGCTCTCAAACAAAGAACGGAGCTGCTGCCAGAGACCTAGTAAAACACGCCTCCACCTCTGATTTACTAGACTTCCCCCGCGGATCCTTAATGAGCAAGCCCTAAAAACAATAAAAAACTTAAAATCCTAGAGTGCCCCTGGGCCCAACGGCCTCCCAAACGCCTTGTTTCGGTAAAACCTACAACTGTGGGCGAACCATCTGACTCTTTTTTTTCAGATGTTTTAGCCTCCAATACGATCCCTGACTCCTGGAGGGGAAGTATTCTAAGCCCAATATACAAGTCGGGTCCTTGTTCTGACCCCTCAAATTATAGATTTAGCGCGTTAATCGACGTGGAGGCAAAAATACACACATCAAACCTGCTGGCAGATTTAGAGGACTGGGCGGCATGAATAAATCTTATCTCTCCCACGCAAATCGGATTTAGGGCTGGGATGGGCACTCTTACAAACATCTCTGCTGTAACCCTCCTAGCCAACCAAGACCTAGCAAAATCAAGGCCACTGTATGTATTCTTCATCAACCTTAAAGCGGCCTTTGACAAAGTCTTGAGAGTCACGCTATGGGCAAAAATGCTTAATTGGGGGGTTCCAGTCAAGCTGTTGGAGGCTATAATCAACTTGTATTCTCAGACGTGGGTGCAGATCAGGAAAGGAGACGGGGTCAGCATAACTAACAAGAACACAACTCTTAACGGGTTAAAACAAGGGTGTGTGCTGGCGCCTTGCCTTGCCTTTTTAACATTTACATCGCCGATCTGGATGAGCACCTTTGGTCAATTCAATCCGACCCTCCAAAACTTGGCAAAATTCCTACACCAAGCCTTCAAAACGCGGATGATATCGTTCTCCTAGCGCAAACACCGGTAGGTTTGCAATGATTAATCACCAAACTCGGAGCCTATACCACCTCGGTTCAATTAACCATCAATCACTAAAAAACAAAGGTGCTGCGCTTTGTCAAATATCTTAAAGCAGTAAAAAAAAATGTATTTACTTGGACCTTGGACAAGTGACCTCTGACTGTGGTGGTACTCATATAAATATCTAGGCTTCCAAATTGACCGCAATCTCAACTTCAAGACACACCTGGATCAAAGTCACACAAAATCCAAACAGCTGCAGTTTGCCTTTGAAATCTTAAAAAATAAGCTTGCAGGCTGCTCCACCGGTCATCTACTAAAGGTTATTGCAGCAAAATTCCTTCCCTCCATCTCATACGGTACAGAAATCTTGAATGGCAAGATGCCACAGTCCTGAACTTAGCTCAATCAGTCCTTTTCCAGAAATTGTTTGCAATCCCCGTCTCATCACGCAAGCTCAAATTCTGCTAAAATACGGTCTAAGAAACCAGATCCCCGACAGACAAGGTGCGCTTGTCAAGTACTATTGGAGGATGAGGGACTCAGAGGACAACACACTTGCTCACCATTGCTGGGTAGAGATTGAAAACCAAGCCAGGCTTAATAATTCAATCTTCAAAGTTCTGAAGGCCTTGCTCTCGGCATTGCAGCAAGAGGATGCGCTTTGTCAAATATCTTAAAGCAGTGAAAAAATGTAAATTTACTTGGACCTTGGACAAGGGACCTCTGACCGTGGTGGTACTCGTATAAATATCTAGGCTTCCTAATTGACCGCAATCTCAACTTCAAGACACACCTGGATCAAGGTCGCACAAAATCCAAACAGCTGCAGTTCACCTTTGAAATCTTAAAAAAACAAGCTTGCAGGCTGCTCCACCAGTCATCTACTAAAGGTTATTGCAGCAACATTCCTTCCCTCCATCTCAAACGGTACAGAAATCTTGAATGGCAAAGATGCCACAGGCCTGAACCTAGCTCAATCAGTCCTTTTCATGAAATTGTTTGCAATACCCGTCACATCCAGCAAGCTCAAATTCGGCTAGAATATGGTCTAAGAAACCAGATCCCCGACAGATAGGTGCACTAGTCAAGTACTATTGGAGAATGAGGGATTCAGAGGACAACACACTCGCTCACCATTGCTGGGTAGGGATTGAAAACCAAAGTTCTGAAGGCCTCGCTCTTGGCATTGCAGCTAGATGAGGCCTGGCTTACTGCTCCTACCTTCCCCGGCTTTAAATCTGTGGTAAACAAAGTGTTAAAACGGCACTCGATAAAACAGCTCTAGCAAAAAAATCCCATGCCTGGACCGTGATACAGACATACCAGAGGCTGCAACCACAACCTTATTTGCTAGACAATTTTTCTCATCAGAAAAAGCACTTTTTCACGGTACTAAGGCTTTGGTCATATCTGGGCGTGGGCGGTAAATTCGTTCCGTTCGTGGAATTTGCGGAATTTGGGTAATTTCTCGTGCTGCGGAGAACGCGGAATTGCCCAAAATTCTGCATTCCGCGACTTTGCGAAATTTTTTGCTTGTTCGCGTTCTCAAAATGCGTGTTCACAAGATATTAGCCCTCAAACACGCAAACAGCAATTGCGAACAGGAAAAAAGCATCGCGAACAAGCAATTCCGTGCGTTCGCGGAATTTCTGCGTGTTCGCTGAGATTTTTTACCGTTTTGCGGAGATTTGCGTAACTCGATTACGCAAATTCCACCCACCCCTAGTCATATCTATCTAAGGACCTAACCCCGAAATGGAAATACCCATGGCAATCAAAGGAATGCCACCTATGCGTGGTAGGGGACGAGTCCTTACTGCATCTAATATGTATCTGCCCTGTCCTAGCAGAAACACGCAAAACGGGCCTTAGGGAGATGTTCAGGAAGGAACAAGTAAGAACTTGTAGAGCAGCAATGATTCATTGTCTCAGAGGCTCATCAATCCCACTGTCCTGTAGTGCCATAAACTTTTTGAAAAATGCAGCAAAAGAATTGGTAAAAATAGAATCTGCCAGCCAACTCAAATAGTTTCAGAACATTCAGCCCTGAAACCCGTCTACTGCACTGCTTGCTCATTTTAAATACTTTTTTAATTATCGCTCTTTGCTTTTCAACCAATTTTTTAATGTCATTTTCCATATTTTTAAAATCTAAAATGTGTATCTTATGCACGTTTTATCCATGGTGATTTTTTCCACCCTTTGATGATTTTTTTTAATGAAATCAAATAAAAGTATATTTTGACTTGACTTGACTTGAGATCATGTACCTGTGACATCAGACAGAGAAGGGAGTGAAGTGAGTGTCCCATGAATGCCTAGAAACATCCCTCAAGATGAAGTTCCCAACTACCCAGAGAGAAGTTCGATTGTTTTTGGGCATGGTAGGCTACTCCTGACATTGGATCACAAACTTTTCCTTTGTATTAAAGCTCCTACTGAGGCTGACATACACTGATGTCAATGACCTGGTATCAAAGATGATGAAAGAATGAAAGCCTTCCAGCAGCTCAAGAGACTGCTTTGTAGCGCACCTGCTTTTGGAATGCCAAACAATGCCAAGACTTTGTACATTTTTTTCATGAAAAAGATGGTTGTGCTCCGTCTGTACTAACACAAGCCCATGGGGAGATTTAGTGACCCATTGGGCATCTTTCCGCTATTCTTGACCCGATGGTAGCAGCGTTGCCTGGTTATCTCAGAGCGATTGCATTGGTGAGCCCTAGTATTCAGAAAACTGAGGGGATAGTGATGGCCCATTCCATTGAGATTCTCATGACCCATATCAGAACTCAACACCTGACAAATAGACGCTTAACCCACTATGAGAGAACCATTTTAGCAACAGAAAATGTTTCCATTCGAAGATACTTCCATGCTGCTAACCCCAGAGGGAGAAAAGGAGCGCAAATTGATCACAATTGTGCATGCATTACTGAGTTGTGCAAAAAAACGAGGCCACACATACTGGATGTACCCCTTCTCGAATCTGATTATGCCCTTTTTGTTGATGGGTCCTGGTGAGAGAGCAACATGTTATTTTAAGAACCTCTTATGCTGTATGAACACTGAGCGGAGTTGTAGAAGCATCCTATTTGTGCCATGTAACATCTGCACAAGTAGCTCAACTGATTGCCTTTGCCAGAGGCTGCTGTACTTCAGAGGGCTTGTGAGTTACCACTTACATTGATAGCCAGTACGGTTTCAGAGTTGTGCACTACTTTGGCCAGCTATGGTCATAGTGGGAATTCCTGATCTCAGTTGATACCTCTATACGGAATGGGCTGTATGTTTAAAATTTGTTAAGTGCTTTTCAAATGCCTAAGGAAATTGATAAAGTGAAGTGTGCTGCACACATGAGTGGCAGTGATTTTGTTAACAGAGGCAACCATTATGCAGATGAAATTGCTCAATACTGTGCTCTTTAATGTAGCACCTTCCATATGAATGAGCCATTTAATACAGAAAGAGAAACTGTATCTAACATGTTATTGAACAGTGTACACACCTTCAATGAGGTGAGGAGTAAGCTATGCTTACACTAAACTAGATTGTGCTTACACTGTCCTTCATCTTGCACCGATGTCACAATATATTACTTGTTGACTATTCCTGTTCTTGTTCTTAATAAAGAAATTGCGAGATTCACAATAATAACCAGAAATTGTTCCCAGAGACTTTCTTTGACTGTATCAAATCAACGACATTTCAACTGTCCTAGGTTATTAACATACAATGTATCTATTGAGATGCTCGAACATATCATGAAACACTAATATATTACTATCATGATAGAATCTGCAAATGTATTCTGTGGTAATTTTTTCTTCTTGCTCGTTCCCTATTGATGTGTATATTAAGAATCATGTACTCATGTAGAATGTGTACGTATATTTCTTAGATGTCCTATAAAAGGATATGTATACTTCGATGTACTAGAGACCTCTAGGGAGAAGAGCTGAGGAGGCTAAAAAGTGGTCTAGACACGCATATGTTTTGTGTGCCGCGGAAAAGTAAGTATAGTCGCGTTCATTAGGGTGTTGTACACGCCACACATCGCACAGCCCACAGTCAGACAACCATTGTTTCCCATCCTGTGACAGCGCCTCTGCCTGATTAGACCTCTGCCCTGATCTATCCAGGTCCGGGTCCATCACAACATTTAAGTCCCCCCAATGAAAAGCGTTGTATCAGGAGAAGCAAGAACCTTGGATAGAGCTAGACGCAAAAAGGTCTCCTGCCGCTCATTCAAGACATATAAGGACCCTATTGTCAGATGTGTATCCCCCCATTGCATCCTGACAGCCTACAACCTGCTCATAATTTCTGCCACAGTGGAAACTACTTTGCATTGCGAGCATGCACTATAGAGGATCACTACCCCATTTTCCTTGGACGGCCTGAGGACCAGATCTGCTGTGGGAAGTGCCTATCCTTCATACGTCTGTTATCCTTAGCTAAAAGGTAGGTTTCTTGGAGCAAACAAACATCACCCCCAGCATTTTCTAAAATGGAGTGTATTGCAGAACGCTTTACAGAATTGTTTAACCCCCGCACATTCAAGCTAACAATTTTCAGGTCCTTACCCATGGCAGCAGTGAGGCGAAAGGCTATGCATCCGCCCAAGACCGCTGGGATCAAAGACAGCAAAAGTCATCTCTCCCAACCTAGTTACCTGTCAATCTTGTCCGTGAACTGATGCGGAGCCTCAAAATAACACCCCAAAAAACCCATGTGAAAACCAAAAGAAACCCCTGAAGAAAACAAGACAGTGTGAAAACAAGGAAACATGACAAAAGTTTGCCTCAGCGGTCAGCGTCCAGGGGAACGTAGCACAGGCCCAGTCCACAACAAGGTTGACGTGTCTGTCACTCCGATGACCAGGGTGTAGAGACACTGCACAGAGTCGAAGCGCTTCCTCCCTCCGGCGTCTGATGAAGCACCCAAGTGGCCGCCATGCCTAGTACATCAAGGTGTCGCTGGGCTCTCCGTTACCTGTGTTACAGATGAGAGTGCCGCCTCCCTCTCCAGCTTGCAAGAAGCCGTGTCAGGTGCGGGCTTGGCATCGATCTCCCAACTCGTTGCCATTCCGAGGAGCGGCGTTGTCTGCGAGGAAGTGGTTTAGCATCATCTGCTCCAGCCGGGGACTTCTCAATGCCCAACGTTCCATAAGCTTCCTCCAAGGACTGGATTTGAAGCAATTTGCCATGATGTTTAAAGATGAGGCGGAACTGATGGCCCCAGGAATAAGGAATCTTCTGTTCTCTGGGCTTAAATTCTCTGCGTTTAAGTAGTGTGGAAGCCACCAAATCTTGGTAGTTTGGTGACCGTAGACCTGCACTGGATTAAAGTCTCTAGCCCAACGCAGGATGGGCTCCTTCAGTTGAAATTCATGAACGCAGACGAGTATGTCAGGAGGGGGGCCTTAGCACCACGAGGAAGGCCCACTCGGTGAACACAGTCCAACTGTATCGCCTGTACCTCCTCTTCCCCAAGAATCTGTAGGAACAAAGCGCTGATGTAGGCACGGAGGTCATCACCTTCACCTTTCCACGGGACCACACTGATCCGGATGTTGTTATGTCTAGAGTGGTTCTCCAAGTCTTCCGCGTGGGCTTGCAAATCTATGTTCTGCTCCTGAAGATGCAGCATCTCTTGCTGTAGCTGGTGTAAATCGTCCTCCCTGCTCAGATTGAGGTCCTCCAGCGTCACCACTCTTTCCCCAATTCCATCAACATCACGCCGAACCTCTCGCAGGTCCGCAGAAAGTTGTGAACACAGGTCCTGAATGCCCTCCTTGATAGCGAAGAAGAGCTCAATCATGAAGGCCTTGGTCGCTGGCCCGTCCTCCCATATACCAACGCCACCCAGGCTGCAGGCTGCGATGCCGAGTGCCTTGATGCTTTCTGCAGAAGGTCCTTCAGAGATTTTTCTTTCCTTCCTCTGTTTGACGACATATTGACCCCGGGCGATTTCTATGTGACACCCCTCTTGTCTCTTGTGCTGAACGTGAGCAGCAGGCCAGGCCTCATGCTAACACCGGGTCCTCGCTGTCAGGTCCGGTCAACTGAGCCAGCGTGCTGCCCACATGCAGGGGGAGCCGCACTCTCTGCCTCGCACCGCTGAATTGCAGCACCTCCGTGCTCTCCGTGCTCTCTGCCGATCTCGGGCCAGTTAGCTCTCCCTCAGCACAATATCCACCTGCCCATCAGCTGTTAATCAACGCAAGGGTTACTGTAGTTCAGCGGGGCAGCCGGACTCAAAGGTCAGCCAGGCTATGCAGCACCCCGGGAGAGCCATGCCAATCTGGATGACCACCACCTCTAACTCACTCTAGGGTACAGCACCGGCAGGGAGATGGGCTGCCGCTGCCACCAAGTCGCTGTCCTGCAGCCTGCCACGTGGTCACTTGCTCGGGGCAGGAGCACTCGCTAAAGCCTCATTGGGAAGGTGTACTCTCATCACAGTACATGGCCGGACAGATGCCATCGGGGAGGTAGCATTAATCACATCAGGCACAGGGCAAGGTCATGGTATTCTAGGCCGCAGTTTGAAAGGTGTTGCAGTCATAATCATTTAGGGGCACCTCCAAGGGCTTGCAACGCAGGCTTCCTGGTCAGCCCATCCACCTACAGGGCCCAGGACTCAGGGCCGCACTGCTCCCACTAGGCCTCGCCGTCGCAATCTCAACAGCACACTGAACAGGGCAACGCCTTACTCTCCCAGCTCCCAGGCACCTGCGGCAGCCACAGCCGGACGCTGCTCCATCTGCCGATCAGTGGACCGGGTCTCGCCTCTGCAGGCAGCGCCCCACATTCCCGGCCCGCCACTCCTCACCAGCGGGCCTTCAAAGGGATCGCCACTGCCACAGAAACTGCTGCACCAAGCCGCACCTCAGGTCCAGGGCCCCGCACAGCAGTCGGGAATCCAAGCAGGGAGTGCACCCACAGCCGGAGTACGGGCCCTCGCGTTCATGCACCTCCGGCCACCATCTTCTGAGGGCTCCACTAGGCTGTCACAAGAGCTCCTAAAATGGCACCGTCCTCGGATCGCGTCCCGTCACGGCCGCGCTGGTCCCATCTAAGCTCCGTTAGAGCTCCATCGTGAATCTTGCCAGCGTGGGGGTACTTGCGGCCATGGACAGGCAGTCCCACTGTGGATTGCACCGGGGATCAAGGCTGGCTACACTTCTGCTCTTCTCCCACCGGGCCCCAGCGATATCGGGGCCGGGAAGGATCCGCAGAGCAGGAAAGACTACCGATGTGCCAAAACAGGGCTCACCACCGGCATCAGGACAGCTTCACCGTCCAGCACACCCGCTGGTAAGCATGGATGGGCGACAGTATGGGTGAAAGAACAAGGCTAAGAAGCCGCGGCGCCGCAGGGATTGGGTCCCACGTCCCATCTCGCCGCCATCTTGGCCACGCCCCCCTACAATGCATTTTAAAATGTGATATAAATTTAGACATTGCAGACAGTCAAATGAATCACTTTGTAAAAATGTGAACATAATGGATACACATATTTGAAAAATTATCAAAATATATATCGTCAACTAATTTAAATTAACATGACTTATCTCACATCTAACAGTACAGACACTCAAAAATACATCAGAACAGCCTGCTATGTCAAGTGCACACACATGTGGAACAAGCACACATAATGCCACACAGCACAATTGTAGCTGAAGTCCAACTCTACAACATGTTGGGGCTGAAGGGGAAGGGGAAGAGCCCATGGTGTGGGCTGTGTTAATGAGCCTTTACTTGTGATGGTTGTCAGATGTGTATGTATTTTATTTTCTCAGGTGATGCTTGCTTCTCTATTCTTTTTTATTTGTAGTCCTATATAGCATGGGCGGAGATCTTTGCCTGTGCTATGTGGAACCAAATTTTGCAGATCTGCACCTAAAATACACCCATCATTTTACTAGTAGTAACTTTGTAGCTGCATTGTCAGCAGTACGGGAACCCAACCTCTTATGTAAGAGGGTGGTAGTAACATGTACCAGCATATAGAAAACCATAAAACAGTGCATCTGTTTCTCACACTTCGTCATCCACCACACTGATACCTGATGCGTTCCATAACACAATAACCATGTACCTCTCTGTCCAGAGTTACAGAATTGCATTTGGGATGAGATATACACGCATGCATAGGCAACTAGACCTTTACCTTAATGACTTGCCCCCAAAGTTGTCATAGACTCTCACTGTTGTACTGTGTTGGCAAAGTAAAAGCAGCAATATCTATTGCGTTGTGCAGTTAACATTAGTTAATGTTTGCAGTATTATTGCATTACCGAAAAAGGGTGAAATTGCATTGCAGGTAAAAAATGACTGCTTGCTGATTGCAGTAGGGGAGTTAAAAAAAAGAAAAAAGCATGTTTGGCTCCTGGGGGAGGGAGGGGGAAAGGGGGTGCGGGCGGGGGGGATAGGGTGCGTGGACCCCTCCTTTACTTTTCACGTGTCAGGCTCAAGGAGGTCCCTGGGGACTGGGGGGTCCGCGAGGCTCCCATTACTTTCACATTAGATCTGGGGAGGTGGTCGTCCCTGGGGCTGGGGAGGTCTGTCAGGCCCCCTCAACATGCAATTCAGCCCCGTGGAGGTGTTGGTCCCAGGGGCCTGGAATTGTCTGCATGGCCCTGTCTATTTTTCATTTCTGTAGCTCTGGGAAGGTGGTGGTCCCCGGGATCTGAGGGGTCTGCGAGGTTCCCTCGTTATAATGTCCATAAGCCCTAGGAGGAGGTGGTCCCCAGGGCAAAGAAAGCCCTTGGAGGGGTGCTCCATGTGCTCCCCTCCATTTTTTATAAAATAGCCGCATGCCCCAGGGACTCCGCCCACCCGGGGGGCCTTTTTAAAACAAGCACAGGAGCCCATGCTGGGTTTTCTTTTCTTTTTGCTGCAAATTTGATAATTTTGCAAATATGTGGCAAGATGTCTTAAAAAATGCTTTTTTTGCCTTGCTGGGATCCCTCTGCGAAGCACCCCTCCCTGGGCCAACTTAGACCCCAGGCCCCCCTTTCCCTGGGGCCTTGCCTCTCCATTCGGTACTGCAGGGAAGAATCAAGGCCCCGCAGTTCGTGCCGGCTCCCTGCCTCCTGCTGGAACTGGCCTTGCTTTTGGACAGAGGGAGCTGCTGCCATGCAGCTCCCTCTGTCAAAAATCAATTCTGCTCTGCTTTGTGCAAGTAAGAGCAATTTTTGCTCTCACTTGCACAAAGAGGATAAGAGTTTGCTATGGAAGCCATAGTAAACTGCAATGTCCAAGGGGTGGGCAAACCGGGACATTGCTTGAGCCGACTGTGGGGGGTGGTGGTCCCCAGGGCCATGTAGGGCTCCTGAAGGGAGGCCACGTGGCCCCCTCCATTATTCAAATTTGCCACGGGAGGTGGTGGTCCCCATTGACAGAGGTCTGCAATGGACCCACTTAATTGTTGTATGTGTGTCCTGGAGAGTTGGTGGTCCACAGTGCTGTGCGGGAGTGTGTAGCACCCCACATTTGTGTGAATTAGACCTGGTTAGGTACCAGGGTCTAACTCTACCGCATTTATAAAAAAATAAAGTATGTGCCCCGGGAAGATGGCAGTCCCTGGAGCTGTGGGGATCCACGAGGCCCCTCATATTATTGAAATTAGCCCCGGGAGATAGTGGTCCCCTGGGCATGGGGGGGGTGGTGTGGAAGGATCCCTAAAAAATACAAATAGCTCTAGGGAGGTGGCAGTCCCCGGGGCTGTGCCAACCCACATTCATAATGAAAGTGCCCCAGGAGGTGGCAGTCCCTGGGGCTTTAATGAGCCCTAGGAGTGGGGCACTGTGCGCTCCCTCCTATATTTACCATATGCCCCTGGGACCTGGCCCCCCCAGGGTCATTTTAAAAGGAAGCGCGGTGGCCCACCCTTGCTTTTTTTTGTGAATTAGCGAATATCACAATTTTGCAGCAATTTTGTTTTTTTTTAACAAAAATGCATTTATACCGTGGCGGGGTCCCAGTTGGTTCCCAAGACCATGGCTTGGTGGTCAGTATATTCCTACCCTGCCCCCTTTTCTTTATTTTTACTTTTTGTTTAGGGGAGTCAGTGAAGCCAAGTCCCAAGATGGCTACCAACACTTACTGGTTGAAGTGTTGGCAGGCAATCAGAGAGGTACATTTCCCTGCACAAGCTCATCTCTTTTTTCATGAAGACTTGGCGACCGGCGATATCACTATATATTTAAACCTACATTTCAGAACAAATACTGAATAGATTTACACCAAAAGGGCAAAAGGTACTTCCTTGAACCAATATCTACCTCTCAGCCAAATTTGGTGTAAGTTCATTCAGCGGTTCAGGCTGTAGCTGTGGCTAAATGTTCCAATGGAAATTAACATTACAAATGTAGCCTTATTTTGCACACCAATGTCTCGGTCCCCACTGTGCGATCACCCCCAAACTTTCCATGACACACAGAACCTACATTGACACTTTTTTGAGAACATTTCATGAAGATTGGTCAACCGACGCCCAGGTTATAGCCAAGTCAAAAAATGCTTTTCCGATGGAAACTAGGTTCTAAATATAACTATATACTGAGCACGCCGGTAATTCGATCAAGCAAAAAGTTCCCAATGTTCACGCTCTCAGAAAAAACGCCACTCCACGCCAAGAAGTAAAGTCCAAGGGTGTTTAATCACACCTACAACATCTTTCGGCTTGAGACAAGCCTTGTTCACGTAAGTGAGAGTGTGTGCAAAACCTTGTTAATAAAGATACAGACAACAGTAAACATCCTGTGAACACAAACAAAGGGCAACTGTCCCAGCGTGATAACGGCAGACATCTTGGAATGGTAAAAACATAATACATATCTATTGATGCGCATCAGAGTTCGGCAAAACAGTGTGATGTCACAAATGTTCTGACCAAACGGTCTGGTGAATAACTGTCCAAGTGCAAGGTTTTATGAAAGCCTCAATCCCCCTAGAATGGGCCTCTGGTTCATGTGCAAGAGATCGTACAGGATACATGTCGCTATGAGGTGTGGACACATGACGAGTTAAATGCTCCTATGTAGGTGATTGTTGTAGATCCACAAAGTAGCATAGACATGATAATGTCAAGTAGTGGATGAATTACTTGCAGTGATAAGTATACACCAAGTCAGCTGTCTAGATGTAAAGTATAATACCGAGACCAAAGGGGATATGCCAGCGTGGTGTGGTCCAGTTAAAAGGTGAAATACCTTACAACGCCGGGGTCAGGGACAGAGTCATGGTTAACTGGACCTGTTACAATCCTGTAGTGTCTCGTTGTCTGTAACTGATGCCCTTCTAGGCGTGCCCAGTGCAGAAAGTGACGAAAGAGGATGAGGACTGTAATGGGCCGTGAAGAAAAGTGAAGTGACATGGCCCTGTTCCCCATCTGTGCTCCTGTCAAGTAAAACATTACATAAGTTAAAATGCTAAAGAAAAGACATATCATAATATGTACACACTATGAATAAACAAATTACAGCATTTGAAAAACATGAGGAGATGCTATTCACAGAGGAGACGACTGTCTCCAAAGAAAGGGGTCAAAGGTGTACTTAGATCCCCACTGGGAAAGGAGGCAGGCAGTTGACTATTAAAATGGGAAAAGGACCAGTGTGTTAATTCTCTTTGAGGTGGACTGCCAGTTCTTCGTCCTGGTTCAGCCCTCCTGGTACCTTAGACTGGAAATTGATGATGTATTTAGACTCAATCTGTCTTAGTTTTAACACTCTATTCCCGCCCCTGGGGTTCCTCTCAATCTGCTCTAGAATGAAATAGCTCAATAATGCAGGGTTGGAAAAGTGTTAGTCACGAAAATGTCTCGCCACTGGGTACTTTTCGTCTTTGTGTACAATGGCACAGTAGTTTTCCAATATGCGTTTCTTCGCATGGGCAGTCGTGCTGCCGATGTACCAAAGCATGCAGGGACACACAATTACATAGACAACGGACATGGTACTGCAAGTAAGAAATTGAGTAATCTCCCTCTCTACTCCATAGTACCTGATTTTCTTTACATGTGATCTGTTTTTGCAGGCTTTGCAGTGGCCACATGGAAAAAATCCCTTAAGACCTAGTCCCTGAAAAGCAGGATAGATGGTAATGTCACTGCGTACACAAAGGTCTCTGATATTTTTCCCTTTTCTGTACGTGATACTGGGTCTGTTAGAAATTGTTTCTCCTATGACGTTGTCACATTTTAGGATATCCCAGTTCTTTCCCAGTATTTTATGCACCTGACGTGACTCGGTGTTATAGGTTAGGATAACCTATAACACCACACTGGAGAATAAACCATCTGATGATGATGATAATAATGAGAACACAACACATGTTATCCTAACCTATAACACAGAGTCACGTCAGGTGCATAAAATACTATCACGGTGACTCAGTCAGTCAAAATACTTTTATTCGATTTTGGATAAAATCATAAAAAGACATACATTTCATTCAAAAAGTACCACAATACATTTACCAAAATTGATTCAGCTACAATCACATTTTAAAACCTTTAGATATATCCAAAAGTATTAAAATTACAGTCCATAAAAACAGTTAATAGGGGAGTTTATACAAAAGTAAGTGGCCGTGCAAAATGTCAATATAGGCAGCTGTAGAAATGCAATCAATAGATGCTATCAATATTTACATGTCTGGCTTTAATACGAGCTGCTTCTGGCAAAAAACTTCCCATACAAAATGTTAAGCGGGTAGTGCTCAAGGACTGTAGATAGAGAAGTGCTGGTCTGACTTGTGTGAAGCCAGCCTCTCTTAGGATTGGAAGCAAATATTTCTTTCTGGGTACTAAAAACAATGGGCAAAACATAACAAAGTGTATGGTATCCTGGGTTGAGAAGTTGTCACAGGAGCAGGGAGGAGCTAACTCTGGTTTAGCCCAAGCATGATAATTTCCTAGATGATAGTGAATCAAATTAAATCTGAATTTAGTCAAGAGGAACCTATGAAAAGGTCTAGTAACAATACTAAGGTAGGGTTCCATGGCAATAGAGCTTGTTAGTATATAATGAGACCTCACCGAGGGCTTCTGGAGTTCTTTTTCTTCTCGGATAGATCTTGCCAGGGTCAGGAACTGCCTCTTGACCGCGACTACATCTGTGTTCCTTATACATGTCGGAAATTCAAAGAGTTCTGGTCGCCCAAGTTTGAAAAAAGACTTCCTCAAGAAATCCAGCCAGGGGATCTTTTTATAGTGCTCAAGTTTCATGACATCCTCCATAATAGAATGATTTAGGGTTAACTCTTTGTTAAGCCACATCCTTAACCAGAAGATCAGCGGAGCCAGATTTAGCCTATCTGTGATGTAGTCCAAGCCCACCTCCGCGTGGATAGAATAGGTTGGAGTTGAAGGGGGGACTGATAGTAAGGAACGTAGAAACCTGTTTTCTGCTCTCTGTATAGGTTCCAACTGTGCATAAACCCAGATTGGGGCCCCATACATGGCGATTGAAATACATTTGGAGCTATAAACCTTCATTAGGGCCTCCATTGGCCTGGCCCCCAGTTTTTTTGAGAAGGCCATAAGGGCCGCCGATGACGTAGCAACTGAAAGACTTTTTGCCCTGACCTGTGGGCCCCACAACCCCCTCTCGTCAAAGAGCACCCCCAGGTAGGGGAAAGTTGCTGTTCTAGAGACCTCTTGGCCCTTACATCTAAACATTTTGGTCATCCCTTTACGCCTATGTGCTCCAACTATCATTTTGTGAGATTTACCAGCATTGACCTTCATGTCCAGTTCATCCATGAAAGTGCCAAATGCATGCAGCAAATTCTGGAGGGCATTACCAGTGCGGGCTGTAAGGAATGCGTCGTCCGCGTATAGGAGAGCAGGAATCTTAGCTTCTCCTACACGCGGAACATCCCCCTCTGTCTCCTCCAAGAACTTCCCCAGACCGTTGATATATATGGTAAACGGTAGGGGGGCTAATATACAGCCCTGCCGTACCCCACGCATGGACTTAAAATGGGGACTGCATCTTCCCTCCCTGGTGACCCTGACCTTGGAGGACAAGTCCTGATGTAAAGATGGCATGAATCTGACCAAGGCCCAATCTATCCCAATCTTCAGCAAGATCGCCCAGAGCTTCGATCTGTTGACCAAGTCGAAAGCCGAGGAGAGGTCCATAAATGCAAGAAATAAGGACCCCTCCTTGGCCACCGTATACTTGGCGATCAGAAGGTGCAGGTTGGAGCATTGTTCCATAGTTCCCCTCTTCTCCCTGAACCCGTATTGAATGTTGGCCCAGGCTATCTCCACTACTACCGGGTTGTGGTCACTATGTACAGACACCAACGTATTATAAGATATTACCCTATTTAGGATGCCTGGGGACATAAATATATAGTTACTAATGGACCCCAGGATGGTGCCTTTATAAGTGTGGGTTCTGGGAGTGCCTTCAGGTGAGTTGGGCTCGTAAAGATTATTGTCGGCCAGCAGGTCTTCTAATTCTACTCCCGCTGTGGAGTGCTCAAAGTGTGGGCCTTCTAACCCGGCAAAGTCTTCACCATTCTTTATACCGCAGAGACCATTGCATGGGTGAATATTAAAATCCCCCCAAAAAATAAGTTCATGGCTAAAACACGTGTTTTGACTGACAGAAGATAAAAAGGAATCTAAACTGGCTCTTATTTCCAGTGTCCTTATTTAGTGAGTTGTAAAAATTAATATAAAAAGTACATTTCGAAGGGGAAACTGATCTCTCAACTATTAACAAATTAGGGGAGGGATTGTTGACCACTTTCAAAGACCCTTTTAGTTTTAAGGAAAAAAGGGTTATGAGGCCACCCCTAGCTCTGCCTGATCTACTTGGGGTGGCAGCTGTAACAAAACTGGTGAAGCCATCCAACCAAAAACTGTCTGCAGTATCCCATGTCTCTTGAAGGGCAATAACTTTGTGTCCGCAGACCAGGCCCAGCCAGTCCTCATTTGTTACCTTGGTTTTGATACCTGCCACGGTCCAACTAAGTAGCTTACATAACGCATCCTCCTCTCGCTCAAGGGATCCTATTGGCGGGGGCCGCACATAAGCTAGTGGTCAATCAACCTCCTCTATGCCGTCCATGCCCTCCTGGCCTGATAAGGGTGCGAAGCGATTACTAGTGGCTGACCCGCTGCCAGCTGGTACAACACCCGCCCCTTGATCATGAGATGACGTCAGTCAGGGTTCCGGCTTTTGAACCCGGGTTTGAGTGGGACCCCCAGAGGTACCCACAGAGATAACCACCCTTGGGCGTGATTTCAAGATAGGGCTCATTACCATCTTTTACAACGCATACCATTACAACGCATTGCGCTGGGGGGCGCTCTAGGATAGGGAATAAGTATAATTTACTATCCAACACCTTCCCTAGTGTCCACGGGGACTGGAGTTAGAATAGTAAATTATACTTACCACTATCCAGCACCTCAAAGCGCTATGCGTTGTAATGGTATGCGTTGTAATGGTCGCGTTGTAATAGTAGGTAGTTGTAACCGTATGCGTTGTAACATGGTACATCCTTAAAAGGTATACACCCGTTACAACGCATCTTTTACAACTACCTACTATTACAACGCAGCTTTTACAACGCATACCATTACAACGCATTGCGCTGGGGGGCGCTCTAGGATAGGGAATACGTATAATTTACTATCCAACACCTTCCCTAGTGTCCACGGGGACTGGAGTTAGAATAGTAAATTATACTTACCACTATCCAGCACCTCAAAGCGCTATGCGTTGTAATGGTATGCGTTGTAATGGTCGCGTTGTACATCCCTTTAAAATGACGATGTCCAGTGTAGTCTCTCACCGGGGGAGGATAAAAAAAAACCCAAGGGTAGCGGTCTCACGTGGTCTTTTGCGGTTATAGCAGAACCATCCCAGAAAGGTTTGTCTGCCACGTTAGGTCTGTTGAAGTTAATTACCAAACAGTCCCCCGTGGTGATCTTGGCATTTTTCCCCACCCACCCCACCCTCCTTGCAAAGATGACAGAGTCTGAACAATCCTCCCCACTGGAAGAATCAGCACACCAGCTTTTCGCTTTATGTAAAAGATCGGTGGTAGATTCGCCCTCGCCTTCTTTAAGCGGTGGAACTCCTATAAACACTGCAATCAAGGGGGCGGCAGCCGGGGGCAGGTTTAGCTTGAACCTGTTTGGCAGTATTTTCCTGCTGAAGATCGTGGTTGGTTGCATCCGTGAGGGAGGAATGGATGTATGGCCCACCAGGTTTGCGTGAAGGGCGCCTTGAGGGCGTTGATCACCAAATACAATGCCTTCTCTCCCCTGGGGCGGGGCTGTGGTGCTAAGGCTTTCTCCTACTGTCGTGACCAGGTCTTGGGGCAATGTTCCCTTCTTAAGCACCTCCACGGGTGGGGGATAAGTGTTGATGATTTTGTCCAGCAATGAGCATTTCTTAAGGAGGTCAGACAAGCAAGTTTTCAATGTATCAACGATGTCTTTTTCGATCCCTATAAGCAATGGCTCAATTCTGGCAATAAACAAGGCCTCTAATTGGTCCCCAAAAGGGTCAGGTAGTGCGGTTTCTGTGCACATAGCTTTGGGTTTTTTGCCTCTGACCCTCTTAGATGGTTGGGCTGCCTGCTGGGGATACTGCGGTGTATCGTCAGGAGCGCTAGAAGCACCATGAAGGGCAAGTGATGTGGGCGGGGGGACAGGATTGGATATGATAGTTACAACGGGTTCCAAAGGTATAGGTGGAGCTACGCTCGGTGGATCAACTGTACAAATGAGGTGGTCCTCAGTAATAGGTGACTCCACCAAGTCAATCGATATCAGTCCCAGCTCTTGTTCGGCATGGGCAATTTCTTTGGTAAGGGTACCCACAGCAGATGAGAGATATGACAGTATAGACCTGGAATGTCTGGGCATTTTAGCATTTTTTCCCTCATTATCATGGTTCGGAGTTTTCTTGCGCTTACCCATTTGTGGTAGATAATAGGATGTTAGAGGGGTGGCCCGGCCCCGCCTTCTTCTGCCTCGGACTGCCAAAGACTGCCTTGTCCCGGGCTTCTCCCGGGCGGCTCCCGCACGCGACTCGCGAGGCGAGAGGCGTTCCGTTTACTTAAGCGTCTCCGGGCGCGCTGGTATTGCGAATGCTGCTCGCCTCCCTGGGGCAGCTGGGAAGGGTAGTTCGCGTTGGTCTGGCCTTTTCCCTCACGACGTGGAAGATAGCGGAAAAGCCGTTCCCCTCACGGCTGCTGGTCCGCTTCAGCTGTTAGCCCCTTGGAGCTCGGGACGCTCCGTTTACTTAATCGCCTCCGGGCGCGCTGGTGACGCGAATGCTGCTCGCCTCCTGGGGCAGCTGGGAAGGGTAGTTCGTGTTGGTCTGGCCGTTTCCCTCACGGCGTGGAAGATAGTGGAAAAGCCATTCCCCTCACGGCTGCCGGTCCGCTTCAGCAGTTAGCCCCCCTCACGGCGACTCACTGGAGTAACAACTATTAAGTACCACAAGATCCAGAAGGCCACAGGGCGGCCACGCCCCTTTGGGCGGGACATGATAACTACAAAGGTGCTTAAAGACTGCTGTGATTACCTTGACTTGAAACCTGGCTGCCCCTGACGAAGTGCTTTCCGGCATGAAACGTGTTGGGCAAAAGCATGGAACTATTTACAGAGCGAGGCTCTCCTGCTGTTACGTCGTGCCATTGCTTCATTAAATTGTGTGGCTATCTGAATAATCTCTGATTGGGCTTCCTCATTTCCAGGCTAAACTTTGCTGGATACTGAGCGGCGTAGCCTGCGCCACGAGTGAAGCCCAGCTGCACTGTCGGTTCAGCCCTGCTGAGGTGCCTTACAACGCTTCAGCGCAAAGACAGAGGGTGCCGTAGTGAAGCAATCATTAGTGCATGGCCAAGCAGTATGATTGATCTCTGCCACCCACGGAGGAAATATTTTCATTATATAGAAAGACTATCATGGCGACTCACTGGAGTAACAACTATTAAGCACCACAAGATCCAGAAGGCCACAGGGTGGCCACGCCCCTTTGGGCGGGACATGATAACTGCAAAGGTGCTTAAAGACTGCTGTGATTACCTTGACTTGAAACCTGGCTGCCCCTGACGAAGTGCTTTCCGGCATGAAACGCGTTGGGCAAAAGCAGGGAACTATTTACAGGGCGAGGCTCTCCTGCTGTTACGTCGTGCCGTTGCTTCATTAAATTGTGTGGCTATCTGAATAATCTCTGATTGGGCTTCCTCATTTCCAGGCTAAACTTTGCTGGATACTGAGCGGCGTAGCCTGCGCCACGAGTGAAGCCCAGCTGCACTGTCGGTTCAGCCCTGCTGAGGTGCCTTACAACGCTTCAGCGCAAAGACAGAGGGTGCCGTAGTGAAGCAATCATTAGTGCATGGCCAAGCAGTACGATTGATCTCTGCCACCCACGGAGGAAATATTTTCATTATATAGAAAGACTATCACGGCGACTCACTGGAGTAACAACTATTAAGCACCACAAGATCCAGAAGGCCACAGGGTGGCCACGCCCCTTTGGGCGGGACATGATAACTGCAAAGGTGCTTAAAGACTGCTGTGATTACCTTGACTTGAAACCTGGCTGCCCCTGATGAAGTGCTTTCCAGCATGAAACGCGTTGGGCAAAAGCATGGAACTATTTACAGAGCGAGGCTCACATTCTCTTACGTCGTGCCGTTGCTTCATTAAATTGTGTGGCTATCTGAATACCCTCTGATTGGGCTTCCTCATTTCCAGGCTAAACTTTGGTGGATATATATATATATATATATATATATATATATATATATATATATATATATACATATATATATTTTTCCAGTGTCACTTTAGCAAGTTGCTTCTCCCACAACAAAGAGACGAAAATGGACACAGGTATTTGTAGTTTTATTTCAATTTGACCAGCCAGTCCGCCATAACGCGTTTCAACCCCTATCGGGGCTTGAACACATGACGCAATGCCATAGCGGGGTAGGCGTTTATAAAGTGTTCAATCAGGAAGCGCTGTATGACTTTCATAAACAAAGTAAAGTTACTTTCCAGCATTGAATGTCACAGTTGTGCAAAGTCGCAAATTCATGATACAACACATCATTATTATAGTGCATATAAAAATATTTAATCAGGGTTAAATTTTTTTACAATTTTTTATATATATATACCGCAGCATTTGGCATAGCAGCATAATTGTGTGCAAATATACATTTGAACAATGGCAACTTTAACTTAGAGCAGCCCCACCTTTTCTATAGTGTGCAAATTTGCAAATACCATCCACGTGGCTATATGATAGCATAATGCTTACCAACTGTGCAAAATATGCTCAATGAGTAGCAGCATCATATTCAATAGCAGCAAAATTGATCACATAGTGTCAAAATATGAAAAGGTAATTGGTGATAATTACAGTTTTCATAACCGCATTTTAGTATAGCAGCAAAATCCTGTGAAAATTCCCGCTAGAACAAGTTTGATTCAAGCAGCTCTGCATTTAATATACACCGTGCAAATTTTACAAATTTCATCAAAGTCACAATATGACAATCTAATACTCACATAATGTGCAAAAAATGCTTATAAATAGCAGCATTATACTGTATAGCAGCAACAATTATTCACATAGTGTGCAAAATAGGTTTGATCCACCGCGACTAAAATGAATAAATATATACATATATAAATATATAACTATATTAAAAATGCATTCTAATGAGTCAGATAAAACCCTCATATTGTTTCTGTAAGATCGTTGTTATATCGTGTTTCCTTCTTAATCTTTCCACTTTGATATTCAACAATACTGTGTGCTGCACAACTACTCAAGTTGATAGTAAGTAATATTCATGTTGTAATTAGATGTTGTTACCACAACTCATGCACTTTAGTTTATTATAAATAATATATAAACATACAAACTTTAGTACAAACATCAGTGACCAAATGGTTAATTTTTTGGACATGGAAATCTTTATTGAGCAGGGCAAATTTGAGACCCGCCTGCATCGAAAGCCTACTGCAGGCAATTCTGTACTACATGCTAGCAGTGCCCATCTAGGGCACTTAATTCATAGTATCCCATAAGGAGAACCTTTATGCTTAAAACGTATATGCAGCAATGAACATGATTTAATGGTAGCTCAAGGCCAGTGTATACAAACGATTTCAAGAAAGAGGCTACAGTAAAAAGTGTCTAGATGAGGCCCTCATGAAAAGTAATTCAGCAACCAGAGATGAATTAGTAAAAACTAAACATATTGATTTGACCAAGAGTAAGTCTAAAGACAGTTTTAGATATATTCTAAGATTCAATCAACAAGAGGGTGCTGTCAGGAAGATAATCAAGAAAAACTGGCACCTTATCAAACAGGACCCCATTATAGGCAAAACAGTCTCCAAACACCCGGCAATAACATACCGCAGCGGCAAATCTATGAAGGACACTCTGGTCAAAAACGACCTGTGTGGACCATCGACAAAGAGTACATGGCTATCCCAGCGAACGGGCTTCTTTAAATGCAAGACATGCAAGGCCTGCCAGCATGGGGTGTCAATGACCAAATATTAAACTCCCTTTAGTGAAAAAGAGTTGGTCATTGACAAGATGTAAAACTGTAAATCGGACCATGTAATTTATGTATTGGAATGTCCTTGCAAACTAAAATATGTTGGTAGCACCGTATTACAAGGCTACAAAAGAGTGTTACAGCACATTAAAGCGATTAAAAACAATGATCCCTCTTATCCGGTGGCAAGCCACTTCAGTGAAAAACACAAGGGGGATCCGAAGGAGCTACGTTATTATCTATCGGATTCGGTCCCGGTTTCGAAGAGGGGAGGGGACTGAACAAAAGCCCTTCGTAAATTAGAGATGCTGTACATTCTAAATTTAGATACCAAACATCCGGGAGGCTTGAATGCCTTCGAGGAATTGTGGTCAAGCCTTGAAACATGATTTTGATATAGTGGGTGACCTTGAATTTGTTATGAGATGCAGTTGTAAATATTAGGGAATAGAGGAGGTGATTATAGCTTGTGCATAGGTGTTGGGTTTTAGATATTTATTTGGTTGAATATTAACATATATATTTATATTTATGTATTAATTAATTAGATTTTAGTGAGACCAAAATGTATTTAGATCAATGCACAGTTTGCACATATTTCTATGTCCCCCAAATCCCTATACCAGATCCCCTGATCTAAAATACGCCCAATTAACATTCAGTACAATAAGTATTTATAAGCAATGTAAAATACTTAAAGATGATTGGTAGACATATTATATTATATATATATATATATATATATACATGGTTATCTTTTTCCTTTTCTTTCTCTAGAATTTACCAACAGTATTTGAACACAACTATCATCAGACCAGCTGTTTCCTGTATTAATTCTAATGTTTTATTGGGTTTTGCACAGTTGATGCGTCAACATACTGTCCATATCACATGTGATCACTATAAATTCCTGAACATATAACTGCAATATTCAAATATATTGAAGGTATTTAAACTGTAATAGAAGCAAGACCAATTCTGAGCGGACTATGAGATGATAATAGTAAGAACAGACCGCATATATAAAGGTTCTGAGTGGTCCATTTAAAACGGGAACCACCTGTAATGGATATAAACCTTGAAGGAGTCTTGTAAATCTTGTAGATATTTACAACTATTTATTGGTGTAATCCATTTAAGAAAATAGTGCATATATGTATATATATTAATAGGATATTTTGTATATTTAGTTGTCATTTTCCACTTTTGTATGTATACGTATGTATTTATATATTTATATATTTATGTGTTTATTTATTTATATGTATACTCGAAGGTTGATTAGGTCTGAATCTCCATGCATTTAAGCATCAATTTTTGAGCCGCAGGAAAGATGTTATATGGCAGCTTTTGCACAGGAATGTATATATTGCACTAGCACTTTAAATGTGTTTAAAAGTATTGTTTTGCACTGGCACTTTAAGGTTTTAAGTCACATGATATATGCATTTAAAAAAATACAAAAATATTTAAACCAACTGTCTAACCATGAGCGCGCCATGTGATCAAGTCCCCCTTGAGGGATGAAACTCGTCATGGCTGCTGCTGCACTTCCTATGGAAAACAAATAAAATTGCAGCTGACTAGCCACAGTGGTCCGCGCTCTTTCTTTCTTGGAAAAAGAATTTTGTGAAGAGTTACCTGGAATATATATATATCGATCAAGGGCATTCGTTGCCTGAAACGCGTTCCAAGGTGCACGATTGGAAAAAGAAAATAAACAGAACTTGAATGCAGCTGGCCTGAGTCCGTTTACTCTGTTCGCCGAAAGGAGGTTCGGAGTGGTTTTTGTTTCCGCATACATATATATATACACTGACGAAGGATTGATTCCCAAACGCGTTTGTTGTTTACCGTACATCTTGCCAAATAAACATAAGCGTCAACGGTTACCTCCTGTGTGCCCGAATTTCTGTTTAAGAAACGGAATTGGTACTGTGGAGATTTTTCGAGGCAGCACCGTCGCGATCGGGCACCCGCCTACAAGTGCCTCGGCTGGAAGGTGCACGAAGGAGCCGGATATATATATATATATATATATATATATATATATATATATATATATTGTTCCGGCAATTCACTAGTCACGTTCACGAGTGGGTCGGAGTAGGGCTCCCGGCCACCCATCTTATCCATCAAAACACTCCATTCTCTCGAACAGACGTCTCCGACACTCAGAGGTTGCTGTGCACGCAATTTTATTCAGCAGGAAAACAACGCGTTTCGCTTTGCAGCTTGATCACGTTTACGAATTGTTGCCAAACAATTGTCCTTCTCTGATTTTGGAAAATGCAGATCGCTTAAGGATGATCTGAGCCCCAACAGTGTAGTGAGTAACAGCGAACTCAAAGACAACCCGGGTTTCAAATGCTGTGGATCGTGCAAGGCCTGTCACAACAGCATAAATTGTAAGGAACTTATAGTTCCAACATCTAGGAGGGTGTTTACGATTAAAAAATCACTCTCATGTCACACTATGTACTGCGTATACGTACTCATATGTCCCTGTGATAAGTGGTATGTCGGCAGTACAACCTTGAAAGCGAAAGAGAGAGTCCTACAGCATTTGAGAGCTATCAAGAACCACAATGTGCAATATCCTGGAGCTCGTCATTTTTTTGATCACCACTATCAAAATGAGAATCTGTTGAAAATGGTGGTCATTGATAAGGTTAATTTGGGAATAAGAGGAGGAAACACTCGGTGAAGGAGCTGATTCTGAGCAGGGCGCTCACAGATACATCATTGCAGATCAACTCAGTAAAATATTCAATCCGTTCAGATGTAGGCAAGGTAACAGCTCAGCGACAGTGGGAGTCAGGATCACGTATGCAGGAACTAAGAAGTTTCGGTGCTCAAGTCATGATGAAATTCCCAGCATCATTACGAGTTGTTTGGAACAACAAGACTTATAACTTCATCTCCCCACAGGAAGTAGACCGTTTTCTGGAAGCAATGAAGGATCATCAAGAAGTTCAGCAAGCGCAAAGAGAGGCCCGTAACTAAATATATGTAATATATGTAAAAAAAATAAAAAATAAATAAATAAATAAAAAACATATTGTAAAATAATATAACAAAGAAAAAGAATACTTGAAGAGGGTCTGGGAGTTAAATTAATAAAAAATAGAACAAAAAGAAGAAAACCCAAAAAAACAAAAAATAACTTTATTTATTCCTATTTTCTCTTTCTTTTGCACTAAAAATACACAGGTATGAGGTGGAGATGGAGGCATTGACACAGAATATGTAAACACACTAAGGTGAGGCAGAGACTAGGCCAGGGACAAGGCTCTCAACGGCGATAAGATCGCCAAGGTTCAAGAGGGGGGGTTCCTCAAGGGAAGGGAGGGGGGGAAGGGTTAAAAAATATAAAAGAAAATTTTCCTCATATATTAATGGTATCTAAAATAGCTTTGGAAATTATAGTTATATCAAATAATGATGACAGCGACGGCCATATGATCAATGGCGGGGGATAATTTAAAGTTCATAAGCTGGAATGTGAACGGGCTTAGAGAGGATAAAAAGCTGAAAAGAATCTGTGAGTTTCTGAGAAAATCAGATGCTCATATCATTATGCTAGAAGAAACACATTTAGACCAGAAGGAATGTAAAATTGCCTTCAAAAATCAAAGATGGATACAAGATCTCCTCTGCTCTAATCAAAGCAGCAAAATAAGGGGTGTGGCAATTATTGTTAGAGTGAATAGTGGGGTAAGGGTGGAAAAGTACGATACTGATGACACGGGAAGATGGTTGACTGCCTTCATAACCATAAATAACATAAGGTTGACATGTGGAGTCTACTATGGTCCGAACCAGGACTGTCCAGATGCATTAATTAGCTTAAAATCCAGTCTGTTGGAGCAAGATACACCTATTATTTTAGGAGGGGATTTCAATTTAGTTTTTGATTCAAAACTTGATCGTACTTCTAGGGCCGCTTCTTTTTCTCTACCTAAATCGAAGAGAGAGCTTAAAACTATCATGAAAGAATTTAGTTTGTTAGATGTATGGAGAATCAAAAACCAGAAAAATAGAGATTACTCATTTTACAGCCACAGGCATAAACATCATTCACGTATAGATTTTTTCTTAATCGATCAAGAGCTCTTATCCAAAGTCATGACCACTTCTTATGTTCCAGCAATATTATCTGACCACTCAGTAGTAACCCTGTCTATAAAGATTCCACAGGGAGGGCAGGCCAGAAGGTGGACATTAGACAGATCGCTATTACAACAGGAGGAAATAAGGGGAGATCTGAGGAGACAAATGGAGGAATATTTTATGTTTAACAAGGCAACTGCTTCAGAACAAATAGGCTGGGAAGCTTTCAAGACCTACTTAAGGGGTTCTTTTACAACTATAATGATTAAGAGAAGTAAGAATAGGAAGGAAACAGAGAGGAATTAATTACAGGAGATTAAGCAAAAAGAGCAACAATTGCAGAAGGCTTCACTCGAACAACATGCCAATATACACACCTTACAACAAGAATTAGAAAATTTGAAATCGAAATATCAGGCGAATCTTGATAAGATCATTAAAGAGAAATGGGATTCAAGTAAACTTAGCAACTTCTCATATGGGGAAAAATGTGGCCGCCTCCTTGCATGGAAGGTTAGGTCTGATAGAGCAAGAAATCAAATCAACGGCCTTAAAGTGCAAAGCTCTGGTGATGTCTCCTATGCTAATGAGGTAATATCGGAAGAGGCAAGAAGATACATGCAGACCTTATATTCTGAAACCAAGGATAAATCTAATCTGGTTGTTGATGGATGGTTGGAGGGGGTCAGACTTCCGCAGTGTCAGGAGAACGACTTCGATTTTGTAAAATCTGAGATAAAAGAGGGGGAAGTTCATAATCAGATGAAGAAGATGGCAAAAGGGAAAGCTGCGGGCCCGGATGGACTCCCTGTGGAGGTATATCAAATTGGTGCGGAGATAATTGTCCCAGTTCTCACTTCTTTGTTTAATAAAATATATTTGGCTGGTGAACCGATTCCAAAGACCTGGTTGGAGGCCTCAGTTGCTTTAATCTTGAAGCCGAATAAGGACCCCCTGACTATTGAATCATATAGGTCGATCTCCCTGCTGAACACTGACTACAAACTTTTTGCAGGAGTATTGGCGGCGAGGCTGGCCAAAGTGATTAAAACTATTATACATGAGGATCAGAGGGGTTTCATGCCAGGTAGGCAGATTAACGAGCTGATTTTTCAGGCCATCACAGCAATAGACTATGCTACTGATAAGAAACTTCCGCTGACTATTGTAGCAATAGATGCCGCAAAGGCATTCGATCAGGTAAATTGGGATTATCTCTGGGATGTATTGTCCGCATTCGGCTTACCTACTAACTTCATCACCTCTATAAAAGCACTGTACTTGAACCCAAAGGCAAGGATTTTTGTAAATGGGACGCTCTCAGATTGGGTTCAAATATCAAGGGGCACTAGGAAGGGGTGCCCCCTTTCCCCCCTATTGTTTAATTTATATATCGAGCCATTGGTGAATAAACTAAGGGCAGATCATTTAATAAAACCCTTTCCAATAAACGATCTGGATCTAAAATTCGCCCTATATGCAGATGACCTCTTAATGTTCACTTCCAATCCTGAGGTAGCAATTCCTAGACTTTTTGAACATGCAGAAGCTTTTGGAAGGACCTCTGGTTATAGAATAAATAGGGATAAAACGGAAATCATGCAATGGAACCAGGAGGCAGTGTTGCCTGAAACAAAAATAAGGATGAGGTACCTTGGGATTCAGTTAGTCCAGGACATTACTCAGATATCGATAGTTAATCTGGACAAGGTGTATAAGGAAATCTGTGGACAATTACAGTGTTGGTCCGGGCTCCCATTAAACATCTTTGGGAGGGTTAATCTTATAAAGATGATTATACTACCAAAGGTAACTTTCTTGTTTAATTCAATACCCTTATCTTTCGACACAAAGGCGGTGGGAAAACTACAAGGAAAAATAGGTTCATTCATCTGGAATTCCAAAATGCCCAGAATCTCTGCTAAAAAGTTAAGAAGACAATTAAAAATGGGAGGTCTGGCGCTACCTGACATCTTGCATTATGCCCATTCCTTCCACTTTAAAAATTTCAGAGTTATGGCAGGTAAGGCAGATACATCTTTTTTGGGACGTTTGTTTCAAGCAGTATTGCATGGTATCCCCCAAGGCCACGAATACTTTTTATTCAAGTTTGGAGACCCCAGATTTTACAAAAAGGTCAGGCTAAAGGTTTTAGTCACGGCTCTGAAGAATTGGGTTTTCTTCAGGAGAAAATTACAAATTCCATACTACGCCTCTCAGGCCCCAATATGGGACTCTCCAGGGACCCCAGAATGCCTTAGAGACCAACTGTCAACCCCTCTCAAATTAGCAGGGTTAATGCAGTGGAGAGATTTACAAAATGATCAACAGCTATTGGGGTGGGATTCCCTCTCTCTGTTGACGGGAGGAACCCTTACAAGATTTAAATATTACCAGCTGTCAAGCTGGTGGTCTACGGAAATATGGGACTGTACATCTAACCCGAAATTTGATTTTGTAAATAGAAAGGGGCGTTGGGATAAAGAACTCGCTTTTTGGTATGAGACTTTGATGGAAAAAGAGGGAGTTACTGATTTGGAACTTCAGAATCTCTGGGGAAATGTTGTGGGGCTGGATAGTAACAAACTGGTAGACTTGTGGGGGGACTCTTTTAGTCTGGTGAACGGAATAGTAAAATCCGCTCCTCTTAAACGAAACCATCTGTTCACACTGTACAGGGTGTATTTCTCCCCAAAAAGACTGACAAGGATCACAAACCTACAATATAGCTGCCCAAGGTGCAAATCTTTAGAGGCAGAGGATTTGCATATGTTTGTAGAATGCCCTAGCCTTAACTTGTTTTGGAAAAAAATTGAGGGTTTTTTGATGGATGTACTAGGAACACGGATCGTGGTTTCACTGGCAATGATTCTGTTCGGTCTGGGGACGGATTACCAGCTTGCGAATCAGCAGACTAAATTTATTTTCTATGTGATGTTATTGGCTAGACGAGAAATATGTAAAGTATGGAAATCTGAAGATGCTCCCACTTTTTCTGATTGTTTAAGGTATATTATTTATATTAGTGAGTCTGATATAGCATGTGATAATTCCTCAGAGTCTAAGATCTGGGAGCTCCTTGTGGCATGGCGGAACAGATGAGAGTATTCCGATGATTTCACCTGGGTACTGTTGGTGCTTAGTCCTCAACCAATCCGAGGGTCGCCAAGTCACAGAGGCTGAGGTGGATAAAGCAAACAGTAAACACTAGAGGGGAGTATCTTTTTCCGGCTCTCTCTGGCGTCGAATTCTGTGGGCGTAACATCGTGATGCCAGGGGGAGGGGAGAGGATCTCCGTCTAGAGCACCCAAATTGGTATATGAGGAATAAAAAAAAAAAAAAAAAAGAGGAGGAAACAGGAAACTTGCTTTGCGACAATTGGAGTCGAGATACATCATTGATTTCGAGTGTATGATTCCTAATGGATTAAACATTAATGAAGAACTAGCGTCACATTTAACATGATGATAAAATTGATATACTTGAAGTATAGCTGTATTCTGCAGTCAGATTGATACATGTCTTTCTTTTAAATAGTTCTATATATTTATCTTTCACAGGAACTTGATGAATGAGTGGGACTAGGAATATGAGGTCAACATAAGCCGAATGTGGAAGATCATGTGATTGCACAAATTCTGACTGGTAATTCAGATTTGTCTCAAAGATTGAGAATTTGCCCACTGGGGCTAGGACGGTTTTCAGCGAGTCAGCATAACTTCTGACAAACAATGGACATGGGCACATGTTGTATAAATGCCCACTTTGGCGGAATTATTTTTGAACCTTCATAACCATGCGATAATTCCTAAGTGAAATGATTACTAACTGGGATTTTCGGACAGACACACTTGGTCTGTTCTACAACGCAGCCAGCAATATGTAACGTTATGAATACAGCCACTGGGGCAAAGCTTTTTTCGATTTGTTATGCATTGATTCGCTGTCAATTTTTGCTGTTATGTGCGGGCTGTTATTACCAGTATTTGTCCAGTAACATAACAGAAGGTTGTGTACACTGCCAAGAATTTGGTATTTGAAATTAATTCATTATTTGCTTGTTTGAATCACACATTGATTTAATTTGGTAAGATATAGACACCAAATGTTATGTGAATGAATTATGACTTGTATATAGTATGTTTTACCATTCCAAAATGTCCGCCACACTGAGAACCAATCTGTACACATATGGGTGTTAGTCCGTTTTCTATGTTACTCGAAAGAGTAAAAGGACAATTGTTTGGCATCAATTCGTAAACGTGATCAACCTGCTGAATAAAATTGTGTGCACAGCAACCTCTGAGTGTCGGAGACATCTGTTCGAGAGAATGGAGTGTTTTGATATATATATATATATATATATATATATATATATATATCCAGTATCTCCGAATTCCCTCGCAGCGCCCAGCCGGAACACAGCCAAAGAAAAGGATACAGACTCCAGTTTTGCGTGGATCTAGCAGGTCTTTATTTTATTTTCAGATTGTCAGACGCGTTTCGAATACCTCTGTATTCTTCCTCAATTGACAAACAAATAGTCCACTTTTTATTTTTATACTTTTAGAAGTGATGCTTTCACCTATCCCCAGTGTAAAAATAGAAGAAATACTCCATGCCAAATGCATGCTGGATATTGTAGTTTCAACACCAAACTTGACCAAATCCATAGTATAATTTGTCCATTGAACAAAATACGTAATAACTGCATGAATGCCAGTTCATTGGTAAACGAGTACATTACCATGTGCAATTAGGTTCCCGTGCATATAAGCTAAATATTTTAGGTCAGATATGTATATATTTACAACATTTTTCATGAAAATACCAAAACATACAAAAATATATATATCTCACATTATAAAAATATATATTTGATAAATTTATATATTATGTACAATATAAAAATAGAAACATCCTCTAAAACAGTAGGTATTCCCATAATCAGTTATACAAATCTAACGGAATGAATTCCAAATTTATACGGACCTCAGCTTATTTGTGCAATGGGACACTGCAACATTAGTATTATGTACAAGATTACTAGTTGGGTGCCGGAAGTCTATTTGTAGCAGCATGTGGATATATCTTCAAATAAAGTGCATAAAGTGATATTTTCCTTATACCATAATATTCGTGCCTTTTTGTATAAAGAAGAAAATTTCATATTTGATTGGGTTTTTTTAAAATGATTTTTGTTAAAATTTATAAGATAAAAATAATTTATACTTATAATGTGAAAGACTAAAACTAAAATTTAGATAAAAATGGAGAAGATACTTGGGTCACAGTATAGTAATCAATATTTACACACAGGATACAAAGGTTACTGAATAACCTGTCGGGGACAACCTAAACCAACATAACACTATTTCAGAGGAAGTGATGGAGGTCCTCCGTGTTGTTCAGACCGTTTGGCTGTCTACTATCTAGTTCAATAATGAATTTCGATTCCAGCTGCCTAAGGCGTTTTTCTCTGTTGCCACCACGCGGATTATCAGTCACCGCTCCGATGACAAAATATTTTAGGTCCGCTAAATTGTTTTGGTGGACTGCCTTAAAGTGTCTTGCGACAGGATACGTGCTATCGTTGTTTACGATAGCACGTAGGTGTTGTAGGATTCTGACGTGTACTTGCTGCTTGGTACTGCCCACATAACGGAGCCCACAAGTACACGTCAGAATGTACACTGCATAATCAGTTTTGCAGTCATGACATCCCTGAATGTTATATTCCCTCGGGCTGAATGGGGTGGTATATTTTTTGGTGGTTACACCAAATTTACATGCCCGACAGGATGAGCACTTGAAAAAACCTTGTTTTTCCGGTAGCCAGTGAGTGCTCTTCTTCTTAATGTTAAGATCAGGTACACTTTTAGCTATTTTGTTTCTCATTGAAATGCCTCTTCGAAAGGTTAATGTGGGCTTTTGAGGCAGTTCAGGTGTTATGACTGCATCTGTCTGCACTATCGCCCAGTTTCGATTGATTATCGATCGAATTTGGCGATGCTGGTTGTTATAGGTGAGAATCAGCCTAGGTGTATTGGGGGTGTCCTTACTTTCCTCCAAGATTTCCTCTGTTGTTGGTAGTAATGACTCCCTGGGTCTACTATTGGCTTTATCCAAAGCCTTTTGTAGAATTTTAGCCGTGTAGCCTCTCCTACGGAATCTTTCCACTGCCTCTCGTATGCATATAGTTTGCTGTCCCTCATCACTACATATACGCTTTATTCTAAGAAGCTCACCATAGGGAATACTATCAATTAGGTGTTTAGGATGAGCACTGGAGGCATGCAACGTGGAATTGCCGGCTGTTGTTTTTCTATGTAATGTTGTTTTTAATTCCCCATTTTCTACATAGACCTTGGTGTCCAGAAATTCAACCTCTTTAACACTAGTAGTTGAGGTGAAGTTTAAATTCATCTTGTTCACATTAATGTCATGTAAAAAAGTTTTGACACTTTCATCATCCCCTTTCCACAACACAAAGACGTCGTCTATAAAACGTAACCAAATTGTGATGTTGTTACCATATTTTGACGATGTATATATATATACATGAAAGAAGCAGTCCAGGTTCCGTCCGTGAAAATGGAACGGAGCCAGAGGTCGGGACCTCAGAAGCCTTACGCCCAGCAAACCACCGCAGCCTCTAGGAAATAACAGATCCAACAATGGAAAACAGGGAAGACGTTTTAATGAAGAAGGACGACGCGTTTCACTCTGCGAGAGAGCTTGTTCACACAACGCGCCAGAAACCAGGAAGTGCATATATAGTAAACATAAACATAAGGCAAATGATAACAACCAATGACACACGCCTTCTCTGAAAAATAAACATAATAGAAAGACTACAGAATAGCAAAGTGTTGAAAAAAATATATCATGAATCATGAAGAACGAATGCTGAGGTAACAAGGTCACAACAAAATGAACTAATTATTCGTAATAAATTGTTTTAAATTGTTATGCACATGGACTCTAAATTAAATAGTTTATACATAGGGTATAATTATCATAAGGAAAACAAGTGGACGTTTGAAAAAGGGTTATTTACAAACATAATGATGGCAAAGTGCCAAACATATACCACCTTGAGCAAAGCTGTTCAGAAGAACGTAAAAAGAGCATGATGACATAGTGCCAAAGTTACATTGCAAGAAAGACCTAGCTATTGTATTACAGCTTATAAACGCCCTGTGCATATCAATAAATATGAAAATATTCTAAATATTGCATACGAAAAAATGAACAAACATATAGACTAAACCTCAGCACACTAGGTGTAAATAATTAAATATATAAAAAAAGAGCACCAAATGATATTTGAAAGATCAAACCAAGAAGTCCGATCAGAGAAAGCAAAAAAAAATGATAAAGTGAAAGATAAAAGGGAAAAAAGAATTTATTAAGTAAGTAGAAAGAAACCACAGTTGAGAAAAGTATCAATGACAGACAAGAGAATAATCAAAATCAAGAAAATCTGCAAACTGGTGTCACAACTAACCAAATAAACTCAATTGATTCTCATAGAAATGAAATGAACACCAGACCGGAATATATACATGTAGAGGCTAACCAGCCGGCCAACAACTCAGTGGTAATCTAGGTCACATCAGAAAAAATTATTATTATGGAAAACAAAGTCATCATTCATAAAAACACAGTTCATAAGAAATTGCTCAAATCTTCGGTAAGATTAAGTCCATTGGGGGCCTTAGTATCTAAGGCAAGAATCAAGTGAGATTCTTTCTGCCGAAGACGTTTCATTCTGTCACCTCCCCGTCCGGGTTGAGGTACCGAGCATAGAACTGTATATTCGAGATCCCTCAATTTTTTATCATGTACAGCTCGAAAATGTCTAGCGACAGGATAATTGTTGTCGCTGTTGACAATTGCACGGATGTGCTGCAGACTCCGTTGGTGCACCGGAAGTTTAGTACTTCCGATGTACTCCAGATTGCAGGCGCATTTGAGTTTGTACACGACATACTCAGATCTACATGTCAGGTATTCTCGAATGGGAATGGGTGTGGAGCAGAATGCAGTAACATAATGAGTGCTATTTTTGGCAAAAGTACAGGCTCGACATGATGTACATCTGAAGAACCCAGTTTTGGTTGTTAGGCTCTTTTTGGGAGGGTCTTCAGGCATAGGTCTATCAAGGGCGTCTCGCATACTTGGAGCCCTTCTGAATGTGATGTTAGGGATGCTAGGAAGCAGAGGCCCAAGAATGACATCCGTAAGGATGATGGGCCATTCAGAAGAAATGATACGCCTGATTTTTCGCTCCTGAGTGCTATAGTTGGTGATCAGACGTACATTGCACTCAGTGATAGGGATGTTAGGAGCCTTGGGCATATATATGTATATATATATATATATAGAGTAATGGCACAAATATGAGCCCTACCATTTAGATCAATGATTAGATAAAAACTAATTGACTCTTTTACGTTTGTAGGAGACATATATGTCGCTACACAGTGAGGATGTGAAACCACTGGCTGCTGAATTAATTGGATCAACACGAGAGAATGCATCTCCTTTATCCAAAAACCTTTTGAGTTCAAAGACATTATGAGAGTATTATCTATGAGCTGAGGCCCAATGGGGCCGAATCGTATTGTGACAAATCATCACAGTGACATATTGTTGTGATTTATGAGCTGAAGCCCACTGGGGCAGAATTGTATTGTGACAAACTATCACATTGACAAATTGTTGTGCTCTATAGCCAACTCGGGCAGAATTGAACAACCTAACGCGAGATATATATGTAATGGGCACGATTTCCCCAAAAATTTTTTGTTTAAATATTCAGTCCAGCAATAGCCTTAAATGAAAGTTTTTCATTTTTATTTCAGCTCACATCTCTTTAATAAATGTCTCTCATAAACCGTTGTGAAATTTGAGATGCATGTTTACTTTCCTTTGTGTAAAAAACACATTCAAAGATGGCCGTCAAACTGTGGTAAAACATACACTTGTGTGAGGACAAGTAGTCCTAATTCTATGTTTTTGATTTATTTTGACTTTAAAAACTGTGAAAGAGAAAAGCACTGTTACCCGTGACCAAGGTGCGGCTGCACCGAAACGCGTCGGGTGTTTTTGGCATCCTGTGTGTTGAATAAAACTTCACGCTAACGAATCTGGGCTCGAGCTGACTTCTTTCAATTGGTAAAGTTGCTGTGTTGAAATACTAGAGGGTCGCCTCCTCGCTCAAGCCCGCCGCTGCAAGATGGCTGGGGGACTGGCGAACTTCGTTGGATTAATTTGCTCTCTTTTGAGAAAGTCTCCCTGGCCGCCCGTGAGCTGTGGGTTGATTATAAAGACACGCGAAAACGGCATCTTTGTGAATCAGGCAAGCAACAGTTTCCCCGTGTGTACGGGTCCCTGACTGGCCGGCTGGCTTACATCGGCGGGCTTTGGAAGCAGTGCCCTGATCTGAAGGTGCATTTGGGAAGCGTGAGTAATATCAACTTCTGCAGGAACCAGTACGGTAGCAGTTGCGGCTGTAACTGTGGTAAAGCGTGTGACAGCTATATCTAACTGGCTGCCTGGTCTCACGAACAGTGAAATTACTAACAAAGAAACATGGATTTGCCAAATCGACTAGCTTCAAGACGGGAAGCAGCCGAGACGCTGTTTGTCCCGTTCTCAAGTGATTCAGCCGCGAGTACAGCGGGTGATATAACAGCTCGTGATAAAACTACAAAAAAAGAGCTTTGGGACAAGCTGTGGAAAAGCGCAAAGATGGAACAGGTAAAGTGGTGGGAGGCCACCACTTTACAAAAACACGTGGATTGCAAACGGGTGCTACGAGGTTTGCGCATTTTCATCACTCCTCTGTTTGCTGACCCAGACCCAGAGCTAATAGAGGAATGGGTACAGAACAACCATCAGTGTTCGACAATCATGTTAAAGTTACTCATTAAGTATGCACAAAAAGATACTGTGAGACTGTCGGAGGAGATTGAACGGATTACTGAACAATTAAAGGGACATTACACTGATAGTGAATTTGAAACTGAAATGATAAAAATTGACAACAAGACTTCAAAAAGCGGAAGATGAAATCAAGCTAAAGAAACAAAGTAAGTTTCACCGCGACCAACTGGATTATGAAAGGGGTCAAATTTTCACTTTTGGAAAAAAGTTTGACCACCTGAGAGAACTGAATAAGAAAATACAAAAAACCCCGGAAAAACAACAACCAGCCCAAACGGACCAAACGGGCACAAATATGGATACAAATATGGTGGTGGAAAACGGGGCAACACCCTCAACAAGTGGCGTATCGACAACCACCGAGGGAGTAAAAAACAATATTTTAATAGAGTTCTCTCTAATGGCGCAAGGGAGACAAGGGCTTGCCAGCCCCGGACCTGCGGTATCACCAAATCCAGGTCGCGGTAGAGGCGCCAGAGGCGGCAGCAGAAGAGGCGCCAAAAGACAGGGATTGATAGATGCCTTCGTGGGAGTAACGACAAGAGGCAAGACGGCCAAAAAATGAAAAAAATTCACACAGTGGTAAATCTATCTAATTTGATTTTATCATTAGACCAAATTGAAGTTCTATCATTGGGATTGACATTTTGCCCATCCAGTCACTTTAATTACACGGATGGTAGAATTGATTTATTTCATTTTGTACGGAAATTGAAATTAAAAAAATGGTTCCATAACAAAAAAACCCATGGGAGAGGCAACCTCGGGAGACAGTACAGGAATTGTTATTGGTGACATTAGTCTTTTAAAAGCTATGAATTGCCTAGGTTCTGATACTGATGTTATACCAAGTACCATTGAATGTCTATCTGATGAAGAACTAAGTTTTGACTGTCCTAGTGGCAGCGGATTTAAGTCAAAGTCAAGGTTTTTACCACAAATTCACAGTGACATTATTGATGTGTTTGAAAAGGGTGTGATCACTGAATTCAAAAGGATAAACAAAGCCTGTAAACCCGACCATGACAATCTAACTAGACAACAGAGAAAAGCCTTGGTTGAACTAAAAGACAATAGTAATATTGTAATAAAAAGGTCAGATAAAGGCGGCAATGTTGTCGTATGGCCAACTGAAATGTACCTCGCAGAGGGCAAAAGACAGCTTGATGATCGGGAAAACTATGCAATTGGTTCTAGAAGCTCTTATGAGAAGAACAGTTTAGACTATCAGAAACAATTGCATAAGTGGAAACAAGATAGTTTACTATCTGAAGACGAATCTAAATTTTTGAAATGTGATCACCCGAAACTTGCGGTTTTATATCTTTTACCCAAGTTACACAAAAATGCAAATGTTCCCCCGGGGACACCTATTGTTTCCGCCATTGGCAGCACATATGAAAACACATCTTAATATATAGATCACTTTTTAAGATCATATGTGGAACAATTACCATCGTATCTTCAAGATACACAAGACTTTTTGTGAATCATTGAACCCATACAATGGGAGGACAACATGTGGCTTATGACATTGGACGTTAATAGCCTGTATACATGTATACCCCATAATTTAGGTGTGGAGGCTAATCAACATTTCTTAAAAGATCGAGATGTCAAATATTTAATGCATACTAACATGTTTGTCGAAATGATGCGTACATGTCTTTCCAGTAACTACTTTTTGTTCAATCACGTGGTCTACTGCCAAGCTAGGGGGACTG
The DNA here is from genome assembly GCF_964263255.1 of Lissotriton vulgaris. Taxonomy (NCBI): domain Eukaryota; kingdom Metazoa; phylum Chordata; class Amphibia; order Caudata; family Salamandridae; genus Lissotriton; species Lissotriton vulgaris. The sequence continues at coordinate 887,331,035 of NC_141687.1, forward strand.
CGATGGGAACCTGCTTCGCCCCCAGTTACGCAGGTCTGTACCTGGGCTGGTGGGAGGGGCAGGTGGCCAGTAACCTCTTGGCTTTCACCCAGAACGTAGTCCTCTGGGCCAGGTACATAGACGACGTGTTTTGTCTGTGGAGAGGCAGTAAATAAGCTGCACTACAATTTGTCACCGATCTGAATCAGAATGACTGCAATCTACAATTTACTAGTACTATAGACAAACAGTCTATTGAATTTCTAGATGTACTGGTGTCAGTTGAAAATGGACGACTCATTAGTAAGTTGTATCACAAGCCAACGGCAGACAACAGCCTATTACATGCGTCGAGCTGCCACCCAAAAAACTTGATTTGCAGTATACCTTTCGGTGAACTGTTGCGTGCCAAAATAAACTGTGGAACCAATGCAGACTTTAACAAAGAACTGTGTGTGATGAAGGAAAGATTTAAAGAAAGGGGCTACCCGGCAAAAGTGGTCGAACAAGCATGTAACAAGGTCAAAAATGTAAATAGGAGTGATCTTCTCATCCCCAAACCACCAGTTGATAGTGACGAAGGACCAATTAGATTCATCACCACTTATTCTAACCAGACTTGGCAGGTTAGGAAAAGTCTAAAGAAATTTTTGCATGTACTTAAGCTAGATGGCACATTAAAAAATGCTGTAGGGAATCAACCTATGATCACCTTCAAAAAGTGCCCAGCACTAAAAGATATGCTTTGCAGCAACATGGTAAATGACAAGAAGGACACCAAAGTAATCAAGGGTTTCTTCACTTGTCGATCATGCAAAGCCTGCAAGGGCAGTGTTAATAGGAAAGAACTTATCCTATCTAACAACAGTAAAGCCTTTAGTATCCAAAAACACCTGACATGCAAATCTGACTACTGTGTTTATGCACTACACTGTCCATGCCCTTTGACATACATTGGAAGCACAACCATTTAGATCAATGATTAGATAAAAACTAATTGACTCTTTTACGTTTGTAGGAGACATATATGTCGCTACACAGTGAGGATGTGAAACCACTGGCTGCTGAATTAATTGGATCAACACGAGAGAATGCATCTCCTTTATCCAAAAACTTTTTGAGTTCAAAGACATCATGAGAGTATTATCTATGAGCTGAGGCCCACTGGGGCCGAATCGTATTGTGACAAATCATCACAGTGACATATTGTTGTGATTTATGAGCTGAAGCCCACTTGGGCCGAATTGTATTGTGACAAACTATCACATTGACAAATTGTTGTGCTCTATAGCCCGCTCGGGCAGAATTGAAAAATCTAACGCAAGATATATATGTAATGGGCACGATTTTCAAAAGTAATTTTTTGTTTAAATATTCAGTCCAGCAATAGCCTTAAATGAAAGTTTTTCATTTTTATTTAAGCTCACATCTCTTTATTAAATGTCTCTCATAAACCGTTGTGAAATTTGAGATGCATGTTTACTTTCCTTTGTGTAAAAAACACATTCAAAGATGGCCGCCAAACTGTGGTAAAACATGCACTTGTGTGAGGACAAGTAGTCCTACTTCTATGTTTTTGATTTATTTGACTTTAAAAACTGTGAAAGAGAAAAGCACTGATACCCGTGACCAAGGTGCGGCTGCACCGAAACGCGTCGGGTGTTTTTGGCATCCTGTGTGTTGAATAAAACTTCACGCTAACGAATCTGGGCTCGAGCTGACTTCTTTCAATTGGTAAAGTTACTGTGTTGAAATATATATATATATATGTATATATGTATATATATATATATATATATATATATATATATATATATGTGTGTATATATATATATATATATATATATATATAGAGAGAGAGAGTAATGGCACAAATATGAGCCCTACCATTTAGATCAATGATTAGATAAAAACTAATTGACTCTAGAACATGGCTGCATATGGAGTAAAGTAACTATAGTATTTATTAAGATTATGTTTATAGGACATATATTCTTTGTATTTGTCTGACTTGTTTGGTTTATACAGGATAATATGTTTTCATTTCCACCTTTAGGGAGCATGTTAAGTTTATTATCACTTAATTATGAATTGTACTACTTGTGAACTGTAGAAACAGGGTCATGAATGCATTTATGCCAAAAAACTCAAACTGCCGATATAATAGGTGAAATGTCTGAAATTGTGATGATTCAGCCACTAGAAGCATTTAAGCAGATATATGTGTATATATAAAATAGTACCTATATTTGAAAATGGTTTTGAAATGACTCAAAGTATACATATACAAATATTTTTTCTATGTTCATCATACACTGGAACTTTAAAAACTGGGTTAATTGCTAAGCGCAGTCATGTCACTAAGGCTGCTTGCACGGCCGAAACGCGTCAAGTCAAAAAAACTGGAATAAAATAATATTTGCACTATTGATGGTCTGCACTCGTCATTTCTGCGCGAAGCAGAGAGAAGGTGTCACGAGATCACGAGATCGAGTGATATATATATATATATATATATATATATATATATACTCACTGAAAAAAACATAGGTTTCACACCAGTTATAGTTAGCTGGACATTTTACTCATACAAAACCATTGAAATTCCCCCGTTATAGTTAGTTGTACTCACTATAACTCGCGCGCCCGCAATCCACTGCTGATGATGTCACATATTACATCATTCATGATATGGTCAGTGACATCACTGATGACATCACTGATGACATCATCCATGTGACAATCAAATAAACCTCATCATACACTAGTATAATCTTTCATCACTCACTGTAAAATAGAAAGTGTCATATTTGAAACCATTGACACACCAATAGAAATTTCTAAACACCCACTCAGTTATTCATAGAACTATACACACATATAATCACTTACCTATAGATTCAGTGTTATATGCAGGGAATAATCAACAGAACACTATCAAATATACTTATATGCCTATTTCAATATTACACACCAGCACACATTGTATTCATGTATAAAGACATCCTTCTGACTTATGCAAACAATTGATTATACTTACAATCACTCACCAACACACTTATACAAACACCACTTCATCTATTTATATAGATAGTAACACACACTTAGGGCCAGATGTAGGTCGGTCGGTAACGGCCGAAAATCGGTATTTTCGGCCGTTACCGACCGGTATACATGATTTGGCATGTAGGGGCACAATTTTACAGAATCGGTAACTTTACCGATTCGGTAAAGTTACCGATTCTGTAAAATACCGAATCGGTATTTTTACCGATTCGGTAAATCTCTGATGTAGGTGGGACTCTTCTGAGTCCCAAAGGCCCTACAAAATCGGTATTTTACCACACAATCCTATTGTGTGGTAAAATACTGATTTCAGGTGTACATGCACATGTGTGCATGTACACCTAGCCATGTGACAGACCGACATGCCCTTAGGGCATGTCTGTGTGCCACATGGCGCACATGCCTATTTGTGGGGTGCCAGAGGGTGTCAAAGTGACACCCCATGCACCCTTGCAAAATTCGGTATTTACCGATTCTGTAAATAAAGAATCGGTATTTCCCATTGATTCCTATGGGCTTTAAAGCCCATAGGAATCAATGGGAAATACTGATTCTGTATTTACAGAATCGGTAAATACCGAATGTTACAGAATCGGTATTTCCACATCTGGAAATACCTACATGCCCACCACATTTATTTACCGATTTTCAATTACCGAATCGGTAAAATTCGGTAATTAAAAATCGGTAATTCAATTTTACCTACATCGGGCCCTAGGTGTGTTATAAAATCACTATTATAAGTATACAGTTATCCATGTAAAGACTCATACAATCACTGAGTCTTAGGCACACTTAATTAGATATAACTGTCACATACACTGCCTTTTTTCAAGTTTAATGGAGATTTACCATTGAGAGAAATATTTCATCACCACCACACCCATAAACATATACACTCACTGAAACAACTGGTATAACATATAGTCTTAACCTCATATACCTACTGAATGAACTATTCACACTTTTTTGGGCAATCACACATCCCCCACCAAACCACATAGACATTCATTTACCCATACAAATACTCAGTTAAGAAACCAATAATACATATAGTCTTTAACATAGCAATTAAGACAATGCAATAAAGACTTTCACACAGTTTAGTAACTACACATTATGACAAATTAAGGAAACAATCAAGGACACTGTTACTAAATCCACCAGCCACACATTTATATTTATATATCCACTCATTCTTCAATGCAATGTAGTGTATTTATAATACACATATTTAAATATCAAAACAAACCGCATTCACTGGATGATGTCATCAGTGATGTCATTTGAGATGTCATCAGTGATGCCATCAGTGATGTCACTGACCATGTCATGAATGATGTAATATGTGACATCATCAGCAGTGGATTGCGAGTGCGCGAGTTATAGTGAGTACAACTAACTATAACAGGGGAATTTCAATAGTTTTGTATGAGTAAAATGTCCAGCTAACTATAACTGGTGTGAAACCTATGGTTTTTTCAGTGAATTTCAAAGGTTTTTTAAATACTAATTCCTAAATATAACGAGTGTGAAACCTATGGGGCCTTATTTACGAGCCCCTTGCGCCTCCGGAGCGTCACTTTTTGTGCCATTCCGGTGGCGCAGAAGACTGAGTGATATTTATCAGGCAGGACTAAGCCACTTTTTGCCTGATGAATATCTGTCCCTTTAACGCAGTGTCCTGCATTAAAGGGGCATGCAATGGGTGTTGCTGGGGACGTTCCCAGCAGCATCCATGGACTTGAGTAATTTATAGCATCCTCAAAGTCAGTCTTTCAAAAATTCCAAAGTATAGGACATGATAATCCAAATCCAAATGTTACTCAAGAAAAGTCATAAACCGTGTCCGTGGGTCATATCTGCCCAAACACCTATATTCCGAACGATTGAAAATGACTTTTCTTGAGAAACATTTGGATTTGGATTATCATCATGTCCTATACTTTGGAATTTTTGAAAGACTGACTTTGAGGATGCTATAAATTACTCAAGTCTGCCCGAACTGAGTGGGTAAAATTGATACCTAGTCACTTTGAATAAGAATGTACTTACGACTCGTCTAACATTTGGAAGAAATATCTAGTTATATGACAACAGGATACCGACATAACTTGAAGGAAATAAGAACGCCCTGAAGAAGTTCTGTTGTACAGAACGAAACGCGTCGGCTGGCTGTGGTACAGAAACTTAAGGAAAATAAAAGCATTTGAATATACACCAAGATTCAGCGCTTCAATAAGGACTCTAAGTGATATGATTTGATTGGACTTGTTGTGCAAGTGGTGCTGTGCCAAACTTTGGAATAATCTCCACAACTCTTTACTACTCCACTATTCTCTAATACTCACTCTCTACTACTCATTCTCTACTACTCTACAACTCTCTACTACTCTCTCTCTACTACTCACTCCCTACTACTCACCATCTACTACACTCTACTACTCACTCTCTACTACTCTCTACTCTCTACTACTCACTCTCTACTACTCTCTCTACTACTCACTCTCTACTACTCTCTACTACTCACTCTCTACTTCTCACTCTCTACTACTCTCAACTACTCACTCTCTAATACTCACTATACTACTCACTCTACTACTTACTCTCTACTACTCACTCTCTACTACTCTCTCTACTACTCTCTACTACTCACTGTACTACTCACTCTCTACTATTCTCTCTCTCTGCTACTCACTCTCTACTACTGTCTACTCTCTACTACTGTCTACTACTCACTCTCAACTACTCACTCTTTACTACTCTCTACTATTCACTCTCTACTGCTCTCTACTACTCACTCTACTACTTACTCTCTACTACTCTCTACTACTCACTCTCTACTACTCACTCTCTACTACTCACTCTACTATTCACTCTACTACTCTCTACTACTCACTCTCTGCTACTCTCTCTACTGCTCTCTACTACTCTCTTCTACTCACTCTCTACTCTCTATTACTCACTCTCTACTCTCTACCTCTCTACCTCTCTACCTCTCTCTACTTCCCTCTCCTCTAGTCTCTACCTCTCTACCTCTACACCTCTACCTCTCTCTACACGCACACATATACACATATATATATGCATACATATGCATATGCATGTATATATATGTATGTGTATATATATATATAAATATACATACATATATAAACATATATATTCTGCATATCTATATAAATACAAATATAAATGCATGCATACATATACATATATGCATACATATGCATGTTATTTTCATGAAAGTTCGAAAAACACCAATAAAAGCAAAGCTAAAAAGCCACCTCATTACAAACAGGATGGCTTTAACTTAAACGAGGGTGAGATCTATTGCATTTTCAATGCTTGTTTACTTTGGTTCCATCAAGAAGGCATTCAGATGTGTCACACATTTGCCATAAATTCTGAATGTTAGCACTCTAGTTGCTCATTAGATCACTGTAGTAAAGCTACTGCTCACCAGGGAAGTCTGCTGCTGGTATTCAAAGTGCATGTTTCAGTCTGCAGGTCAGAATTTTTTTAATGAAATAGAAGAGGATTTGAGCAGTCAAAATGTGCCCTAATTTTTCTTTCTTCAGCACTAATCATAATTTCTATGGCAAAATGAACACCCTCATTTTGTTCCTTTGCAAATTAAACGTTTTAAGTGTTACCACTTCATTCCAATCAAGATGACTTCAGGTGTGCCATACTTTTGTCATAAGTAAGACTGTTAGCGCTCTAGTTGTTCTTTAGAACACTCTGGGACATTCTGTCATTGGGCTATACTTGGGCTACATCTGGGTGATATTTGTGCTACATTTGGGCTCTTTTGTCCCTGGTGGCCATCTTGGGAGACTTATTTGTTATGAAGTTTCCTAATGTCCTCATTTACTACAGTCTCCTCAGTAGGAAATACTTTCAGTTTTCTACTTTGATTCCATCAAGAAGGCATTCAGATGTGACACACATTTGCCATAAATTCAGAATGTTAGCACGCTAGTTGCTTATTAGATCACTGTAGTAAAGCTACTGCTCACCAGGGAAGTCTGCTGCTGGTATTGAAAGTGCATGTTTCAGTCTGCATGTCAGAATTTTTTTTAATGAAATAGAAGAGGATTTGAGAAGTCACTCAAAATGTGCCCTAATTTTTCTTTCTGAAACACTAATCATACTTTCTATGGCAAAATGAACCCCCTCATTTTGTTCCTTTTTAAATTAAATTATGGGGCATATTATCAAGGACAGGCGATACATTATCGCCGCTTTTATCGGCAGGAAACTGCCGATAAAGCGGCGATAATGGCCTTGATAATATGCTCTATGAATTCCAATCGAAGCCCATGTTAGATGTGAACACATCTAACAAGGGCTTCGATTGGAATTCACAGAGCATATTATCAAGGCCATTATCGCCGCTTTATCGGCAGTTTCCTGCCGATAAAAGCGGGGATAATGTATCGCCTGTCCTTGATAATATGCCCCAAAATGTTTTCAGACTTACCACTTCATTCCAATCAAGATGGCTTCTGGTGTGCCATACTTTTGTCATAAGTAAGACTGTTAGCGCTCTAGTTGTTCTTTAGAACACACTGGGACATTCTGTCATTGGGCTATACTTGGGCTACATCTGGGTGATATTTGCGCTACATTTGGGCTCTTTTGTCTCTGGTGGCCATCTTGGGAGACTGCATGTCAGAATTTTTTTATGAAATAGAAGAGCATTTGAGAAGTCACTCAAAATGTGCCCTAATTTTTCTTTCTGCAGCACTAATCATACTTCTATGGCATAATATACTCCCTCATTTTGTTCTTTTTTACATTAAATGTTTTAAGAGTTACCACTTTATTCCAATCAAGATGGCTTCAGTTGTGCCACACCTTTGTAATAAGTAGGACTGTTAGCGCTCTAGTTGTCCAAAAATTTGGAGAGGGCACAGACATACAGTGGGCAAGAGTCCGACATTAAAATACATAGTGCCTCAATGTGATGCCTGGTTCCTAACAAACGGCACAATTGCTTAAGCCATCTTCTTCTCGGTTAAGCATAATCCTGGCATTCAAACAAAAAGTGTGCCACTGACTCTTGTCTGGATATGCAAATAGGGCAAAATTCTGTGGTCTGTGCTGGGGGTTTCCACCGAGATGTAAAAGCGTGCAGTGGAAGAGTTCCGATCCTAAATTTAAAATAAAGGGTCCTGTCAAATGGTCTCCAATAATGTCTAAGTAAAGTTCCCGGATCGGCAAATCCTTAAATTTCAAAAAGTCCTCCGTGAGTCTACCCAATGTACAGTTAGTACTCCGTTGGGTCGCAATCCAGTTCCAATACAAATTCTTGAGTGTTGCCTTTGGGGGGGAAGACCTATTTGCCCAGGCTTCACTTAGACCCAAGTTACACATGAGGGCTTTCATATCTCTCAGCCATTTTATCCTATGCCACCCCGGTAATGACATTACTTCAGAGAGCCCTTTAGCATATTTGGCAAGCTCCGGGACACGCCACATCCGGGCCCATAAAAGTAAGGGCTGGAACTTTGCCAAATCACCAATAGGGCGGAAGACTAAATCAAGCATTAGTGGGATCATAGGAGTACCCTGGGGAAGTGACATGATGGCCCTACAGAACTTCCTCTCAGATCTTGACAATTCGCTAGTGTTACATGAGCCCCATAGCTCTGCTCCATAAAGAGCAGAGCTAACTCCCCTTGCTGCACAGATTTCAATAACAGGGGCTATAGGTCTAATTGCACAGGAGCGCTGCTCCTTCAGAAGAGCCCCTGTTACCCTCTTGTGGGCTAGCAGCATTTTACCTAAATGAGGAGCCCACTGCATATTGTGTGACAAACGGATGCCTAGATAGTCAAATACATCCACCCTCCCCAAAGGTACGGCGTTCAACTTTGGGGGACGCACAGATTTCTGGGGGGGATTCATCACAAGGTATTTTGTTTTATCGGTATTGATTACCAGGCCCGTTCTGCACAAAAAGACTGGAAGTTATTGAGTAGTTTTTGAAGACCCATTGGGGATTTGGATAGCAAGAGCGTGTCATCCACAAAGAGAAGGGTGGGGATGCGCTCCCCCGCCAGGGATGGTTCATCTGAAGGATCTTTCAACAGATGCTCAACCACACCGTTGACATACAAGGAGAAGAGGGTGGGAGCTAGAACACATCCCTGGCGAACCCCTCTCTCTAACCGGAATTCTGCTGGTTTTCTCTCCATCTGTACCCCATCTTATCTGGGCAAAGTTGTTCTCGTGGAGCCTTACAAGTAGCAGTAGAATGTACTGTGGTATCCCCATGTCAGTAAGGACTCTCCAGAGAGTCTCCCTAGGTACAAGGTCAAAGGCAGTCCTTAAATCGATAAAAGTGAGATAAAGACTGCCTTTGCCTATGACCACCACCTTCCAGTACACTAGCATCAATCTAAAGGCTTGTTCTATTGTGTCAGTGCCTGCTCTAAATCCTGCCTGGTAGTCAGAAAGGATGTTGTTTTCACTAATCCATTGTGATATTCTAACCAACAGCACCTTGCCGACTACCTTTTGGGTTATGTCCAACAGGCTTATAGGTCTATAATTTGACGGGTCGTCCCTGGCCCCTTTTTTAAAAATAGGGACGACCTCCGCCCCTTTCCAGGATGTAGGAATCGGTGCACCCCTGCAGATGGCAATGAGCAGGCAATGAATGAATTTCCCCCATTTCGGGATATCTGAATGAAGCAGGTCCCCGGGAATACCTTCTGGACCGGACGCCTTTTGGGGCATGATGGTACTAACGGCATACTCTACTTCTTTTATTGAGAAGTCGGGGTCTACTGGACCTACCTTCCAGTCCTTTTGGGGCATGTTAGTACCAGTAGCATACTCTACTCTTTTTGTAGGGAAGTCGGGGTTTACTAGAGCCACCTCCCAGCCCTGTTCATCCTTGGGTGTAACTGTGGTGTTATTTCCAGATTGGCGAGTATGCAATTTAGAAAAGTGGTTATCCCACACTTGGCTAGTAATGTTACATGTTATGAGATCACTATCTGGTCTGTTTCTGCCTCTGATTGTATCCCAGAAACGCCTTGAATCTGTCCCAGAGCTTGCCTCTTTTAAAGTGTGCCAGTACTCTTCTTCCCACTCCTTTTTTGCACTTGTCAGTATTTGCTTGTGCTCTTTCCTAGCTCCCTGTATCAGGACTTGTGATTTGCCTTTAATAGCTCATTCAAAGAGATTTTGCGTGCCTGCATGCAGATGTGTACCAATCATGCTTGCCCCTTGGATTCCGGGTTGCCGTATTCCTACCCACACGCACCTTTTTCAAAAATACGTCCCCAATAGACTTAAGTGTACTCTCAAAGATAGATGTGACCCTTCCAGTTGTTAACCGGGCCGGATCAATAGTATCCAACTCCGTTTGAGAAGCTGTAAGCATTTCATCGATAGTGTTAAGTTTAATTTCATCAGCTGAAACTTTATTCCACTTCAAGCGTCTCCCACAAGAGGAGACAGAAATGTTATGAGCTTGCTTAGGGGACATTCCGAGTGTTTTGCTAGGCCAAGGGTTTTTAAGAGTCAGAGAAAGCGAATTATGATCGCTTTCTACAGTAGGTAAAACTACTATATCCTGTACTAGTCCCCAAAGTGGAAAATCTAGCAGAATGTAATCGATCCTCGAGGTGTGGTTAGCTCTATTAAATGTAGCAGCACCCATGGGGTCTGAGTTTGGACGACCATTTGTGGCTCTTAGTCCAAACTCCAACGTTAGAGCATTTAACTGGATCGCACTTTGGGACCATCTTTTGATTGGAGGAATAGTTAGGGCTGGAATACCCCTTCTAGCATCATCCTCGCCCAGGTCCAAAATGTCATCTGTTGTGAGAGGCTCATAGGTGCAGTTAAAATCTCCCGCAACCAGGACTTGGGCACCAACAGTATTTTCTCTGAGCTCTGTTTCAAGAATGGTCACTATCGGGGACATAGACCCATGTTTGGTACCTCTACCATTTATATTAAACAAATCGAGGGTTAGCCCCCTACGGGGACCTCTCAAGGAGATTCCTAGAATATCTGGGCTATTAATCTGCTTAAGTATTGTACGGCAGTTAAGGGAGATACTTGCCCAGATGAGAAGGCCCCCCGAGGGGCGACCCTTCCCATTTCTAGGGAGTACTGCAGGCACAGAGTATGACATACCCAACTCGATGGAGTGGTTCTAAACTCCAGGTCCCCTGAAACAGACAGATCTTATGCGCCTCCACTAAAGTATTCCACTCTGGTGAGCCCAATTTCCTTTGGATACCTGCTCGGTTCCTACTAAGAATCTTTAATGTACCCCTGGGATCATGACCATCGCTATTTTGAGGACCCAGGCATTCAATAGAAGGCATGAGTACAATAGAAGGCATGAATTCAATAGAAGGCGTGGACTGAACAATGCTAGGTCCTGATACAGAGATAGGGTGGGGACATAAAGTTGGGACCTGTAAGATTGGTTGGTCGGTTGTCTGCATCACTGGAGTCATATAGCTAGTATCTATGTTTATATTGGTCGTAGAGCTAACCAGAGGTCGTGAAGGTTTTGGACTAGGATATTCAATGCCCGCAGGGCCATGACCAGTACGCGATAGTGGTCAATCCACCGCTTCAAGGCAGCTGAACCTATTTGCGACGGGTATGCCTCTCCAGCCTACAAAAGGAGCTATGTCTCTACCTCCATGACCTGACCAATCAACCCACTCCCTTCTTCTATCCCAGTTTCCTACTTGTGACCGGCTCCAATCAGGGGCATCAGTATATCGATTAGTGGGGGGGTAGAAAAAAGAAAGCCTTCTTGTCTCTATTCCGTCATTCTTTGCCCGCATACCCCAACAGCAAATGTGATCGGCTGTACGGGGGTCATCAAAGTTGACTATGACGCAATCCCCCCGGGTCCTTTTCCTCTCATTTCCTATCCAGGGCACCCTGCACACCATTGAGATCCTGCTACTACAGTGAGGTGGCAGCGGTCTATTAATGGTAAGCCAATGTTGTACCTTGTTTTTTAAAGACCATGTCGGTTCCTCCGCATTTTGACTTAGCTCAGGAACTCCGGTCATGATTACAACATATGGGCTTGCTTCTGGTGGTAGATGTGTTGGGTGCCCACTCCCACCCCTGTTCCTATCGTTAGTATGCTGTGACCCTGATGGTTTGGCTGGCATAGCTTTCGTATTGTCAGAAGGGACTGGGGTTTTAGATGGCTCCATGACCTTCTTCAGTACGGCTGGAGTTGGCTTCGTTTTTATGTTGGACCCATCAATGGCTACTTTTGTGGCTTGCAACTCCACCGTTGTATTTTTGCTATTTGTTTTTGACCCCCCTGATTTAACCAACCCGGCACCCGTCTGAATATTAGAAGTTGCATTCATGGAAGCTATCTGCTTTTCAATATTTGAGAGAGATAGTTCAATGGGCTGCATGTAGATTTTGATAAGTTCTCCCAATCTAAGTAATAGTTGGTTGTTTACCTCACAAACTCTGCAACCCTCACCCAGACTACCAGGGTGGTTAAGATTTGTTGGGTTTAAAGAGAGGGTTGTCATATCCGTTACTATATTAGTTGGACCGCTCTGTGTAGGTGCATCTTTTCCTAGCGTATGCGTGATGAGAAGTTCTTTATTAGGTTTACAATTTTTCACTTCCTTGGGCTTCTTTCGTTTTGGTATAGCACCCTCCCTCTTTCCCCTTGAATGTTCTGTGTTGGGGACCTCCTGCCTCGGGCTCTCAAAAAGTTCGGGCATCTTCTCAAGCGCCTCACTTAGTTGCGTGTCCGAGAGTACCAAAGATGCAGAAAGATCAATCGTATTTGGCACAGTATGTGTTTCTACCCGTAGTTCAATTAGGGGCCTGTTCTCCCGTGGGTTAGTGGGTGACTTGGCTAGCACTAGAGAGCCCATTGATGATCGCTTGGCTAAGGCCAGATCCTGAGAGACCCTACACTCCAGGAGTGATATGCCTTGGTTTAACGCCTCATTAGCCCTAGTTATATACTGATCGATTGGGCCAATAGCATGCGCTGCCCCCTGTGCAGTTTTACTATTGCTGTCCCTAGTCGTCATGACGTTAGTATATTTTACCAAGAACTACAAGAAATCAGTTAGGAGTTAGCGTGGTATATATGGAAATATAACTAGTGTCCAAAGTTCAAATATAAGAGGGGGGGCCCAGTTCAGTCTTACCCGGTCTGTAACGGGCTTAAACGGGCCCGCCCTTTGCCCGGGCTTCGCCGGCGTCCCACGCAGCGGAACGGTGGGCCGATTTAATAGAGTGTGCGACGGCCAGGGGGCGGGGCTATCAGGGGGCACAGACCAGGTGTCAGAGGCCACGCAGGGACTCCTGGGCAAGCGAGTCCCTGCAGAGCTCCACCCCTAAAGCAGATGGAATTCCCCTCAAGCACACAGGGTCCTTTAAAGGCGGCTCCCTCACTCTGCACCACGAAGCGGCGAGGTGCTGTGGCAGGTCCCGAAACAAACACCAACAGGAAAGTTCAGCAGAAGCAGTGTCCCACAAACAGGTCAGTCCGGCAAGTCCTCTGCTTGGAACAGTAATTCATAATTATGGTGTGGGGGCCCGTGGGGGCCCCCACATCCCCGGGGACTGCCACTTCCCTGGGGCTTTAAAAAAAAAATGCATTGGGGCTCTTGCCCCCCAACGCTGCACCAGGGACCGCCACCTCCCTGGGGCGTTCTTAATTAAAAACGGGTGCCTCATGGCCCCCCCATATCCCAGGGACCACCACCTCCAGAGGCTTAAATTAATATAGATATGTGTGGGGGGCTCCTGCTCCTCCCCACATTGCCCCAGGGACCACCATTTCCCCGGGGCAATTTTAAATAAAGCGCGATGGTCCGTAGCGGCCACCCGGCCCCGGCAACCACCACCTCCATGGGGGTGGTCGCCTGCGTGGCCCCCCCTTCTCTGGCCCTCGACGGCCCTGCGGACCGCGACACCCCAGGGCCAGCTCCTGCAATGTTCCTGGAGTTTAACCCCCGGGACATTGCTATTTGCTATGGCAAGGCAGCAGCATGGCTCCCGCCCTGCCTTAGCAAACACTGCTTTGCTTCATGGATGTGAGAGCAGTGAACCTGCTCTCGCTTCCATGAAGCAAAGCAGAATGCTTTTGGACAAGGGGGCTTGTCCAAAAGCAATGCCGGCACCGGCAGAAGGTGGGGAGCCGGCTGGGACTGCCGGGGCATTGGGGCTCCCTCCGCAGGGCCTCGCCTGGGGGATTGGGTCCCGGGGTCAGAAGTGGCCAGGGTGGGGGACCGTGTGGCCCCTCCCATTAATTCAAAGGAAAATGAATGGCCGGGCCCTGGGGATGGGGTCTCTGTGGCCAAAAGTGGCCTGGGGAGGTGGGCTGCATAGCCCCCTTCTTACATAAAAATAATTTTAAAATGGCTAAGCCCCGGGGGATGGGGTCCCCGGGGCGAAATCAGCCTTTGGAGGTGTGACACGCGGCCCCCTCCTTATATAAAAATAATTTTTAAATGGCCAAGCCCCAGGGGATGGGGTCCCTGGGGCTAATAGTGACCCAGGGAAGGGGGTGCCATGCGGCCCCCATCATGAATAATTTATTTAGCTTTTTTAAACTAGGCCAGGCCCTGGGGATGGGGTCCTCGGGGCCAAAAGTGGCCCAGGGAATGGGGGCCATGCAGCCCCCCTTCCCCATAAGTATTTAAAAAATAAAGGAGGCCATGCTCTGGGGAATAGGGCGCAGGGGCAAAAATCGGCCAAGAGAGGGGGGCCGAGCAGCCCCCTTTCTGTTTTTTTTATCATTTTTTTTAAATGGGGCAGGCCCTGGGGAATAGGGTCTCCAGGGCCACAAACATATTAATAGAAGGGGGTCACACACCCCCCTTCTGGCAAAATAAGCTGTCATCTCGCCAGAGGTCCCCCCCTCCCTACACCACTCTGCATAAGTTGGGGGATTAAGTCCCCTTGAATCCTGATGGTCCCTAGGGGCCAACTAGGCCACCAGGTACCTTTAGCAATGCCCACATAGTGGGATTGCTGAGAAGTGGTCTGAGGCCATGCTCCTTTTTACACCACTCTCCAAACGCGCCTTTTGGTGCACTGCTGGTGAGGCGATGAGGTCCTCTTGTGTCCCGAGGTCCTCTTGTGTCCCGAGGACCTCAGCACTAAAGTGGACTTCATCCCCCGAGCAGCAGTGCAAAAGTGGTGTAAAAAGGGGGTGAGGCCTCTGACCACTCTCAGAAATACCCCAACCCGAACATGCCAACACGCACATTTACAGAGTGGTGGAGAAAGAGGGCAAGGCCAACTACAACCTCTCAGCAATCCAATTGTGTGGGGCTTACTGGAGGTAACAGGTAGGCTAGTTGGCCCCTAAGAGCCCCCAGTAGCAAAGAGGGCTTAAATCCCCATCGAAGAGCACGCCGGGAAGTGCGTTTGCAGAGTGGTGGGGAAAGAGGGCATGGCCTGTGATGAGAACTTAGCAATGCTGCTGTGCGGGACTTACTGGAGGTAATAGGAGGGGTAGCTGGACCCCCAAGTTGTCCTTGGGGTCAACTACCCCTCCTGTTACCTCCACTCAGTCCATCACAGTAGTATTGCTAACAGGTCTTCGGAGGCCACATTCCCCCTTTCTCCACCACTCTGTAAACACGCCTCCTGGCACAGTACTGGTTGGCGATGAAGTCTACTTTACTCCTAAGGGACTTTGGGGTCCAAAAAGCCCTCTTGGTACCTCCTGTAAGTCCTACACAGTGAAACTCCTGAGCACCACTCTGCAAACTTGACTACCAGTTAAAGAAGCATTTGCAAGTTAATAGGTCTAGCATTTGCAAGAGTTAGAGCTATTGGCATTATAAATGTAAAAGATTTTTACTAATGTTTTTTGGAGTGGAGTGGATGTAAGTTGTGTGTAGTGGAATTATGTGGCATGTTGTGCAGTGAAATTATATGGAGAGAAAGTATGCAATATTTAGTGTATAGGAATTATGTAGAGTGGGATTATGCATTATGGAGAGCAATTATGTGATATCGTGGTCTGTGTTGTGGAGTGCTAACCTTAGGTTTAGTCTTCCTCGTTTCCATAGAAGCTAAACTAGGAACTTAATGAGACAAAAAAAAGAAAGAATTTCGAACCGTTGGGGTAGTACAGCATCTGTCCATTTTTTTTACAAATTTCTCTCCTAGCGAGAAGAATCAGGTAAAAAGGTAGGGCCTGCCTATACTTTGATAAGGGAGTGATCGGCTGATCTTCCAGCCCTAACATGATCAACGTTAAACTGATTTTTATAATAATGCATAGAATTTCATTTATTGCCTTCTCCACTGAAGACCAATAATCCTGTAGTAGGGGGCATTCAAAAAACATATGTCTATCGTCTGCTCTTAACATACCACATCTGTGACATCTAGGTGCAACATCAGTTACAAGTTTTGCCCATTTATATGGTGTCCAATATAATCTGTTGACTGTGAAAAAGTGGTTTCTTTTTAGGTTTGCTGGTTTAACCACCTTATACAGGAGATTAAAAGAAAGTTGCCACATTCTCTGTGGCTCCGTCATCTGAATAGCACCATCCCAGATCTCATATGGCGCTTTGATCTTCTCTTCAAAGGACACCAAGGTCCAGTACCAGTCACTCATTTCCTTCCTTTTCGGGGCCTCATTCCGTAATTTCTTTTCAAGCTCCCAAAATCCTCAAGTCTCTTTCCTGTTTGCCTCCCCTCAGGACAGCAACTTATTTAAATGTTGAGAGGGATCCCCCTGTCTTTGCCATCAAGATTTTCCATGGCACCACCTCTTTCATCACCATGAAATCCCCCATAGTTCAATTCCTTCCCTCCTTAGTAGGAGACTTAATTGGTCTTGCAAGCATTCAGGCATACCTGGTGAGTCCCATATCAGTGCCCCCCCTGAATACTACATAATTCCTAGTATGTTTCCTATTCCAACCCAAAGGATAAGTGCTGCCTTAAGCTTCTTTAGTCTCACTTTCCTGAAGAATTTGTTCACCCTGAATTTATATAGAAACCCCTTTGTTCCCAATTTCTTAACCATCTCCTCTAACAACCCGCCCCACACCATGGGCCCCGGTGTGCCTAAAAGAACTCTGCAATTCTTGAACTCAAATGCCATGCAGTATAGTCTTAGGCCCGGGAGTGCAAGCCCACCTTCTGCCCGTTTACACCATAATTTCTTCCAGGCCATAAGTGCTCCACTAGCTGCGCAAACAAAACTACCCAATTTGTCCTGTATTTTTTCGATCAGGCCTGATATTTTTTCGATCAGGCACCTCTGTTCCTTCTTTCTGCACTTCTTTTTTTCTACAGCTCTCTTGCTTCTTTCTATACCCCTTTCTTTTTTCTCCACCCCTCTTCCCTGTTTCTTTCTACAGCCCTGTTGCTTCTTTCTGCACCTCTTTTCCTTTGTTCTGCACTTGCTTTGTTTCTTTCAGCACCCCCTGTGCCTCTTTCTACACCCCTCTTCCTTCTTTTTGCACATCTTTTCCTTCTTTCTGCACCTCTTTTGTTTCTTACTGCACCCTTCTTCCCTTTTTTGCATACCTCTTGCCTTTCTGCAGTTCTCTTGTTATTTTCTGCAATCCTCTTGCCTCTTTCTGCACCTCTCTTGCTTCAGTTCGCCGCCTGTTCCTTCTTTCTGTACCCCTTTTGCTTGTTTCTGCAACTCTCTTGCCTCTTTCTGCAGTTCTCTTGCCTTCTTCTGTACCTCACATGCCTTTTGTTGCACCTTTGTTGGTTCTTTTGCACTGCTCTTGCTTCTTTTTGTACCTCTATTGCAAATTTCTGCACCACTCTTGGCTCTTTCTTCACTCATCCTACCTGTTCCTGGATCACTCTTGGTAGTTTAAGTACTGCTCTTGTTTCTTTCTGCCCCTGTGTTTCAAATTTCTGCACCCCTCTTGTCTCTTTCTGCACCCCTCGTCCCTCTTTCTGTACCTCTCTTGCCTCTGTATGTACCCTACTTGCCTCTTTCTGCACCCCTGTTCCTTGTTTCTGCACTGCTTGTGTCTCTTTATGTACCCCTCTTCCCTCTTTCTATACCCCTCCTGCCTCTTTCTGCACATCTGTTTCTTCTTTCTGCACTTCTTTAGTTACTTTCTGCACCTCTCTTGTTTCTTTCTACACCCCTCTTGCCTCTTTCTCCATCCCACTTCCCCCTTTCTGCACTACTGTTGCTTCTTTCTGCACCTCTCTTGTCTCTTTATCCACCCCTGTTCCCCCTTTCTTCACCTCTGTTGCTTTTCTATGCACCTCTCTTGCTCCTTTGTGCATCCCTCATGCCTCTTTCTGCATCCCTCTTCCCTCTTTTTGCACCCCTCTTGCCTCTTTCTGCACCTCTGTTGCATATTTCTACACCACTCTTGCTTCTTTTTGTACCTCTCTTGCTTCTTTCTGCACCACTTGTGCTTCTTTCTGCACCACACCTCTGTCTTTCTGCACCCTTGTTCCTTGTTTCTGCTTTTCTTTTAATTCTTTCTGCACCTCTCTTGCTTTTTTTCTGTACCCTTCTCACCACTTCTCCACCCCTGTTCTCCTTTTTTGCATCTGCTGCTTCTTTCTGCACTTTTCCTGCTTCTTTCTGTACCTCTGTGCCTTCTTTCTGCAACCCTTGTGCCTCTTTCTGTGCCTTTCTTCCCACTTTCTGCTCCCCCTTGCCTTTTTCTGTACCCCTGTTCCTTCTTGCTGCACTTCTTTTGTTTCTTACTGCAACTTTCTTGCTTGTTCAGCACCCCTCTTGCCTTTTTAACATCCCTCTTCCCTCTTTGTGCACCACTGTTGCTTCTTTCTGCACCTCTCTTGTCTCTTTCTGCACCTCTCTTCCCTCTTTCTGTACCTCTGTTGCTTCTTTCTGCTCTTCTCTCGCTTCTTTCTGCACCCATTGTGCCTCTTTCTCCACCCCTTTTCCATCTTTCTGCACATTTCTTGCCTCTCTCTGCACCCCTGTTCCTTCTTTCTGCACTTCTTTATTTATTTATTTATTTATTTAGTTAAAAAGTTTTATATAGCGCTGGCTAGACCCGGAGGTATCAGAGCGCTTTACATGAGCATCAGATCATAGTTAAAGGTTACATCATTACAAAGGTTGCACAGTTCGTAGAGCATGGCAACATAGTTACTTGTAAGGTCGAGATAAACAATAAGCACAAATACGCAAGGGGAAAAGAAGGCAAGGTGAGAGATTCAGGGGAGGGGGTTGGAGTAGGGAAATATACAGATAATGAAGGTGGGAAAGAGGAGGGGAGGGTGAGAAACACAGCATGGGGAGAGGAGGGGAAAAGGTGACGGGGACACAAACCGGTAGACAAGTCAAGGCAACGTCCAAAGTCCAGTAAGCTGTGATCCCAGGGGAAGTGGTATCCCTTCCCTATCTCTATTGCGAGAGGTTCCCTTTACGCAGTGGACTCTCTCAGAGGGGTCTCTGAGACTCCAAGGCCTACATACTGGATCCTTCCCCAAAAAGGGGACAGGGAGTGCTTTGGCAAGGGGTGCCATACAATACCTCAAGTGTGTGTGGCTCCCTTGGCGCAGAGGACTCACTCAGCTGGTTCACTGAGACTTCCGAGTATAGATATTGGATCTTTCCCCAACAAGGGGAGAAGGAGTGCTTAGTCAAAGAGCACAAAGGACAGGGGGGTAGGCTGAGTAGCAGGCAGGGGGAGAGATTCAGGGGAGAGAGGGTAGTAGCTAGGGGAAAGACAATCAGGAGAGACGAAAAGAAGTCTGTCTAAAGACCGACTGGGTAGGTGACGACTAAGGAGGGAATCCACGGCCCATCTCCCCTATAGCTAAACTAAGTAGCTCCATCGGCCATCAGACAAAATAGTTCAGTCTCAAAACATTGAGAGAGGAGGGAGGGAGAGACATAAATAGAGGGAGGATTCGGTAGGAGACGACAGGCGAGACGAAAGGAAGTGCAACAATAAGGTTCAAATATATACTAGAAGAAGATCAACAAGTAAACATTAAATCAAACAATCAGCAATACAATTAGGGGAGGAGAGAAAAGAGAGAGAAAGTAGTGGGGCGTAGGGGGAAGAGGGAAAGTGAGGATAAGGGAATAGAAAACCGTAGAGACGAAAGGAAGTCTGTCTAAAGACCGACTGGGTAGGTGACGACCAAAGAGGGATTCGTTGGGCCATCTCCCTTATAGCTAAACCAGGTAGCTCCATCGGGCATCAGACAAAATAGTTCGGTCTCAATACATTGAGAGAGGAGGGAAGGAGAGACATAAATAGAGGGAGGATGCGGGAGGAGACGACAGGAGAGACGAAAGGAAGTGCAACAATGTGGTTCAACAATATACTAGAAAAAGAACAACAAGTAAACATTAAATAAAACAGTCAGCAATACCATAGGGGAGGAGGGAGAGGAGAGAGAAAGTAGTGGGGGGGGGGGTAAGGGAGGAGAGGAGAGAGAGTGAGGATAAGGAAAGAGACAACCGTAGAGACGAAAGGAAGTCTGTCTAAAGACCGACTAGGTAGGTGACGACCAAGGAGGGAATCCACGGCCCATCTCCCCTATTGCTAAACCAGGTAGCTCCGTCAGGCATCAGACAAAATAGATCATGCTTAAAATATTCTGAAATTGGGGTGGCTTTCTGGGATTTAGGACTTCCCCAAGTAAAAGACAATGGGTGGGGATCATAGGCTCAGGTTCGCAGTCAAGTCCTGACAAAAACATTAACAATAACCCTCATACATTGGAAAACAAGGTAGGGGGAACGGTGGATCTGAGTATATGGTGCCTGTGGGGCATAGATAACTGAATGAGTGACAATTCATTGTGTATTTTAGACGAAAATAAACTCTCATGCATGGCAATGCAAGGAGTCCATGGGACGGTAATGATCCATCAAAGGGCAAATGGAAAGAGGCGCCAGCACCCTCTCCCACCCATGTGCACCTTGAAGTATGGGCAACTATACAGCGGCTGAAAGATGCACATTTAGACAAAACTAAAATATGCAACCTGTGTTTATATTTTACGTAAGTCAGTTTCATATTGTAAATACCATGTTCCACGCTGTTTAAAAGTGTTGCCTGCCTCCACTCCTCCCCAACAATAGACAGCGCGACAAAGCGCACGGCATGTTGTTTAGTGGGGAAAAGTCAACAACTTCAAACTGCGGCCGCGCTGCACTGGCCCATTGCGGCGGCCTTTATAATTTATTTGGGTACACTGATACGAGTGAGAAACGGACGAAACAGATACAAGTGAGGGATGGGCGAAGGTGACCAGTGAGAGATGGACAAAGGAGATACAAGTGAGAGATGGACGAAGGAGATACCAGTGACAGTGATATGAAGTAGATACCAGTGAGAGATGGAGAAAGGAGATATGAGTGAGATGTATCAAGGAGATACTAAGCTGAGTAAAAAAGAAAAGCTGGGACCGCGAGAATAAAGGACTAACAAGGAAGGAAGGGGCATAATATTGAAAATTATGGGAGATGAATGGAAAAAATATATAAATAATGAAAAGCTGGAGGCAGGAGAGAGGGAGGAAGGAGGGTAATCAATCATTGCGTGAGAGACGGAGAACAAATGCATAGGGCTGACAGAGAAAAAAATGTGAGACATGCAGGTGAGAGAAAGGAGGAATGAATGAATGAATAAGGGAAAATAGAGAACAGGGTAATAAGTGAGGGTAAAAGGGGATGGGTGAGGGGTGGAAATGAGACGAAATGGAGAGAGAGGAAGGGATAAAAAAACAGGAAAAGGGACTAGAGAGGCAACATGAACAGAGGTAGAAATAAGGATGACTGAGGAAGAAAAACACAGAAAGACTAAACATAGGTACAACAAGCATTGCCATAAATATCCAGTAATGCAGCACAATATCCTTGGTGCAACAACATCAACCGTTGCATGGCTAAACACTTATAAGGTCCCAAAGACGAGACCTATTGGCTATGCCAATGCTTGTTTAAAGCAGCGACTGTCAGAAAAAAGTCAAGCCACTAGACTCATTACCTTTTGACAACGTTCTTGTTACCTTAGCTTCTCCAGGGGGCTTGTGGCTACCCCGTTGAACATGTTTAGGGCCCAGCAATTTCTGAACAAGATAAGGTTTTTGGGGAGTGAAAGATGTAGGCAGAAATCCGCCGTGGGGTTTTAACGAACCTTTAGAAACTCGCGCAATGAATACTGTTATGAGATAAGTCTTATTTACGAAACACCAAACAAAATCTGCATTTATATTATATTCAGTCAAGCTCGAGAGATAACCGCACTCTTTCCTCACATCCTACGATGTGCAGTTTAATGCCCCTAATCCTGCCCTCTGTAATTACTGTTACAAACATAACACTTCACACAGAGCGAAAATAAGCAAAGGACTTACTGCATGTGAGATGTGCTACAGCATGCAAGGTAATCCAAACTTTCCACAGCTCTCTTGATTCTTTCCATACCCATTGCCTTTTTCTCCACCCCTCTTCCCTATTTCTTCACCCCTTTTGCCTATTTCTACAGCCCTATTGCTTCTTTCTGCACCTCCGTTCCTTTGTTCTGCACTTGTTCTGATTCTTTCTGCACCCCTCATGCCTCTTTCTCCACCCCTCTTCCCTCTTCCTTCATCTCTGTTGCTTCTTTATGGACTTATCTTGCATCTTTCTTTACCTCTCTTGCTTTGTTCGGCACTCCTTGTGCCTCTTTCTGCACCCCTTTTCTCTTTCTGCACTCCTCTTGCCTCTTTCTGCACAGCTGTTCCTTCTTTCTGCACTTCTTTAGTTACTTTCGGCACCTCTCTTGCTTCTTTCTACACCTCTCTTGCCTCTTTCGCCATCCCTCTTCCCCCTTTTTGCACTACTGTTACTTCTTTCTGAACCTCTCTTGTCTCTTTTACTACCCCTCTTTCTGTACCACTGTTGCTTTTCTCTGCACCTCTCTTGCTCCTTTGTGCATCCCTCATACCTCTTTCTGCACCCCTCTTCCCTCTTGTTGTACCCCTCTTGCCTCTTTCTGCACCTCTGTTGCATCTGTTTGCACTACTTTTGCTTCTTTTTGTAACTCTCTTGCTTCTTTCTGTACCACTTGTGCTTCTTTCTGCACATCACCTCTGTCTTTCTGTACCCCTCTTGCCTCTTTCTGCACCCCTGTTCCTTCTTTCTGCTTTTCTTTTTATTCTTTCTGCACCTCTCCTGTTTTTTCCTGGACCCCTCTCACCACTTTCTCCACCCCTGTTCCCCTGTTATGCATCTCTGTTGCTTCTTTCTGCACTTCTCTTACCTCATTTTCTACCCCTCATCCCTCTTTCTACACCTCTGGTGCTTCTTTCTACACTTTTCTTGCTTCTTTCTGTACCTCTGTGGCTTCTTTCTGCAATCCTTGTGCCTCTTTCTGTACCCTTCTTCCCTCTTTCCGCTCCCCCTTGCCTCTTTCTGCACCTCTGTTCCTTCTTGCTGCACTTCTTTTGTTTCTTTTTGCAACTTTCTTGCTTCTTTCTGCACACATCTTGCCTCTTTCACATCCGTCTGCCCTCTTTTTGCACCTCTGTTGCTTCTTTCTGTACCTCTTGTGTCCCTTTCTGCACCCCTATTCCCTCTTTCTGTAACTCTGTTGCTTCTTTCTGCACTTCTCTTGCTTCTTTCTGCACCCATTGTGCCTCTTTCTGCACCCCTTTTCCCTCTTTCTGTACCGTTCTAGCCTCTCTCTGCACCTCTTGCTTCTTTCTGCACTTCTTTTGTTTCTTTCTACGGCTCTCTTGCTTCTTTCTATACCCCCTTGCCTCTTTCTCCACCCATCTTCCCTCTTTCTGCAGCCCTGTTGCCTCTTTCTGCAGCCCTGTTGCCTTGCTCTGCATCTCTGTTCCTTCTTTCTGCCCTTCTTCTGTTTCTTTCTACAGCTCTCTTGCTTCTTTCTACAGCCCTTGCCTCTTTATCCTCCCTTCTTCCCTCTTTCTGCACCCCTGTTGCCTCTTTCTGCACCTCTGTTCCTTTTTTCTGCACTTCTTTTGTTTCTTTCTGCACATCTCTTGCTTCTTTCTGCACCCCTCATGCCTCTTTCTGCACCCCTTTTCCCTCTTTTTGTACCTCTGTTCCTTCTTTCTGTACTTATTTTGTTTCTTTCTGTACCCTTCTTCCCTTTTATGCATCCCCCATGCCTCTTTCTGCAGTTCTCTTGTCATTTTCAGCAGCTCTCTAGCCTCTTTCAGCACCTCTCTTGCCTCTTTCTGTACCTCTCTTGCCTCAGTCTGCCTACCTGTTAACTCTTTCTGCACCCCTTTTTGCCTGTTTCTACAACTTTCTTGTCTCTTGTTGCAGTTCTCCTACCTCCTTCTGCACCTCACTTGCCTCTTTTACAACTCTGTTGGTTCTTTTGCACTGCTCTTGCTTCTTTTTGTACCTCTCGCAAGTTTCTGTACCCTTATTGCCTCTTTCTGCACCCCTCTGACCTGTTTCTGCACCTCTCTTAGTAGTTTCTGTACTGCTCCTGTTTCTTTCTGAACCTGTCTTGCTTCTGTCTGTTCAACTACACAAGAATGTCAGAGGGCCTAGACAAAAGGGGATGTAAACCAACAATGTAAACCATAAGGCACACCGGACCTTACCACGTGTCCCAACACCTCGGGTCATCCCACCATGAGACCTATAAGATGGTCTGGCAAGGATGCCCATCAGTCACCACACGGAACCGCCCTTCATCATATGGGATTCACTTGCGACCTTCTCAGAGGGAGGCAAATGTCTTTGCAGTCGAGGGCAGTGCAATAACATTTAGTCAGTCACAGTTTAAACATATAACTGCCCAGATGTACTAATAGGACCTATTAGTACATCTGGGCAGTTATATGTTTAAACTGTCACTGACTACATTTTAATATTGGAAGGGTGGGTAGCAACATAATAAATGTTACCTTCAGTACTCGCTCATCCAATTTTATGACACTTTTTTTTCTCTTTTTTCACTCACGCACTTTATTGCACTGCAACATCAGTCACCCTGTTGTTTCAAAAAATGTTACACAAAAGAGTAACAGGACCTTAGAAAGGCCTGTCTGACCAGGCGAGGGCTTTTTCCATCTAGGCCCTCGACTGCGAAGACATTTGCCTCCCTCTGAGAAGGTCCCAAGTGAATCCCATATGATGAAGGGCGGTTCCGTGTGGTGACTGATGGGCATCCTTGCCTGACCATCTCATAGGTCTCATGGTGGGTTGACCCGAGATGTTGGGACACGTGTAAGGTCCGGTGTGCCTTATGGTTTACATTGTTGGTTTACATCCCCTTTTGTCTAGACCCTCTGATGTTCTTGTGTAGTTGTATGTATGTGGGGATTATGTCAGAGCCTGGTCTTTAAAACTCCCCTTGGCCCTCTTCAAGTGGTTGTGTTTGTGTTGCCTCTGTCTGTACCTTTCTTGCCTCTTTCTGTACCTCTGTCCATTCTTTCTGCACTTCTCTTGATTCTTTCTGCACCCCTCTTGCCCCCTTCTGCACCTCTGTTGCTTCTTTCTGCACTTATCTTGCTTCTTTGTGCATCTCTCTTGCACATTTCAATACCCCTTGTGCCTCTGTGTGCACCTCTCTTGCCTCTTTCTGCTCTTCTCTTGCCTCTTTCTACAGCCCTCTTGCCTTTTTCGGCACATCTGTTGGTTCTTTCTGTACTTCTCTTGCCTCTGTGTGCTCCCCTGTTCCTTCTTTGCGCACCTCTTTTGCCTCTTTCTGCAATTCTCTTGCCTCTTCCTACACTTTTCTCTTCTCTTTCCGCACTTTTGCTGCCTCTTTATGAACTTCTCTTCTCTTTCTGCACCTCTGTTGCTTCGTTCTGCACCTCTCTTGTCCCTTTCTGCACCCCTCTTCCCTCTTTCTATGCCGTTGTTGCTTCTTTCTGCATTTCTCTTGCTTCTTTCTGCACCATTCGTGCCTCTCTCTGCACCCTTTTCCCCTCTTTTTGCACTCCTCTTGCCACATCCTGCTCCTCTGTTCCTTTTTTCTGCACTTCTTTAGTTACTTTCTGTACCTCTCTTGCTTCTTTCTGCATCCCTCTTGCCTCTTTCTCCATCCTTCTCCCCTCTTTCTGCACTTCTGTTGCTTTTTTATTCACCTCTCTTGTCTATTTCTCCACCCCTCTTTCCTCTTTCTGCAACTCTGTTGCTTTTTCTGCACTTCTCTTACTTCTTTCTGCACCTCTTGTGCCTCTTTCTGCCCCCTTTTCCCGCTTTCTGCACCTTTCTTGTCTTTCTCTGCACCTGTTTTCCTTCTTTCTGCACTTCTTTTGTTTCTTTCTACAGCTTTCTTGCTTCTTTCTATATCCCCTTGCCATTTTCTCCATCCCTCTTCCCTCTTTCTGCACCCCTGTTGCCTCTTTCTAAACCTCTGTTCCTTTTTCTGCACTTCTTTTGTTTCTTTCTGTACCCCTCATATCTCTTTCTGCACCCCCTTTCCCTCTTTTTCACCTCTGTTCCTTCTTTCTGTACTTCTTTTGTTTTTTTCTGCACCCTACTTCTCTTTTTTGCTTCCCTCTTGCCTCTTTCTGCAGTTCTCCTGTCATTTTTTGCACCTCTCTTGCCTCTTTCTGTACATCTCTTGCCGCAGTCTGCCTACCTGTTCCCTTTTTCTGCACCCCTTTTGCCTGTTTCTGCAACGTCTTGCCTCCTTCTGCATCTCACTTGCCTCGTTTTGCACCTCTGTTGGTTCGTTTGCACCGCTCTTGCTTCTTTCTGTACCTCTCCTACAAATTTCTGCATCCCTCGTGCCTCTGTCTACACCCTCTTACCTGTTTCTGCACCTCTCCTGGTAGTTTCTGCATTGCTATTGCTTCTTTCTGTACCTGTCTTACAAATTTCTGCACCCCTCTTCCCTCTTTCTTCACCCCTCTTCCCTCTTTCTCCACCTCTCTTGCCTCTGGCTGTACCCTTCTTGCATTTTTCTACACCTCTTGCATCTTTCTGTACTTTCTTGCTTCTTTCAGACCCTCTCTTGCAAATGTCTGCACCCCTTGTGCCTCTGTGTGCACCTCGCTTGCCTCTTTCTGCTCTTCCCTTTCCTCTTTCTATATCCCTTTTGCCTCTTTCTGTACCTCTGTTGGTTCTTTCTGTATTTCTCTTGCCTCTGTGTGCACCACTGTTCTCTCTTCGTGCACCTCTTTTGCCTGTTTCTGCAATTCTCTTGCCTCTTTCTACACTTTTCTTGTCTTTTTTCACCTCTGCTGCCTCTTTCTGAACTTCTCTTGCTTCTTTCTGCACCTCTCTTGCTTCTTTTTGCACCTATTCCCTATTTTTGCACCTTTGTTGCTTATTTCTGCTCTTCTCTTGCTTCTTTCTATACCCTTTGTGCCTATTTCTGCACCCCATACCCCTCTTTCTGTACATTTCTTCCCTCTCTTTGCACCTCCACTCTTTCTTCCTGCACTTATTTAGTTTTTTTCTGCAGCTCTCTTGCTTCTTTCTACACCCCCTTGCCTCTTTCTCCCCCCTCTTCCATCTTTCTGCACCCCTGATGCCTCTTTCTGCACCACTGTTCCTTTCTCTGGACTTCTTTTGTTTCTTTCTGCACATCTCCTGCTTTTTTGCATCCCTCATGCATCTTTTCTGCAGTTCTCTTGTCATTTTCTGAACCACTCTTGCCTCTTTCTGCACCTCACTTACCTCGTTCTGTACTTCTCTTACCTCTTTCTACACCTTTGTTGCTTCTTTCAGCAATTCTCTTGCCTCTTTCTGCATGTCCTTTCCTTCTTTCTGTACCCCTCCTGCCTCTTTCTGTACCTCTCTAGCCGCTTTCTGCACCCCTCTTCCCTCTTTCTGCACCTTTGTTGGTTCTTTCTGCACTGGTCTTGCTTCTTTCTGTGCCTCTGTTTTACTTTCTGCATCCTTCTTGCCTTTATCTGCCCTCCTCTTCCCTCTCTCAGTACCTATATTGCCTCAGTCTGCCCACCTGTTCCCTCTTTCTGCACCCCTTTTGCCTATTTCTGCAACTCTCCTGTATTTTTCTGCAGTTCTCTTGCCTCCTTCTGTACCTAGCGTGCCTCTTTTCGCACCTCTGTTGGTTCTTTTGTCCTGCTCTTGCTTCTTTCTGCACCTCTTTTGTAGATTTATGTACCCTCTTGCCTCTTTCTGCACCCCTTCCGACCTGTTTCTGCACCTCTCTTGGTAGTTTCTATACTGTTCTTGTTTCTTGCCGCACCTGCCCTGCCTCTTGCTGCATCCCTCTTCCCTCTTTCTGCACCTCTCTTGCCTCGGTCTGTACCCTTCCTGCCTCTTTCTGCACCTCTGTTCCTTCTTTCTGCACTTCTCTTGCTTCTTTCTGCACCCCTCTAGCTGCACCTTTGTTGCTTCTTTCTGCACTACTTTTGCTTCTTTCCGCACCTCTCTTGTAAATTTTTGTACCCCTCTTGCCTCTGTGTGCACCTCTCTTGCCTCTTTCTGCTCCTCTCTTGCCCTTTTATACACTCCTCTTGCCTCTTTCTACACCTCTTTGGGTTCTTTCTGTACTTCTCTTGCCTCTGTGTGCATCCCTGTTCCTTCTTTCTGTACCTCTTTCACCTGTTTCAGGAACTCTCTTGCCTCTTTCTACACTTTTCTTGTCTCTTTCTGCACCTCTGCTGCATCTTTCAGAACTTCTCTTGCCTCTTTCTGTATGTGTGTTGCTTCTTTCTGTACTTCTCTTGCCTCTTTCTGCACCCTTCTTCCATCTTTCTGCACCTCTGTTGCTTCTTTCTGTACTTACCTTGCTGCTTTCAGCACCTCTCTTGCTTCTTTCTGCACCTCTCTTGTCTCGTTCTGCCCACACAGGGCTACTTTTAAATTGACACCAGGGTCAGCAGTGCACACAAGCTAGTAAGGAAAAGGGCTACTGGTCTCTAAACTGCTATGCCCTAGTATATGTTTGGGGCTTAGAGGTCGTTTTAATCCCCCCGGCCCTATTATGTACTATGGCCTTACAGGGGAGGTCATATCAATCACAGGGGTACACCAACCCATAGTGTACACTAATGTATGTAGGTGTTTTCATTATATTCTAAGTGTTTTTCAGCATAGCCCTGGCTCAGGTCATGGTTAGGCAGAGCCAAGGGTCACTCTGAGTCAGTTACCACCAGTACCAGTCATGAAAACGTTGGGGGGTGCCCAGGGCACAGGATGTTCTTTCTGCATATCTCTTGCTTCTTTCTGCACATGTGTTCCTCTTTCTGGACTTCTGTTGCATTGTTCTGCATTTCTCTTGCTTATTTCGGTGCCTTTCTTCCTCTTTCTGCACATGTTTACTTCTGTAGGCATACTTAAAACGTAGCATTTAAAAAAACCTTAGAAATTCACTGAAAGAACCATAGGTTTCAGGAACGTCATAGTTAGTAATTAGCATTTAAAAAACTTTTAAAATTTGCTGAGAAAAACACAGTTTCAAGGACGTTATAGTTAGAAATTAGCATTTAAAAAACCTTAGAAATTCACTGAAAAACACAGGTTTTAGGGACGTTATAGTTAGTTGGACATACCAGAGAATAAGTGAAAATCTTCTTTTCTCGTCCTTGCGGCCGCCGGCTCTGAATCCCTCAATAACAATACATGCAGGAAGGGGTTCTTCCGGGATTCGCTCCCGTGTCAGGTGGTGCGTTAACCGGCAAAACCCAAGCTGGTCACAAAATCCATATTGTTCCAATCCAATGATATAACGCACACTCGGAGGCTCCGGCTGTTGTAAACCAAGTTTATTTTCTTTAAGAACCGCTACACGTTTCGAGACAAGCCTGTCTATTAATCACACGATTTTACAGTTCCACCATGACGTGCTTAAGTAACATCACCATAAAAGAGGTCCTCTTTGACTAGCCTAGGTCACTGTTGTTAATAGCTGACATCTTGGAATGGTGTGTATTAGGGGTACATACACATATAAATGCAACAATGTTTCAGTTACAATGCACACACACAACTTTATGCGCTACATATATGCTCCAAATCACACAGTGTTTAAAATTAAATACCAACTGGTTGTGCAATATTTTCAAGCAGTATGCTTCAATTGATTTCTTTTTATGGAGCTCCTACTCTCTAACCCGGCCTCATGAAAACAAACTACACCTTGTATGCTGTAAGTCGGTGTTGCTGGCCCACCAGAAAAAGGTCACAGTCCTTCATGATGTATCGTAATGTGGATTACTCACACAATATTCTGGCAGTGTTAAGCACTACAGAGTCTTTTAATAATTTACTTGTAAATTCTTCCTCCAGTCCATTCCATAGAAGGAAAAGATCATCAATGAAGTGTAGCCAAAGAACTACTTTGGCTACATGATGGTCGTTTTCTTCTCTCCAAGCTATAGTCCTCTCCCACCACCCCATTACTAGATTCGCATAGCTTGGAGAGAAGGAAACTCCCATGGCAGCACTACATCTCTGAGAAAAAAATCTCCTTGTTAAATAAAAATATGTTGTTTCTCAGACACATCTCTATCATGTCTAAAATCATGATACAATGTTTTGATTGTTCAACTGGCTTTTGTTTAAAAAAATATGTTATAGCCTGCAGTTCTACATCATGATTTATGAAAGTATAAAGCGATACAACATCGATCGTTACTAACATGTAGTCTTTCTGCCATTTGGGTGTTCATTAGAATTCTTAGAAAGTCTCCTGTGTCTTTTATATATGACGTCAAAGTGGGTTCCATAGGTGCCAAAGTATTGTCAACATAGATGTAAACATTTTGATATAAGGAATCACAACTGGAAATGATGGGTCTACCAGGAGGTTTGATTAGAGTGTTGTGCATGTTCGGAAGAAAGTATATTGTTGGCATTACAGGCGCATCATTCCGCCAAAATTTCACCTATTCTTCCATCAGCAGACCTTGGTCCTTCCATCCTTTCAATTTCGCATTAAGATCTTCAGTCAGTTTTCAATACAAAACAACATGAGTTTGTGGCACAATTATGTTGAATGGACAAAGGACTAACCAATAATATAAAAATGCTTTCGAAATTCTTTTTTTTATATGTCATTTTAAAAAGAAAAATACACTTTTCACAATTGGGTTATATGTTTTATGAACTACCTGACCCAGAATGCACCATAATGTGCAAAATGGTGATCAGGTATATAACATAGAAACTGTAAAGGGACTGATAATACTTTGCACCGTGATCAAGCCCAGCAGGGTGAAACACGTTGGTGAAGGGGGAAAAGAGCGCTGCAAAAGATAGAATAAATCGTTATTCTGTTAAAACTGTGGGAGTGCTGCGTGTTATTTGCAACTTGGTGGAGAATATACATATATATATATATATATATGAAACAAAACTCGCCAGGCGCTCGCCAGCGCCACCAATTCCTGTTCAATTGGAGAAATGACGAAGAGTGGAACCCGTTTTTGGTGCCAAAACGCTCAGCTTGCCCGCTATTACGCGTTTCGACTGTCTCAGACATATATCTATCTATCTATCTATCTATCTATCTATCTATCTATCTATATATATATATATATCTATCTATATATATATATATATCTATCTATATATATATATATATATATATATATATATATATATATATATATATATATATATATATATATATATATATATATATATATATATATATATATATATATATATATATCAAGCAGGTGCAACCTCCCAGGCTCCGACCACAGCGACCCAGGAAATCACGCAGATCCGGTAGTTTTGCTTAAAGCACAGATTTTATTTAGCTGAACCAAGCAATCTGACGCGTTTCGGGCATCCGCCCTTGCTCACAGACAATCAGAGTTGGAAATGCTTGCGTTTTAAATACTCGATGCTTAACAGTGAAAAAGTGCATTTTTTTCATTTTTTCGTCATACACCTTGTGGAGGTAGAAAGTGAGGACAAACTACTGTTCATGCATGGTGTAGTCTGTTTTCCAAACATTTTGAATATACAACAGTCGGAAATAAAATTCATTAACTGGTTAGAATCCATATTTACAAGTGACAATATTAAAAACCCGTGATATTGAAGTTAAATGTTGATATTTAAAAAGCATAAAATGCCTATACAAAAAATATATACCAGATATAAAAGAGGCCCTCGCTTGCCCAGAATATTCACAGTGCAAACTTGCGTAAGAAAGTGCAAAGTGCGACATTTAAAAAATGATTAATATGTCATAATAGATGCAATTTAAAAATCAAAAGTAATACTAATGATTTTGTGCAAAATATGCTAATTGTAAACATTATAGTATAGCATCTATGTCCATCAAAGTGCAAATTAACGCAATATGTAAACAAACAATAGTAGCAGCATGTTTGTAATGCGAGGGTTATTTGGTATACATCTCACAGGAATAGCAATGTCACAAAAACTGTTGAAAAAGTATATTAATCAGGAAACACAGAAAAAGCATTTTGTCTATGTCCTCACGTAATAAGTGTACCAAAAAATTAATACAGATACATAACTAGTGAATCACCGTGAAAAACATAAATGTAGAAATTAAATGTTACGTGCAAAAACCCAAACAGGAGACATAATATTGAACACATGGAGGGAGGCGGCAGCCAACCAAGGCCCCAATACCCTAAATAATACAGAACGGGGCAGCCAATGCAAAAATTAATTTACAGAAACACATGTAGGCTGTCGTAGACGAATTTCCTGACAGGAAAGGCTTTAAAAGATGATTGAACACGACAGCCAACTTCAGGGGAGTGGATCCGCCTCGGAAGCAATCACCTTCCGAAAATTACATCAAGCAGGTGCAACCTCCCAGGCTCCGATCACAGCGACCCAGGAAATCACGCAGATCCGGTAGTTTTGCTTAAAGCACAGATTTTATTTAGCTGAACCAAGCAATCTGACGCGTTTCGGGCATCCGCCCTTGCTCACAGACAATCAGAGTTGGAAATGCTTGCGTTTTAAATACTGGATGCTTAACAGTGAAAAAGTGCATTTTTTTCATTTTTTCGTCATACACCTTGTGGTAGTAGAAAGTGAGGACAAACTACTGTTCATGCATGGTGTAGTCTGTTTTCCAAACATTTTGAATATACAACAGTCGGAAATAAAATTCATTAACTGGTTAGAATCCATATTTACAAGTGACAATATTAAAAACCCGTGATATATATATAAACTCCAATCTGTCTCCAAAGCACTTTCCGTGCAGACAAGAAAAACGGGACACCAAAATGACGCCACAGCCAGACTTGCAATAGTTTTCACGTGATGAAGTTTATTCATGCATGCAGGGTGCAAAGCCTCGTCAAACGCGTTTCGTGCACCGGCTGTGCCCTTGCTCACTGACAAATTGCCATAGCCTGTCCACCATTTAAATATACATGATATTAAAAAATGTGCGCCAAACTCGCTGTGTGGTCATGGTCATTAACACAGACAACGGACTTCTGTTGTGGAGTGCTTCACTGGGTGTAAATTAACAGTTCCTCCATTATGGAACAGTGTGCACAAATCATCGCCCGATATAATTATATTGCAGAAAAACATTATTTAACAAATTTGATATGCCAGACATGACGTATAAAAATTTGTACATCATATAAATGCTAAAATATTCTTTTTTTGCATAGCTGGGGCCAATAAATAGTGCGGGCGAAGAGTGCATATAATTATATACAAAATGTAACCCATGTGATGGACACAAATTTAGGAATGCAATGCATTGAAAATAAAGTTTCATATGTCCATTTGTCGGCATAAATATAAGAGTCTGTTATTTCGCAGTTATTCACAGATGTATCCAATAGTGGCAATTATACTGTTCAAATACCCGTATCGCTCTATGCATACACACTGCAAAAAATGTACTGATAACATATGTCGATGGTTAGTGCAACTTTGCAATTAAAGTGCTACTGTGCTTCAAACATGTAAACATATGACATGTGCCAAATTTTACCGTATCATACGGATAAAGTGCATAGTGCAAAATGTAAACAAAATAGATCTGCCCATAGGACAGTCCTAGGTAGAACAAAGAAACTTTAGGTAATGTTGTGGTATAATGTTCCATGTGTCCAATCAATACAGGGTTACATGTAATATGCATGACTAATCATTGTGCACTAATGCACTAGTAATACCCAGGAGTATGACTAAAATATGCTTGATTAGGCACACTAAGGGCCCGATGTAGGTAGCCCTTTACCGATCGGAATCGGCCGAAAATACTGATTTTCGGCCGTTTCCGATCGGTAAAGGGCTATCGAGATGTAGGGGCACATTTTCGGTAATTTTACCGAATCGTTATCATTACCGAATCGGTAAAGTTACGAATCGGTAATATTTACCGATTCGGTAATGATAACGATTCGATAAAATTAGCGAAAATGGAATGTAGGTAGCCAATGTTCCTTCAGCACATGGCTTACAGAATCGGTATTTTACCATGGAATACAAATCCATGGTAAAATACCGATTCCTGTGTACATGCAGATCTGTGCATGTACACATGTGCCATGTGACAGACAGACGTGCCCTTAGGGCATGTCTGTGTGCCACATTGCACACATGCCCGTTTTGGGGGTGCTAGAGGGTGTCAAAGTGACACCCCCTGCACCCTTGTGAATTCTTTAATTACCGATTCGGTAAATACCGAATCGGTAATGCCTAATCATTCCTATGGGCTTCAAAGCCCATAGGAATGAATGGGCATTACCGATTCGGTATTTACCGAATCGGTAATTAAAGAATTGTTAAGGATTCGGTAACGAAGCCAGATGTTGGGACCTACATCCCATTTACGGATTTTGAAATACCGAATCGGTAGGATTCGGTATTTCAAAATCGGTAAATGGGATTTACCTACATCGGGCCCTAAATGTATAACAGTTAAATTCAACTAGTGGGCATGGTGGAAAATATCTTGCTAGAGACGTTTGCTAAAAAAGATGAAGACACTCCCTGTTCAGTTACGCAACAAGTAGTGTGAAAAAGTGCACAGTGTGTTGTAAAGTAAATAGACATAATTGTTGTAAAAGAATACAAATAACAGTTAGTTTGACAATGCATCTCAATTGATGATCATAAAAAAACCTGCTTGTGGAAGGTAGGGACTGCTTCATGAATATACATCTAGAGGTGAGATAAATTTTGTCTTTGAATATGAAATCCAAGCCTGGATTTCAATATCATATAGACCTGATTTAGAGGAAATTGCTAAGATCTTCTCCCATGTTGAGGCCCCCAGGAGTCTTACTGTTTAGTTTCATGATATACATGGACTTCAACTGCCGTAATTTTTTCTCTGTGTCACCTCCCCTTTTTGACTGCTCTACTGCATCGATAACAAAGTACTGCAAGTTGGTAAGGTCTTTGTTGTGAGTAGTAGCAAAGTGTCGGGCTACGGGGTATGTTAAGTCCGTATTGACAATCGCCCTTATGTGCTGTAAAATACGAACATGGCTGGATGTTTTGTACTGCCCACGTATACTAGATTACAGGTACATTGTAGCACATATACCGCATTCTCTGTGCGACATGTGAAATGGGCCCTAAGTGGTACTGGAGTTTTTTCAAAGGGAGTGTTGTATGATGTGGTGTTCACCCCGAAAGTGCAGGCCCGGCAGGAACTGCACTTAAAAAAAACATGTTATGGGGATAGCCAGTTCTTTACTTTGCTGGTCTCAGGGCTATTGGTGACTAATTCATTACGCATTGAGAACGCACGTCTGGAAGTAATAGTCGGGTTTTGGGCATTATTTCCTTCAGAACTAAATCGGTCATGATGATAGACCACTCACGTCTGATAATTTGTCTGATTTGCTTGGCCTGCCTACTGTAACCAGTAATGAGTCTAATCTGTTTGGATATAATGCTGTCAGGTTCAGTGTTAGTGTTTTCCTGTTTGGGTTGAGGAGGTCTAGACGGTTTAGAGAATTAGCTTTACTCATGGCAGTGTCTAACAGTGATGGTGAATAGCCCCTAGCTATGAGTCTGCATTTGGCATACTTTTGCTGTACATCTCTAAGTATGGGAGAGCTGCAAGTACGGTGAATTCGTAGAAATTCACCGTAAGGTATGCTCGCAATCGTGTGTTTGGGGTGGAAGATTCCAGCATGAAGGATCGTATTTCCAGATGTACTCTTTCTGAAAATGCTAGTTGTTATTTCATTATTATCGATTGCCACATGTACATCTAGAAAATCCGCCTGTTTTACTCATACTGGCTGTGAATTTTAGATTGAATTCATTGTCATTGATGTTATTGACAAAATTCACTGCTTCTTCTGTAGACCCCTGCCATATAATAAACACATCATCAATATTCCTCCAGTATCTTAAGATATGATTTTTACAGGATGAGGCAAAACGGACCCTGAGGATATGTTCCTCTCACCAGCCTACGTGGAGCCCCGCGTAGTTGGGGGAGAAACATGCTCCCATTGCCACTCCTCTGAGCTGTTTATACAGGGAGTTATTAAACAAAAAAATGTTGTTGTTCAAACATTTGTCAATCATCTTAAGAATCATGCAATTATGATTGTACATTTCAATGGGTCTTTTGCTTAGTAGAATTTTACCGCTCTGAGACCATCAGCATGATCAATGCTCGTGTAGAGCGTTGCAATGTCCATAGTTATGAACAGCAGTTCCTCAGACCATTTACATTGGTTCAGCAAGAAAATAAATTCCGTAGTGTCCTTGATGTAGGCGGGTAATGCTGTTACAAAATCTTGAAGGTAGTGGTCAATGTATCTGGAGGTGTTCTCAAACATGCTGTTGATGGAAGATACTATAGGTCGCCCAGGTGTGGGTAGTACTTTTTTATGGACCTTGGGGATGAAGTAAATGTTCGGTATGTTTGGGTGTTCTTTCCACAAAAAGTTATGTTCATCCTTAGTAATTAGGCCATCGCGTTTCCATTGGTTAAGGTCATTTTTGTATTGTCCATGAATTTTATTTACAGACTTCATATCCATTCTGATGTAGCACTCTTTGTCGTCAAGATGTCTGTATGCTTCTTTCATATATCCCACCTTGCTCCATAGGACAATATTACCTCCTTTGCCGGATTGGTTCACGACAATGGTGTTATTTTGTTTCAATTTTTTCATGAGGTTTAAATAATCCTTCGTTCTTGCATTAGGTGGTTGTTTTTTCTTAGCTGTTTTAATTTGATGGAGTTTAATTTCCTCTGTTATGCGATCTGCATAAATATCAATAGCATCCCGCGGCATATTAGGAATGAAGGTTGATGTTGCTTTAAATGGGCTATCGTAGGGAGGCTTGGCCAGTGTCAATATCTTCCTTGTTGGTCACTTCTTGTGTACTTGCGGTTTCATTCTCATCCCCTTGTAGTGCTTGCATAGTACGCATTAGTGGAATATCTCTAACTTGTAGACCACTTCGTTCTGTGGTTTTTCTTGTTTGTAACTTTTTCTTGGTTTCCAAGTTTAATTTTATTGAGTAGTAATTTTTTAGTTTGATTTTTCTTATAAACTTGAAAATGTCCACACGCGTATTGCAATAATTGAAATTACTCTCCGGGCAGTAAGAGAGACCTAGGGAAAGCAATTGTTTTTCTGCCAGATTTAGATCGATTCAGTATATATATATATACATACATATATATGTATATCAATTTGTTTCTCTCCTCACATCAAAGAGACTTCAAGAGACACTGCGGGTTCATTTGCATGTGATTTATTCAAGATTTTCGGCGTAACTAGTTTCGGTCAGTGCCTTTCTCAAACGCCGTCCTCCTTACACTGTGTGGGCCCCATCTTTAAATTTCATTTTAAGCTCCTCCTTGCCATGTGGTGGAAGGCTCACCTGGAGCGGATTACTGGAGTTCGCCTCTGTATTAGGGACTCCTGGTCCCAGAATGCAGCGGGCTAGTAGTCTGTTCCAGGACGATGGGGCTACACTTGTTAAAATGCCCTGTGGCACCTTGCAAAGTCCTTTCCCCCAGCCACTGCTCCAGACGTTGCACAGCATGTATGGGCACAAAACAGCAACAGCGTCATTCCGTGCTGTTCGCGCCCCGATGTCACTAGCTGCTAGATGGTGTTCTGAGGCTTTTGTGGCGGGCCGTGCAATCCTCCGACCCCTCAGCAACAATTCAAAACATTCCAAATGTTGTCACAGCCACTTACTGAGGGGGTCTCTTGTTCGGGTTAATGGATCGGCGTAGACATAAATTCGTTTCTCTCCTCACATCAAAGAGACTTCAAGAGACACTGCGGGTTCATTTGCATGTGATTTATTCAAGATTTTCGGCGTAACTAGTTTCGGTCAGTGCCTTTCTCAAACGCCGTCCTCCTTACACTGTGTGGGCCCCATCTTTGAATTTCATTTTAAGCTCCTCCTTGCCATGTGGTGGAAGGCTCACCTGGAGCGGATTACTGGAGATCGCCTCTGTATTGGGGACTCCTGGTCCCAGAATGCAGCGGGCTTGTAGTCTGTTCCAGGACGATGGGGTTACACTTGTTAAAATGCCCTGTGGCACCTTGCAAAGTCCTTTCCCCCAGCCACTGCTCCAGACGTTGCACAGCATGTATGGGCACAAAACAGCAACAGCGTCATTCCGTGCTGTTCGCGCCACGATGTCACTAGCTGCTAGATGGTGTTCTGAGGCTTTTGTGGCGGGCAGTGCAATCCTTCGACCCCTCGGCAACAATTCAAAACATTCCAAATGTTGTCACGGCCACTTACTGAGGGGGTCTCTTGTTCGCGTTATTGGATCCGCGTAGATATTAATTCGTTTCTCTCCTCACATCAAAGAGATTTCAAGAGACACTGCGGGTTCATTTGCATGTGATTTATTCAAGATTTTCGGCGTAACTAGTTTCGGTCAGTGCCTTTCTCAAACGCAGTCCTCCTTACACTGTGTGGGCCCCATCTTTGAATTTCATTTTAAGCTCCTCCATGTGGTGGAAGGCTCACCTGGAGCGGATTAGTGGAGCTCACCTCTGTATTGGGGACTCCTGGTCCCAGAATGCAGCGGGCTTGTAGTCTGTTCCAGAACGATGGGGGTTACACTTGTTATTAATATATATATATATATATATATATATATATATATATATTACCTACTGGCTATCGCCAGTAGGTATATATAGTTAGGATTATTTGTCTATGGAACTTTTGAAAATTCTATGTCTAATAACTTTGGCGTTTGTGGACGGAATCGGCTGAAATTTCCAGGAAAATGGCACATTTTGTTTCTGAGCAGCCCCCGAAAATTTGGGGGGGTTTC
Organism: Lissotriton vulgaris; assembly: GCF_964263255.1. Classification (NCBI taxonomy): domain Eukaryota; kingdom Metazoa; phylum Chordata; class Amphibia; order Caudata; family Salamandridae; genus Lissotriton; species Lissotriton vulgaris. The sequence continues at coordinate 887,370,214 of NC_141687.1, forward strand.
GTCAAGGGGGGGCCGAGAAAAAAGGGGGGTCCCAAAACGCGTTTTTCCCATGTTAATTTCCATAGGGCCTTTGGCCTCACTTTTAGCCCGAACGGCTGAATGGATTTGCACGAAACTTGGCAAAATTGTAGGGACTGTTAGCCCGATGTGCCTTTGCTAGGTCTCAATATATGTGCTCCAGTGGATTTTGAGAAATTAACGTTCAAAACAAGATATATATCTGTAACAGCGCTCCGGGCTACGCTCCGGTCCGCTTACATTTCGCGAAACGGAACTTTGCGCGCAGAAAGCTGATTGGCTCTCCGGTGTCTGTCAACATTCTAAACAGTCCGGAGCGGCCGCCATCTTATCTCTCGGTAGGATCGAGAGAGAAGAAGAGGTGAAAAACGAAGGGGGAATTTAATGAAAGGGGGCAAGGTATACCTCTCTTGACCCCCTAGGAATGATGTTGGGGTTATTAAAGGGTCCCGTGGGGAAAATAAAAAAATATATATTTTTCACGGTAGAAGCGCTTCCCGGGCCGGGAACTGGGCCGCAAACTGGTAGCGAAACGGGAATTCGCCATTTTGTGTTTTGTTTTAATTAAATTACTAGGTATAAGGGGGTGCGGGAGACGTATCCTGACCCCTTATGTTTTCTGAGGGTGGCTGAGGAGGCTCATATATGTTGATACATGTCTTCCAGCGGCTGTGCGTGAGCTTTTTTTTTTTTTTTTGCTGCGTGACGTCTGTTAACGTTCGATTCGATGGAAATCAGGAAGTGTTGACTGCCATTTTGACACTGCGAGTAAATATATTGTTAAAAATAATTGTTATAAATTAATTCGTATTGATAAACATTGTCTGCGCCATCTTGCTTTTTTTCCAATGCCACACTTTCGTCGTGCACGGCAGCCATTTTAGATGCCTTGACCAGACCCACTCTCTGCACGCTGTCGATTCTCAGCACGGCTCCCCACCCTCGCAAGCATCTCCCCCACGCACTGGTCACCCCCGCTCTCTCTCTCATGCATGGGCCATATACTTCTCCCCATCTGCGCTGCTCTTCCCTGAGAATCACACCCTGTGCCCGCCCGACACCTCCCTTTCACCCTATTCACTACCGCACCCTCTGACACTCCTCTTCCTCTGTGTCCGATTGTCCAGGCCGGACTCAGGCTATCACCTAGCCCTGCGGATGTAGTTTATGGCCCCAGCTGTAGAGAATCCAGACATACCAACCCTCCCGATTCAGGCGTGAGACTACTGATTTCAGTGCTAGTCTCCCGCCTCCCGATTTCTACAAGCAAAAACCCGGGGGCATATTACCAACAACTAGCGATAATTTTTGTCTCTAACTTGTTTAGAGATAAAAATTATCGCCGCACATCGGCGATTTTTATCGCAGATAAACCTTGCTATTAGCAAGGTTTATCGCAAATGCGATAAAAAACGGCCGCAATACATGAATATCGCTGAAAAGTCAGCGATATTCATGCATTATCGAGCAAATGCTCTTAGCCATGTTATCCACCTCCCATTGGATAACATGGCTAAGAACTGCTCAGGTCAGGTGTTAGCTTTTGGAGATATTCGCGCTTAGCGCGAATATCTCCAAAAGTTGGTAATAGGAGATAGCGATGTTAGGGACTGTTTCCAGTCGGTAACATCTTGGCACGCCCACTTTGCATGTCATTAGTGATAAATATCACTGACATGCAAAGCGGGGCGCAAGATGGTCGCTATCTCCTTTTAGCTGTCACTAACTGGTGTTAGCGACAGCTTGGTAATAGGGAGATAATTTTATCTCCGCTTTCTTGGCTTTTAAAGCCAAAAAAGCGGAGATAAACCCCCTTGATAATATGCCCCACGATTCCTCGGGGGTTTCAGCTGACAGGGCTTGGTATTGTGTTACGGGGTAATTTTTCCAGGAAACGTCAGAGGGTCGATGCAGGGGTTCTAGAAGGGGTGATAAACCATTTAAGCCTCATGAACAAGTGCATGGTCTTTTAATGATCTGTGAAGTACTCGGGCGGCGGTGTGTGTGTGTCCTCTTTCAGGAGCGGGCGGGGGGGGGGCACTGCCAGCAACTTCCAGGCCAGCACTTGCATCACCCTTTCTCTGCCTGCTATTGCGCTCCATGCTTCGGAAAGGTAAGAAAAAGAACGTGCATTTGAGTTTGAAATGTCCGATCCTGTAGCAGTACACTTGCAAAGCCCACACATGACAATAACCCGATTCAAGGCCCCATTCACCCGATTTTTTAAAAATATATAGCACTCCAACAAAGTGGGATTATAAAACTTTATTAACTTTTAAATATAACGAACGGAACAAAAACTGTAACAAACATTTAAACATTTTTGACAAAAAAAGCAACAATGGTCAGAAGCTGTCTTTTGTGCGAATAGTCCCAAGGCAGCACAACGTGCTGAGTTCTGGACGGCACCCAGGTGATGTCACCTGGGTGCCGCACTGGTTTTTGGGATCCTACAATGCAGCAAAGAAAAACAGCGTGGGGCGTCCCGGGTGGTGCGGAGGAGGCCTCGTCAGTAGCGGTCTGTTGTGCGAATAGTTCCAAGGCAGCAGAACGTGCTGAGATGTTGATGGCACCCAGGTGATGTCCAGTAAACTGCTGCACTGGTTTTGGTATCCTACAATGCTGCTCCGAAAATTGGCGTGGGGCCGCCCGGGGGGGGGGGGGGGCGTGGGGGAGGCGGCATGAACGGGCCTCCCCAGGTGGCGGCCATCCAGCTGAGTTGCGCCCGCTCTTGCCGCTACAGCGTCTCGCTCACCATGTTGTTGAGTTGCTCCCACTCTTGCAGTGCAGCGATAGGCGGCTGCCACATGACTCTTAAAATGGCGGACGGCTCTTCGGTTTTGGGCCTGGTCCACTAAAATGGCCCTGGGACACCTTGGAACTCGGACGCTTGCCTGCTAGGGCTTGGGCTCCATTCTCGAAAGCGTCCCCTCAGCCGTGAAGATTCTACAAAAGTCTTGGGGGCCCTCGACTCCTGCAGGCTTCCGGTGGGGAGCGGCTGCCATGATTGCTCGCGGAATGACCACGACGGAGCCACGAGATGGTGGTGCTCTCATGCTGACGCCAGCTTCAGTCTGAATCATCCAGAAACAAGGTGGGGCTTTCATCGTTTGGGAAAAAAAATGTTCTAAACCAATGAAAAGTGTTATTTTTAGGTCATGTGACCAAGCCTTCCATCTTTAGGAAACCAAAAGTAAAATGAACCAATGAAAAGTTTTATAAACAAGTCACATGACCTGTTATGCGGCATAGGGCTACAAAAAGCGTAGAAAATCCGTTGGCACGTGAGGCGGCGTCAGTAGCGGACCGATGTGCGAGTAGGCCGGAGGCAGCACAACGCGCCGAGATCCGGATGGCACCGAGTTAGTGTCCAGCAAGTTGCTGCACTGGTGTGGCTATCCTACAATGCTGCGCCGAAAGTCGGCGTGGGGCGCCACGTTGGCCTGTGAGGTCGCGTCAGTCAGTGGGGGCTGTGCGTCTCCCCCAAGATGGAGGCTCCTCGGCTGCAGTGCGGCGCCCCTTAGCGTTTCACTCGCCGTCCAACTGAGTTGCGTCCGCACTTGTGGCTACAGTAGGCCAAAGGCAGCACAACGCGCCGAGATCCGGATGGCACCGAGGTGGTGTCCAGCAAATTGCCGCACTGGTGTGGCCATCCTACAATGCTGCGCCGAAAGACGGCGTGTCCAGCTGAGTTGCGGTCACTCTTGCGGTACAGTGACTCGAACGCGCAGAGATCCGGATGGCACCGAGGTGTTGTCCAGCAAATTGCCGCACTGGTGTGGCCATCCTACAATGCTGCGCCGAAAGACGGCGTGTCCAGCTGAGTTGCGGTCACTCTTGCGGTACAGTGACTCGAACGCGCCGAGATCCGGATGGCACCGAGGTGGTGTCCAGCAAGTTGCCGCACTGGTGTGGCCATCCTACAATGCTGCGCCGAAAGACGGCGTGTCCAGCTGAGTTCCGGTCACTCTTGCGGTACAGTGACTCGAACGCGCCGAGATCCGGATGGCACCGAGGTGGTGTCCAGCAAGTTGCCGCACTGGTGTGGCCATCCTACAATGCTGCGCCGAAAGTCGGCGTGGGGTGCCCTGTTGGCTTATGAGGTGATGTCAATAGTGGACCGATGTGTGAATAGGTCGGAACCAGCACAAGGCGCCAAGATCCGAATGGCAAGTCCTGGATGTTCAGTGCCATAGTTGAGAGTTCTGAGCAGTGCTTGTAAGACTGTCTGAAGCTTATTTGCACCTGCTGCAGCTTCACTATTGCCCTGGTGTGGCCAAAGGTCGCACATGACATAGGCGGCCGGCTCCCGAGGTCCGACGGAACTTTTTTCCTTTTCCTTTTTGCTTCTTGTCCCACAATCCGTTTCATCTGAAGACATGACCAGGTCCCTGAATGTGTGCAGGGGGACGTTATTGATTGAATCAAAATGGCGGCTTGACACAAAGCTGACTCAAGCGTTGCTGTTGATGCTATACAGACAAAAATTGGTTTTCAGTTTGTACATTCTTCAGGATTTTTTTTTCCATCCAAGGCTGATTGAGAGTTTGTAGAAAAATGGCTTCAGATTTTCCACATACTACTCTTCAACATTCTTCCTAAATGTAACAATGTGAGACTCACTAGGAGAACGGCTGTTTATGTTTCCTTTCAAAATGCTGCCAACAATATTTTCTGAATGGAAGACACCATCTTGTAGCATAAAGGGCCGAAAGGGGTTCTGGTCTGGCCGATGGTTGGTGGAGACATTTTGACTATATCTTGGACCTGCCCGGCCTCGCCCAAAATGGCGCCGGTATAAATGGGACTCGTAACTCATTGTTGTGTACTGGTTGAACAACCTTGATATCACGAGATATGAATGCAGTTTTGATGCTCATGGCGGGCGGGGACGAGAATTGATTGAATATTTCGACATCCCTATTGATATTAAGTTCTGATGTGTTATTGATTACTGTACTATTGAAAGTTCGAATTAACGTCACCCATGGTTTTTGCACGCAAATGTATATCTAGATAACTTTTTTGTAAGTGGCCCTGTCGTATTTTAATTACAAAATGTACGTCCACCGATTCCGCAACTGTTATACACCTTAGTTCTTGCAACCTAATGACTCGTTCGTTACGTTCCTCTATAATGTAAATGTCTCCTCATCATATACGATTTCAGTTTGCTCCGTGGCCGGCCCACGTGGTTATAGGCCCGTATTTGTATACTGATATTTTCACAATAAAGGTTTTTAAAACAAAACATGGTAGTAGTATTTACATTGGTAAAGTTTTTACTTTTAGTCACTGTTTTCGAATCAGTAAAAGGCAAGTGAAATAAAGCAGTACAATTACATGACGGATAAAAGGTATAATATGTAGGAACACAGTAAAGATAAATGGTCAAGGGCAGTTGTGTTTTCCACTCCTGCAACATAAAGTGATCGATAAGAATCTGATAATCAGGCGTATCGGCGACTAAGACAGCAGGCCGAGTCTCTTTTACTCAACGGCTCCGTCATGGAACGAAGAAACGCCCTTTTTCTCGAAAAAGGAATATATTTTACTTGCAGGACAGTTGTAAATTTTCGGGGAAAGTACATTAGCCTGGAATATTATAACATATATGTTTTAAAAAAAAAAGTTCGAAATCAATAAAAAGCGTATTTTTTAGGTCATATGACCAAGCTTTTCATTATTAAAATAACAAAAGTAAAATGAACCAATAAAAAGTTTTATTAACAAGTCACATGACCTGTTATGCTTACGTTACGCGCTGCGCGCCGCGCCCGGGATCACTTCCGGGTGCGCTAACGCGGCGTGTCATATAACGCATTACGTGACAACGTAGGTCAAGAATATAGTCAAAATGTCTCCACCAACCAGCGTTCGGAACACAACCCCTTTCAGCAGTCCAAAAAGTTCTGTAAAATGACAACAGAGGGGACAGGCAACAAGAACCATCAGTCAAAGAGGGGAGGGCAAGTTCTTCTCTACCGGGTCATGTTGGGGCGCTACCGGAACTGATCGAATTGGTAGTCTACAGTGTTTCTGGATGTTTCAGAGTAAAGCTGGCGTCAGCATGAGAGCACTACCATCTCGTAGGTCCGTCGTGGCCATTCCACGAGCAAACATGGCAGCCGCTCCCCACCAGAAGCCTGCGGGAGTCGGGGGCCCCCAAGACTTTTGTAGAATCTTCACGGCTGAGGGGATGCTTTCGAGAATGGGACCCAAGCCCTATCAGGGAAGCGTCCGAGTTCCAAGGTGTCCCAGGGCCATTTTAGTGGACCACGCCCAAATCTGAAGAGCCGGCCGCCATTTTGAGAGTCCTGTGGCAGTCGCTTATCGTTGCATCGCAAGAGCGGGAGCAACTCAACTACATGGTGAGCGAGACGCTGTAGTTGCAAGAGCGGGCGGTAAACAGCTGAATGGCGGAAGAGGCACAGTGTAGCAAAAGCGGGCGGAATGGCAACTAAAACGGTAAAGGGGCGCCCCACTACAGCGTGTCTTCAGGTCAAACGGATTGTGGGACAAGGTCCAGAATAGAAGAGTCATCAAAAGGCAAAAAGTTCCGCCGGACCCCGGGAGCCGGCCGCCTATGTCGGGGGCGATCTCAGGCTACACCGGTGCTATAAGACTTGGGGAGGGGGTCGGAGCCAAGCGTCTTCTCCGAGTCCATGGCCATCACACCGCCCCTCGGGGGCCTCCGTCAAGCGGTTTAGGAAGGTAACATATCACATTGTTTTCAAATGCAGTCAGGTCCACAAACGACACTCACTTACTTTGAGAATAGTGAAGCTGCAGTAGGTGGAAATAAGCTTCAGACAGTGTTACAAGCGCTGCTCAGAACTCTGAACTATGGCACCCAACATCCAGAACTTATGCCATTTGAGAATGGCAGTGACATTGAAGCAACTCAGGGACCAAAACCATTAACGTACTTTCACGTATGAAAATCTTACTTGGGGAGGGGGCAGGAGCGAAGCGCCCCCTCCCAGTCCGCGCCACCACACCGTATGTTGAAAATCTGAAGCCATCGTTCTACAAAGTCAACCAACCTTGGATGGAAAAATCTAGAAAAATGTACAAACTGAAAACCAGTTTTGGTCTGCATAGCATCAGTAGCAACGCTTGCTATCAGAGTGCATGAGTTTCATGCTCGATCGATTGAGCTAGCCGGATCGGGCAATAAAAAGTATAAAATAGTTATGTAAATAGTTATTTAATAAAATGTTTTACCCTGTTTCTTTGCTGGTGTGTTGTCTATATTTTTAATATTTGCATAGGGTTTGTCGTTATTTTGGACGGGGTGGGTGACGGAGCCGAGCTGTCTTGCAGCCCTCATGGTGTGGAGCTCAGTTCATCTCACTATTTTCGTATTTCTCATGAAGGGTTGTTCCTAATATTTCTATTTTAGCGAGGTCAAAAAGAGATCCAATTAGTGGCCTACTGATTTTGCTCGATTACTTTTATTTTTTTACACGATTTTTCACGATTTTTCACTATCTGCAAAGACTAAACAGAGTATTGCGACTTTGTGCTTGTTTGTAAATAGAGAATGAACCAAAGAGAATCAATTGTAAAACAGTAAATGCTTGGATAACAATCAATCAAATGGAGAGACAAGCAGGCACGACGGATTACAACGGGGGTAAAGGCCTGCGTTAACTACTCTTCACTATCTGCAAAGAGAGAGTACTACTAAGAGAAAAGAGGGGAGGGGGGCAGCGTTCAAAGCACATCAGCGTGCATAAACACGAAAACGTTTTTACCTATCACGTACTTGACATTTTACAGCTTTTGATATTTGCTATTAAAAAACCAATGAAATTCACTGAAAAAACCATAGGTTATAGGCCATATATAGTTAGGAATTTGCATTTACAAAACCTTGAAAATTCAATGAAAAAACCATTGGTTATAGAACATATATAGTTAGGAATTTGCATTTACAAAACCTTATTTTACTCGCATAAAACCATTGAAATTCCATATATAGTTAGATGCGCTAACTATATATCGCGCACCCGCAATCCACTGCTGATGATGTCACATATTACATCATTCATGACATGGTCAGTGACATCACTGATGACATCACTGATGACATCTCAAATGACATCACTGATGACAACATCCAGTGACTGTATGTTTCTGTAAAGTTAAAATATGTCTTACATATTGAAGAATGAGTGGATGTATAAATGTCTGAATGAAGGATTTAGTAGGTGCATGACTGATTGTATGAGGGAGTGATTAAATGTGTCTCACTGAGTGCATGGGTTAGTGATTAAACTGTATTAATTTGTGCATCATTATATCTGTTGTTCTGTAAACTGCTGCATGTGTTGATCAGTAGCTATATGAGTAACCATATGGGTTATTGATTGGTTGCCCAAGTATTTGTATGGGAGACTGAGTATGTGTGTGAGTGGCTGGGAGGTGTGTGACTCTGTGCATAGATGTGTGAACAGCTGATTCACTAGATGTATGGGTTCAAAATTGCATGTGGAAACAGCTGTATGGGTGGTTGACTGTGTGCATGAGTGTATTGGTGAGTGAATGGATATCTCAGTGCTACATGTCAAAGTAAGTACATATGTAAAACACAGTACATGTGAGAGTTGACATATATAAATAACTGTATAAGAGCTAGTGAATGTGTCAGTGGTTGCATGGATCATTGACAACTTGTATCAGTGATTGTATAAGAGAGAAAATATGTGTTAGTATATGTTTGAATAAGTAAAGTTTGTATAACTGTATAGTTGAGGAAATGGAGGTGTGATTGATTGTTTGCATGACTGACTAGTTGTGTGAGTAACTCCATGAATGAGTGACAGTCTGTGAGTGTCTGTTTACACTGATTGTATCTAAGGTTATATTAGAGTCTGAAGAGGTTCATCGTATTATCACATGAATGATATCATCAGTGATGTCATTTGAAATGTCATCAGTGATGTCATCAGTGATGTCATTTGAGATGTCATCAGTGATGTCATCAGTGATGTCTCTGACCATGTCATGAATGATGTAATATGTGACATCATCAGCAGTGGATTGCGGGTGCGCGATATATAGTTAGCGCATCTAACTATATATGGAATTTCAATGGTTTTATGCGAGTAAAATAAGGTTTTGTAAATGCAAATTCCTAACTATATATGTTCTATAACCAATGGTTTTTTCATTGAATTTTCAAGGTTTTGTAAATGCAAATTCCTAACTATATATGGCCTATAACCTATGGTTTTTTCAGTGAATTTCATTGGTTTTTTAATAGCAAATATCAAAAGCTGTAAAATGTCAAGTACGTGATAGGTAAAAACGTTTTCGTGTTTATGCACGCTGATATATATATATATATATATATATATATATATATATATATATATATATATATATATATATATATATATATATCCCATACCAGAAAAGAATCGCGGCACACTTCTTGGTATTTCACGCAGTTACTTTATTTTCAAACGTGAGACAACAACTCCTACGCGTTTCGAACCGTAGTTCCTCTTCACGGTAGTATTAGTGGTTTGTCCCTCTTCCATTTCTGTATTTATACCTATACACACCCATATCATTATTTGGGGCATGATGGGACTTGTAGTTTTTGGGAGTTTGGGTAGCCTGATATGCATTTCATTTTGCATTACACAGTGCGGGTTATGCATGTCAGCGAGGATTCGTTCATGTTACTGCATTGAAAGCGTTTCCACATTTTACAGGGACACTCACGCTTTCATAACGCTCGTTGGACACACATGCGTGTTTAATCAAAGCTCAATGTACCAGAGATTTGATTATAATGCGTAACTTTAGACATAAAGTCAATTTACAATTGAGGGCTGAGTGCCCTACGTCCCCGCTGTATGCATAGACCCATGTTCTATGTATTCTTGTGGTCATTGGCTATACATTCCCATTATCAACAGTTTGGATCAGTCTCTGAAAACAGTTAATTGCAAGTACATTTCTCATTGTTTTAGAAAGACAGTTATCTTATATAGCAGATACTCCGGCATTTGCAAGATTGTCAATTTATACATTATTATAAATGAACATGTAATTCTTCATCGCCGTTGAGGCCAGCGGCTGCTTGGTTCTGAACCTCATAATTAGTTTCGATTCCAATCGTCTCAACATTTGTATACGGTTCCCCCTCTTTCGTGCTGTTGAATACTTGCGAGTCCAAAGTATTTTATGTCCAACCAAGTTTTTGTTTCATGGTTGGTCATATGTTTTGCAATGGCATATGAATGGTCACCATTCTGAATTGCACGGATGTCTTGAAGTATTCTAGTCTTGAGGGAACACGTTGTGCTTCCAATATAGGATTTGCCGCAGAAACATTGCAGCATGTAGGCGACGAACAATGACTCACAGGTTATGCTCATCCTAATTATGAAGTTCTTCCCTTCAGGGTCCTTTAGGCTCTTGATGTTTCATCCAATCTTGCACACCTTGCAGATTGAGCATTTGCTGAATCCTCATTTTCTCATGTCGAGCCAGGATTCTGGTTTCTTCATTTCAAAATGACTTTGGGTCAATTGATCTGCGAGATTGGGCGCTCTTTTATATGAGATCAGAGGATGGTCGCCTATAGACATTCCTATGTCTGGATCTTTAGGCAGTTCCTTGCCAAAATTTCATCAAGGCTTTTTGTATTTTGTAGCTCTTTTTGCTGAAAGTCATTATCATCCGTGGTTGTTCGTCCTTTTTATTTGTTTTTTGTGAAGCTACTTCTGTGGATTGGTTCATGGGGTGTGTTTTATTTACAAGGGTATCTGCTCTTGTTTTCGTTCTAGCTTTTGTTTCACATACATTGAGATCAGTTGTTTTATATCCTCTCTGTTTGAAGCGTTCTTTGGTTTCTCTGAATTTCTTCTCCATTTCGGTGTCCTCCGAGCAGTTTCTTCTCATCCGTAGTAGCTCACCATACGGAATGCTCTTTTTTAGTTTTTGTGGATGAAAGCTCAAGCCGTGAAGGAGACTGTTTGTCGCCGTTTCTTTCCTATGGACAGTGGTTTGGATTTTCTCGTTGGCTATGTATACCTTTGTGTCCAGGAATACTATCTCCTTCGTGCTGATGGTATATGTAAATTTTAGCCCCACTTGATTATCATTGAGGACATCGAAGAATATCTGGAATTCTGCTTCAGTGCCTCTCCACAGGAGAAAGAGGTCGTCAATGAATCGTAGCCAAAGGGCCACTTTGGCCATATGGTGGTCGTTTTCTTCTCTTCAAGCCACGCTTCTCTCCCACCATCCCATGGTGAGATTAGCGTAGCTTGGAGAGAAGGAAACTCCCATCGCTGTTCCACAGCATTGTTCATACATGGTTTTGTTAAAAAGGAATACGTTATTGTGCAGGCAGATCAAGATCATTTCCATGATCATTTTTGAGTGTTCTCTCCGGGTAATAGATTGTTGATCAAGGAAGTAGTTAATCGCTTTTAATCCGATGTCATGATTAATAGATGTATATAGCGATATCACATCGATCGTCACCAACAGGTAATCTGTTTGCCATTCAGTTTCCATCAAAGTTCGTAAGAAATCGCCCGTATCTTTTATATAGGAACTCAGTGTGGGTACAATTGGAGCTATGAAGTAGTCCACGTAACTTGAAACATTTTCGTAGAGGCTCCCACAACTTGAAATTATCGGGTGTCCTGGAGGTTTTTTGAGGGTCTTGTGCACTTTTGGTAGAAAGTAAATGGTCGGAATGATTGGATTCTCGACCATTAGAAATTTCCTTTCTACTTCCGTTATCAAACCTTGTCGAAACCAGGTGGTTAGTTTCATTTCTAGTTCATGTTTCATTTTGTCAGTTGGATTTCTTGTGAGTACTGTGTAATTGCTGGTGTTATTCAATTGTCTCATAGCTTCCTCCATGTAGTGTTCCTTATACATTACAACAATATTGCCGCCTTTATCTGCGGGTTTAATCTCGATTTGGATGTTGTTTCTGAGGCTCTGTATTGCCAAACGTTCGCCTTTTGTTAGATTCTCTTTTCTGTTCTTGTTGTAATTCTTTGGCATTTCTTCAATTTCATTCATCACCAGTTCGTAAATGGTATCTATTTTGTTTCCAGGGTGAAGGATCGGGCAAAATCTCGATTTTGATTTGAACTCTGTATGTTGGCGCTCATCCGATATAATGCCCATTTCATCTAATACCTGGGTGTCCGGTATTTGAGTTTCTCCGATCTCATTGGCTAGTTCATAGGCCACTCGAATTTGTGGAATTTCTGATGTCCGATATGTATCAATCTGATTTGATGGTTCAATTTCCTCTTGGGTCTTGGTTTTATTCATGGAGTTCTTAGCAAAGAATTTTTTTAACTTCAGTTTTCTCGTATATTTATAGAGATCGATTTAAGTCTCCGTTAGATCATGGTATATTTCAGGACAGAAAGAGAGTCCTTTATTTAGTAGTTTCATTTCAGTTGGTGTTAAGTTATATCTAGACAAGTTAATCACTAAATTGGGAATTGTTCTTTGTGCCTCAGTTATTTCCTTGTCGCTGTTCGGGCCCTCAGATTATATCTGCCTCCTTGTTCGCTTACTGCGTCTTGTTTTGCGCTTTGATTTCCTTGGGCTGGATACCCTCTTCCTCTCGCTCTGCTTCTGTTCTGTCCTCGACCTCTGATGTTGCTTCATGGTGTTTGTTGCTCCTGATAAAGCAACTTCATTTCGTCTAAAAAAGAGAATCTCCGTAATCCAGGGCGTCTTTGCTCGCCCTCACTGAAGTCTGATTCAGAACCGCTTGTTTGCTCTCCAGATGTTGTGGTGCCTGCTCCCCATTGCTGTTTATAGATGTCATATTTTTTAGCAAAAGTCAGGATAGTGCCATATTTGTAATCATCCTGATCTCTTCAGAATTTGCGTTGCTTGCGATTCTGTACCTCTTCTTCGTGTTTGTCTAGATTTTTCTTCATTTCACTTCTTAATTTTTTAAGGGTGCCTGTCTCCTCATTTGTGGCAGTTATTTTTGTTTCTATTTCTGCAATTTTCTCATGAAGATCTTCCACTTCTATCCTTGCATATTTAATGATGATTAACATCATGTTGTTCGAGCACTCCATTTTGTTTTTGCCCTATTCTTCAAGCATTTCAGGCTTCGTGTCAGGGTGGTTTGGCAAGGTGAAAATGCGTAGTCCTCTCGGTACCATTTTGCCCTCCACATATTTTTCCAAGGTTATTATTTCCCATTCTCTCGAAATTTCTTTCCGCATCAGTTTTTCCAATTGTGTAAATAACATTTTACTTGTGGTGGTGGTCGATTGTGGCGTTGGTACTGTTCCATCCTTATTCTCCGTTATTGTGCCTCTTTGGAAAATGCTTTCTGCTTTTGTTAATCTTTTGGCTCTCCTTTCTTCCATTGTTGCCACTTGCAATCACTGTTCCAGTGACACCAAATTGTTGATAGTTTTACGTTTGTTTGCAGGTGTTATTAGGGAAGTTTCACTGCTACTAATGGTTCTTTAGTTCAGAGAGGGGTGAGTTTGTGGTGTGCCCCTAATCACGTTTTGCGAACTGCTACCAAGAGAAGTTAATCGTATGAGTAAGTGTTTAATTTTCAGTGTTTAACCGCACTTCGCGGCGCTTGTCATTCGTACGATCGCTTCACTGCGGCTTAGATACACATTTTCAATTAGCAGAGGCGTGTCTCTTACCTGGGAGACTCCCGGGTGCGCGCAGGGTCCTCCGACTCAACGCGTCGGCGCTCAACCAGGTGTTTACACAAATTTGTTCTTGTCTTTGCTATTCTCCATGTTTGTCCTCGGGTTCCAGTCGGCTCAATCTTGTCCAGAGCCGTAGAGTGTACCGGGTTCACGGTGTGTAGTAAGCCGGGCTCTCCGCTGTTCGTGAATACAAACAAACAAATTGTCCTATCGCAGCGGGACCTCGATCCAGTTGGTGCCAGCGATGAGACCAGGACAGTGTCTCAATTAAATCCCATACCAGAAAAGAATCGCGGCACACTTCTTGGTATTTCACGCAGTTACTTTATTTTCAAACGTGAGACAACAACTCCTACGCGTTTCGAACCGTAGTTCCTGTTCACGGTAGTATTAGTGGTTTGTCCCTCTTCCATTTCTGTATTTATACCTATACACACCCATATCATTATTTGGGGCATGATGGGACTTGTAGTTTTTGGGAGTTTGGGTAGCCTGATATGCATTTCATTTTGCATTACACAGCTAATTGAAAATGTGTATCTAAGCCGCAGTGAAGCGATCGTACAAATGACAAGCGCCGCGAAGTGCGGTTAAACACTGAAAATTAAACACTTACTCGTACGATTAACTTCTCTTGGTAGCAGTTCACAAAACGTGATTAGGGGCACACCACAAACTCACCCCTCTCTGAACTAAAGAACCATTAATAGCAGTGAAACGTCCCTAATAACGCCTGCAAACAAATGTAAAACTATCAACAATTTGGTGTCACGGGAACAGTGATTGCAAGTGGCAACAATGAAAGAAAGGAGAGCCAAAAGATTAACAAAAGCAGAAAGCATTTTCCAAAGAGGAGCAATAACGGAGAATAAGGAAGAAACAGTAACCACGCCACAATAGACCACCACCACAAGTAAAATGTTATTCACACAAGTGGAAAAACTGATGCGGAAAGAAATTTCGAGGGAATTTGAAATATTAACCTTGGAAAAATATGTGGAGTGCAAAATGGTACCGAGAGGACTCCGCATTTTCACCTTGCCAAACCACCCTGACACGAAGCCTGAAATGCTTGAAGAATGGGGCAAAAACAACATGGGGTGCTCGAACAACATTATGTTAATCATCATTAAATATGCAAGAATAGAAGTGGAAGATCTTCATGAGAAAATTGCAGAAATAGAAATAAAAATAACTGCCACAAATGAGGAGACAGGCACCCTTAAAAAATTAAGAAGTGAAATGGAGAAAAATCTAGACAAACACAAAGAAGAGGTACAGAATCGCAAGCAACGCAAATTCTGCAGAGATCAGGGCGATTACAAATATGGCACTATCCTGACTTTTGCTAAAAAATATGACATCTATAAACAGCAATGGGGAGCAGGCACCACAACATCTGGAGAGCAAACAAGCGGTTCTGAATCAGACTTCAGTGAGGGCGAGTAAAGAAGATGCCCTGGATTACGGAGATTCTCTTTTTTAGACAAAATGAAGTTGCTTTATCAGGAGCAACAAACACCACGAAGCAACATCAGAGGTCGAGGACAGAACAGAAGCAGAGCGAGAGGAAGGGGGTATCCAGCCCAAGGAAATCAAAGCGCAAAACAAGACGCAGTAAGCGAACAAGGAGGCAGATACAATCTGAGGGCCCGAACGGCGACAAGGAAATAACTGAGGCACAAAGAACAATTCCCAATTTAGTGATTAACTTGTCTAGATATAACTTAACACCAACTGAAATGAAACTACTAAATAAAGGACTCTCTTTCTGTCCCGAAATATACCATGATCTAACAGAGACTAAAATCGATCTCTATAAATATACGAGAAAACTCAAGTTAAAAAAGTTCTTTGCTAAGCACTCCATGAATAAAACCAAGACCCAAGAGGAAATTGAACCATCAAATCAGATTGATACATATCGGACATCAGAAATTCCACAAATTCGAGTGGCCTATGAACTAGCCAATGAGATCGAAGAAACTCAATTACCGGACACCCAGGTATTAGATGAAATGGGCATTATATCGGATGAGCGCCAACATACAGAGTTCAAATCAAAATCGAGATTTTGCCCGATCCTTCACCCTGGAAACAAAATAGATACCTTTTACGAACTGGTGATGAATGAAATTGAAGAAATGCCAAAGAATTACAACAAGAACAGAAAAGAGAATCTAACAAAAGGTGAACGTTTGGCAATACAAAGCCTCAGAAACAACATCCAAATCTAGATTAAACCCGCAGATAAAGGCGGCAATATTGTTGTAATGGATAAGGAACACTACATGGAGGAAGCTATGAGACAATTGAATAAGACCAGCAATTACACAGTACTCACAAGAAATCCAACTGACAAAATGAAACATGAACTAGAAATGAAACTAACCACCTGGTTTCGACAAGGTTTGATAACGGAAGTAGAAAGGACATTTCTAATGGTCGAGAATCCAATCACTCCGACCATTTACTTCCTACCAAAAGTGCACAAGACCCTCAACAAACCTCCAGGACGCCCGATAATTTCAAGTTGTGGGAGCCTCTACGAAAATGTTTCAAATTATGTGGACTACTTCATAGCTCCAATTGTACCCACACTGAGTTCCTATATAAAAGATACGGGCAATTTCTTACGAACTTTGATGGAAATTGAATGGCAAACAGATTACCTGTTGGTGACGATCGATGTGATATTGCTATATACATCTATTAATCATGACATTGGATTAAAAGCGATTAACTACTTCCTTGATCAACAATCTATTACCCGGAGAGAACACTCAAAAATGATCATGGAAATGATCTCGATGTGCCTGCACAATAACGTATTCCATTTTAACAAAACCATCTATGAACAATGCTGTGGAATGGCGATGGGAGTTTCCTTCTCTCCAAGCTACGCTAATCTCACCATGGGATGATGGGAGAGAAGCGTGGCTTGGAGAGAAGAAAACGACCACCATATGGCCAAAGTGGCCTTTTGGCTACGATTCATTGATGACCTCTTTCTCCTGTGGAGAGGCACTGAAGCAGAATTCCAGATATTCTTCGATGTCCTCAATGATAATCAAGTGGGGCTAAAATTTACATATACCATCAGCGCGAAGGAGATAGTATTCCTGGGCACAAAGGTATACATAGCCAATGAGAAAATCCAAACCACTGTCCATAGGAAAGAAACGGCGACAAGCAGTCTCCTTCACGGCTAGAGCTTTCATCCACAAAAACAAAAAAAGAGCATTCCGTGTGCTGAGCTACTACGGATGAGAAGAAACTGCTCGGAGGACACCGAAATGGAGAAGAAATTCAGAGAAACCAAAGAACGCTTCAAACAGAGAGGATATAAAACAACTGATCTCAATGTATGTGAAACAAAAGCTAGAACGAAAACAAGAGCAGATACGCTTGTAAATAAAACACACCCCATGAACCAATCCACAGAAGTAGCTTCACAAAAAACAAACAAAAAAAGGACGAACAACCACGGATTATAATGACTTTCAGCAAAGAGAGGTACAAAATACAAAAAGCCTTGATGAAATTTTGGCATGTACTGCGTAAAGATCCAGACATAGGAATGTCTACAGGCGACCATCCTCTGATCTCATATAAAAGAGCGCCCAATATCGCAGATCAATTGACCCAAAGTCATTTTGAAATGAAGAAACCAGAATCCTGGCTGGACATGAGAATGCGAGGATTTAGCAAATGCTCAATCTGCAAGGCGTGCAAGATTGGACGAACTTCAAGAACCTAAAGGACCCAAAAGGGAAGAACTTCATAATTAGGATGAGCATAACCTGTGAGTAATCGTTCGTCGTCTACATGCTGCAATGTTTCTGCGGCAAATCCAATATTGGAAGCACAACGTGTTCCCTCAAGACTAGAATACTTCAACACATCCGTGCAATTCAGAATGGTGACCATTCATATGCCATTGCAAAACAAATGACCAACCATGAAACAAAAACTTGGTTGGACATAAAATACTTTGGACTCGCAAGTACTCAACAGCACGAAAGAGGGGGAAACCGTATACAAAAATTGAGACGATTGAAATCGAAACTAATTATGAGGTTCAGAACCAAGCAGCCGGCTGGCGTCAAAGGTGATGAAGAATTACATGTTCATTTATAATAATGTATAAATTGACCAATCTTGCAAATGCCGGAATATCTGCTATATAAGATAACTGTCTTTCTAGAACAATGAGAAATGTACTTGCAATTAACAGTTTTCAGAGACTGATCCAAACTGTTGATAATGGGAATGTATAGCCAATGACCACAAGAATACATAGAACATGGGTCTATGCATGCTGCCGGGACGTAGGGCACTCAGCCCTCAATTGTAAATTGACCTTATGTCTAAAGTTATGCATTATAATCAAATCTCTGGTACATTGAGCTTTGATTAAACACGCACGTGTGTCCCACGAGCGTTATGAAAGCGTGAGTGTCCCTGTAAAATGTGAGAACGCTTTCAATGCAGTAACATGAACGAATCCTCGCTGACATGCATAACCCGCACTATGTAATGCAAAATGAAATGCATATCAGGCTACCCAAACTCCCAAAAACTACAAGTCCCATAATGCCCCAAATAATGATATGGGTGTGTATAGGTATAAATACAGAAATGGAAGAGGGACAAACCACTAATACTACCGTGAACAGGAACTACGGTTCGAAACGCGTAGGAGTTGTTGTCTCACGTTTGAAAATAAAGTAACTGCGTGAAATACCAAGAAGTGTGCTGCGATTCTTTTCTGGTATGGGTTTTAATTGAGACACTGTCCTGGTCTCATCGCTGGCACCAACTGGATCGACCTCCCGCTGCGACAGGACAAATTGTTTGTTTGTATTCACGAACAGCGGCGAGCCCGGCTTACTACACACTGTGACCCCGGTACACTCTACGGCTCTGGATTGACAAGATTGAGCCGACTGGAACCCGAGGACAAACACAGAGAATAGCAAAGACAAGAACAAATTCGTGTAAACACCTGGTTGAGCGCCGACGCGTTGAGTCGGAGGACCCTGCGCGCATCCGGGAGTCTCCCAGGTAAGAGACACGCCTCTGCTAATTGAAAATGTGTATCTAAGCAGCAGTGAAGCGATCGTATGAATGACAAGTGCCGCGAAGTGTGGTTAAACACTGAAAATTAAACACTTACTCGTACGATTAATTTCTCTTGGTAGCAGTTCACAAAACGTGATTAGGGGCACACCACAAACTCACCCCTTTCTGAACTAAAGAACCATTAGTAGCAGTGAAACTTCCCTAATAACGCCTGCAAACAAATGTAAAACTATCAACAATTTGGTGTCACGGGAACAGTGATTGCAAGTGGCAATAATGGAAGAAAGGAGAGCCAAAAGATTAACAAAAGCAGAAAGCATTTTCCAAAGAGGCACAATAACGGAGAATAAGGATGAAACAGTAACCACGCCACAATCGACCACCACCACAAGTAAAATGTTATTTACACAATTGGAAAAACTGATGCGGAAAGAAATTTCGAGAGAATGGGAAATAATAACCTTATATATATATATATATATATATGTATATATATATATATATATATATAACCTACTGGCAGTTGCCAGTAGGTAGTTATAGTTAGGA
Organism: Lissotriton vulgaris; assembly: GCF_964263255.1. Taxonomy (NCBI): domain Eukaryota; kingdom Metazoa; phylum Chordata; class Amphibia; order Caudata; family Salamandridae; genus Lissotriton; species Lissotriton vulgaris. The sequence continues at coordinate 887,389,557 of NC_141687.1, forward strand.
CCTTATTTCTATTCAAAAAGCATTTTTTCTTTTCCGAATAACTTTGGCGCTGGTTGACGATTCTTTGTGAAATTTTGGCGAGCGGGGGCTGAGAAAAAAGAAGGGTCCCAAAACGTGTTTTCTAAATGTTAATTCCCATAGGAAACTTTAGACACAGCTACAGCTCGGACTGCTGAACAGAATTATAATTTTTTTTTTCAAAAAGGTAGCCCTTGTTTCAGAAAGAACTCTTTTTGTGTAAATACATTCAGTAGTTCCTGAGAAATCAAAAAAATAGAGGTCGGAAAATCAATTTTCCATAGGAAACTTTAGACACAGCTACAGCTCGAACTGCTGAATGGAATTACACCAAATTTGGCAGAAAGGTAGTGCTTGGTTCAGAAAGCACTCTTTTTTTAAATGGTGTAAATCCGTTCAGTAGTTGCTGAGAAAATCAAAAGCAAAAAGTTTCGATATATAGAGGCTTGGAGGAACCGCACACCCTCCAGACCACGAGCTGTATTCTAATTTCCTGTCAACACTCCAAACCAGGAGGTGTTGGCAGCCATCTTGTGCCTCGGTAGAACCAAGGCACAAGAAAACAGTAAAACAAATGCACAGAACAAGAAAAGGGGACAGGGTAGAAACCCCCTAACCCCCTAGGCCTGCTTAGGGGGTCCCACAAGGACCCCCAGGGCCAAAAAAGCATTTCATTTTTTTTTCAAATCTGCAAGATGCACGGAGGATCCGCGGATCCAGTTGCAAAAATCAAGAAAACAAAACGCGGGCTCCTGAGCTTCATTAATAATTAACCCCCGGGTTGGCCAAGTCCCGGGGGCATGCCATAATATATTTGGGGGCCCAGGGGAACACCCGCCGCCCCAGGGAACGCCACCCCGGTACTTTCTATAAATATTTGCGGAGGGCACACAGCCCCTCCACAGCCCCAGGCACCGCCACCCTTTTTTTTTTTTAATCTGTGGGGGCCGCAAAGGGCCCCCCAAACCTCAGGGACTGCCACCCCCCGGGGTTTTCATTAATTCATTTGCGGGTGAGCACATGCCCACCGCAGCCCATGGACCGCCACCCCTGGGGCTATTAAAAAAATATACATCTGTGTGGAGGGGCTTGAGCCTCTTCACATGCCCCATGGACCGCCACCTCCCCGGGGCACTAATTGTTCAAATTTGGGGGTCTGTAATGGACCCCCGAGCCCTGGGGACCACCATCCCCTGGGGCTGTGTAGATGTTGGGAGAGGGGCCGTGCGACCCCCTCCTGGAGCCTGTGATCGCCCTGGGGACCGCCACCCCGGGGCCAGCTCCTGCAGTGTCCTGGGGTGCCCACCCCCGGAACACTGCAGTTTGCTATGGCAGGGCGGGAGCATGCATGTCAGCAGCTCCCCATGTGGAAAAGCAATGCCGGCTCCTGCAGGACGTGGGGAGCCGGCAGGGACCGTGGGGGCATTGGGGCAACCCCCACGGTCCCCAACAGAGAGGGCCAGCCCCAGGCATGGGGTCCCCGGGGCTAGAAGTGGCCTGGGATGGGGTCCCCCTCCTCAAAAAATAAAATGTTTTAAAAAAAAATAATAAAGGCTGGCCCGGGGGATGAGGTCCCCAGGGCCAGTAGAGGCCTCAGGAGGGGGGGCCATGCAGCCCCCTCCATAAGAAAACAATTACATTTATGTGGCCATGCCCCAGGGGATGGGGTTTCTGAGGTGGAAATTGGCCCCCCTTCTAAAAAAATAAAATAAAACAAAACCCGGGATTGTGCCAGAGGCCACGCCCCCTCACAGCAACACTCTGTAAACGCGCCCTGTGGCATGTTTTACAATGGGGAATAATTCCCCTATAAAACTGTGGGTCCCTGGGAGCCAACTAGCCAACCAGGTATCTCCAGTAAGTGCCACAGGGCTTTGTTGCAGAGAGGTGGTACAGGCCTTGTCCCTTTTTACACTTCTCTGCAAAGCAGCTCTGTGGCACTTCCTGGAGGTACCTGGTGGGCTAGTTGGATCCCAGGGACCACCAGGATTCAAGGGCACTTAATCCCCCAACTTAAAACACACCACAGGCGCGTTTGCTTAGTGGTAAAGGGAGGGGACGGGTCCTGTGTGCATATACGCCCTGTGGTGCATTTTAAGTTGGGAGTAAGTTGGGAAATTAATTCACCCACACTCCTGAGGGCCCCTGGGGCCATCTAGCCTACCAGGTACCTCCAGTAAGTACCACAGGCCTTCCTTGCAGAGAGGTGGCCCAGGCCATGGTCCTTTTTACACCTCTCTGCAGTGCAGTTCTGTGGCGCTTCCTGAAGTTACCTGGTGGGCTAGTTGGATCCCAGGGACCATCAGGATTCAAGGGCACTTAATCCCCCAACTTAAAACACACCACAGGGCGCGAATGCACAGTGGTGAAGGGAGGGGCCGGGCCTGTGTGCATATGCACCCTTTGGCGCATTTTAAGTTGGGAAATTAATTCTGCTTCAATCCTGAGGGCCCCTGCGGCCATCTTGCCCACCAGGTACCTCCAGTAAGTGCCACAGGCCTGCGTTGCAGAGAGGTGGTCCAGGCCATACCCCTTTTTACACCTCTCTGCAATGCAGCTCTGTGGAACTTACTGGAGGTACCTGGTGGGCTAGTTGTACCCCAGGGACCCTCATGATTCAAGGGGACTTAATCCCCCAAATTACAATGCGCTAGGGGCCGCATTTGCAGAGTGGTGGAGAAAAGGGGAAATGGCCTTTGTCTACCTCTCACCATTCCCACTGTGTGGGGCTTACTGGAGGTGAAGGTATACTAGTTGGCACCTAAAGGACCCCCAGCAGTGAAGGGGACTTCAATCCCCATCTAAGAACATCCCAGGGAGTGTGTTTGTAGAGTGTTGAGCAAAGTGGCCATGGCCTGGTACGAGTACTAAGCATGGGCAAATTTTGCGAATTCGCGATCCGCGAATTTGCGGATTTGCGAATTCGCGATCCGCAAAATTCGCGAATTTGTGCGAATTTGCAGATTTTAGTTTTTTTGCGTGTTCGCGGGGTTTTTTGCGTGTTTGCAGGGTTTTTTGCATGTTCGCGGGGCTTTTTGCGTCTTCGCGAGCCGCTTGCATAGTGAAGTTACCCATGCAGTCGTTTATGGGAGAGGGAGAGAGAGATAGATAGATAGATAGATAGATAGATAGATAGATAGATAGATAGATAGATAGATAGAAAGAGAGAGAAAGAGAGGGAAAGAGAGAGGGAGAGAGAGAACGAGAGAAAGAAAGAGGGGCCGGATCCTTGAAGGGCCAGATTCCTGAGTTGCCCCTACAGAACATACAGCTTTTTATTTTTAGCAAAATGCATATGAAAATTGTGCTGTAAAGGTCTCTTTTAGTTTAACTCCTCCTGACAACTCAAAATGGGTGTATTTGCCATCCTCTCCCTTCTTCCTGTTTTTTATATCTGTAAGTGCTTCCTGATGAGGTTTAATTCCTTGGACAGGTGCCTCGTTGCCTACTTGTAACTATTCTCTGACCCTGCTTCAAGGGTCAGAGCAGGGTCAGAGAATAGTTGCAAGTAGGCAACGAGGCGCCAGGAAGCAATTAGCAGCAGGTGTCCAAGTTGAAGTTAATTTGTTTGTAACCCTTTTGTAAAAGGTAACAAAGAAATTAGGTTCAACTTTTGCACCTGCTGCTGTAACCCTTGCTTGGCTGAAAATTCGTCCCCGCTGATTCACGGATTTTACTGCGATTTCGCGAGATTCGGGGATCGCGAAATTGCGAAAATTCTGCAAATTCGCCCGCGAAACGGATTTTACGCCCACCCTTAATGAGTACTTACCAATGCTGCTGTGTAGGACTGACTGGAGGTAATAGTTTGGGAAGTTGGCCCCCAAGGATGTCCTCAGGGGCCAACAACCCCTCTTGTTACCTCCAGTAAGTCCCACACAGTGAGATTGCTAAGACGTCTTTGGAGGCCATGGCTCCCTTTCTCTATCAATCAGCAAACGTGCCTTGTGGCAGACTACAGGATGGAGATGAAGACCAATTTAGTCATGAGGGAGTTTGTGGGCCAAGAATCCCTCCTGGTATCTCCTGTAAGTCCTACGCAGCGGAATTCCTAAGCGTTGGTTGGGTGCCCAGCACTCTTTCTCCAACATTCTGCAAAAGCAAATACTAGTTAAAGAAGAAAATTTCTGCACCTCTGACTTAGAGGTAGTTTTAATCCCCCTGCCCTATTATGTTCTAGGGCCTTACAGAGGAGGTTATGCTAAACATAGGGATACCACAACGCATAGTGTTCCCTAGTGTATGTAGGAGTTTTGACTGTATCCTAAGTGTTTTTTTAGCATGGCACTGGCTCTAGGCCTGGTTAGTCAGAGTTAGTTACCACCAGTACCCGTCTGAAAAAGTTGTGGACACAGGATGATTTTGCAACAAGGCATCTTTCTGCTCCTCTGTTTGTTTTTTCAGCACGTCTTGCTTCTTCCTGCACTTTTCTTCATCTTTGTGGACTTATGTTGCTTCTTTCTGCATTTCATTTGCTTCTTACTGTGTGTGTTTCTTCGTTCTTTACATTTCCTACCTCTGTAGGCATAGTTAGAAACTAGCATTTAAAAAACCTTAGAAATTCACTTAAAACACCATAGATTTCAGGCACGTTATAGTTCGAAATTAGCCTTTAAAAAACCTTTGAAATTCACTGAAAAAATCATAGGTTTCAGGCACTTTATATAGAAATTAGCATTTGAAAACCTTTGAAATTCACTGAAAAAAAACATAGGTTTAAAGCACATATAGTTAGAAATTAGCATTTAAAAAACCTTTGAAATTCACTTAACAAATCATAGGTTTCAGGCACGTTATAGTTAGAAATTAGCATTTAAAAAACCTTTGAAATTCACTGAAAAACCATAGGTTTAAGGCACGTATATTAGAAATGAGCATTTAAAAAACCTTTGAAATTTACAGGAAAAACTATAGGTTTCAGGGGTGTTATAGCTAGCTGGACATTATACTCTTACACAACCATAGAAATTCCTCCTTTATAGTTAGTTCTGCTAACTAAAACTCGCGCGCCCGCAATGCACTGCTGATGATGTCACATATTACATCATTCATGACATGTTAGTGACATCTCTGATGACATCACTGGTGAAATCTCAAATGACATCACTGATGACATCACTGATGGCATCATCCACATGACAATCTGATACACCTCAGCACACACTAGTATTACCTTTGATCACTCACTGTAAAATACAGAGTACCATATTTGAAACCATTAACACACCACTACCAGTTACTACATACCCAATCACTGATTCCTCAGAAAACACACACACCTACCCATTCACCCACAGAATCACTTATACATGCAGTCACTGATCACTAGAACATTATCAAATGCACTCATACACCTATATAGACATTGACACATCAGCAGTCATCCTAGTCGGTTATGCAGTCATCCTACTCACTCATGAAAAGAATCAATCACACTTACATTTACTCACCTACACAGTTATACACACAACACCTCATTTGGTCATACACATAGTAACTCATAGTTACTATGTTAAAAAATCACTATTACAATTATACACTCACCCATACAGTTACTCTCACAATCACTGACTCTTACGCATACCTATTTATATTCACCAAATCTCACATACAATGCCTTTTATTTTTGTACTTTGTTGGAGTTGTACCACTGAGACATATATTCACTCACCAACACACAAATAAACATTCACCCAAACATCTGTTTCCACATGCACTCTTAAACCCATACACCTAGTCAATCAACCACTCACACATCTATACATAGAGTTACACATCCTAACCCAACCACACACACACTCAGTCACCCATACAAATACTAAGCCAACTAATCAATAACTAATATAGACACTCATGTAGTTAGTGACCAATTGATGCATCAGGTTATACAACAACAGAGACAGTGATGCGCACATTCACATAGTTTAGTTACTAACCCATGTATTTAGTGAGACAGTCAGACAGCTACTAAATCCTCCATCCAGACAGTTATATATCCACTCAATCTTCAATACAGATTGGTATATATATAATACATATTACAATTTCAAACAAAACCACATTTACTGGATGATGTCATCAGTGATGTCATCAATTATGTCATTTGAGATGTCATCAGTGATGTCACTGACCATGTCATGAATGATGTAACATGTGACATCATCTGCAGTGCATTGCGGGCGCCCGAGTTATAGTTAGCAGAACTAAATATAACAGGAATTTCTATGGTTTTGTACGAGTGAAATGTCCAGCAAACTATAACACCCCTGAAACCTATGTTTTTTTTAGGTAGCACAGAAAAGTCATCTGGTTCACTCCCAAAACCAAGAGGTTTGTGTACAGATTTTATAAATAGGGAATAAGCAAAATCTGCAAATTAGGCATGGCATGAGTAGTGATAACACATATTGAGCAAATCAGAAAGAGCAACACAACAAGTAAGGCCGGACTGGCCATACTGGGTATTGGGCATTTTCCCAATAGGCTGGAGGGTGGGGGACCGGTTTTGTTATTGGGGCCAATTTTGCAGCAGTGCTGCAATATTAGCCTCCAGTAACAAAATCGGCAAACCTGGCAAGCATAATGGCTCACTTCAAACTCTTGCTGCAGAGTTCCTCATATATCCAGAAATTTTCAGGCAACAATAAAAGTGTCAATGTTATTATGTCTGGTGATTAATCTTCCTGCTGGAGACAGATCAAAGTGTTGTCTATCAGCAGTTTTGACTCATCTAAAGTAAGGCAGAGGGTAATATGCATGCTTTAAAGAACGTATATGTTGTATTCTCTTCACTTATGTTTGCTGTATCACTTTAAGGTTAACATTCCATTTCCTTGATGTCATTATCCACTGTATTCTGCCCAGTCAGTTAGCTCTCTGCTTTCTGATGGGATCACCAGCTTTTCTCTGTAGTGCATAATAAATGCCTTATAACCTTCCATGATCTCTCCATCTTCATTTACATCACATGGCGACGATGAGCAGAGAAGCTAAACAACTACAGAGAGAGTGAAACTCTACTGGTGAGAAAAGAATCACGCGAAAATCTTGGTTATTGAAGACTGAAGAGAAATTCATATTGAAGAAAAGAAATACAGAATGAAGAGGAAAACTCATTCTGGAAGAAACTAAAAAAGACAATTCCATAAATCTATGACCAAGATACTAAGGTAATGATTTACAGCTACTGGTATTTCAAGTAACCTGCAACTATTGGAATTCCACTCCTCACAGCCCTCACAGCCTGAAACAAAGAACCACATCTCCGTGCAAACTCCTGAATTCACAACTAAAGTGCAAGCCAACTCAATTTTTTTTAAAAAGAAAAAGAAGAAACTAAAGGAGTCATCACTCTGTTTGAACACGCGGTGAGTGTATCAGTATGACTTTGTTTTAGCCACTCTAGCATGTCAAAAGAGTGAACCTGTATTTTTATTTAAATTATCGATCGTTTCAGTTGAGATCGATTTTTGGACTTCGCATTTGTAGCAAACTGGACTCAGTTAACTTGTTACATTTTTCTAACAAGCGTCAAGCATTTTAACAAGCGCCAAGCATTTTTTGAAAGTCTGCACAAGCGCAAGCGCCGAGCATTTTTTGAAAACCTGCACGAGCAGGTCAACACGAGCTGCACAGTAAAGACTTACTTCGAACCACGTCACAAAAGTTACTTCGAACCACGTCAGAAAAAGGAAGCTCCAAGCTGTGCTGAACAGAGTCTTCATCGGAGCCTTCACCACGTCACAGGAAGGTGAGCAAGCGCTAGCGCCAGGCAACGTCAATAGGACAAGCGGAAGCGGAAATGACGCAATGACGCTACGCATCTAGACGCCATCTTGAGTCCATCGGTGGTTACCTAGCAACGCCGGTAACACGCTTTGGGACAACGCTAACGCTAACGCTGACTACCCATTCAAAGGGATTACCGCGTTTTAAGTCAGCGGTACACGCCCTCAGCGCTCCGGGTTACTCTGTGGTCACAGATTGAATACATAACTTCACCAGTTCAGTTGAAGGAGAAACGGTAAGCTGTGCCCAGCGCAATTGACTAGTGCAATTGACATTTTGTTTGTTCTTAGAAAAAGACACAAAAATTACAGTACATTTGATATTATTATTAAGACGCTGTGAGGAGCAATCCAATAGAACTACTATTATTTTGAGACTGTGTCCATAATTTAAATTACTGTGCAAACAAGGGAAAGCACTGCTATTTAAAGTAAGATGGAAAATCTAAATTTTATAGTACCTCCCATGTTTCTACAAACTACTGGGGATCCACCCATTGAGTGGGATGAATGGATAGACATTTTTGAGAACTACTTAGAAGCACTTGATGGAAAGGATTTTAGTGCAACTAGGAAAAAAGCCTTGTTGTTAAGTGCTCTAGGCAAAGAAGGCCAACGTTCCTTTAAATATCTTCCAGTAGGATTAAATCAAGATGGGAGAGCAATAACTAATGTTTATTCTGAAGCGAAAGCTCGCATGAAGAAGCAGTATGCAAAGGAAGTGAATATTGTTATGGCCAGGCATAAATTTTACACTCAACCCCAGAGGAACGAAGAATCAATTGACCAATTTGTAGCTAGGTTACGAGAACTGTCCATCAAATGTAGTTTCGGAGAGATAAGAGATGAAATGATACGCGACCAGCTGATAGTGCAATGTCGCAACAAGAAGATGCAAGAAAAACTATGGGCAGCAAAAAATCCGACCCTACAAATGGCCATTGATATAGCAAAAGTAGTCGAAGAATCGAACGCATGTATGAGAGAGATGGAAAAGAGAGATAATGGAAAGGAAAATGTTCAAGGGAATGGTGTTTCTTGTATTGAACAAGATGAAGTTGCCGCTGTGAGTAGGAAAAGTGTAGATTTGAATGAAAGAGGTCCGAAGAAATACAACAGTGGGTTTCCAGGGAGTGACAGGAACAGATACCAAGGAAGGATGTGTAGTAGGTGTGGGAGCACTTTCCATAACTCAGATTTTAGGAGATGCTTTGCTATTGACAAAGTCTGTAGGAAGTGTGGGAGGAAGGGACATTTCTCCAAGATGTGTAGGGGAGGTAATGCAGATAAAGTAGCCGTTGTAGAGAACAGGGAAATAGTGAGAGACGTTGTTGGTGTTGAAGGCGCCAACAAAATTTTGTGTTTAGGAGAGGATGGCGTCAGTGAAGGTGAACCCGGTAGAAGGTTCAGGCCCAAAGCTCAATTCCTTATCGATGAGATCGAGACACAGCTGATGGTCGATCCAGGATCATTGTGGACTATCATTCCCAAGGATATGTATTTAGATAATTGGAAAAATGTGCAACTGTTACCCAGTGATATTAGTCCCTGTGGTTACCAAGGTGAGAGTATAGATGTAATTGGGTTCATGGTATGTGTGATATCGTTTAAGGATCGTTCCGTCAAAGGGAAGGTGTATGTGTCCAGATCAGGCCCAGCAATTTTAGGATGGGGGCAACAGTATGACCTTGGTATAATTATCAATCCCAGGGCAGCTCAACAGGTGATGGTTGTTGATAGCATAACTACGGATTCAATTGTTGAGGGGATGCAATGTTTGTTTGATGAGCACATAGGAGAGTTGAGAGGTTATGTGCATAAGATTGTGTTGCGCGATGATGCCGTGCCTTTACAACACAGGGTGAGGAAGGTTCCATTTATTGCACGTGAGGAAGTGAAGAAAATGTTGAAGGAAATGTTGGACCAGGGAGTGATAGAACAAATAGAGACATCACCTTGGATTTCTCCCGTAGTTATTACAACCAAATCTGATGGAAAATTTCGTTTTTGTGTGGACCTTCGCACCCTGAACCAGAACATTGTTGTAGATAACTTCCCGTTACCAAACATCAACGAGTTGGTCCTGTCATTAAAAGGGGGGAAGTACTTCTCCAAACTGGATCTTCGCAGCGCTTATCATCAGATAAAGTTGCATCAAGACTCCAAGGCTTTGACAGCCTTTATAACAACCGAGGGGATTTATCAATTCACACGCATGCCTTTCGGGCTTGCCTCTGCAGCCGGAGTGTTTCAAAGAATGATGGGGGCCGTACTGAAAGGTGTGAACAACGTGGTGTATTTCCAAGACGATGTTCTAATATTTGGTGAGACCGTAGAGGAACACAATCTGATCTTAAAGACTGTTCTAGAAAGGATGGAACAAGCGGGATTAACTCTTAAGAAAGAGAAATGCAAATTTGCGGTGGAAGAGGTTGAATACCTTGGTTATACCCTATCAGTCGATGGTGTGAAGCCCAAGCGAGATTTGTTAGACTCTATCAGGAATGCACCAGCTCCGAGTGACAAAGATCAGTTGAGGTCGTTTCTCGGCCTCGTTGAGTACTATGCAAAATTCGTAAGAGACTTTGCAGAGAAGACGGAAAAAATTAAGGTGTTGTTGAGGAAAGGATGCAAGTTTGTGTGGGGTGTGGAGCAAGTAGAATGTTTCAAAAAAATCAAAGACGAAATTTGTGATGCAGGCATCCTGACTCCATTTGATACCAACCGGAGGTCAGTCTTGACTGTGGATGCCAGTGCTGTGGGTGTTGGTGCGGTCTTGGCTCAAGTACATGAGTGCGGGATCAAGACTGTGGCTTTCGCTTCTAGGACGCTCACTACAGCTGAGAGGAATTACTCTATTATCGAGCGTGAAGCCTTAGCCGCGGCGTGGGGTTGCGAGTATTACAGGATGTATTTGTGGGGGTTCAAGTTCACCCTCTTGACAGACCACAAACCCTTGGTTAAAATTCTGTCACCTGGTGGGGCTGGCAAGGGTTCTGCGAGGTTAGCTAGGCTCGCTGCTAGGATTCAAGAATATCTGTATACAGTTGAGTACATCCCAGGTTGGAGGAATTGCCAAGCCGATGGACTCTCTAGACTACCACTACCTTGGGAGTCTGTAGACAAGCTGGGTGTTGAATCGTCCAATTCTGAAGGGTCTGTAGCCGCTGTGGATGAGGTAGTAGATATCTGTGCCGGGGCAATTGGCAAGAGTTTGTGGAATGCATCCATGGCAAAGGATGTGGTGTTGAGAGAAGTCAAGGATTTGATTGTCAAGGGTCCGAGGAGAGAGAGTTGCCTGTCCCCCGCAGTTCGCCCATATTTGAAAGTACTTGATCAGTTGTCTGTCTTGGACAAGGATGGTTTCTTGATTTTAATGGAAGATAAGTTCATTCCCCCACAAGACGTAAGGTTTACTATATTTAAACTAGCCCATGAAGGCCATCTGGGACAGTCCCTCACCAAGAGGAGAGTTAGGGAGAACTTTTGGTGGCCTGGCATGGACCAGGAAATCTCTCAGTGGGTGGAAAAGTGTACAGACTGTTTGGAGAGTGAAAAGAGGCTCAAAGTTGGTAGTCATACTGGTTGTGGATCAATAGGTGACCCGGGGTCCCCATGGCACACTATATGCCTTGATTTCATTGGCCCGTTTTACCAGTTGAGTCAAGATATGAGGTTTGGGTTGGTGGTAGTTGACATTTCCTCAAAGTGGTTAGTGGTTAAGTTCATGAAGGAGATTACCACCAATAATACTATTTCTGTGTTGAGCGACATTTTTAGGGAAGAAGGTCTTCCAACTAGGATTGTCACCGACAATGGGACTCAGTTAACTTCCTTGGAGATGGCCAATTTCTTAAAAAAATGTGGAATTGCACATTCAAGGACTTCACTTTACAATCCCCAGGGGAATGGAATAGTTGAGAGGGCGAACCGGATGGTTAAAGGGGCGATTCAGATGGCAATTTCGTCAAGAACAGATGTGAGGGATTTAGTAAGCGACCTGGTTTGGGCCTACAGAACCACTGAGAATGGTGTGACCGGAATGATTCCTTTTAACATCATGAGAGGGCGCTCAGCTGGCACAAAGCTTGTTGCCGCCTGGATGAAAGAGTTGATAAATGTTGGCCCTGACAATCCACCCGCCGTGTGTGAGCCGGATAGCAGTTGTAAGATTGCGGTGAATGATTGGGTGAAGGTCAAGCCTGGTCGAGTTGGGGTTGGGTTGACCAAGTTTAGGGGTCCATTCAAGGTCAGGTCTGTTCATAGAAGGTTCATTACTCTATTCAACGGTGAAAGTTGGAACCTGAGACGTGTGGCACTGTACAAGAAAGCTGAATCTAGCCATGATGTTCCTTCTAAGGAGATCAATGTTGATAGAGTTCAGAGAGTCAGAAGACCTCCAGGTTACTTGCATGATTTTGTTTGCCAATAAGGTCTCTCTCTGTAATGATGAGCATGTACTTGTATTTTGTTTTTTTTTTCCCTTTCTCTTTCCTCCTGCTTTCTATACGAAGGGAAGAGGATATGTTGTATTCTCTTCACTTATGTTTGCTGTATCACTTTAAGGTTAACATTCCATTTCCTTGATGTCATTATCCACTGTATTCTGCCCAGTCAGTTAGCTCTCTGCTTTCTGATGGGATCACCAGCTTTTCTCTGTAGTGCATAATAAATGCCTTATAACCTTCCATGATCTCTCCATCTTCATTTACATCAGTATACCATGCAGATCACAGAACTGAATTTAATGTGCATAGCTCAGTGGGTTATGGCTTTTGTCACAGAGATCCTTTTGTAACTTGCAGTTTACAGCTTGCAATTGCGATAAAGCACAGTGAGCTATGAATTGCCATCATAAAGCTGCATGCCAATTGCATGGTACAGTGTTTAAAAGGCCTATTCTTTCGCAGTTTTTAGTTATTCAAATGTTGGTAAAATTGGTTTTGGTAGAAATACATTCTCATTATTAAATCCAAGCCCCAACTACTGTGTTAGGATTTGAATCCTGGGTTTGTGCTTTTCCAGCCCACACACGTAAAAAACGCCTACCTGTATGGATGATGTGTACAGCCTCAATCTGGTATTCCCTTTTGTCTTCATGTTAACCCTGGGCGAAGCACTACGCTACGCTCGCGTAGTTGGCGAAGTTTGCGTTACTTTGCACTACGCGAGCTGCACGTAGCACAGTGCGAACACGCGTAGTGCAGCGTAGCATAGTGCAGTGGTCATTTTTTGCTTGTTCCCGGTCCTAAACGTCATGTTTGTGACAGCGAGCAAGCAAAAGGACATCCCGGCGAGATTCTCAACGCGGGGAGGTCAGGTTTCTCATTGCGAGTGGTTGCGCATGCTCGCGACCACTTGCGATGAGAAACTACCAGTTCGCGTTGAGAAAGCTGCCGCTCGAGTAAAAATCTACTCGAGCAGCAGAAAACTACAGCTCGCACTGTGCAAGATGCCGTTTTCAATGATTGCACAGTGCCGGATGCTTGTCCGCACTGTGCAATCATTGAAAAAGCATCTTGCACAGTGCGAACATGCTACTACGCAGCTCGCTTAGTGCTATGTGAAGTTTGCGTAGTGCGAAGTGCACTTCGGGTAGCGCTACTTCGCGAACTACGCCCACCCTTACTTCATGTAACATTTTCTACACACTGATTTACACATGTATGATTCATTGCCTCTGTATGTGTGTGTGCTGTACAGTGTTCTGACATCCTATACTGGTATGAAAGGCACTGTAATACAAATGAAATACATGTGAGAGAGGGGCCATGGAAATATGTATGGTCACCATTTACTATTCTTTATTGCCTTAACCGCAGCGGTTTTTTCCGCCGCTGCGCGGGCGTTCTATTAGGTGGGCGGGGCTGCGTCGGCCATTGGCTAATCGCAGCACTAACGTTGGCCGACAGCAGCAAGCAAGGGATTAAAAGCTAATAAAATTGAATATATAATGAAAATCTGTTGTAGAATGCATAACTTTTGCCATTTTCCCCAAACTTTACTTAGGGGAACCCCCAACCCTCTTGTGGTGTGAGTCTTGCATGCTGTGCTCGCTTGCAAGGCACCATATGGGGGCCGGTCTGACAACATTTTCCAGAGCTGCATTGGTTTCCCAGTCCGGCCCTGACAACAAACATAACACTAACCCGTTTCTAAGAAAAGGAAAACTCCATCAGCTTCTGCCGCAACAGCACAGTATGAACATGCACAAGTTGGTATGAAACATTTTTCAAACAAAGGGGCATATTTACAAGTCCCTATCACCACCACAACATCACTATCAGTGAGTGATGTTGTGTTGGCTATATGGGCCTTGCCTTATTTCCAAGGCAGCGTTACGCCACTTAAAGTGGCTTAATGCTGCCTTGTAAATTAGGCACACTTTCACACTATATTTTGCATGAAAGGGGAGAGCAATGGGGTTTGCTGTGGGCGTCCACCTCCAGCACACATTGATTTTGACGCTGCCTCCTATTTACAAGGGCATTGTGAATCGGAGGAAGTGCCAAAATTAAGACCATGGAAATCCTGGTCTTAAAACAAGAGAAATGAGGAGAAATGCTTTATTTCTCCTTGTTTTTGCTGTTTTCGTGTGTGCTGCTTTGTGCAGCACAAATGGAAACAGCAAATTGCCTATGATTGTTTAAGTAATCGTATAAATCGTTTTTAGTTTTGCAACATCTATGTGTGATGATTAAGCAGCACACATAAAAGTTACAAAATGACATTTACAGATTGTTTATGTGCAGAAAGGAGGATCCTCCTTAACATAAACAATCTTCCCCTCAACACAGGCGTCCTTGAACTATGGTGCAAGGGTGCCTGCATTGGCAATAGGCAGCCAAAGGTAGCGCCAGTATAGGGGGAAACACAAGGCAACACCATATTCTAGTACACATGGAGCAGCCTTGTGTTTCTAAAGTGACGAAGCGTGTTGTTAGCCTTCTTGGCTTAACGTCATGCTTCATCACTTTATTGTAAATATGCCCCAAAAGCCCATACTCTAGTGTATGGTAGCAGATTCATGTCGGAACCTCCAGCAGAATTGTCCTTGGGATTGATACAGTCAGTCTTCAAATAACGTTTTATTCCCAGTTTATGCTCTCTAAAGAAAATAACCAGTTGTGTCACAGGATTGTGTCCTTTGCAGAGACTGTGGAGAGAGAAGAAATATAGGGAGACATTGATGAAAAAAGGTTAATGAGCAGGGTCAAGATGAACAAAACACCAAACTAGCATCCATATTAATAAAGTGGTGCCTCTGCACAAATGTGGTACAAAAAGGGGTGGTGATGGACGGAGCATCTGAATCAATCAAACACTCACACCCAGTCAAAAGATCTGGGTTTAATCCATCACCGTTCTTTAGCCCACTCTGCCACCCCAGTTCAGACATGTCTATATGCAAATCAGTCTGACCCTGTGCCTCATGGGAACAGTCCAGCCCGAACTGCCAAGCCATGTCTTCCCTGGACCGGAAACAAACTTCCGAGGACCGGTTTCTGGCTTTCCAGCTGTCTTCAGCCCGGCTTGCTTGAATCCAGTGGCAAAGTGAGCAAGGGACTCACGTCTGAGCATACCCTGCCACACTTATGGCAGCCAAAAGCAGTACAAAAGGGGGTGGTGATGGACGGAGCACCTGAATCAATCAAACACTCACACCCAGTCAAAAGATCCGGGTTTAATCCATCACCGTCCCTTGCTCACTTTGCCACTGGATTCAAGCAAGCCGGGCTGAAGACGGCTGGAATGCCAGAAATCGGTCCTCGGAAGCTTGTTTCCGGTCCAGGGAAGACATGGCTTGGCAGTTCAGGCTGGACTGTTCCCATGAGGCACAGGGTCAGACTGATTTGCATATAGCCATGTCTGAACTGGGGTGGCAGAGTGGGCTAAAGAACGGTGATGGATTAAACCCAGATCTTTTGACTGGGTGTGAGTGTTTGATTGATTCAGATGCTCAGTCCATCACCACCCCCTTTTGTACCGCTTTTGGCCACCATAAGTGTGGCAGGGTATGCTCAGACGTGAGTCCCTTGCTCACTTTGCCACTGGATTCAAGCAAGCCGGTCTGAAGACAGCTGGAATGCCAGAAACCGGTCCTCGGAAGCTTGTTTCCGGTCCAGGGAAGACATGGCTTGGCAGTTCGGGCTGCACTGTTCCCATGAGGCACAGGGCCATACTGATTTGCATATAGTCATGCCTGAACTGGGGTGGCAGAGTGGGCTAAAGAACGGTGATGGATTAAACCCAGATCTTTTGACTGGGTGTGAGTGTTTGATTGATTCAGATGCTCCGTTCATCACCACCCCCCTTTGTATCTGCACAAATGTGGCACAACTAAAATACATTAATTAGTACACATCTAAACACTTATTAAAATTGTTTCAAGTGCAACATTAATAATGTATTGGTTACGCCTAGAACCATCACAAAAATCATTAGTATTCAAAAATTATTTGTCACCCTAAATTGCTCATTTAGAAAAAGCTGCCACACCTTCAACAAAAAAAGCATATGTGCAGGAGATTGATTCCCATCACATGTTCATGAGGCATTACATACTTGTACGTAGACACAATTAAACATACATCACTTTTAACTATATATTACCAAATTGTATTGCACTGCTATCTCTCCTCGTCTCCGAGGTGCCGCTATCTGTGATAGAAACACCAAATAGTTTTTTAAATGTATCTCCATATAATATAACATGTGGATTGATTATGTCTCAGCACCACACTTCTTCTGTGTTTAAAGCCCATAATGTTCCTAGATACAAGTGTAATGATAGACTTCACAGCTATTTATCTTTAATACACCCTCAATTATCTCAATACCCAGATCTGATGTCTCTATATACCCTTCGCCACACCTATACCGAAGAATATTAATCATAGCAAAAATATCTGTATGCTTCTGAATACACTGAGGAGAGCGTCATATCTTCCTCTGTTGCTCCTATTTCCGCACCATTGGAGGTTCCTGAAACTGTGGTTATCACCAAAGTCTCATTTTTGCATTAAAATGATGAGGGTTTTATCATATATTTTTAGAGAACTGGACCATCAGCTTGTGGCTAACGTCATTATTTAGCATTTTTTACTAGCCCTAGTCTCAACTACATATTGAACGTTATTGGATCTTCACTTTGAGGCCTTTTGCTGTGTCCTAATAGCTATGATGCTCAAATTACTTTTGTTAATGCAGCTCATTGAGACTTGTTTGAGGACCTTAGATGTAGGCATTTAATTCCTCAGGGCCAGTGATCACATTTCAGATAGCAAATTGTTGTTTCAGGTTATCTCTTTCTTATATACGACTTGCCTCTTAATTCAACAATCACATTTAGGGGCTTATTACAATGTCAGAATGTCGCGTAAATAGGATCGGCCAAACTTCCGTCGGCGGTCCCAATCGCCAAATTACGATGCAACTGTACATGGTGCAGTCGCATTACATACTCACATTTCCCTATGGGAGACTTTCCGGATGAGAGCATAATCGACCATTTGAAGCCTTTATTCTTTTTCCTTGTTGACCAACTGAGTGGATACTGAATGGAAACCTGTCCGACCATCCACGTTATCTTTGATTTTATTACAGAAATTGATTTTTGAAGAGGAAAATGAGCCTGGATACATTAAACTTTTGTTTTTGTCAAACCATCCCCATCATCACCAAAATTCAAAAAATCCCTCAGCAAGGGATAATTTACAGCATTTATCTGTGTAATTTCTTCCATCTCATTAATCAGTATCTGGACCCTGTGTCAATTCAAATGTTTCAACTTATTTTATTGGTTTGCAAAGCGCTCACTACATAACTCAAGTTTTCAGGGGCTTCAGAGTGTTGTCTGCCATGGGTGATGTGGAAGTTACTTTTACTGGTCCTTATGTGGCAAAGCGGCACTCACATGTACTGAGGCAGAAGCTTAGCATCTTCCAACAAAAGGCTGTAGCAGGGGCGATGGGGCAGAGGGGGTGTTACATTGTTCCGCCTTTGGGTGATTGTATTACTGGAGTTGTCTTGTGTAACTCAAGGAGTGACGGCTCGTGTTGGCATTAGAAGAGCTGGGTTTTAAATTTGCCTCTGAGACTATGAATGTGGGGGCTTTGCAGATGTCTAAGTGTCAGTTTTTCCCTAGCTGATATGTCATTACTGAAATTCATCTTTTCTGCTCTATTTCTCTTCTGCGCGTGACCAGTAGGCTCTTCCTGTGGAAGGAAGAAAGGAAGTATGGCACAACTGTGGTTATTGATCCTGTCTTGGAGGTGTGTCGGTGATGACCCTCAAAGCATTTGTAGGTGAGTGATGGGATGTTGAGCTTGATTGTAGCCTGCACACGTAGACACAGAAATCTACTTCTTGGGAATACTATTGGTTGATAATATTTAATCTACAAATGAGCGAATCTGCTAAGTGTTTTTTGTAGTATTATGGTTTGTATTACGAGGAGTCTCCAACTGCTTTTGGGGGGAGTGGTTATTATCGACGTTCTTTTGGGGAGTTTCATTTGGAGCCAAGCAGATTTTACTATTGTTCCTACATGTCTCTGTAGGCGAAGGTTAGCGTCACATATCAACGTAGTGAAAAAAAAACAACAACAGTACATAAACAACAACATTCCATTCCAAGCACAAGCATTCAGGAGTCTCAAAATTAGCCTGTTATATGTTGAAAGAATTAAGCAGTAAAGCAGCTAAGCATGCCAACAGTTAATTTCATGCTTAATTTTTATTATATTCATTTTATTATTAGGAGAACACTTACGCAAGTGTGTTAGCCCTGGAGCATGAATAGCAAACAACCTGGAACTGAATGCATTATCTGACACATCTGTAGAAAAGCAATTATTCTGGGCACTATGTGGGTCCGCCCATAATGTGTTGAGCAATTGTGCATTTGGATATCCATGCAGGCTGGGTTGGCATCAATTAACAGATTCAATCATTTATCCAAAATGATGAGCGCTTAGGCCATTTCAGGTCTCGTTCTGACAATATCATGCATAAGTCAGAAATGAACGCATCATAGAACATGCGTGAATTTAAGACTTTTAGATGATTCATAAAAATCACAGAAAGTGCATATGGAAAAACAGGGGCAGATATACAATAACTGGAGCATTCCTGCATGTCAGCAGGGATGCGCCAGTTATTGTGCGCCACAGCTCGGCCACCACGGATGCACCACATTTACAATGCGGCGCACCATGGGGCAAAAATGGCATAAAGGCGGCGCATTGCTGGAGTTGCGTCTCAAGCGCAACGCAGCTCCAGCAATGCTCTGGGGGGGCCCTATCTTCACAACGCTGCGTCAATCCATACGCCTGAACACCCCCCCCTGCACAGGAACGCCTACTTCTAGCGCAGGGCTTTACAACGTGATGTATCTCCCAGATGCGTCACGTTGTAAATACCCCGCAGCATGGCGCCTCTTTTGCGCCGCCGCTGCGTCACAAAAGTTATGCAACGGCGGCGTAAAAGATGCGCAAGGGGCTAGTAAATCTGCCCCACAATATTTCCAAGACTACTCCGATACTCTCTTCTCACATCTTCAGATTTGTGACAGGGCAAATAATCGATAGGAATGTGTATTGTTTGAAGACGGCAAATTTCTTCATTTATATCCCACAGTAAATGTGTGGGAGTATTAGTGCTTTTTTACATAAATGCCTATAAGAATCAGTATGCAATTGGGATGTGAATAACTATTTCAAATGCTTGTGACTGCCCATAAGGCTACCACTTAACGGATGCCATTAACCTTCAAATGCTCGCATGCGCCTCTTATCTGAAAAACACCAGTGGTCTTGCCCCTAATCCTAAATTTACAACAACAAAGTACTTGAAGGTTCAATCTTGGGGCGAAAATATGCATAGCTCCTGATTTAACGAGTCCACTTTAAATGCATTGTGTATCTGTACCTTAGTTAGGACAGGTAATCAGAAAAGCGATTTGTTGATTTTAATTAGAAGAGGCCTTTTTATTTTTGAAAAAATTAGCCACGGCTCCAACTCCAAAACGCAATTAACATATGTGATAGAAGGCACCCTGTGGAGGGCGTGCTCCTTAAGCAAAAGTCCAAAGTGTTAGACAAATATGGTTTAGGGGCCATTCCTCAGCTTGCTAATAGATTTCTAGACAATTGCGATTGGACGCTGCAACACTCAGGCAGTCTACCCATGGAGAGAGCGTTTAAACACTGCCCTTAAGTAAGGTGATCTGTATGTCAGTGGGCGGAGGCTTCAGTGGGGGGCGTCTTTGTACATCTTGGTTCAAATTCACAACGTATCCGCTGGCACCACCTGGTCCGACAAAGGAGAATCTTGTACTGTTAGATGACCCATCCTCGGTCTTCATAACGGGTTTGTTTGGCAGGATCCAAAACTCATCCACCTTTGGAACACAACCATAGGGGAAACCCAACATTCAGCGCCGGACCACACTCACTCTAAAGGGCTTAGATTGTTCCTGTTCACCCTCACGAAAAACTTGTCATGAGCAACAGATCAAATGAAGGCTCGTGGAGTGGTGTGGCTCACTGGTTAGAGGCGGCAGACCCGTAAGCAGAGGACGGGCCGGGACCAGGGTTCGATTCCGGACGCGGCAGGGTCGTGGACCATGGTCAGCGGGCTCGATAATTCTCGCCTCGGTGCCTACTCCAGTCAGGGACCACACTCGGCAACTCTGGGCATTAGCTTGCCTCATCTTCACAACGGCCCCCCCAGACCACCGGAGAAGCTTGGTCGCACCTTAGGGATACCCATTAGGGACCATCTCTCAGGGTGAGCCAGGACGGGTTCCCCAGCGGTCGAAGCGCGGAGATACTCCTCCGGGAGTCGATTCCTAGCGCTATATAAACCCACAATTACATTAAATTAAATTAAATATATCTTCATGTCAGAGCACTAAGGGGTTAAGTAGTTGGTAAGTGAATACTATACAATGCGTGCATAGCACAATGTATCATAACATCACATAATACAGAGGGAAGTGGGCAACTCAATCCTCAAACAATTCCCCTTTCCAACCCATTTGTTTCTAGAGACCCAAATATGCCTTCATACCCTGGCCAATCACAAGGGTTGTTGGTACCTAGATGCAGCTCTTCTCCCTTCTGTTTACAGGGATCATGATGATTGTCTTCCTCACCCAGCATGGGCACCTGTTCGGTCTATGCATAGAAATACAAAAGTGCTCTAGTGCAAATCAAGTTTTCTTGGACAATGTGATAAAGAGGCCACGAAACAAAACCAAAAACACATTTTTGGTGACTGACAGAGCCTGATTGAACCTGAGACAATGCGACCTTTGCTGACATCGCATTGATACATATTCTCCCCACTGGCATAGCAAAACTTGAGGGGTGCCCCCCTGCAAGGTATGTAGAGGGGCCCCCTCCAGACTCAATCAGGTCAGGAGCTCTCTGGCCAGAGTACTGTGCTGAGGGGGCCCCCGCGCCACGGGGGCCTGTGTTACACCTCTGATTCGCCCTCTTTATATTTTCAGAGGAGAACAGAATTCCTCTATCATTTTACAAGAGGTAGAGCTGTATGAGTTGATAAGAATGCCTTTTCAATGACAATTTTGAAATAAATCTAAAAAGCAGTTGTAGCTAGGAGACTGATTAGGCATCTCAGATAACAGAACATAGCATAACATAAAGTAGCATAATGGCCCCATAACTGTGGAAGACCCCAAATAAAATTGCCTGGTTCAAGCACCTTGAAGTAACAGAGGTGTTTCCAGTTGATTTGCTGCTGTTGAGACTCACTTCCTGTATAGTGGCAGGATTAGGTGGCCATGCCTCTGCCATCCAAAGATTAAAATGCTTCCTTTGGGAGGACCCGTGTTCTGGTTTAGCGGCCAGTACAAAGGTGAATGTGTAATTCCTCAGAGGATTAAAGGAGTTGCTGATATAGAGCATCACCAACACTTGTTTTTTATGAGTGGTGACTTTCCTGTTACATGGAAAACATTTGTGAAGATCCTCGAGTTCTTCATTTATAAAAACAATTATTGACGTAAGATACAGTAGTTAGTCTTAGATGTCCAATAGAAAATCTGACCCTTTTTGGCTTTAACATTCTGTTAAAATAAACACATACACCCACTCACAGACCCACACACTTACTCAAAATAATATAATGTTTACTGATTCCTACCGTTTTCACCTGTGTTCCAGATATTATTGGATGTCCCAAAAGACTGGAGCAGAGGCTTTTCTAGGGATTACAAGGTTTCCGTGTTCTAGGAATGGTATATTATTACCCTACTCCACGCTACCATGTCCTTCCCTGTAATACCATATCCAATTCCAATTTCAAGAATATCCCAAACAACATAACTTTTTTTTATTTTTTCAAAGCCAATCATAGAATTAGTTACTTTTTTCCTTAAAGTCACTACCTAATGTTAACTCCCTGCACATCTCCACCATCTAATATGTTCATTAATATTTTACTTGATGTTCTCCATTTTTCACTGCCTATCATCTTCAAAACTGCTTCATTCTTCTGCAGTCTTTTACTGTATGCTACTCATGCTGTCTCCAAAATGGTCAAAGTCTGGGAAATGGTTTTGTGTTTTGAGCCAGAGGAAGTGCTCGAAAGAGTGGCATTGACAGGGATCTAGGTTTAACTGATGTAGACATTACCTGATTTGGCCGGAGAGGGTTAAATTGGCATCAATTGCTGCCCTTGACTGAAAGCATTGCGGATTGCCAACATCCAGTTTCCACTATGGTGGCAATGTCCTAGGCACAATTACGGTGGTAGGACTGGAAATCCTAATAAAGGATTCCTTAACTAAATTAATGTCACTTTTCCCTCATACTGCCTTGGTGTTCCCTAACATTTGACAAAGACAGAAGTGGGTGTAATCAACACAATTTTGTCCGCAGATAGGGAAAACCAGGAAACATGTCAAAAAAGCTGTTTCTGCATCTCTCTGAGACCACAACATGGGCTCTATACACCAAAACAACTTACTCTTCAATATGAACGGAATGTATCAAAAAGACAGAGCCCATTTCACAGATACAAGCAACAGGGTGTTCCTCAACAACTTAAAAAACGGCATGGTGTTCTACTCAAGGTTATCATCTACACACCATAAACACAAAGGCTCTTTTTGGACCCAACCCTATTACCAAACACTAATTCTTCTTGTTTTCAAATCCTTTTTTCTAACTTCTCACTCAGATCTGTGGATCTGCTGTGGAGCCTTGAACAAATAAGGGAGTCTGCTGGCTATGTGGCAGGTGGCCCCGCAATGGATCTGCTAATCCATTTCCAACCAAAAGCCGACATTAATACGAAACAACAACACAATTAGGACAAAAATATCCTATTAAAATAAATAAAACTCTATCATTGCCTGTGTTTTAGCATGTGACTAGCTGTGTAAGTTACTATGTGAGGGGCTATTCGGGTGTGTAAGTGGCTGTGAGGGTGTGTAACTAGGTGTGAGAGTGACTGTGTGGGTGTGTGAGTAGCTGTCTGGTGCCTGCGTAGGTATGTGAGTAGTTTCTGGATCTGTGAGCGGGTGTGTAAGTGGCTGTATGGGTGTGTGCATAGGTGTGTGAGTGGTTGTGTGGGTATGTAAGTGTTCTGTGAGTGGGTGTGTAAGTAACTGTGAGTCTGACTGAGGGGGTCTGTAAGTGGCTGTATAAGTGGCTGTATGGGTGTGAGTGGTTCTGTGGGTGTGTAACTGGATATGTGAGTGTGTGGTGGGTGTCTGAGTAGGTGTATTGGTACTTGTGTGGGTCTGTGAATGGTGTGTGAGTGGTTCTCTGGGTCTGTGAGTGGGTGTGTAAATGGCTGTATTTGTGTGTGAATGGGCATGAGAGTGGTCTTTTGGGTTTCTGACTGTGTTAGAGGGTGTGTGAGTGTGTATGTATGTGTGAGTGTGTCGTCGCAGCCACATCTCCGGACACCTGAGAGACCTGCACTGGCTCCCGGTCACCAAGAGAATCGCCTTCCGACTCCTCACCCACGCACACAAAGCCCTACACAACCAAGGCCCAGGATACCTCAACAGCCGCCTCAACTTCTACGCTCCCAAACGCCAGCTTCGTTCGACCGGCCACGCCCTCGCCACCGTTCCCCGCATCTGAAGAGCCACCACAGGGGGACGGTCCTTCTCCTACCTCGCCGCCAAGACATGGAACTCTCTCCCGACCTACCTCTGCCTGACCCAGGACCACCTCGCCTTCAGGAAGCAACTCAAGACCTGGCTGTTCGAGCAGTAGCGGACCCCCCTCCCCTAGCGCCTTGAGACCCTCTAGGTGAGTAGTGCGCTATATAAATGCTTTGATTGATTGATTGATTGAGTAGGTGTGTAAGTGTCTGTGTGTGTCTGTGAGAAGGTGTGTGACTGGCTGAATATGTGTGCACATTGGTTTTTGAGTCTCGTGCTCTCCAGACCACTGGAGTCAAGCTATCCTGGCTGAAGACGGCTGATAGCCAGAAAACGGTCCTAGGATGCTTGATTCCGGTCCAGGGAAGACATGGCTTGGCAGTTCGGGCTGGACTGTTCCCATGAGGCACAGGGTCAAGGCTGATTAGCATATGGCCATGTCTGAACTGGGGTGGTGTGGTGAGCAAAAAAACGATGGATTTAGGCCCAGATCTCTGTACTGGGGTGAATGTATGACATTGTTCTGCATTCTGTCCATCCACTGTTGTTTTTGAATTTGTCACCCCGAGTGGGACGGGTATGCTCAGACGTGTGTCCCATGCTCTCCACACCACTGTAGTCAAGCTATCCTGGCTGAAGACGGCTGACAGCCAGAAACCGGTCCTAGGATATTTGAATCTGGTCCAGGGAAGATATGGCTTGGTAGTTCGGGCTGGACTGTTCCCATGAGGCACCGGGTCAAGGATGAATTGCATATGGCCATGTCTGAACTCGGGTGGTGTGGTGAGCAAAAAAACAATGGATTTAGGCCCAGATCTCTGTACTGGGGTGAATATATGACATTGTTCTGCATTCTGTCCATCAACTGTTGTTTTTGCAATTGTCACTCCGAGTGGGACGGGTATGCTCAGACGTGAGTCCCGTGCTCTCCACACCACTGGAGTCAAGCTATCCTGGCTGATGACGGCTGATAGCCAGAAACCAGTCCTAGGATGCTTGATTCCGGTCCAGGGAAGACATGGCTTGGCAGTTCGGGCTGGACTGTACCCATGAGGCACAAGGACAAGGCTGATTTGCATATGGCCATGTGTGAACTGGGGTGGTGCTGTGAGCAAAAAATGATGGATTTAGGCCCATATCTCCGTTCTGGGGTGAATGTATGACATTGTTCTGCATTCTGTCCATCAACTATTGTTTTTGCCATTGTCACCCCGAGTGGGACGTGTATGCTCAGACGTGAGTCCCCTGCTCTCCACACCACAGGAGTCAAGCTATCCTGGCTGAAGACGGCTGATAGCCAGAAACCGGTCCTAGGATGCTTGATTCCGGTCCAGGGAAGACATGGCTTGGCAGTTCGGGCTGGACTGTTCCCATGAGGCACAGGGTCAAAGCTGATTTGCATATGGCCATGTCTGAACTGGGGTGATGTGGTGAGCAAAAAAACGATGGATTTAGGCCCAGATCTCTGTACTGGGGTGAATGTATTACAATGTTCTGCATTCTGTCCATCAACTGTTGTTTTTGCATTTGTCACCCCGAGTGGTACAGGTATGCTCAGACGTGAGTCCCGTCCTCTCCACACCACTGGAGTCAAGCTATCCTGGCTGAAGACAGCTGATAGCCAGAAACCACTCCTAGGCTGCTTGATTTCAGTCCAGGGAAGACATGGCTTGGCAGTCCGGGCTGGACTGTTCCCATGAGGCACAGGGTCAAGGCTGATTTGCATACGGCCACGTCTGAACTGGGGTGGTGTGTTCAGCAAAAAAATGATAGATTTAGACCCAGATCTCTGTACTGGGGTGAATGTATGACATTGTTCTGCATTCTGTCCATCAACTGTTGTTTTTGCACTAGTGGGCCTGCAGCACTGATTGTTCCACCCACATGAATAGCCCTGAAAAGGTATATGAGACCTGCCACTGCAGTGTCTATGTGTAATTTTAAATTGCCATGTGGACCTGACAAGAGCACCCACTTGCCAAGCCCTAATATTTTCTTTTGTTACATGTAAAATGTAAATGTAAATGTACATGTATTTATATAGCGCAAATCACCGACCGAGGTTGGTATCAAAGCGCTTGCTTAGGGAACCCGTCCTGGTATTCCCCTGTGAGATAACCCCGGCAGGGTATCCACAAGGTGAAAGCCAGGCATCCCACCACGAGGGGCCGTTGTGGAGATTAAACAAGCAATTGCCCAGAGTCGCAGAGTGTGAACCCGTGAGTTGAGTAGGCACCAGAGCGAGAATTATCGAGTCTGTGGAATTTTTGAGCCCAAGACCCGCCGAGGCGGGGAATTGAACCCTGGTCCAGGGCCGATCTCAGCTTCCGGGTCTGCTGCATCTAACCCCTGAGCCACACTTCTCCACAGGTACCCTTATCTAAGCATATGAAGTTATTGTGGGAGGAGTACAGTGTAATGTACAAATTCGCCACTACTTACCATCCCCAAGGAAATGGTTTGGTTGAGAGATTCAACCGAACCCTGAAAGGCATGATAGAGAGTCTTGCAGTACCCATGAGACATGAGTGGGACATCTTCCTACCATGCCTGCTGTTTGCCTACAGGAGGTAGCACAGAAATCCCTAGGGTTCAGTCCCTTTAAATTACTGTATGGGCACCCTGCGAGAGGATCTCTGAGTCTGGTGAAGGAGGGCTGGGAGAAAACTCCTGGTAAGACCCCTCAGAATGTGTTCAGCTACATGCTGGTCTTCAGAAACCAGACTCAGTGCTTCATGAAAATCACTCAGGTGAACCTGGAAGCCAGCCAGGAGGAGATGAAACAATGGTAAAAACAGAATACCACTTTGGTTGAGTTTCAGCCTGACCACAAAGTGTGGGTGATGGCACCAGTGGAGCATTGTGCACTCCAAGAGAAGTGGACTGGTCCATTCAAGGTGGTGGATCGCAAGAGTGAAGTGACCCACTTGGTTAACTTGCATACTTCCAGATACCCTTTGAGGCTTTTGCACGTGAACCACCTCAAGCCTCACTTTGAAAGGTCTGAAGAGACAATGCTCTTGGATGAAATGGAAGAGGATAGTGAGCCTCTTACTGACCTCTTGTAGACCAAGGAAATTGATGGGTCAGTGGATGGAATGAATCTTTCTCCCACCCTGACCCCAGAGCAGCAGAGGGACTGTCACCAGGTGCTGGAACATTTTGCCTCCCTGTTCTCCCTGACTACAGGAATCACCAATTGGTGTGTCCATGATGTGGACACTGGGGTCAGTTTACAAGTAATACACAAAATTTACAGAGTAACTGACAAAGCCAGAGCCAACATTATCGTAGAGGTTTCCAGGATGTAGGCGTTAGGGGTGATTGAACCCTCCAGCAGCCCCTGGGCTAGCCCAGTTGTCTTGCTCCTGAAAGCTGCTGTACCCAGTGCCACTCCTGAACTCCGGTTCTGTGTGGAGCTGATGAGCTCATTGATCAGTACGGAGTTGCCCAGTACCTCAGTACGTTTGATCTAATGTCTGGATACTGGCAGATTGCCTTGACTGATGGGGCAAGAGAGAGGTCTGTATTTTCAATGCCAGAGGGGCACTAGCAGTTCTGTGTCATGCCCTTTTGGTTGAAAAATACCCTCGCCACCTTCCAGAGACTAGTCAACCAGGTTCTGTCTGGGCTGGAGAAATTCAGGAGCATATTATCAAGGACGGCGTTACAATTATCGCCGGTTTAGGGGTAGAAAACTGCCACTAAAGCAGCGATAATAGGCTTGATAACATGCCCTGGAGAATTCCAACAGAAGCCCATGTTCACACCAGAACATGGACTTCTATTGGAATTCTCAAGGTCATATTATCAAGCTCATTATCGCCACTTTAGCAGCAGTTTTCTGCCGCTAAACTGGTGATAATTTTAAGGCCGTTCTTGATAATATGCCTCTCAGTTCCGCCAACTCGGATGACATTGCTGTATTGAGCTCCAGGCGGGCGCAGCACTTGCAACACCTCTGCAAAGTGGTAAAGGCTGTGTAGAGGCAGACCTCACTATCAAGGCCAGTAAGTGCCAGATAGGGCAGGGATCTGTGGTGTACTTAGGGCACCAGGTAGGAAGCGGCCAGTTGGCACCCCTACAACCTAAGAGCAACACAATTCTGGCTTGGAAACCACCCAAGACCCAGACAGAGTTGCAGGCATTTTTAGGTCTCACTGGGTACTACAGATGGTTTGTCAAGGGGTATGGCTAAGCCTGGATGGTGAACCCCGCTCCGCTCAGGGAGTTTGCAGAGTTTCCCCGCACTCCTCATTACACAGAGCTGGCTGAGTTCCAAAAAACTCTGCTTCGTGCAGCAGAGCAGAGTGTTTTTTCCTCGCTCGTGTTCACTAACGTCAAGTTGGTGAGTGCGAGCGAGGAAACTCAACCTTCCGGTGAGATGTTTCCTTGTTGGCGATCGTCAACATCAAGTTGCCGAGCACGAGCGTGAAAAATAAACAACTTCGGCAAGATTTCTCAATGCGTGGTGGTCCGGTTTCTCATTGCGTGTGGTCGCATATGCTTGTGACCGCTATTTGTTGTGCAGACAGATGCCTCAGAGCATGGTGTGGGAGCAGTACTGTCACAGTTGAATGACGAGGGCTTGGATCAACCCTTTGTTTTCATTAGTAGGAGGCTACTTCCCAGGGAACAAAAGTGGAGTGCAATTGAAAGAGAAGCTTTTGCTGTGGTCTGGGTGATGCAGAAGCTAAGACCCTACGTGTTTGGGACTCAAGTCCGGGTTCAGACAGACCACAGGACCCACAAATGGCAAATGAGGGATGAGAACCCAAAACTGTTCAGTTGGTCCATCTCCATACAGAGAATGGACTTTACAGTGGAGCACCGCTCAGGTACAGAACATGCCAAAGCTGATTGCTTGTCCAGATTCATCCGCCTTAGTGATGAGGAATCCCAAGAGGGAGGGTAGTTCTCCCCAATTTTCAACTGGAGGGGACATGTGTTAGATTTGGCATCTTTGGCGTAGTTTTCCCTGACTTCTTGTTTCTACCTCCTACATTTTTTATGCTGTTTTGGATTTTGTTTTTGCTGGCTTAGATGCGTTGGGCACTTTGCCACTGCTGATCAGGGTCAAAATTCAAGTGCTCCCTGTGTAAATTATTATTACAATTGGTTCTCCCTGATTGGCATATTTGATTTACTAGTAAGTCCCTAGTAAACTGCACTGACGATGCCAGAGCTTGTAAATCAAATGCTACTAGTGGGCCTGCAGCACTGATTGTGCCACCCATATGAGTAGCCTTGAAAGGTATCTCAGACATGCCACTGCAGTGTCTGTGTGCAGTTGTAAACTGCCATGTCCACCTTGCAAGTGCACCCACTTGCCAAGCTCTAATCTTCAATTTTCTTACATATAAGGCACCCCTATGTTAGGCCCAAGGTACCCCCATGGGTAGGGTGCAGTGTATGTAAAAACCAGTACATGTACTGGTGTGTGTGACATATCCTGATAGTGAAATGCTGCCAATGTTGCTTTTCACTATTGAACAGCCATCTGTCCAATAGGCTAGAATGGGAGTTACTTGGTAACATCTTACAAGCATAACTTCCCATTGGGACAAGATAGAGAAATAAAGTTTAGGCTCTTTGAACTCAGAATGTAATAATCCATCTTTTTAGTAAAGATGGTTTTTAAATTGTGTGTTGGAAAATGACACTCTTAGAAAGTAGGCCTTTTCTTGTTTAACCATTCTGTGTGCCTCTGCCTGTTTGTGGACTGACTGTCTGGTTTTGGAGTGACAAGGGCTGGGGATGTGCATTCACTGTAGACAGCCACTGGGGGAGGGGGTGGTGTTGAGGTGTGCCTGGCCCTGCCTGTATGACTCAGAGCTGAGCTGAATAGACCATGGCTGCATTTAGAGGGGTGGGAGGAGTTTTCCCTGCACCTGAATAGGGTCTGTCTCCCTTGTGCAAAGCTGTCTCCTCCCACTGTGGTCATACTGCACCAGTGAGGACATAACTGGTTTGGATTGGGCTCAGAGGCTGTTGCACAAAGAGAACAAAAATAAAATGAGGTGTAAGTTGTAGACCTTAAACCCCAGAACTTTAGATCACTTCTGGACTCAAGAGGAACCTTTGCCAAGGAGAAGAGCAGGAGTGTTGTGACGAGGAGTACTGTCCCTTTGCTGTGTGCTGTTCGGGCGTGGCCTGCAGTTGCTGCTTCTACCAAGGAAAGAACAAAGACTGGAACTCTGCTGTGAACCTGCTTGAAGAAGAATCTCCAAGGGCCTGTGTGTGCTGGCCTCCTGTTCTGAAGTCTCAGGGACACAAAGACGTCACCCCTAACTCCCCTGAACTCTATTGCTGAGAGTTCTGACCTGCCAGGAGTTGCCTGTTCCAGTTTTGGGCCTCTAGAGGTTGTTCCTGCTGATGGGAGTTGGAGCTAATTTAAAAGAAGCAAGAAAACCTGTCTCCAATGCTGTCAGCCATGCTGCTGCGACGCCGCAACCTGCACCGAGGTCAGGGCCACTGATCGTGAAGTCCACAACGTACCTCCCGGCCTGCACCGCATCACTGAGGCCCTTCAATACCTGCTGAGGCCTGCAATTTTTAGAATTCCTGACTAAGTATGGGCGGAAAATCCGTTCCGCTCGCGGATTTCGCGGATTTCCGGTAAATTTGCAACCCGCAAACATGCAAAAATAAAAAAATCCGCAAATTCGCACGAATTCCCGAATTTTGTGGATTGCCAATTCGCAAATCCGCAAATTCGCGAATTGCCAATTCGCAAAATTCGCCCATGCTTATTCCTGACGCCATTGCTAACACCAACTCCTTCATCACCAGCACCTGTATACTGTTATCGCAGTGACAATAACCACCAACTCCACAAACTTGCCATCTTCGTATCGCCTCACCAGAATAGATGCTCCACTGCAGATGCAATCTACTTTCCCTCTGGTGGACTCAACACGTCGCCTCCTTTCAGACGCGATGCCTCACCTCCCCCATGGCATCCAAAGGATGGCACAATGGTCTCCCCGAAAGCACTCTTTCTCCAAAATTCAATATGGCTGAAGTCTCAGCAGAGAGGCAAGAGCTGGCTAAATCAACCTCTCCCTGGCATCTGCACATTCCTTCCTCAAGCCTGCCATCTGGCAGAGTTCAAAGAGAAGGGGTGTAAATGAAACTGGCTTCCCCTGCCTATCTCCTCCCTCATATGAGGATCATTGTTTACGACCACTCCCACTTACTCTGGCATTCCTATGTAACATAACCCTCCCCTTCCAGAATGGCTCTTCCACCCCAGGGGCTACTTGTCGCCTCATCAAAGCAGTCTGGTTAATCCACTTAACTCTGACCTATCAGGACAGATCACTGGATGGGTGAACTTTGGCGTACAAACAAGAAAATCTTATAACTTCTTCTCTGTAAATTTTAGTATACATTCAACAATAGCATATTGTTGGATGTAGCAATATCAATCTAGCTATTCCTTGAATTACATTTTAGGGATTTTTCAGGCAGGACTTATTAATTAATGACTTCTGGCCACGTTAATCTATGTGGCTGGGGATTTGCAATCGGGAAATGCACTGGGCACTTTCTCCAACACTAGAGCATATAAAACACATTTTATAGGGACCCTGCCAATCATCTACAGGACCCCCAAAACTGGAACGCTAGGGCAGACTTTAGGGGTTCTGAATATGTAAAGATATTGCAGAACCTCACTCCACAGTGCATCTAGCACAAAAGTCAATTTTGGGAAGCACTTTACTGCAATGTGGGAAGTGAAATGTGCAATTTAACTAAACACAAGGCATATAAAACCTATTTTATAAGGGTCCTGTGATATCCTGTACATATTCTTTCTTCTTCTTATCTATCCTATTCTTAGTCTCTATGATTCTCCCTGTTACCATTCTAGGTATGCATGTATAGGTAAGGCACGCACCGTAATTTTAATGTATCAGTTTTGATTCGATGAAAAGTTGTCGCGTACAGGCTAGGGCTTCGCTGTTTGAACAATACAGCGTTGAGATAAGTACCAAAATAGCAAGTTCCCAATGGGAATTGTCCCCCAGCACACCGCGTTAGGTGATACCCGCAGGTATAATAAAGTTCAAGCAGACAAGAATTTGTTTCCAAATTGTTCTGTTATTATAATTTTCAAAAAGTACATGGTCACTCCAGTACCATTTTGCAACGTGGTACACCATCCGATGAAAGGCCACAAAATTAAACTCAAAGTAAATGCAACGTGCAATACGTCCAATGTAATTTACCTACTGAAATGCCCGTGTGGCCTATGCTGTGTTGGGCACACCGAGAGGAAAATAAAAACCAGAATCCTGGAGCACAAAAGTAATATAAGAACAGTGTAAGAAATGGGGATTACCCAAATCTCCAAGGGGGGAACATGGAACCAAGCGGGCAGGCCAAACTTCGAGGACATGTGAAACACTCACGCAGTACCCAAAATCAACACACCAGGAACACCACAAAAGAGGCAGGACACCGGTTTGAGTTGGAAAAAGATACGTAGTTTAGTAGTGTTTCCAACCTGCAAGGCAAAAGAATGCAAAACAGTAGTGTCACAACAGGACGCCAATTGGCGCCAGAGTCAAGTGAATAAAGGGGGGATTATTTACATAGAAAGTAGTCCTTGCTGAAAGGAAAAAGGATGGGATCAAAATGACATTAGATCTGGGGCCAATCATCGGGCCAACTCAGACTCTCATCCTTAGGGGAAGGCTGTAATTGCAAAATACCACATTAGCATAGATATACATCATGCACAATAACGCCAACCCAACCCCTGTAAGGGAAAAACATCAGGGCATCACGGCACATCATAAACAGGAGCTCCTGTAATCAATCAGCCCGTCTGGCCCATTAACCTGGTACATAACCAAGGGCCTGGAATAACACATCAGGCCAACCTATTGACCAACATTAGGCAGAACATACATCACCCAGCATTAAGATCAGGTAGGGGCCCTCCTCATAGACCAGGAACACCTGTAAGGAAACAGTTAGGCTCCCTCTACCCTAAAACTAGGGGTATCAACATCAGGGTGTACACAATAGCCAACCCTCATTAGTTCTAGGTTCCCTTAGACATTTCCTTCCTCAGACTTCCTTAATAACTAGGGACCTCAGGGCAACCCATACAGTAGGTACCTATATTTGCAATGAGGGGGAATCAGACTCTCTACCCCAAAATATGCAATAAGGGCAACCAACTTGCTCCCGAGTTGTCTGGTAGGGCAGTTAGTTGCAGGAAAATTAGGGCAGTTCAACAAATCTGGAGCCCAAGTCGCAGGTGCCCTCTGCCATACGGGCACCTGATAAGGCAACACAGTCCCCGGGGCGGGCACCGGCAATGTACCCCGTTGCCCTCTCCTTCCCCCACACAGTTAAGCGTAGGCCCCACTCACCGGGCTCTCCTCGATGGCTCCTGCGGGGCTCAGTAGGCTCTGCAGGCGTCCTCTGGGGTCACCTCTGCAGGGGGGGACCAGGCACCGACAATGTGCCTCGAGT
Source organism: Lissotriton vulgaris (assembly GCF_964263255.1). Taxonomy (NCBI): domain Eukaryota; kingdom Metazoa; phylum Chordata; class Amphibia; order Caudata; family Salamandridae; genus Lissotriton; species Lissotriton vulgaris. Next base: position 887,423,000 of record NC_141687.1, read on the forward strand.
CGCGGGACTCTCTGGTGATCTGCGCCGGTCACTCAGGCCCACAAGGCCTCACTCAGGCCTCAGCATCGCAACCGGGGCTCCCTCTTCACTATCGGGGCCCTGCTACACAACTACTGCTGGCTTCGGGCCTCCTCTAGGCTCCGCCCCTTTCTCAGGGTCCCGGGGCGCTCCACCGTAGGATGCAGGACTCCTTTCCGGGGGAGGGGGCAGGTACCGGCAATGTACCTCGAGGCCCCTCCCTTCCCTCGGCGTCACTAGGGCCCCCCTCCTCTCGGGGGCCCGGGGGGGGTCACTACACCTCTGGGTGGCCCAAGCGGGGCTTCCTTCTCCGGCCGCCTCAGGTCGGGAGGCGGGGCTGGCACCGACAGTGTGCCCCGGCCCCGCCTACCTCACCGGCCCCTCGCGTGGGGGCACAGACCTGCGGGGTGGCCTCCCACTCCAATCGTTTCTCACGGGGCTCCCTCCTTGGCACGGGGGCCCCGCAACGGTGCTTCGCCTGGGTCCCCCTCCCTTTCGGGGACCCAGGGCTTTGCGTCACTCCTCGCGGCCTCCTCGATCTGGGCCACAGACCGGCGGGGTGGACTCCCGCTCCGGTCGTTCTTCACAGGGCTCCCTCCTGACCACGGGGGCCCCGCGCCGAAGCTTCACCCGGGTCCCCCTCCTTCCTCACGGGGACCCGGGGCTTCGACTCAGCTTCTTCCTGCCGTCCCGGCCGCCCGGGCTGGCAGCCAATCCCTGCATGGCGTTGGCGGGGGCGGGCCAATGACGCGGCCGGGCGCCCCCGTCACGTGACGCAAGTACCACCGCCTCAGGGCCTAACGCGGCCCCTTCTTCACTTCGGCGGCCCTCTCCTGGTACCGTGGGCTGCCACAACGATGCCGGACACGGCGGGGGTTTCCTTGACGGCGCCGGGCCGCGGCGGTGACGATGGCAACAATAAGGGGTAGGCTACCTTTTAATTAATTATTTATCTCGGCAAAAGCGCGCCTCCACAAACGGCGCTATTCACAGGCTGCCAGTCTCCTCAGAAAACAGGGAAAACGGCGCTATTCACAGGTTGCCAGTCTCCTTAGAAAACAGCAAAAACGGCGCTATTCACAGCACACTGCTCCTCAGAATACGGCGCTATTCACAGCGCACTGCTCCTCCTTCTGCCCACAACATCAGCTCCTTCCTCAGACCATGCAGAGGGGGCAGGAATTTAGCACTTCCTCAGCGCTTCGCAATTATAGCTCTCAACAGGCAGGCTTTCCAGCACTAGGGGGCCACAACAGTCCCAGGGCCCAGCGCTTTCACAGGGCCTCACAGCACCTCAGCCAGCAGCATTTCTTTTGGGGGCACAATCTTCCCCCTGGTGCTTCAAAGGGACAGACAGTCCCACAGCAGTTCCTCAGGGGCACACTCCTCACCTCCTGGGCGCTTCTTCACACAGGGCTGGCCTGGTACCCGGTCAAACAGCGTCGGTAACCTGGATAGGGGCCCTCCCTTGTCAGGGGCCCATGGGGACAGCAGAGGGGGGGGGGGTTATAGGGGTGCAGGGCCCAGCTCACAGGCCCATGTGGCGGTAGCACCTCACAGCAGGTCCCCTCTCTTCCGTGTCCCAGCGCTGACTAACTCTCTGGTGGCACTTCCCCCTTACTTATACCCTCCTCCCAGGCAGTGCCAGAACCTTCTAGAATGTTGGCAAAGCTGGCCTAAACTGGCTCAAGGGGAGGGGGTGAGCACCCTGGGTGCCAGGCTTTCCCTCCAAAAGCTAGGGGTAGCTGGGTAATATTATCTAGACCGCTGACCTATGGCAGTCCAGTGGCAAAACCCATGGCCATGGCATCCATTTTAAATACAATACATTTCAGTCAGGTGCAGTTCTAAAATGGGGAAATTCACAAGTGCTCCACTATTACATGACATTACATTTTCAACAAGGTGTCTCACACCACTCATGGCCTATACAGGTTTAATCCCATGGGGGAGACATCCTGGACAAGGGGGTCAAAAAGCGAAAAATGTTGGGGGGAAAGGCCAAGTCCAACAAACAGCCAACACCAAGTCATTGATGGCCACACATTTCCTTGAACGAAGACACAATGTAGCCCAGCTACAGTTTATGGTTCTGGGGAACGTAGTGAACCAGGAAGGCATGAACCCTAAGAATAAACTATTACAGAGGGAGAACTTCTGGATACGTTACCTGAGCACGATGCAGCCCACAGGGCTAAATGATCGCATGGAATTTCTTTGTTACCTTTTTAATTCTGAATGTATCACACTTGATGACACTGCAATGTTTGGTTTTTTAAGACATACCGATTGATGATATTTATATGCACTTTTACTTGTTTACATTTTTATCCTGCAATATTCGTTTTGCCATCTTCTTTATTCTTCCTTCTACACTGACGCCCTTATTTCACTATATGTTTATTTTTTTATATTATGCACCTCTTTCATCCAGTTAGTTTACCTTAGTTTACCTTCGTTTCACCGTGGCTTTTACCTTTCTATCATGGCCCCCGTTTTGCAATTGGTTTCCATGTCCCCACCATGCCTCGGACTATTTTCAGTCCGTCATCTCTGTTTACCACTAGTATCGGCCGGGTTGCTTTTAATATAAGCATCTGCCGACCGGTAACCCTGATGCACACTGAAACTCTCGTTTGGACCGCACTCTAACCTCATGTAAGTATTGACTTCGGGCGGCGCTTTTACCCTAATAGCTTTTTGCATGCTCACGAACCTAGAACTGTTTGATTCACGCCACTCTGGCTTAATACCGATTAAAGTTCAATGTCTTCATTGCGGTAATCTCATGAGCACGCCCAGACTTTACACTTCGTTACTCACGCTACCCTGCAACCTTGATTAGACACAGGTTTAGATCACGACCCAACTCTGGCATGTTTTATCCTGTTCTTTTAACTTATGGACTCTCTCCAGTTTTTTTGGGCTACGGTTTCTTTTCTATGTGACCATTAATTTAACATTAACACGATTCTTCATGGTCATCTGTGATGCACAGTGCATGTGTAAGCAACTTGCAACTTTATACAGCACATGGGAATTATGATGTTTAAAAATATGTTAGTAATTAGAGAAGTCTTCTCGGTATTTAGTTTGTTTTGTATCTTTTGATTTACAGACCCCCCCCCTGACGAAGGGCTGTACGAGGCCAAAATGCATAGGGACTGATGGGATTGATGATGAAAAAAGTGTGGATGTATTTTTCTGATGCTTAAGAAATACTACATTTAAAGGAAAATGGTACTGGAGTGACCATGTACTTTTTGAAAATCATAATAACACAACAATTTGGAAACAAATTCTTGTCTGCTTGAACTTTATTATACCTGCGGGTATCACCTAATGCGGTGCGCTGGGGGACAATTCCCATTGGGAACTTGCTATTTTGGTACCATTCTAGGTATCTCATGTTATCTATGTCTGGAATGTTAATATGTCATAGAATCCTTTGAAATGCTAGGAGATTAAAGATCAGTTGGGACTGCTTTTCCTGGCTGGTGGATGAGATCTTTCATGAAGAATAAACTTTTAACTTTTACCATTCAATACCTGTGCTCTTTTCTTGGAATATTACAGGTCCTCTTTATAAGTAGCTGACCCCACCGCTGGGACACCAAGGGGAGACCCTGGGGGTACCCAATTTCTCAAAATATTGTAGTTTGATCATTAAATTAAACACAGGGCTGCTTTTAAACTGAAATCAGACCTCAGCAGTGCACACATGAAAGTGCAGAAAGGGTTGCTGGTCTCTAAATTGCCATGCCCTATTATATACTAGGAACTTGAAGGTAGTTTTGATCCCCTTTGCTCAATTATGTACTAGGGCCTTTTAAGGGACGCCATGCCTATCATAGGGGTACACTAACCCATTGTGTACCCTAGTGTATATAGATGTTTTCACTGTATTCTATGAGTGTTTGCAGCATAGCACTGGCCCTGGGCCTGGTTAGGCAGAGCTCAGGGGCAGTCTGAGCCAGTTACCATCAGTACCAGTCAGAAAACAAGCATTGGAAATGCAATAGGACTCGCCCTCGTTTAAGTTAAAGCAATTCTGTTTGTAATGAGGTGTTTTTTTTAGCTTTGCTTTTATTACTGTTTTTCAAACTTTGATGTACATAAATGCATATGTATGCATATATGTATATGTATGCATGTATTTATATAGATATGTAGATGTATATATATGCCTATTTAAGTATATATATATATACACATACAGATATACATATATATAAATGCATATGGAAATATATATATATATATATATATATATATATATATATATATATATATATATATATATATATATATATATATATATATATATATATATATATATATATATATATATATATATATATATATATATGTGCATAGGTGTGCACATAGAGAGAGGTACAGAAAGGTAGAGAGGTAGAGATGGAGAGGTAGCAGTAGAGAGGTAAAGGAAGAGAGGTAGAGAGTAGTAGAGAGAGCGGTAGAGAGTGAGTAGTAGAGAATAGAGAGTGAGTAGTAGAGAGTAGTAGAGAGTATGTAGTAGAGTGAGTAGTAGAGAGTGAGTAGTAGAGAGTTTGTAGTAGAGCGTGTGTAGTAGAGAGTGAGTAGTCGAGGGTAGTAGTGTAGTATAGAGTAAGTAGCAGAGTATAGTACAGAGTAGTAGAGACTGTGTAGTAGAGAGAAGTGTGTGTAGTAGTGAGTGCGTAGTAGAGTGTGTAGTAGAGTGTGTAGTAAAGAGTAGGAAAGTGAGTAGTAGATAGTGAGTATTAGAGAGTGAGTAGTAGAGAGTGTGTACTAAGAGTGTGCAGTAGAGAATGAGTAGTCGAGAGTAGTAGTGTAGTAGAATGTGTAGTAAAGAGTGAGTGGTAGAGAATAGTAGAGAGGGAATTGTAGAGAGTAGTGCGTGTGTAGTAGTGTGTAGTAGAGTATGTAGTAGAGTGTAGTAGAGTGAGTAGTAGAGTAGTAGAGAGTAGTAGAGAGTGAGTAGTCAAGAGTAGTAGTGTAGTGGCGGGTGCCGCTCGAGGAGGTGGTGCAAGTTTACTGGGGCAGAGTGATTGCTGCAGGACTGCGAGAACCAGCAGCCCTTCATCCCTGATGCTGGTGCCTCTTCCCGCCCCTCCCACGCCGGACTTCAAAGGCAGCACCTCGCGGCCCCCGCTTCGCGGCAGGTGCTCGAGGAGGTGGTGCAAGTTTACTGGGGCAGAGTGATTGTTGCGGGACTGCGATGATCAGCAGTCCTTCATCCCTGAAGCTGGTGCCTCTTCCCGCCCCTCCTACACCGGACTTCAAAGACATGCCTTGCCGCCCCCGCTTCGCGGGTGCCGCTCGAGGAGGTGGTGCAAGTTTACTGGGGCAGAGTGATTGTTGCCTGACTGCGAGGACCAGTAGCCCTTCATCCCTGATGCTGGTGCCTCTTCCTGCCCCTCCCACGCCGGACTTCAAAGGTAGCACCTCGCGGCCCAATGCTTCGCGGGAGCCACTCGAGGAGGTGGTGCAAGTTTACTGGGACAGAGTGATTGTTGTGGGACTGCGAGGACCAGCAGCCCTTCATCTCTGACGCTGGTGCCTCTTCCTGCTCCTCCCACACGTTCTATATTTCGGGCCACGCCCCCGCTTCATGGGACGCCCACGGGCGTTCGCCAGGGCGAAGCCCGGGCCAAGGGCGGGCCCATTTAGGCCCATTGCAGCCCGGAGGAGACCAGACCGGGCCACCCTTCTTTCGTCCGCCACAGAACAGGTCCACGTCCTACACACACTGAAAGTTCCCCTTGTGGCGAAGATTGTACCAGTACTATGGCTGCACGTTAGAGTAGGAGCAAGGCTTCAAGTGGTCAATTAACGGGAACATTGGCTAATTTTATACTTAGCGCTAACTCTGTTATTGACCAGGGCATTATACTTATGGAACGCCGGGTTTCCCAGGACTTAGCAATGGCCAAAAGATCCTCTATGGGCCATTTTGCTAATACTCGCACCCCTGAGCTTGTTAGGGGACCAAATACGAATACTGTCTCAGCGGTTGTGCATAACCCACCCATTCCCCAGGACCAGGTTGTTACTTTCCCTGCTGTGCAATTTCAATAACAGGATTCTATTGAGATTACTTTTTTCTCTACTCCGGTTAAGTCCCCGGAAAGACCCAATACCCGTCAGCTGCAGGAAAGACATGAGGGTGCAAAACCTAAGAGGAAGCGGGTCACTGCCAATACTGTTGGAGGCAGGAAGGCCAAACTCGCTAAAGGCTCCGGCAACAATGTCATAACATCTAGTCATAAGGAGGTTGAGGAGTTGAGGCCTATTGATATAGTTGATTCACCATTGTTAACTGTAACAAACAAAGAAAATCCGCTAGGTGTGGATACATCTATCGATGGATCAGCGGCAGCGGAGGATCCCCTATTTGTGAAACTGAGTGCCCTACTGAGATCCTCACTCTGACCGCTTGAAGAGAGACTCATCCGTATTGAGCAACAGCTCGCGAAGTTTGAGCATGCCACATTGGGAACTCTAGACAATATTACATCAAATGTACTAGATCAGGGCAATTCTCACTTGAATACTGCACCGGGTGGGACTGTAATGCTTAAATCCCCCACTGTTGTGGCACAATCATTAGTTGATAATTCTATTGTAACATCTGTGGGAGCCACTGCAGTCTTAAATACATTGTCTAATAATGCTGGGGTGGGCACTATTGCAGTTCTGAATACAGTGTCTAATAACGCTGGAGTGGGATTCTTATTTACTCCAAAACAGAGTGGGCGGGTTCTTATTGCTGGGGGTTCGAAGGAGGAGCCTAGAATTGAGCCTAGAATTGATTTGCCCCTGGAAACGAGCCCTTACCTGGTTGTTCTGACAGGGGTTCCTGAAATAACTACTCCTAATTCGGAATTATACACCACTTTGAAAAATAAATTCACCTATTGGCTTAATAAGAACAGACCACTCCCCCTTCACATTACCAGTGAAATATTAATGGTACGTAGGGTGGCTTGGGTGGGTCATAGCCCCAAAACTGTAACTGGTGACTGTGTGTTGGTGAATTTTAGGGACCCACACACTGTAGAATATATCTGCAACTGGAGGCATTATAGTCCTGGGTCAACCATTGAATCCCGCCCACACATTTTTATCCCTACAATGATCTGGTAGACATAGAAGGTGGATGGTCCCTGGCAACTCATTGTGGTATGGGAAGGGTTGAGAAGGGTAGGCATGTCCGATTACCATTCGTACAGAGCCAAATTTGATGTCATAATAGGTACAGTGGCCTGGAACAGGTCGATTTACAAAACTTTAGGGGGGTGGAAGCATTAGGTACTATCCTTAGCAGGAACGGCAATATTGGGGGTGTTGCGGAGTTAACTAGAAGTCAATTGTTGGGCGATCAACCGGAACCCCAGGTCCAGGTCTGTATCCAGGGGAGCAGCCTGAGAACTGGTAAGGATGGCCTGGGAAATATAGAGCTGGTCCAGGCACTAGAGTCACCTCAAGAATCTTCAAGTGAAGGTGTTCAATTGGGGAGTGATATTACTTGCTCGAATGCTAGTAAATTGGGGTGCATGTTAATAATGTCATGGAATGTGGCAGGTTTACCACACAAATTAAATTGTCCAGAGTGGGGCTCTTTCGTGGATAGAAACAACATTTGTCTCTTCCAGGAGACTTGGGCCAGGGAGGAACAACACAGAGTGGAGTTTGTGGCTTTCCATGTTCCTGTTCGCTAGGGAAGAAAAGGACCGCCCATCTGGGGGCCTCAAGACCTGGGTTGGCTTACACCTGGGTGGCACAGGTGAGTCTATCTCCACCCATTCTGATGATATTCAGTGCATGCTCTTGAAGTGGCCCAACTCTTTTAAACTTGCGACCGTGAATGTTTACTCACGCCCGGTAAGTTAGGCTAACGAGTCCAATACTATTGAGGAGTTATCGCACTTCCTGAATACCCTTAGTAGTGATCTCTATTTTATGGTGGCTGGTGACCTAAATTGTCACTTTGAGCCCCTGCGGGGGTTGAACGAGGAAGCCCTTATGGGTGAGGACGACCATTGGGCAATTCCGCCATGCCAGTCGCCCTGTTCTAAGTCTTGGTCCCCTCTGGCGATTCAGATTATGGTCCTAACCTTAAATAATTCGATTAGGGCCTGTAATGGTCGGACACCTTCCGACATTCCGTCAAAGTGTACTTTTAACAAGAAGGGCCAAGAATCAGGACTCGATTACATTATGGTGGAGACACGGCTGTGGTCCAAGGTTATCGATTTTGAGGTAATCGTTAGGGCCGACAGCGACCATACTGCATAAAGTTTGAAGATGGTTTTCCCTGGGCCAAAGGACAATGAAACTGAAGATGGGGCAGATCCAGGAGATAGGATGATTTTAACTAACAACAGACGCAAGGTTAAGTGGGGGGAAATTGTGGCATCCCTAGATGGATTACCCAAACTATATAACACAATTCTACCTCTTCTTATGAAGGTTAACGCTCTTACTACCAAACCCCTGGCCCCAGATTTTAATGGCAAATTGCAGTCTGTGCACCAGGAATTGGTAGGCCGCTTAGCTGAAGTTTTAAATCCCCAGATTCCTAGCAGGAGGAAAAGGGCGCCTGTATCTTCTTGGTACAATGCCTCCTGCAGGAAGGCAAAAACTAAGCTGCTTAAGGCTCTCAAGGATGGGAGTGATAAACATAAAACCCGAACTCTGAGACTCCAGGGATGCACGCAGATTTTGGGCAATAGTTAGTACAGTGTCTGGAGAACCAAGATCTGCTATAGAACCTAACATTGAGGCCGGGGTCTGGGAAGATCACTTTAAAGCCCTATACTCAGTTGAACTAGGTCTGGAAAGTATGCCGGCACCCGCAATTTTAACTGTCCAGCTAGATGAGTTGGAATTTACTGTAGAGGAGGTTTGTAATGCTATAGGGAAACTTGCCTCGGGAAAAGCTCCTGGCCTCGATAAACTCCCTGACGACCTTTTTATGCACCAACCCAGCATCTGGGGACCTTACCTGCATATTTTTTTTAATGCAGTTCTAAGAGGCATGGAGGTACCTGGTACTTGGCTGGGAGCAGAGATAGTCCCAATATTTAAGAAAGGTTCTCCCCTGCTCTCAGCCAACTACAGGCCCATTAGCCTCATTGACGTTCCCCCAAATTTTTTCTCACGGCTCATCTTGGATCGCCTGCAGGAGTGGATGGAGGAACATGATGTCCTTAGCCCGCATCGAGCAGGGTTCAGGATGAACACATCCACCATGGATCAGATCTTTCGCCTTATTCTACTTTATTGGAAAAAGGCAAAAACAGAGGTTGGCAGCCTCTACATGGTGTTAGTGGACCCCCAGTCCGCTTTCAATTTAGTGCCTAGGGGTAAACTTTGAGCGGTGCTTTTGGAGCTAGGCGTTCCGCACTAAATATTGAGGGTCCTGATGAAGCTGCACGCAGGGAACTTCACGCAGGTCAGATGTGGGACGAACGGGGCGCTGTCATCCAGATTCCCAGTTGACAGGGGGGTGAGGCAGGGGTGCGTTTTGGCACCCACCCTGTTTTTCCTCTATGTGAATGGTGTAATATCGCATCTGGATGCGGTCCCCAATAATGATGCATCCAGGCTGGCTGGAAGGGTGCCAACGATCATGTGAGCTGATGACACCCTCCTGCTTTCCAAGGCTCCTATGGGGATCCAACGTGTATTGGACAGCTTTGCGGATTTCTGTCATTGCCGCGGGCTGGAGATCAACGCGGACAAAACGAAATTTATGATTTATAATCCGCCGGCATCCACCCGCCATACGTCTATTTTGGGATCGGTTGGACTGGAGAGGGTACAGACCTTCCAGTACCTAGGGTTCACAATAAATGAAAACTTGTCTTGGGGCCCCCACCAGGTTAACTCTCAATTGAAATTGTCCCAATTGGCGGGGGAATTCTCAAGATGTCCAATACATCATCATTCAAACCAGTGAGCCCTGCGCTGGAGATTTACAAAACCCAGGCGAGGGCAGCAGCTTTTTATGGTGGGGAGCTCTGGGGGCACTCCTGCCGGCCCGAAATTCCCAATACAGAAAATAAATTCATGCACCAGCTACTGGCACTTCCCCAAAGAACACCACTTCTTCCGCTAAGGTTAGATCTGGGATTGAGTTTTATCCAGGGTGAGCTAGCACTAAAGCCCCTTAGGTTCTGGTGCAGGCTCTGGATAATGCCAGAACTGTTGAACTACAGGCTAGAACTGAAGGAAATATTAAATTGTAATAGTGCAGCAAAAATTCCCTGGCTTGTTTTCGTTAAACAGGAATTTGGTCAAATGGGTCTGTCTGCCCTGTGGCATGATCCTGAAAGGGCGTGCCATGAGGTTTCAGGCAAGACCCTTACGAGGTCTTTTATGGATATCAAACTTAATACTATACTGTATGATTCTCAAGCTATCACCCTGACCAAATTGTTTTTAACATTTAAAATATCATACTGTTTTGAGGATTTCATGAACGTTATCTATCCCATTGGATCAAGGAAACTCTATATACAATGGAGGTATGGTACATTACCCTTAAGGGTTTTTACAAGTAAATGGTCTGTCTCTATGAACAAACCTTGTCCTGGGTGTAGCTGTAGCCTAGAGGATGAACTGCATATACTTCTTTTTTGCTCAGCCTATAGCAAAGCCAGGAAGTATTGGCTACTACCTTTATGTAAAAACATGGGTTTCGTCCAATGTTTGCATGCTTTGAGAATCCTCAGGAACGATACGTCTGGACAGATTGTATTCGCACTTTCAAAGTACTTGTCAGCTATGTGGTCCAAGTGATGATTTTTAATTGCTAATGAATGCCAGTGGTGATTTGATGATCTTTTATGACTGTATGAACTGTATTATTTTATCTGTGTTCCGGAAATATATGTTTTATCTGTACTCTTTTATGGCAAAAAAAATGCAGAAATAAAGATTTCAAAGAAAAAGAAAGTAGTATAGTAGAGTGTGTAGTATAGAGTGAGTAGTAGAGAATAGTTTGAGAGTGTGTTGTAGAGCTTAGTGTGTGTATAGTAGTGAGTGTGTAGTAATGAGTGTGTAGTAGAGAGTAGTAGAGTGAGTAGTACAGAGTAGGTGAGTAGTAGAGAGTAAGAAGTAGGGAGTGAGTAGTAGAGAGTGTGTAATATAGAGTGAGTAGTAGAGAATAGTAGTGTAGTAAAGAGTGAGTATTAGAGAGTGTGTAGTAGAGAGAAGTGAGTGTGTAGTAGTGTGTAGTATAGAGTAGTAGAGAATAGTAGAGAGTAATGAGTGTGTAGTAGAGAGTGTGTAGTAGAGAGTGTGTAGTAGAGAGTGAGTAGTAAAAAGTGTGTATAGCTTTTCAACTTGTCATCAGAAGCGGACACTTTGCATAAGACAACATATCTATGAACTGCCCCTGACACTGATGTGAACTTAGCCAACCTGAGCATGCTGGAACTTGTGGTTTGACTTCTGATGGCAAGTATGTGCCTACAAGTCCCAGCATGCCTTGTAGCACCAGGCCTAGACAAAAGACTCTCTCTTTGCATGGGGCCAGACATGTCTGCTTAGTCACCTCCTGCCCAAGATCACACTGGAGCTTGTCCACACGTCTCTCTCTGTCATAACCAAATTAAAATCAGGAAATGAGCCCTCGCTGAGGTCTTTGAGTTAATTTGCATCACTGCCTTGACCTCAGGTGGGTCACGAGGCTCCGTGACCCGCCCACGGTGTACTGCACATGGTCAGCTACTCAGTCAGGCAGGCCGCGTCAGTTCTATCTGCTGAGGGTTGATAAATAAACCCACCGAGGGTGTGAGATTCCTCTGCTCGCCCTCCCCCGGCGCTGTCAGGGATCCCATCACACGGTGTCCCCAGGCCACCTCCATCTGCTGCCGGGTGAATGGGAGGCCACTTTCAATGCTATTTTAGGTGCTGTTGCCCGCCCACGCCCTGGCTGTCAAGCTGGGGCCGAGAGCCGGCTCCTGTGCTCCCCTCCACTTCACATAGCGCTCTGTTCACTTAGTACTGGCGTCCAACCACTTTCTGAGAGTTTAAGTACATTTTTGGCATATAAGGGGACTGTGACACAGGGGAATGAAGTGATCTGCCCAGGATCACACATTCTTGAGTTTATTAACACAAGGCTAAACATCCTGCCTGGAAACATCAGATAAACGTGTGTTTATTGAAATAAAGGTATCATTAATGAAGGCAGCTCAAACCAGTCTCAATATAAACTGAGAATCTGCTGCGCCCCCCAGAGCGGAGTGCTTACGTTTCTGAGTTCCATACTCCCACTGCTCATTCAGTTTAGGCATTTTCTTTACATTCTGAAATTCGTGGTCATGGTTTTATAATGGGATGAACGCAGACTACAAGTCCTAAACAATCGCTCGCTTTGGTGACGTAGTCATTTTGTCTTTTTTTGCCATCCCACTTGGATGGCCTCTGCCTGCTTTCCTTCTGGCGTAAAAGGTTTATTATCTTTATGGGGCCATGTGTTTGGCCCCATAAAGATAAGAAACCTTTTACGCCAGAAGGAAGGCAGGCCAGACCGTCCAAGTGGGACGGCAGTAAAAGAGAAAAGTCTAGGTCAACAAAAGCTCTTTCCCAATGGCTGACCACTGTTTGGCATAAACGGTGACGCCGGCTAATGGGAAAGAGGGGCAGGGCTTAAAGCTCGCTAGTGAAATCTCCTCAGAATCATTAGATCTCGTCAGTGAGACTGCGCATGCGCAGCCTACGCAGGCAAAACCTAATAATGAGGGGTTCCCAAGGCACAAGGATGACTTTGCAACATACATATATATATACCCTCCGCCCTTATTCACTGACTTTGAGCACTGTCCGGTCTCATCGGGCACAAACAGATTGAGAACTTCTCCGTCTGTCCACACTTTAAATAATTATCCGTTGTGGGAATTATTTCTTTCCCTTTGTATATAGCTAGTAACTATGAATCTTTCCTGCCCCAACCCAGAGTATAGTTCAAGTCACGATGGTATGGCCACTCGGCCATCACAGTATAAAAACATGATTGTGGAGAAATGTTTTATCCTGCATAGCAATGAAATTGAATTGTCTATGATTTACAATCATCCACAAAATGAAATATAAATTGTGCAAACAGAATTGTTGTTTTTGTAGAAATGTATATGACTGCACCTGTATACTCTGCTCTTTTACATTATGGCAATAAGTCTGCCTTTCATTAATGAACCTTAAAAGTATTTTTTCTATGGTTACGGTAAAGGATGGATCCTACCTCTATGTTTTGTAAATACTTTGTTTTAAATGGTGTCCACTGGTGGTGAAAAATTGGCTTGTGACAAAGAGCTTTCGCTCGAAACGCGTCAGCCGAAATAAAACCTCATGGTTCAGCAGCAACGTGGAGTGTGAGTCTTGTTTTTCCAGGAGGATAAATCTGTAGGGGGAAACCTTTGTTTATATATATATATATAGCCTGTACACCAGCATTCCTCAGGAATTGGGGGTAGAGGCATGTAAATTCTATCTTGGAAACCGATCGGTTTCATTTTTGTCACACACTAACATGTTGCTGGATATGATATGGGAATGTATGAGTAACAATTTCTTCATTTTCAACAAACTTATGTTCAGACAAACCCAGGGGGTGGCGATGGGTACTTGCTTTGCCCCCAGCCTGGCGTGTCTTTACCTAGGCTGGTGGGAGGAGTTAGTGGTGAAGGAGATCTCCCACTATAGTGCCCACGTCATCCTCTGGAAGAGGTACATTGACGACATTTTCTGTGTCTGGCACGGCACTCTCGACCAGATACACGAATTTGAAACTATCCTCAACACTAATTCATTAAATCTGAAATTTACCAGTGTAATCAGCCAGAAAGAATTAGAATTCCTTGACATCAAACTAGAGGTTGATGCGGGAAAATTAACAAGCACGCTATTCCGCAAATCTACAGCCGGAAATAGCCTGCTACATGCAGAGAGTGGACATCCCCCAAGTCTTATACGCAGTATCCCGATGGGTGAACTTATCAGGGCTAAGAGAAATTGTAGCTCGGCAGAGGGATTTACAAGAGAAAGCCAAGTTATGACCCAACGATTCTCTGAGAGAGGATATAGCAAAAAGGTAATACAACAGGCCCTCTCAAAAGTTAATGCTATGGATAGGGATGACTTATTGGTCCCTAAACAACGTACGGTTGATGAGAAGGTACGCTTTATCACCACCTACAGCAATCAATCGTGGAAACTACGTAAATCTTTGACTAAATACTGGGAAACTCTAAAACTTGATCAAGATGTGAAGGAGGTGATTCATGAAAATCCCTCACTGACCTTCAGAAAGGCGAGGTCAATAAAAAACATATTGAGTAGCACACTCATAAAAGACAAGAAGAAAATCAATCCTATCCAAGGATTTTATCCTTGTCATAATTGTAAAGCCTGCAAGTACAGCAATAACCGCAAGTCAATAAAACTGTCAATGGAAAGAGAGGCCCACAAAATCAACAAACACCTAACCTGCAACACAGAGTATGTTGTTTATGCCCTTGAGTGCCCCTGTAATAAGTTTTATATAGGGTGCACCACGAAACAGGCAAAACTTAGAATCCTGGAACACCAAAGGGCAATAAGAAACGAAAATCAGCAATACCCTGTAGCGCGGCATTTCTCTGATGTACACAACAAAAATCCAAATGTCATGAAATTCTGTGTTCTGGACAGCATCGAAAGCAATGAAAGGGGAGGGAACAGATGGTTAGATTTGAGGAAACTAGAATCTAAATATATCATTATGTATAACACCTTACAACCGACAGGTCATAACTTGGGGGAAGAACTTGCAATCCATCTTCATACGTAAATGATTCTGACTAAATCATGTGAAAGTATAATGCTGCTGCTTCTTTGGTAACAATTTTCCAAAGCTTTTTAATTGGTTTTAACTGTGCACTGATCCAAATGTAATCACTATTATCTATAGCTATTCCATTTTTCATTTATTCCAGGAATACGGCCTCAATTATTGTCCACTTGGAGCTCATTGAAAATCCTGCCTGTCATACAATGGACTGAATTGCCCACTGGGGCAACACGAACTTTGACTAACCCATCATAAGTACTGCTGTGAATGTGTAACATAGTACTACATAATGGGGCGGGCCAACCTTGGCGCATATGAAATCACCTGGCTTCAGTTTGCGAAAGAGACCCAAAAACTGTGTAAATACCCAGGGAACTTTACATCAATATTATGGACATGACATGTTTCCGTTATTCCTGGTTGTGATAATAATTTTTCACTTGAAATTATGTTTTCCAAAAAAGCCGACATAGCTATAAGTCACTCAATTTTTCTATGTCTATGATCACGTGTGTAAAAATTCTAAAAAGTATGTTGCTTTAAATGGAGGTTGACCCAGGTAAACTCCACCCGTGAGAAAGTGGTCAGTGGATCACGAAACGCGTTGGGTGTTTCCTTTGCCGAATAAACCTTGACAACACTGCATCTGATTTGGGCTCCGACTCTGGTTTTTCATTTTATGAAGTGCTGTGACCAGGAGTGTGCTGATATATATATATATATATATATATATATATATATATATATATATATATATATATATATATATATATATATATATATATATATATATATATATATATATATATATTACCTACTGGCCTAGTTACCATAGGAAATTCCGTACATTCTATTGGGAATGACTTTGGAGCAGATTGAGGGATCTGCCTGTAATTTTCCTTAAATTTGCCTCGCTGCGCTCCGCTCCTTCCCTGAAAGTTTCGGGGGGATTCGTCAAGCGGGGGGTGAGAAAAAAGGGGGTCCCAAAACGTATTTTCCCCATGTTAATTTCCATAGGGACATTCTGACAAGGCTACAGCTCGAATGGCAGAACGGAATTACACCAGATTTGGCAAAATGGTAGGGACTGGTATGCAGCAGTGCCCTTTGTATGTTTGGTGAAAATCCCTCCAGTAGTTCTTGAGAAAATTGAATTTGAAAATGTTCAAATGGCATTTTCTATGGGACCTTTAGACACGGCTACAGCCCGAACGGCTGAACCGAATTACACCAAACTTGGCAAAATGGTAGGGACAGGTATGCAGTAGGGCCTTTTCTATATTTGGTGAAAATCCCTCCAGTAGTTGTTGAGAAATTGAATTTGAGCAAATTATATATCTATATGCGCTCAACATTCTATTGGGAATAACTTTGGCGCCAATTGAGGAATATGTGTGTAATTTTCCAGAATTTTGGCCAGCTCCACGCCACTCCTTCCCTGAAAGTTTCGGGGGATTCATCACGCGGGGGCCGAAAGGGGGGTCCCAAAACGTGTTTTCCCCGTGTTAATTTCCATAGGGACCTTTAGACACCGCTACAGCTGAATGGAATTACACCAAACTTGGCAAAATGGTAGGGCCTGGTATGCAGATGTGCCTCTGTTACGTTTGGTGAAAATCCCTCCAGTAGTTCTTGAGAAAATTGAATTTGAAATTTTTCAAATGGCATTTTCTATGGGACCTTCAGACACGGCTACAGCCCGAACGGAATAACAGCAAACTTGGTAAAATGGTAGGGACAGGTATGCAGTAGTGCCTTTTCTATATTTGGTGAAAATCCCTACAGTAGTTGTTGAGAAAATTGAATTTGAGCAAATTATATATCTATATGCGCTCACCGTACGTGCACAGTACGCGTACCGTACGCATACCGTACGCGTACGTGCACGTACCCTTACGTGCGTGAGCGAGTTTCTGATTGGCTGGCAGTCAACTGTCAACATTCAAAACTGTCCAAACCAGGAAGTGTTGTCCACCATCTTGTTTTTCAGGAGAACTGAGGCACAAGAGATTTTAAAAAACAAGAAAATTTGTTTTGCACTTGGTGGTCCTTCTGGGACCCCCTGAGAAGGGCTAGGGGGTCAGGGGGTCTCAACCCTGCCCCCTTTTCGCATTTTCCACTCCTGTTTTGTGCTCTCTTGTGCCTCGCTTCTCCTGAGAAACAAGATGGCGGCTCAGGTGGTCCCAGAAGGATAATAACATATATAAACGATATCCGCTAATAGAATTAGCATTTACAAAACCTTTGAAATTTATTGAAAAACAAATATAGGTTTCACGCCTGATATAGTTAGGAATTAGCATTTAAAAAACCTTTGAAATTCACTCAAAAAACTATAAGTGTTCGGGGTGTTATAGTTCGCTGGACATTTCACTCATACAAAACCATTGAAATTGCTCCTATATAGTTAGTTGTACTAACTATATTTTGCGCACCCGCAATCCACTGCTGATGATGTCACATATTACATCATTCATGACATGGTCAGTGACATCACTGATGTGGTCCAGTTGAAGGCATCCGCCGAAACGCGTTGACCGTACTCTTTGTTTGCACTAATGGTGTTGTAATGGAATAAAATACCTCAACTTTGAAGAAAATACGTCTGGATTCCGTCTGTGTGTGAGCTGCTGGGCTGCGGACAGGAGCCCGGCTGGGTTCGTTCTTTCTTGAGAATATATATATATATATATATATATATATATATATATATATATATATATATATATATATATATATATATATATATATATATATATATATATGTGTTTCTCACCAAATCCGCAAGGTCCTGCCGAACTCTTGCACGGGTGCCTCTGTAGTGAGCTTGTGGTCCTCACCAAATAACCACTGATACTCCAGAAGGAGCAGTCGGAGTACTCAGCGGGTTTGTATAGTTAGCATTTTATTGACACCGCTTTTCAGCCAACTGCCTTAATCATGTCAAATTCATTGCACTGCTTCCTCGTTCCTCATTAAGTACGAGTGTCCCGAAGAGAAACAAAGGAAGGAGTTTCTTTCAAAATGGCTTGATTTTGGACGCCATCTTTAAGTGTAACCTGGTCAAAGGATTTTGGAATAGTTTGTTAGTTCAATTATTAGTTAACCACCTTTTTTCCTCTCAACCAAACATGATTGATTGGGTCCCTCCCTTTCATACAATCACCTCAGTGCACATACCCTCGTTTGCTGCACTTCACTTTTTGTACAGTTCCCAGAGTGCCAGTCTCGTTGCAAGCATCTCTACTAAATGGTTTATGAGTGGGACGAACCCCATAAACAAGAGTCCATGAAATCAAATCTGCTACCTCTGGCGTTTTGGTGAATCGATGTCCTTGATGAGATGCAAAAAAATAGAATAACGTTTTTATTGGATGTGATCATTGGCACTAGAGTAAACCCTCCTTAAATGCAAAGATATTTCATAAAATATATTTATGTATGAGCTGCCACCAGTATTTATCAAAGCTGAATATCCTGTTAGCGTTAGGACAAAAATAATTGAATGGTTGCAATTAACACTACGCTCACAACAGAGGCTCATCTGGCTGACAACACACTATTAGACTTCTAGAAACATACTTAGATTAACTTTCTCCTGGCTAAATTTTGCGGTAACATATCAGATGTATCACTTGAGGCCAGCCAATATGGCAACTTGCCCATTCCATTGAGGATTCGATTTGTACCGAAATTCTTATGATGGTTTAATTGGCACGTTCATGTATTTGAAACCAATATTTATCAAAAGATTTTCAATGGATATAACGTTCACATTTAGCAACATACATCTCGGTGAAGAGAATCCCATGTAGGCCCAAACAGGTCAGATCTATGCAAGATTCTAAAATATTTATATAAACTGTACTTACATACAATGTAATTTAATGTAAATCGTTTACATAGTCACTGATTATCATTAAAATATTGAATTGATCTGGTCCTCTTGAATTTATGCTGGATGCCTAGACATAGACAGGAATAATTTAGGTTCATGGGGCCTTATTTATGAAGGCCTTGCGCCGCCGGTGCGT
Source organism: Lissotriton vulgaris (assembly GCF_964263255.1). Classification (NCBI taxonomy): domain Eukaryota; kingdom Metazoa; phylum Chordata; class Amphibia; order Caudata; family Salamandridae; genus Lissotriton; species Lissotriton vulgaris. The sequence goes on from NC_141687.1 coordinate 887,441,897, forward strand.
CACTTTTTCCCATGTTAAAAGTGACGCACCGGCAGCGCAAGGCCTTCATAAATAAGGCCCATGGAGTCTAACTCTTTCCTTTTCTTTTGACAATATCAGAGAGCATCTATGCTCTTTAACTGCTGACACCAGTGTCTATTTAAATGTGTATGGAATCATTTTAAGCGATTATCGCCACCTCTTCTACTGGCTTGTTGTTCCATATCTGGATATATCATTCCCTGGAGCACATTTACAATACTATCTCAGGGCCTCTCAACGCCACACCCTTACTGGCATCCACAGTCCTACAACTAAAGTTTTACAAGGAAAACTTTCGTCATATAGAGTCTGTTAGATTGTATCAATAGTGCTGAAACAGGAACACATTGTATCCGTTGCCAATTTGAGCTCTAGTTCTGATTTGTATCAGAGCATAACACGTGCTCGCTTGTGGTTCTACGTTCGTACTTCATATCAGTTTTAAGCTGGTGGTAGCTACAAACAGAAAAGGGTAAGAAAGAAGAAATAATCCTTGCAAAATACATTAAACCACTCTGTGCAGTTTATTCAGTTTTTTGGGATAATGGTAAATTGCAGCAATCTGTTTGACATCCTGTGCAATTTAAATTTACGTAGAGGCTTTCGGTCTCGGGTATTTACAACACACATTAATTGAATATTGTACCTGCAATTTTCTCCTTCTCCCTCATTCTCTTCAGTGCATTCATGGTAAGAACTTTGAACTACTCCTTAAAGTAATTGTGGTGTAAACTACAAAACATTGCAGTGGCCTCCCTGTTGGTTGTGATCCTTATCTGGTGTGACCTCCAGCTTCATCCGAATTCTCTAGGGGAGACCTCACCATTTCATTCATATGGTACTGACACCATGGGCGCAAACATTCATCTTGCCTCTCCCATTGCTCCAATATCATGATTGTGAATTGTTTAGGCTATCATATTTAATAATCCCGTAATCGCTCTCCTCTTTGGTGGCATTATCATTCTCACAGTCCATTCATGTATTTAAAATATTTTTAGATTGCTGCATTCTTCTTGTCTCTTGAACCAAAGAGCATAAATGTTTACTTTAGATACATAATTCCCATCAGGTTGCTTTGAATTTAATTTGATGGGCCACAGGTTACACTTTGAGCTTTTGAAGGTAATTCTTAATTTTTCGCTTCTCACTCTCGTGGCACCCGTGGTAAGAAAGTACATCCCCTTTCAGTATATCACTTGTGTTAAGGATTCTGTTCCCAATGGCTGCACAGTTGACCACTGTGTAGCCTAACCCGTGCGGAAATTCCAGTTTACCAGTTACAAATGGTTTAGACTGCATGCTTTTCATGGCATATAGAGTCAGGACTCTCAGGAGCATATAAAGAACTGCCAATATGAAGAGTTCAGTTGGTTGCCTTTGCATGTTTGAACTGCTTTTTGATGTCTAATGCTGTTTATTAATCATAGTTGGCGTTTTGAATCAGTAGAGCTTTATTTGATTTGTCCGCTAGGCGCATTTTTTTAATTGATCCAAAATTTCTTATTCCTTATGTGGCTTGAGTGGATACCATTTGAAAAAAGCGAGAAAGCGATTACACACTGACTGTGGTCTTCTGAACATGCAGCATGACGTATTTGACATATCCTTGGCTAAGAAGCGTTCTGTTTATCCTACCAGGTGTGCTTTGATGTCACAAATAATCCTACCTCCAGTTCTTTTTCAGTATCCTTTCAGAATAGGCAGATAGGCCCAGCGTGGCCTGCAGAAAGGCCCGGCCTCGAGGAGCAGGCTTGGGAGCGGAGCACGGCCCAGGAGCAATGTGGGGGGCCGAAACAGGTAACTGGCAATGCCCCAGGACAAGGTAAGATGAGATATTCAGGAGCCAGGCGATTTCGGGGAGACTATTTGCAGGATTCTGGCAGGTGATGAGCTTGGCCAGCAGAGCCCACTCAGAGTGCGGCCATCTTACAGCAGGCTAAGCCACGCCCCATGCAAAGCCATTTCTAAGATAGCCCCCAGCAAGGCGCCCAGTTTTGACAAATCCCTGGGGATCTTTATCTCTCAGCACCCGAAGTTGGGGCCCCTACTTGCTAGTTATCGTTAATGCTATACTGGGTGGCATGCCCATGGGCCAGTGCTTAAATAATCCCTGTGTACAAGAAAGGGTCACTGCTCTTACTGGGAAATGATATACCCATTAGCCTTATAGATGTGATGCAGAAGGTCTTTGCAAGGGTTATCTTAGATCAGCTTCAAGAGTGGATAGAATCTCATGATGCCCTCAGTACCTTACAAGCAGGTTTTAGAAACCTAACTTCCACAGTTGATCAGGTATTCTGCATCCTAATCCTCTACTGGAAAACGGTGGTGCTTGAAGGTGTTTGTTTATATCTGATCTTTGTAGATCTAAAATCTGCCTTTGTCCTAGTTCCCAGTTCTGAACTCTGGTCTGTTGTGTCTAATACGGGGTCCCCACTTACCTCTGTAATAGTCTTAGGAGGTTGCATGAGAAGAACTTTGCACAGGCTCGATGTGCGAAATTAGGAGAGCTCTCTGAACCATTTCCATAACTAGGGGCTCTGAATTGGCTCCTACCCCTCTTTTGTCTGTACATTAATGTGCTGGTTGATACCTTGAATGGGGTCAGTGACAACAATGCTCCTAAGATCTGCTTGACCAAAATCCCTGCACTGATGTTCGCCGATGATACCCTCCTTCTCTCAAAATCCCCCTTGAGGGTCCAAAAGATACTTGATGGCTTCAATACCTTTTGTTTTGGGCTGGGTCTCGAGGTTAATACTGCTAAGACAACTTTCATGGTTTTAATTCTGAGTACTCCACCAGGACCAATCCTCTGCTGAATGGAATACAACTGGAGAGGATTGCCATCTTTGAGTGCCTGGGGATCCCTCTCAATGAGCACATGGATTGGGCATTTCACGTAGGGAAACAGAGGTTGAAATTAGCACAGAAGACAGGTGGACTGGCTAAGGTTCAAAGGTCATCTTCTTCAAAGCTTCCCAGCCTCCTGTTAAAAATGTGCAAAACTCAATCAATAAGGAGCTGCACAGGTAGCCCTCCACTCAACGTACAATATGAATACAAAGACCTGTTCATCAAAGGCTCCTCGTCTTGAGGACAGTTATATAAGTGGAGGAGGGGATTCCATCACTCTTTTTCCCATAAACATTCCTCACTTTCACTGGAGGTAGTGTCCTCCCACTTTACTGCCTAAATTTTCCTTAAAAAGGGTTTACATATGTCAGTCACTATACCTATATACCCCCGATACATATAGGGTTGCATCTTTGATAATATATCAAAAGAAGGTCACATCAATCTATGTGTGAACTTTAAGAAAAAAATGTGAAAGGACAAGATGGCACCTCACATGCACACCACCAATAGAGCTTGCTGATTGGTACTCACCAGCTATGCCCACTTATATAATCATTGGTAGCCATATTGCCTTAAATAATAAAGATGTGTCCCAAAAATTAGTGCGAAAAATAAAAGTGTGATGTGTGTGTCACAACTACTACAAAAACAAAACCCTGTGAAAGTAAAATTGAAATAAGTGACACAATTACCAACTTTAATATTCACTTGTGCACCTATTCAAATTTAAAACTGGCTGCATTGCCAACACTGCTTTAAGGCAATTTCGTCAGGGCAGTAGGGTCATCAATCACCAATCATGGACACTGGTGTTGTTCTGTACGGTGACTGTCAAATGCAAAAAGAGATACAGCCCGGTTACTAAACCAAGTTTCTCCCTCTCCAGAATTAAACACACATCATTACTCAATACACACACATTCATTACCATGTGGGAGCCAAAGTCACTTGTACCAACTCTCCACTTCGTCACAATGAGGGTAACTCCAACCGTGAGTCCCTCTTGTGGGCGTGTACTCTACTGTAGTACAAGTTCTGGAAACAATGAAGACATAGAATTATTCAACAACAGCATTTTGCAATCATGGTGGTGCCCACCTCAATATTTTTTATGTCCATTTAAGTTCACCACCGTGGACAGGTATCATATTTAAAGATATTCAATCCGTAAATTTAACATCACCTATAGTTTAAGGCTGTATTCAACATTACTGATGAGCCTGGTACTCACAGTTACTCATTTAAACCCTGAGGTAAACCCCTGACAGCCTTAACGCCTTCTCAACACAGAGCACGTTCTCTCATCCCTCGCTCCCAGCAGACAAGCCCTTCAGTTTAAAAACATATCCGGCGCAGTCAACATATTTATTTATTTATTTATTTATTTGGTGTTTTATATAGCGTGAACATGACCCGGAGTAGGGTGTCAGAGCACTTTACATTTTCATTTCCAAAACAGCTATTTTACCAAATCATCGGTTGTTGTACGATTATTTAGAGCAAAAACATTAAGCTTAATGTGCATATATACAACCCACAAAAAGGTTAATGTTCAAAGAAAGGTAGCGTGTAACTGATCAGGCAGGATCTATGATGCTGGGGAGCCTGTTGTGATCATGGGAGGTATTTACTCATATAAAAGGATTTAGCTTAGTTTTTAATGCAGAGATGGACGGGATTTTTCTAATGGTGGGAGGGAGAGCTTTCCAGATTCGAGGAGCAGCGCCAGATAATTCTCGGTCATAAGTTCTTTTCTTACGAAAATGGGCAGGTTTCAGTAGTAGATCCCCATGACTCCTAGAGATAAGGGGCAGATTTAGAAGCCCCTTGCACCTCTTTTATGCTGCCGTTGCGTCACTTTTGTGACGCAGCGGCGCCGCAAAGCCAGCACCATGCTGCGTGGTATTTACAACGTGACGCATCTGGGAGATGCGTCACGTTGTAAAGCCCTGCGCCACATGTAGGGGTTGCGGTGCGGGAGGGTGCGTTCCAGCGCAGTACAGCCTCCTAAAAGTGGCTGAGTGAAATCTACAAGATTTCACTCAGTACTTTTAAGGCCATGCTGCGTCAAAACCCTGTGCCTGCTTGAAGCAGGCGTATGGATTGACGCAGCATGTTAGGGATTGGGCGCCCCGAGCCTCGCTGGAGCTGTGTCGCGCTTGCGACGCAACACCAACAATGCACTGCCTTTCCGATGGAGGATGCACGGTGCGCCGCATTGTAAATGCGGCGCATCAGTAGTGGCGCACGGGTGGGCAGATGCATCAAAACTCTTCTAGCGCATCCCTGCTGATTAGCAGAGATGCACCAGAAGTAGTAAATTTGCCCCACGGTATCCTCCAGATGGAGTGATTTTCTGGGCTAGGTACACAGGTGTTTGGTAATATACCACCTTGTGAGTGATGCATGCCAACTTAAATTGTACTCTTGCTTCATAGGGCAACCAGTTGAGAGCTTTCAAATGAGGGGTGATGTGGTCGAATTTTTGGATCCCGTTATAAGTCTTGTGACCGCATTAAGACAAGCTTTTAGTGGGGTTGTTGAGATCTTGGAAAGACCAGCCAGCGTTGTGCAAACAGGCTCTATCCTTGAAATGACAAGTGCCTGAACTGCTGTTTTGAGGTCTGACTTATTTAAAAATGTTTTCAGTTTTCTGAGGTAGCTTGAATGGAACCAGGTGTTTTTGGTATTGTGTTAATATGTGATAGCATGTTCATTTTCTCAAGAATAATTCCCAAGAATTTAATGGAATCAACAATCTTTGGAGTACAGTTTAATGCTGTGATCAGATTGGTCCACTCTGTAATGTCCGTGGAGCTTTTCTGGGGGGAGATCAGCAGGAATTTTGTTTTATGTGGGTTAAGCTTCAGATGGTTACTGGTTAGCCAATGATTGGTTCTCTTTAGTGACTGGTTCATGATACCTATCTCTTCTGTTGATGTGACTTTGATGTACAGCTGAGTGTCATCTGCGTACATGTGGAAAGAGATGTTTGCTCGCTGTAGTGTTTCAGTGAGTGGTTCTATGTACAGATTGAATAAAGCTGGGGATAGTGTGGATCCCTGTGGAACTCCGATTGCATTTCCGGATGAAATTGATAAAGTTTGGTTAACTGAATTTTTGCGATCTTTTTTCTTGGCAAGAGCTAAACTATTTTAGGACAGTACCATCTACTCCCATTCTATTTTTCATGCGATCTAGAATTTTGGCATGGTTTACCGTGTCAAACACCAACGATAGGTCAGGCAGGATTAGGAGACATGTTTCGTTATGGTCGAGGGCAAGTAGAGCGTCGTCCACAATGTGCAAAATTGCAGTTTCCGTACTATGGTTAGGTCTGAATCCTGATTGAAAGTCATTTAGTACCTTACGTGACTACTCTCACACCGTGGGGTGCCATCTTAGAGTAGGTCTGACCTGACCCAAGTGTTTATGGAACTCCAGACACACTTCCGCTGGTACAATAACAAGGGGAGCTTAGAGGGAAAGACGGGTACCATAGGGAAAGCCCTCCACTCAATGAAATTCAAACACAAGAAATCCCTGTACCCAGGATTTTAGTTAGCAATCATCTAACGGGCATGAGAACATCCTACACTAGAATCTTCTATCATAAAATTCTGGATCTACTCCCTCTTAATTCTATAATTGGGTATCTATTGTCTCTAATGCCCTACTGTCCATGCCAAAACACTGTTTGTGACTACTAATAGGGGGTTCCAGTGTGTATTCAAATCAACACAACCTATGATGTCAGCCCTACTGGGGCAATACATACAACCACACACAGACAATTTAAACAGGAAAAAATGTGTGGCGGAGAGGAAGGCACCTCACCGGCGAACACCCTCGGGGAAATTGGTCAGATGTTTACCGATACTTTACCCCTTTCTCATCATTGGTTGCCATTCCTTTTCCAATAAACAAACGTGTCACAACACAAAAAAATGAGTGAGACAGATAGTAAAAGTAAAGGTGCAGAACAAGGAGCTCAGAGCATAGCTCCCAGACGTGACTAACAATACAGAGTGAAGGTAAAATCAGCAGTCACACCAACTATACCACTTTATTGCCGAATAAGGTATGCGCTGCTGAGTTAAAAAGGCTGGTAGCTTACTGTCGCATACCACTACCTGTAACCAACATGTTTCACTGCCCAATAAATTTTATGGCAGATTCATCAGGGTTAACACTCTGTTACTGCACCAGCGTTGGACATCTTTAAATCAGGAAACCTGAACCAGCCATGTTCACTCGTACCAGCCGTAATCTGCCATAAAAGTTTTTTAAGCTCTCTTTGTACAGATGTGTAGCAGAAGTGTGTCTGGAGTAACATAAACACTTGGGTTGGGTCAGGTCTAGTCGAAGATGCTCAGGATGTGTTTTTAAACCGAAGCGCCTGTCCGCTGGGAGCGAAGGATGCGAGAACGCACTCTGTGTTGAGAAGGCGGTAAGGCTGTCAGGGGTTTCCCTCAGGTTTGACGTGAGTAACTGTGAGTACAAGGCTCATCAGTAATGTTGAATACAGCATTAAACTATAGGTGATGTTGAATTTATGGATTGAATATCTTTAAATACGATACCTGTCCACGGTGGCGAACTTGATAGGACATAACAAATATTGAGGTGGGCATCACCATGATCACAAAATGCTGTTGTTTGAATAATTCTATGTCATCATTGTTTCTAGAACTTGTACTACAGTAGAGTACACGCCCACAAGACGGACTCACTGTTGGAGTTACCCTCATTGTGACGAAGTGGAGAGCTGGTACCAGTGACTTTGGCTCCCACATGGTAATGAATGTGTGTGTATTGAGTAATGATGTGTGTTTAATTCTGGAGAGGGAGAAACTTGGTTTAGTAACCAGGATGTGTCTCTATTAGCATTTGACAGTCACTGTAAAGAACAACACCAGTGTCCGTGATTGGTGATTGATGACCCTACTGCTTTAAAACAGTGTTGGCAATACAACATGTCGGCCTAGTACGAAGTGGGCTGCACAAATGCAGCGGTTTTACATTTGAATAGGTGCACTGGTGAGTAATAAAGTTGGTAATTGTGCCTTTTATTTCAATTTTACTTTCACAGGGTCTTGTATTTGTGGTAGTTGTGACACACACATCACACTTTTTCGCACTAATTTTTGGGACACATCTTTATTATTCAAGGCAAGATGGTTACCAATGATTAGACAAGTGGGCATAGCTGGTGAGTACCAATCAGCAAGTTCTATTGGTGGTGCGCACGTGAGGTGCCATCTTGTCCTTTCACTTTTCTTTCTTAAAGTTCACACATAGATTGATGTGACCTTCTTTTGATATATTATCAAAGGTACAGCCCTACATGTATAGGTGGTATGGAGGTATAGTAACTGTCATATATAAAAGCTTTTTAACCCCTTCCAGGCTGGCGTAGCCTCCTCGCACGCTGATGACGAGCCCAGCTCGTCACGTAAAGTGCGATTTAAAAAATCTCAGTGCAGGAGCGGAATTCCGCTAGCGCGCATGAGGTTAAGGGAAATGTAGGCAGTAAAGTGGGAGGACTCTACCTCTGGTGAAAGTGAGGAGTGTTTATGGGAAAAAGAGTGTTGGAACCCCCTCCTCCACTTACATAACTGTCCTCAAGATGAGGAGCCTTTGATGAACAGGTCTTTGTATTCATATTGAAAATTTACAAAACCCAATCCCTTATAGCCATTACTTATGGGGCAGAGTTGTGGGGACACGAAATTGTAAAAGACATTGCGCCTGTAAAAAACAAATTTATTAGTAACCTCATGAATTTTCCCCCTTGTACTCCCCTGACCACGCTCCTATTAGATCTAGGACCGACTCCCATCTCGGAAGTCATAGCTCTAAGACCTCTCCTCTTTAGGAGGAGAATCGGGTCAACTAATGAGATAACCCCATATAGGCAAGCATTAGAAGAACTTCTGGATATACCAGGGGCTAAAAGTCTATGCTGGTTATCCAATTTCAGGGTTACTCTCACTAGCATAGAATTGGCTTCTCTATGAGAAGACCCTGTAGCAGTCTCTTCTGTAATCTCCAGGAAGAAACTGGTGGATGGCTTCAGGACCTTAAGACTTTCCTCTCTCACGATGAGTTCAACTGCAGGCCCCCTAACTAGGAATTGTATACAGATTAAAGATGTCTATAGATATGAGAACTGTCTGGACGAGATTCAGCCAGTCCTAGGCAGGAAGCTATATTTGCATTTCAGGCATGGTTCGGTCCCTTTGCCCACCTTTACTAGTCCTTGTGAAAGGGAAAATGATAAAAAATGTCTCCCCTGTGGTGCAGCAGAAAAAACTGAGGCACATGCTTTTTTCTTTTGTCCAGTTTATAACAGGGAAAGACAAACGTGGATAGTGCAGATTTGTAGGAACATAGGGATGTCTAACCATCTTGAGGTGCTTAGAATTCTGAAATATGGTTCCCGTCATGCGACAGTATTTGCGGTATCCAGATTTCTTTTCTCTATATCCTGTGTTAGTAAAAGGCTCCTAGGATAAGGGACGGAGATCTCATATGAACTCTGGAAGTAGGAATGGAAAGCCAGGCTTTATGCAGCTATGGCTTTTGATTTTGATATTAGGTCTTGGGGGATAAGAAAGTAATACATTACGTTTTATGACTGCACATTTTGTTCTGTTATCTTATGTTAATAATATAACTTATTGAGCGCACAAATACCCGGAGGTGTCTTGGTGCTGAAACTAAAGTAAGCCCAAAAATGTCAAGATCCTAGTTCTGGAATAACCTTGTTTTAAGAACCTTAGTAAATGAGGCAGGTGAGTTCGCTGCTCTGATATCCATTGTGTAATCCATAGTTTAGCCGTGCCATGACCAATGCTTCGGCCTCCCCAACTAGAGGTGTGAATCCTCTGAACCATCATAGGTCTGGCACCAGTAGAGAGTAGCTGTCTGCCAGGATGATACCAGGAGAAAATGTTTTTGGGAAACACCGGTCCTGTATTATTCAAGGCATTGTAGGCTAAACATTGTGTCTTGAACTTGATGCTGTGTGCCACAGGAAGCCAAAGAAGTCTTTGGATTTCTTTATGCAGCTGCATTTTGTACCATCTGCAGTTTTTTTTTAATGTTGTTTCTGCATATTCAGATAAAGTCTGTTGCAATAGTTTATTTTTTATAGCACCAGTGCAGTCACAACCGTACTCCTGAAATTAATGGGGATATAGAGATAAACCTTCTACAGTTCTATAATCAAATAAAAATGTAGCAGAAATGGTAGCATTGGTTTACTGAGAGAATGTTAGTTTGCTGTCAATCAGTACCCTGAGATTTTTTGCCTTTTCTACTGGTTTTGGCAATTCTCGCCACCAAAGGCCGTCCCATCTTGGTTGGAAATTACCAAAGATCACTATTTCAGTTTTCTCCAAATTAAGTTTAAGACAATGCCTACCCATCCAGCTGTTAATTTCCAATATACAGTTTTGAAACTGCAATGCAGGGGAGGCTTGATCTTTGAACGCAGCTACCACAATCTGTGTGTCGTTGGCATACTATGTTAAATTGAAGCCGAAATGCTGGATCAGAAAAGCCAGTTCCTTCACATAGATGTAAAACAGGGATGGGCTAAACAACGAGCCCTGTGGAACCCGACAAGGTAGAACATAAGGGGTCAGTTTAAACTGATCCAGGGTAACTGTTTGTCGTCTTTCCTTCAGAAAAGATGATAGCAAGGACAGTGGCAAACCCTTAACCCCTAATTTTTCAAAACTCAGTTGCAGTAAATTATGGTCAGCAGAATCAAAAGCTGCTGACAAATCAAGGAGGATAAGGACAGCGGCACCCCCTCTATCCATCACAGTCCTAATCTCCTCAGTGGCCTTGATCAAGACAGTCTCCGTACTGTGGTCTGGGAGGAAGTCGAATTGAGAGGAATCAGCTAGCTGTTTATTCTTGATTTTCTCCACTATCTTAGCTGGAAGTGGCAGTCTGGCAATAGGACGATAATTGCTCGGGTTTGATGCATCTATGTTAGATTTTTTGATCAGTGGGAGGATTGACGCATCCTTCCATAGAGCAGGAAAAATACCAGAGGTGAACATGTTATTAAATATTTCCATGACTCACCTCCTTCGCTATATCTCTCAAAACTCACTAGATACTTGTGAGAAGCTCTAAAGAATATTTTTTCCAGGATCAATGCTCGGAAATTCCTCGTCTGGCTCGTGTGTGGGAGAGGCTTCAAAGGAGTCATAGATATCATTAACTTTATTCCTAAAGGTGTTAGCAATGTCATCACATAAGCGTTGATTGCTCTTTGTGAACTTTTTATTAGGCAGGGATGTGAGTTTCTCTATCACCCCAAAGAGTTCTTTGGTTGAGTTCTTAGCTCTTTCAACTTGCCTGGTAAAAAGGGTACCTTCTTCAGTAATCAGCATGGTTTCATATTGAACCAATGCAGATTTATAAATGCTTTTGTCTAATTTCTCTTATTTTGCTCTCCAACGTCTTGCTAGTCTGCATTATTTTTGTTTTTTCCGTCGCAGAGTCTCTGCACACCAGGGAGACAAAGGTAATTTGTGATTACCTGAAATTTTAAAGATGGGTACCGCAGCCCTAAAAGCTTCATTTGGCCAGTCTGTATATTCACTGGCAGCCAAATCTGCATGTGCACTTAAAGTTGGCCGAGTCATATCCAGTTGGGATTGAAGTAAAACCTTATCAATCTTCTTCCAGGCTTTATAAGCAATTGGTGTGTTCTAGCACTCCCTACAACTGGTACTTTTGGGACTGTCTACTCAAATAATATTATAGAATGAACTGACCAAGTGAGAAGGTAGATATCTTTTACTGTCAGGCATGGTACAGAGGTAAATATGCTGTTGAGTGTATGTTCTGCCTCATGAGTAGGCTGGTGCACTATCTGTGATAATCCTAGAGTCCCAAAAGTATCTAGAAGAGTTACTGTATCTTAATCAGCCATAGCCTCTAGATATACCTTAAAATTGCCCTCGATTGTAATCTCGTATGATGTAAAAATGGGTTCAAGAAGGGAGTCTAAGTTACCAATGAAGCTACCTCTAGAGCCTGGGGGATAATGTAAAAGAATGCCCCTAAAGGTTTTTTTTAAATTTAATTCTAGGGCAAAATTAAGCATTTCACTGTGGGTGGTGGGAGCTGAGGAGAAAGTAGCTCCAAAATCCTCACAATGTATTACAGCCAGCCCGCCTCCCCTCTTGATGGGTCTATCCACACTAAAAGATAAGAATCCATGGGGGCTGCTATCGTGAAATTTGGGTCAGACGATGCATCTGCCCATTTTTCCATGAGGAATAACACATCTAAGTTGTTAAGAGATGTGAGGTCTGCTATTTCATATTTATGTTTGGCAAGCGATCTGACATTTGATAAGACCGCAATGTACCTCTGCCAGAACTGGGGTTTCTAAGAAATTCACATTAGGTTTTATACCTGAGGTTTGACATGCCCTGACCATCTGTTGTACCGGCAGGGAAATCCACATGCACATTTTTTACTCTCTTGTAGAAGATCATTGCTCAGAGTAAAGCTGCAGCAGCCAGAGCTCGAGTTTGTTTGGGCGAGTTCTAGAAGATGCATACCTGTATATCTTACAGGCTCTGATTTCAATGAGCCAGGGTTTGTAGACCTATGCCCGGTGCTGGTGCGTACGGGTGCAGACAGGCGCAAATGGGCCTGACTTAAATAGTGTGGTGGCGGTAAAAAAGCTAGACCGCCCATCACTAAAAGTACCAAAACGGTCCAGAAAAACTACAGGGAATTGGAAGAGATGTCACAACACCCTCCATAACAAACGTCAAACAACCACGGCGGAACAGGGCGGGAGGTTCTCGGGGCTGAAACAGCAGCAAAGGTAGGTAGCACAGCAGAAGTCTTAAAACACAGTAGTCACTAATATAGGAGAATACTGACTAGCAGCAAATACATAAATCAATCACCTAAAAACAAATATATAAATAGATAAAAGTTTCCTGTGACGTAATAAAACAATTTCACAGTAAAAAGATTGGTATTAGTGGAAGGCAGCAGTGCTTACTTAAGTCCGCTGCACATCCACATCATCCTGACTTAAATAGTGTGGTGTCAGTAAAAAAGCTAGACCGCTCACCACCGGAAGCACCAAAACAGTCCGGAGGAACTACAGGGAACCGGAAGAGATGTTGCAACGCCCTCCGCATCAAATGACACACAGCTGGGGCGGAACAGGGCGGGAGCTCCTTGGGCGGAAACAGCAGCGGAGGCAAAAGTAGTCAGCACAGCAGAAGTGCTAAAAACATGGTGGTTACTAATATATGAGAATTCCAACTAGCAGCATATACATAAATCAATCACCTAAAAACAAATATATAAATAGATTAAAGTTTCCTTGAACTTCATAAAACAATTTCACAGTAAAAAGATTGGTCTTAGTGAACAGACAGCAGGGCTTACTTAATTACTTAATTGCTAAACGTTTTAAGCCTCCCCTGCATTGTAGTTTGCATATAAATAATGTTTAAATAAACTCTTAAGGTCTTTAAAAGCTGAAATAATGTTCAAATGTAGAAATTAACCTACTAAAGTAGTCAATATTAGGACAAGGACTGCTGGGAGAAATCCACAGCAAAATGATATTCAGGTTTTATGTTTTACACATTATACTTTATCCATTATCATAGTGCACAGTTTTATCTTATCTATCGTATTGAGTATATATGAGCTCCACACTCAAGGCAATAACTCAGACAAATCAGGTGACATAGTAGACCCTTAACGAGCCTACTTTTAAGGACTTTTTTGAGGTTTTGTTCTATGGTAAGTTGTTTGAGTATTGTGGTAGCAATATGACAATGGATGTAGCATGATTGTTTGACATATTTATACTGCAATGAGTTGAGATTTGTATTATAATGTGTTTAGTTATATTTATTATCTTGTATTATGCACTTTTATGGTAAAGTTAATTGATGATGATGATGATTTATTTGACTGGGATTTATTTAAACACAGTTGGTATATCCCAGACAAAGTGTGATTAATAAAATCTGAAAATGACAAAATGACCTGATTCTATCATTTTTAGGTTACATCCAGGCTACTGCTACAAGATAAAGACCTACTTGAATAAAGGTATAAACAGTGATGGTGGGAAAAAACGGAACCCAAGCATTCTTACATATTGCTTTCAATAATGGTGCAATGAATTGTCAGCATTGTCCGGATTTACTAAAACATCACAAAATGCAGCATAGCAAGTGAAGTTGCTGCACCAGGCTGCATTGCGTGAAAAGTAGAGAGTAGAACTGCTTCATATTTACAAAGATATGGTGCAGTTCAGCTGCTGGTGCACTTCAGGTGTCAGCGTTAAGGTCAGAAAGGAGTACCTTCCTGCAAGAAAAATATTATTTGAAGCTTATTCCTTTTGTATATGAGGAAATAATGAGGAGAAATAAAGATATTTTTCCTTATTACGCTGGCCTTGGGTAGATGCACCACTTTGGCACAAGCGCATGTTTGCAAGTCTTTGGAAATATGGAAATATGTGTTCGCATCAAAATACATGGGCGGATGCTCAGGAACACCCATGCTCCACCCATGTAATGCCTACCTGACACTAAGTAACTCAAGGCAGTGTTATGCACTGCATTACCTTACATAATCTTTTTTTACAAAGCCACACAAATTGGGATTTGAGTGGATTTGTAAATTCAAAAATAGATTTTGCATCTAGACTGTGCCAAAAACGGGAGGCAACCTCAATGCCAAATCCAAGTAAACCTCCATCTTTGTCTCCAGAGGTACCTTATTCTGTGGTTGACCATGAAGCACTTGTTGCACTATTCGTGCTCCTAACTTATCCCAAATCCAGACAAACTCTACATGGAAAAGTTTACAGTGAGTTTCTGCCCTTGCCTCATCTTGGTGAAAATCAGTCAAAAAGCGGGAAGGAGATTAAACACTGGCTGTAGTCTTCTGCCCATGAAGCATGACTGACTTGTCTTATCCTTGTCTAATAAGTGTTCTGTTTACCCTGCCAGATGTGCTTTGATATAATCCTACCTCCAGTTAATTTTTAGTACTCTTTCAGTTTCCTCACTGGATGCTGGATACAAAATATCATTTTAGAAAATGAATATTATGAACAAATGAAGAACGTGACAGGGTAATAGTAGCATATCATAGTGACGTCTTAACAGTCATTGGGGAAGGAGATCAGAAGGGAGGAAAATAAAGGGCTGCAAAAAAACCCAATTTTGCTGGATTGGGATGCGATGTTGGAACAGTTTATTTCCACCGAACCTTCACTGCATTGAGACTCTGTAATATTAATAATCTGATTAGCAAATATATGTGCACAACCGGGTAAGTGACCCCACCTGACCCCAATAATGCTTTTACTCCTAAAGGCCCGTCAAAAGTGTCCTGATATGTCTGCCGACCTATGGCCATTGTTAACATTGTAGTGAATCTGGGGTAGAGAGTGGGGTGGGTTTTTATTGTCCCTAGTTTAAGGGTGGCAGGTGGGTAATTTTTAACATTTTTATTGGGTTGCATTGGATCAATTTGAATGTATAGATATGTCCACTGATGTTGCAGATAACCTCCAAAAACTCATTGCTATTGATGTGAATGTGCCTGTTGCCATATACTCATGTAATAGTGTGAATACTGTATCAACACTAGCCAAATGTTAAGTGATCCTGGTACTGTCACTTCCAATGCCTCTTCCTTTTGATTTGTTATTCTTGAAAAAGCAATAAAACATGTTTTTTTAAAACTATCATTGGAGAAAATATATGTTTTTTCCATATTTTCTAGCTAAAGCAGTAATTTGTCTTTGTCTCAGCACTGGCTCTTCAATGGTCAGTATCCAATTATCTTTAATTATCTATGCATAAAAAAATAGAAGTGCTGGGTGCTGCACTGACTGAGGCTTCAGGTTGTTGCATCCACTGTACATTAAAGTATGTCTCTCATGTCATTCACACAGTATAATTTACAAAACACACAGCTTTATATCTCACAACTAACATGTCCTATCTTCAAAAGGTTGTACAAACTCAGTTTGCTCCCAAAGTACAATTTGTTGGTTCTTCATGGCTTAAATAACAAAAACAAGTTAGGCCATTGTGTGACCTATTTCCAGCTTGAGTCCTTATTTCCTCCCTACTTTTACCACATTTCTCACTGTGCTAGAGACACCTGACTAGACACTGTAACCTTGAGCCTTCTGTACATCACTGGAACTGGAATAGTGTTTTGTATGGTGTCTAACCCATGCCACATTCTATTTATCACACTGCACACCTATCCAAGGACCGTCATGGTTGCATATGTCTATGTACAAGTCAGACTCAGGTTCTCTTTGGCCAACCCATGCCACCTCTCATCTCCTCCACTCACCATCCAAGTCCAAAATTATTGCACTTCCAGAAAACCTTCAAAGAAATTAAATGACCTCAGTAGCAATGTTCCTGGTGATAGTTTTGTCACAATCCTCTGGGCCTACTTTGCTTCACAACCTTTGCAATGTCCTATGTAGAGTTCAAGTTATCATGTGCCCATATGATATTGGAGTCATACCGGGGTATTTTTGGTTTGATACATTTGCTTGCTAAAGCACGTAGCAGGTGATGGTGGAGCTGCTCTGGGCCCAAAGCTCAGTATTCAGAAGAGACAGTGAAAAGAAGCTGTGTTTAGATCAAGGTGCCTTTTTCTCTCCTGGAAGCCATCCACTCAAGGGATAGACCTTGACTCCTGGAAGAGCTAAATGTGGAGGTATGACAAGGAGACCTTGTGTAGAATTGCTGCACGCTTACTATACATGAAACTCACTTTCTTGAACATGCTTCATGCACGTTGTACATTTAACTCATTACGCTTCTTCGACTTTTTTTACGATTATAGCTGAGACTTAAAGGCTCAATTGTAAGATGTTGACTTCTTCAGCGTGAATGCTCTGAAGGGCGAGAATGATGCCGATTTTGAAGGAGGAAATTTATATTCTTCATGGGGCCAGTGTTTAAGTTCCACTTTGGTCAAGACTTTATGTACTTAAGTGCCCTTTGCAGGAAAGAAGTTCATTCACTGGACAGATCGGTATTTTGCCTCTGATTGTTAATCGCGCTTCCATCACGTTTTTTCATTGAGATACAGGATGATGTTAACTACTGAACATTTGAAGACGCATTAACAATCATTCTGCACCTCACATCCTGGTATTCTAATGTTTAATGATATATTTTTGTGCCTGCATTCATATTTAGCCTATTTGAATATGCATTTAATAAGTTTATTCCCTTTTCTCAGTAAAAACAGGAATAGTTTGGTACCTCTTTCTACCGATTTAGCATTACCATCACTGTAACAGGACCTTAAGTATCTTGTCTGTAAGGTGTGAGATAAAGCTTGTTGCAATTATAAAGACAACCGCAGAGTAGGATGACATCTCATCCTCTCCTTCTATCATTTCAGGTCTTCTTCCCTGAAATTCTTATTCCTAACCCTCCCTCTTATCCTTACCCCATCTCCGGTGTGGTCTCTCTAATAATCTGTACAGAAACTGTAATCAGAGTTAATGGTGTCTGAAGTTGGGTCATGTTGAGCATCTTGCCAATCTAGAGGATATTGGAGGGTCTGACATTCTCAAATTCCAGTGGACAGAAACTTTAAGTTTTAGGGTGAGACGAATATTTAAACTGTAGAGCAGTGGTTCTTAACCTTTTGACTTCTGTGGACCCCCAATTAGTCATTACTGGAATCCAGGAACACCCACTGAATTATTAATGGAATTTGGGAACCCCCAGTGAGTCATTATTGGAAGCTGAGGACAGCCTCACAAGCAATTTCGATGTTTTGAACCGCAACACAATACACAAAAGGATAGAAACAAGCATTCAATTAAAATTAAATGTTTTAAAAAAATTGTTGGGAGACCATGGAAGGAATACTGGAGATGCTTCATTCTTATAATAAAGAGTTATATACTCAAGACTCAGTGGAGCAGGACAGCATAGTGCGGTTCTTACAGAATTTTGATTTAACCGAGCTTGGGCTAGAAGAACAGAAAGAGTTAGAAGCCCCCATCACTATGTTAGAACTTCAGACAGCACTGGATGGATTATCACCAGGGAAAGTGGCAGGGCCGGATAAACTTCCATGGGAGATATATTGGATAGTTTTTTCTATTATAAAGGAAGATATTTTGGCTACTTTTATAGAGGCTCAGTGTGGGAACCCCCCTACCATCCTGGGATGATGCCAACATAGTGATTTTCAAAAAGAAGGATAAGTCTACTAGTCATCCAGGGTCTTACAGGCCCATATCATTAATAAATGCTGATGGACAGGTGTATTAAAAAATCCTCACAACTCGGCTGGCGCAAGTCATATCGCCGCTGGCATCCAGACATCAACTTGGCTTTTTGCCCAGCAGGAGTACGGTCAATCACTTACATAGGGTGATCGCGCTGTTAGATTATGCTACGGTAAAGCAAAAGCATATAAGCATAATTTGTGCATACTTCCTAGGGCAATGTACTACTTCAGGACAATTGCAACTATCACAGCTACAGTCTCTTGCAGATAGGTTTATATGGGGCCTGAAGAAAACTTGGTGCACATCAAAATATATGTCGCTACCATTGGTACGTGGGGGGTGCCGTACTTTACATTAAACTATTTAGTCTGCCTTTTACAGAACATCAAGTATCTGGTGACTGGGATGGAAGCGCAACCATTTGAAGCTCTTAACATATATCAAATGCTGATGGCGACTCAGGCGAGCAAAGCCTTGTTTAGGTTCTATGAACCAAGCTACTTTAAAAGAACGCAATTTAAAATAGCTTGTGCTGCATATAAGGCGTGGAAGGTGATACGCAAAACATACTAATAAGATGTATAGGCGATCATATGCCTTTTAATTTCACAGAAATATTCCCATTGGTTTTTTGGGATGCAAAGATGGCTAGTTGGCAGGCTAAGGGGATACAACGCCTAGGGGACATTTATAGTGCTGGGATAATTGTTTCTTTTTCAGATCTAGCTGAACAATACATGCTATCTAAGAATGATTTTTTCTAATTTTTGCAAATTCAAGACTTTATTGATAAGCATTGTAGATGCACATTCATAGTAACTAATGATTTAATAGAGGCTCTGACAAAAAGAGCTAAGATTGGGGTATTATATGATATATTGTTGGAGACTCAATGGGATGACATTGAGATGCATGAAGTGAAGTAGAGTGAAAGATTTGGCAACACTGGCTCATACGTGCAACAATCAATTGATATGGCCATCAAAGTTATGTAGACCACAAATTTATGTACCCAACATTATAACACTTTGTTTAATTTATATCATACCCCCATGAAAATGATGATGTGGGGCGGGCTCCACGATGGGAAATGCTT
This sequence comes from Lissotriton vulgaris, assembly GCF_964263255.1. NCBI lineage: Eukaryota > Metazoa > Chordata > Amphibia > Caudata > Salamandridae > Lissotriton > Lissotriton vulgaris. The sequence goes on from NC_141687.1 coordinate 887,461,189, forward strand.
TAGGTGTCAGGCAGAGAAAGCTGCCATTGTACATATATGTTTTGATTGTATAGCCTTAAAAGAGTTTATATGGGGCATCTCAGAATTTTTATCACAAATTACAGGGGTCAATGTGGATATTTCTTGAGCGGTAATGCTAGTAGGCTAGTAGTGGGTGAGGATACTGAACACGCTCAGATTTGTCTTCCTTTTTGCTATCTTTTATTTATGGCTACTACTGTTGCCTGACTATGTGTTGCCTGTATTTGGCTTCAACCAGAGGCACCAACATATGAAATTTGGCGTGCGAAGATTTACAATGTATTCAGTCTGGAATTTAGCTTGTATCGTATAAAATCGCTGAGGTAAAAACAACTAGGATACAAATTTGGCAGCCTATGTTGCAACATATGGAGATATCGATATGAAAGACAATTGCATTGTATGTTTGTGTTCTCCTTTCTTTGTTACTTTTCTGCTCTCAATGTTTTGGTGTCATCATTTCTAAATTGTGTAACATTCCTACAGTAAGGATTTAAAGGATTGACTTATAAATGCTATATCATATGAACTGAATAAAGAATTAAAAAGAAATAAATAAATACAATTTAATTTTTATAGGAAGGTTTTAGCTTTTCTAAATTCAATTGAGGCCACCTATATTCCATACTGTATTCTGTTTGATGCGTTTGCACTGCTCCCACAAATCAATCTGAGGACATCTTCTTAATGTTTAGCCTCCAATTTAAAATGTCTTAACATTTACAGAGAGTTGTAAAATCTTAAAATTTACAGTTTGTCTTTGTATTTATATACTTGTTATTGAGCTGCTAATATTATTTAATTTTCTTAGAAGCCACGGACCCCCTGAGCTGGCATCGCAGACCTTCCGGAGTCCCCTCATCACAGGTTAAGAACCGTTGCTATAGAGGGTAAAGAATGGTATGTAAGTGTTAACCAAGGCCTCTTTTTACAACTCTTATTAGACACCTTTAACACATGGCAGAAAAAGGAGATGTTTTTGATAGATAATCTAATTTTTGTGTTTGATAACATTGATATTAATCAATCTCTGAAATTCTGGCTAGTTATATTTTTTGTATAAAAGTAGGGTAACATGTGAAGGAAAACAGCCTTTACAACAAGGTTTTTACCACGTTGTGCCTCTACCACACATTGTTTACCATGCATGTTTTCATCATGTATATGCCTTTACAACAGATGCCTTTACCACGCATTTGAGGTAAGTTGGTGTGGGTGGGTGGTCTCCTCCCACAAATGCATTTTTTAATATATATAAATATATATAAACAATGCTTGGTAATGGTATGCGTTGTAAAAGCATATGCTTTCTAAAAGAATGCGGGGTAAAAAATGCATTGTAAAGGCATGTATTTTCCTGCGTTGCTCCATCATAAAAACGATATGAAGACTGGGTAGAAAAGATATATATACAACTTGACCTATTGTTTGTAAAACAGACATTCAGTAGCAAAAGCTGAGAAAAAAATCATGCAATAGACCCATATCAAATTCTGGCACAGAAAGTCAGTTTTATATTAATATTATAACCAGAAACAACTTCTCATTTTTTTTTACAACCTCACATTCTTTTTAAAGAATGTCTTACTTAAATCAAGACCATTAGGCCTCAATATATTCGACTGATGATTTTAATAGCTGCCTTTATTTATTTAGCAGTAGGATTGTTGTTTGAATCCATAGCTTGTAGTCTCCGCCTCTCGAATGAATATCTTCTCTGTAAAATAAGTATAATTTGAATTATGTCAAATGATTTAATTAAAGTATTAAACGTGTGATTGTTTAAACTAAATGTAGAGAATGTTACCTAAGGTAGCCAATTTGTCAGTCTCTACTAAATGCAGTTTTTTAAAATTGCAGTTTATTGCTGTCAACAATTCCATGTTTAAAAAAAAAGAAAGAGATCATATTTTTGGATCTTTTTCACATTATTTGAATACACAAATCGTATTCTTTCCTAATGTCCCTTTATAAGGTACCAAAACCAAATTAGCTGTACTAAAGGGGCCTTAGTGGTTAAAACCTGTGCAAGGTAGCACACAGGGGTGTGATCCACTGTCTAACGATTACACACAGAATCTCACCACAGAGGATGGTGCACCATGTGTAGTATTGCATTACATTTCTTTCATCATTGATGTTTTCAAAATATACCATTCACTACAACATAGACATAATGATACTTCAATCGTTTTTATTGTTTATAATACGAGAGTTGATTTTGCTATTCCAATGTATTTGCTTGGTTATTCTCAAAAGAAAAAGCCCAAATGTTTATGTTGCTAGAAATAAAGATGCTGTCCAAATTTCTCATCCATCGAATTGTTTATATTAATAGGAATAAAGATTCAAAGGTGTGTTTTGTGACATATAGAGTAATCTTCGAAATTATTAGTCCACAATGTTATAAATGTATATGAATGTGATGCCTAATAGATGTATGTATTCGTTTTTCAATTCAGTGCCATTTCAAGCATCTCATTGACATAGTTGAACCCTATTATTTAATCATTGTATTAGCATTAAACATTTGACTACGGTATAGAAGAGAGGTAAGGAAAAGTTCAATCAGTATTGTACCTAATTAATTTTAAATTGTCCTTCACAGATGATTGATTAAGATAAACGTAACATTCATCATTACAGCAGGCAAATCAGACAGTTTACAAACGTGCTATTGTTTGCCAAATAAAAAATGAAAAGAGAAGAGAAGAGATCTTAATCATGCATCCACAGTTAACATTATAATATTATCTTCAAGCACTGTCTCCGATGTAATACCTTGTTATCTCATTAGAAAAGCATCTTGAGGTTGCTAAATTACTCAAAATTTTAATAAACATGTATCACATTTGTGTATTAGTAATGCTTACGTATTCAAACTGAGGACAAAACATATACTCCGATTCACAGAAAAGTGTCTCTATATTCTAAGTTCCACATAGCGGCATACATGTTATAATAGTTGTTACTTGAAGAGCATGATAACTCTTTCTTTATTCAAACTGATCCATCATGATACTACTTAACTCACCCTTGCCTTATATCCCATTTGTGTCAAGCAATGCGCAGCGCAGGAGTGGTGTATCTGCGCCGGGTGCATGTGTGCCTGGGGCGGGTGACATACAGGGACAATGGAGTACTGGGTAGTGTGTGCATGGCATATGATGTGCTGGAGGCCCATGTGCCTGAGAGTGGTACAGTATCTGAAGGATGTAGAGCTGTGAAGTGCATGTAGGGTAAATCCATGTGCTGGGTGTATGTGCACCTGTCAGTGGTAAAATAAACTAAGTGTGCAGTGAGTGCAGGATAAGTGCATGTGCTGTGTGTATATGTTCCTGGGAGTGGTACAATACATGAGGAGTGTAGCGCACACAGGAAAGCGCACAATTTGAATGCAAGTGCTGGGTGTATATGTGACTCTGAATGGTTCAGCACTTGAAGTATACACTACTGTGCAGTGCATTTATGGTGTATACATGTGCTGGGTGTATGTGTGTCTGTGGATGGTACAATACATGGAGGGCCCTAGGGTCATTTTTTGGAGGCCCAGGCCTGCATAATGAAACATGAAGTAGAGGTAGAGAGATACCTGCAGGCAGATTTGTGGATTGTTGCATTCCTATAATCTGGGTGGGACACACACTGGGAGGGGAGGATCAGACATCCCCTGTACACTTTAAAGGGTGCTCTTTGATTTAGTGAGAGGTTGCAAGGAATGGACCAGCGCACATCTCAGGAAGGATAATGGTCTGATAACAGATCATAAACAGTAGGGCTGAGAGCTCTGGGCTAACCTTTTGATGCACATCTCACTGTGGCTGACATCCAGTTGTGAACTCTAGTCACTCTCATGGCCTCTGTTGTGTGACTATAAGCTTCGGAGACATTCCGGAGCCGCTGGAGTACCTGTGGATGGGGCACACTCAAGGAGTCTACATGCTCCACACCTATTGGGATGGGTAAAACTTGTTTTGGGGCTATCAGCCTTGGGGGAACTTGCTGCTAAGAGTGCTGTGGTGCTAGGGAACCTCTGACCTGAACTGAATAGTCAGACTGGACTCTTGAGACACGGGCTGCTGGTAGGGAATTCCCTGGATGTTACAAACAGCGAATGGGGAATAGCCACTATTGCTAACACAAGGAGGGAGTCGGACAGGGAATCACCATTGAAACACTAGAGCACTGACCTCAAGGGGCATTATGTTAATGCTTGTAAATGTGGTATTTCTTCTTTGTGTGGTAGGCAGTAGAAATAAATCCTTCTCTTTTTTCACATAGGCAAGTATTTGGCTGTACATTGATTTATTGCTGCTGCTGCACACATTTTGAGTTGTGGGCCTGTGTTTATTAATCTGTATCCACACCTCTTTAAAACCCGTGAAGGTGTCTTTAACTGCTCCACCGCGCTTACCACTGAGAGTCAAGTGCAGAAGGCCCGAGTGCTCCAAATACATAGTAGGCCAAGCCCCAGGACATTAGAAATAAAAGGCCTTAACCCCCACTAGTGAATGCAATTGCTCTTACTTAGAATTACCAGACTATGGTATAGTAGCAATCCACATAGGTAAATTGCATCCAAGGGTTGAGTAAATTGGTTTTCTTAGGGCAAGGATGCCAAAGAAAATATTGGGAATACCCTCAGGTTTGTCAGTTTGTGACTATTAACAAAATTGCCAATTACCTATTTCCCCATGAGAAGAACAGCCAAAAATGTTCTCTGGTAAAAAACTGTTTTCAATATGGGAATGGGAAGGCAACCCCCAAAATTGGAGGGGATGTAGGGGAAAGAGTTTCACCATGTGGATAAATATTTTCCATTGGAGACAAAAGAATTTGTAAAAAGACAATTGCACTAATTCTAAATAATTTTTAACTGCTCCATTATACACTATTCACACTTGGGCAGACTGAACTGGCTTCAGATACACAGCAACAGGATTTTACAAACCTTTTCCAAGAGTTTTACTAGAAATCTGATGCTGGTAAAGATTTCAGAAGTATACTCACAGTATAAGCTCTGAACTCAAAAACGTAAATCTGCACCGTTCAAGAGAGTCCAACAAAAAGCGCCCTGATTCATTGTTTACCAATTTTTATTATGACCTATTTTCAATGAATTTCAAATAACAGTAAGATAAAAATTCACGATCGTTTTTAATGAAACTAGTCCAATATTCCATTGACCTAAAATGCTATATTTCATGATATATATTGGCACTTCATAATGAGGTGCTGTATATGCAGATACCTGATATGTGCCTTATTTGGACTTGTACACCTTATGAATTTAGTGATATTCATTTGTGTAACTTGTCTCCATATTTGTTAGTATAGTAAACCTACATCTTGACATGGAAAAATCATCTCATCTAAACATCCCCTATTAAACTGAAAGTAAACATCTGTTACAGCATGCAACAGTAATGATGTATGCCCCAAACATACTAAATTATGAAGGAACACTCAATGGAAATGTTATTGTGCTATTAAATTCCACCTCCTTAGTTAGTAAAGTGATCCAAATGAGCATTGTGTTTTGTGTAACTGTGTGATCTTTCAAGTTCCATAGTTTCAACACACAGTATGTCAAATCCATTTGTGAAATCCGCCTTTTTCCCCTATTTTATATATCAGGTAGTCCAACCAGAAGGTGCATTGGTCCACTCAACCATTGTACCATCACCGTCTGCTTAATTGTGAGCTCCTATTTCTTCAGGCCTATGTCTTTATTTAAAACTTTATTTATTGAATTTTATGACAGGTGATAACACAGAGGAACACATAAACAGATAGATATGCACAGGGGTTCAGGCCCATGTTTAAATGTTTAGATGGACACAGTTCTGAGTTGTAAGGAGGCTGCCAGAGTATAAGGCTTACTAAGAACTGCACACTGTTAGGTACTACAAAAACCAAAATCAATTCTTCAAATTGAATATTTGATTATGGAACGTTAAATAAATAAATCTTGAAATGCTAGCTTCAATAAGTATATTCAGTAATATAATAAATATTATGCTACCACAGCTCATATGGGATATTGAAAACTTTGTGTGTTAATAAGCGGCAGACTGGGTTTTGCTTACTTTACCACCCACCGAGTGTCTACACCATCTTATATGCTTCCTCTGACATTTACAGGTTAGTGTACCAATCATGCCTATACGTATTATCACTGGTTTGTCACCATAACCAACACGCACCTACTGTACTGATTGTAAGCTTTCTCATAAGGCAACCATCAAGCATAAAGTCATACGATTACATATGTATTACAAACTTACAGGTTGCAAACCAAAATACTGTCTCATCTAGCTTTTATCTCTTCTATCCCAACAGTTTGTTCTTCTATCACAACAGCTTGTTTGGGTGGGTCAGCAACATCAACACCCTTGCCTTTTATAGTAATTTGTGAGATGCTGTGTGACAAAATTCCTACCTCAAGACTTTAATAACAGGTGTAATAATAGGTGTAATAACAATCTATCCTTGAAGCCTTTTGCTTTTAACACATGCTCTTCTCAATACATTTTGGCAGACCTGCAGGCTTTGTCATAACAAACATCTCAAACCTATTGAATCTGGCATGTCTTTTCTCAATGAACCAGTAAGGCTAATAGCCTTTACCATTGGTTTTAAAACTTAAAAACACAGACCTATTCTAGTGGACATAAAATGTTGACTATCTTGCATATAATTATGCAATTACATTTATGTAGAAAAACACAGTTTGGGAAACAATATACTCAATAGGGCCTAACAAGAAACATCACAGTGAAACCCCCTTGGCTTGTCAGAGTGAATTGCCAATGCCAAAACCGTGGCCTTCTATGGGAATCTGTGAGATTACATATAACCAAATACCTATCTATCGCCTGTAACACAATGCGATATCAACCAACCGTTAAAAGCCTACTGGCTTTAACAAATGCTTTCCTCATTAAATAAGCTAGGCCTACTGACTTTGTCATAACTCTTCATAATAAGCAGATAAGACCTATGGCATCAGACATAACTTTCCCAGCGCACCTATCAGGCGTGTAGCTTGTCACCATAATCAATTTAGAACTACTTTTTTGAGTGTCAGCTTTTCCACAAGGCAACCTTCAGTCACACAATAATAAAATTAGAAAGATATACAAAATTACAATTTCCTAAGTAAATGCTAATCTTCTAAGAGGGCCTTCTCACAGAGCAAATCTTTTGTGTCACGTTTTGTACACAGGGGGTTACCCAGCACCAAAACCCTTGCTTACTCTGCTAATCTGTAACATTCCACTGAAAAAAATGCCTATCTGTAAGATTTAACAATCCACCCTCAAATGCCTATTGACTTTAACACAATAAATACATCAGGCCTACTGTCTTTTCACATAGCTCATGGGCTTGCTACCATAACCAATTTATTCCTGCTGTAATCAGCATAAACTTTGCCACAACCCAAAAAGTGCAATGCAAGTCCTTTTTTAGTAGAAGCACACAATTTCAGCCCAATCAAATCCGCTGCACAAGGAAACCAACATGTGAGTGGAGCAAGTGGCTGCCACCATGACTTGTGGGTGGTGGGGCGGGGACAGGTGTGATGTAGCGCAATGGAAAACAACTGTAAAAAATGTTTTACAAGACTTACCTTGCCGCCGGTCCCGCCGCTGCATCTCTGCTCCTAGCTCCTGCTTTCTGCGTGGGACAGGAAGCCAGACTCGCCTATCTAATCACAATGCTACAATTCTGCGTTGTGATTGGTAAGTACCCAGGTACCCCTGACCAATCACAATGGTGCACTGCATCGTTGTGATTGGTTTTGAGCATCCCGATTCGACGCTCAACCCTGGAATAACATGAATGACATGTTCTCCATGCAGGCTGTAATGCAGCCTGCATGGAGAACTAGGAAAGTGCGCATGACTGGGTTGGGCAGCCTGTGAGGGCCGCTCAAGCAGTCATTGTGCACTTAGGAGTGGGCAAACCACTCCTCTCCTGCCCTGTTCTGTGAGCAGAGCAGCCCCTGCCACCACCCGCCTGCCCTAACGGAAGGAAACATAAAATGATAATAACTAAAAGTTATTACCATTTTATATATCATTTGCATTGTTCAAAGCAGTGGGGCGACACTCCTCCACCATAGCGGAGGACCCGCCACTGGGTGGAGCCTAAGAAAAGGAAGGCTTCTTAAATAAAAGAGAGAGAAACACAACAGGCACAGAGAGAGACTGAGTGATAAGAAACTGTGAAACTGGTGAAGAGAATTTTATGATGGGATGCAATACCCAGCAGTCAAAGCACAACAACCAGAGGTCGGGCTGAAGCCATCAAACTCATTTCACATATTTACTTGGACCAATCATTGGTTAAGGCTGGGATGTGAACTGCTCCTTCGGATATCGAAGGCTCTAAGCACAATACCCATTAGTGTTGTAACACCGCATTTTTAAAATATTTTCAGGTAGGCCATCATAAGTTGCACAAACAGGCTATCTGATAGAGCATCATTGCTTTAGGATGGGCAGCACAATAAGAAGGGGTGGAGGAGAACATGTGGCAGACATAAATAATGTAATTGAGACACAAAATACCAATGGAATACACACAGTGGAGGCTGAGAGAGAGTGTCTTGGATCAGGCCTGTGAGCAGGTGGAGGGCGTCAAGTAAGCACATCCCCATGTGCTCAGAGAGTGGTGTTGGCAGAAAAAAGACCACACACTTTCCTCCTTTGCTCACATACCTAATTTATTTGGACTCTCAACACCAACATGTAAATTTGCCGAAGTCACATTATGTATGATGATTACATTTATGTGTTTGTCTCTTTTACAGTTCATTAATATTGGATGTATGAGTCCAACGTATTCATTTGAAGCATGAGCAGACTTCAAATCTAAGAATGCATTTTGTTATCAATTGAAAAATAAAGATTCAAAACCTGGTGTTTAAAATATATGGAGTGAAGTGGGAATGCTAGTGACGTGTAACTAGTAATTTGTTACTTAAACAAATTTCCATAGCGCTAACGACCTGACTTGTACTTAACCTCACGCCCACTTTAATACGCCCTGACAATTCAGCGCTACTAAGAATAACGTGAACAGAGGATTGCCCAATTCCAAACTTTCTTTGTATTTTTCCACTTCTTCTCAAGTCATTTACAATTAACCCTTTCAACTCACAGGAAACACAAAAAAATGCCCAACTAGCCCTCTTTGTCGGAAGAAAATTACTGCTTCAGTTCCACAAAAAAGTAAATAACTCATTTTTGTTTTAAAAAAAGTAACAATGAACAAAACGCGTCCTTCAACAACAATTGGGAGCTGTACAACAGTAGCTTTGGTGACAGAGAAAACAAACCCATTGTTTGTGAAGTACCCACAGCGAATGCCAGGATGAGTCCGTTTATAGCTCGGGGCTTTATTCCCATGTCCTGAAATTAACGTTTGTATGTGTCATCCGTTCACAAAAATGCAGGTTACTCTTTCCTCCCCTGAGGGGTTCCTCGCCTCCTTCAGGAAGTTCCCACTCTGCAAAGCACTAGAACTGGTAAAATCAAATCAAAATAACCATAAGTAAATTAATTAATCACATAAAATTTACTCAAAGCTTTGAAAAAAACACCTTATTATGTATGATTGATTGTCGTATCATCTGTTTCGAACTTAATTTGAGTATGTTAGGAAATATCTTTGAGGACTGTGTAAATTACCTACTTCACCATCGAGGTCAGCCAAAGTAGTCCAAAACTTCACCCTAGGTTAGAGTGGGTGAAGTTTCTCGACCTCAGCTGATTTTGCCGATTGAGAAGTAAATGATGCCCGCAGAAGTGACAACTTCGAGTTTGTGGTTCTTGTGTGTTTGTGGGTGGCGGTGTGTTACGGGATTAAACGGCGACGTGCAATGAGACAGACACATTTCATATGCTCTCGCGGTACTCGCCTCAACTGGCGGGCTTGTACCACCTTTATTACCTGCTGTTACGTCGCCATGCGTCATACTACTTCCGAAATTCAGGGTTCCCATGTTTGACCACCCCCACTGATGGGCTGGCCCTACTTAATGAAGTTAAACACTACAGGCCTTATTTACAAGAAAGCGCCACAGCGCGGCGCCGCAAGCCATTTAGCTGCACCACGCTGTGACACTTTCAAAGCACAGGGATGCTTCAAATTTACAACAATATGACGCATCCCTGTGCATTCCCTGTGCTGGATCACAATCGGCTACCATGCACTACGCAGGCACCCTTGCACCAAGGTGAAAAGTTGCCTGCGTTGCGTGGAGATTGTTTTTGTGCAGGAAGGGGTACCTTTTTGCACAAAAACAATAAAAAGAGGTGTTTTCCTCTTCCTATGTGCGCTGCAGAATGCAGCACCCCTAGAAAGAGGAACGAACGATGAGAAATGTAAGCATTTCTCCTCACTGCATCTCGCTATGCCACCCCTGGGGTGGCATAGCGTTCTGACACATTTCCAGGTTCATGAATTCTCATAAATCTGGAAATGCGGCAGAATAAATGGGCTTTGCGTGGGAACACCCACAGCAACACCCATGTCACTACCCTTTCACACAAAGCGTTGAGTGAGGAGGGGCCATATTTACAAGGACAGGAAAAGCCACCGAGGGTGGCTTAACTTGTCCTTGTAAATAGGGGGTAGGAGGTTGCACCAGTGGTCTGGCACAAAAAGTTATACACTGGTGGCACACGTGGCTTTGTAAATGAGTCCCTACATTCCCCCCAACACCATAAAAACACGTTTCTCCTATTAACACTTGCCAACTCCGTGCCCTTCATACACAAATATCTTCCCAAAACCACTCTTCTGTTGGTACCACTACTTCTCACAGTCTCAGTACCTAGTGGACAGAGCTGGATGACCACGGAGGTTATAATGGGGATGATCTCCCCTGTTTGTCAGCTTACAGAATGAGATTCCCATTTGGGCTGCCCTATGTTCTGCTCGGTCATTGGACTCGTTCATGTGTCCTTCTCTGTCCACTTGTAATTGAGACAAACCCTATGTCACTTCTGACACTCCTGTGATGTTGGTCTCGAGTTTTTTGTTATTCACAAAGAACTCCCTGAAAACTAATTGGATTCTTTTTTACTACCAACCTCAAGAAATAATCACAATCCTTGCCAGGGTGAATCTTCAAAGTCACTAAATTAACCTGAGCTCAACTCCCTGGTCGCTATGGCACAGGACAGACAGGCTTAATTTAGGGCAATATGAAAAATAATTATCCAGTACCAAAACAGGGTTAAAGATGAAATGGAAAACAATAAAATTGTAAACTGAATTATGGTACCCTTTGTACCATATACTAGGACTTACAAGTAAACATGCTGGTGAGGGGTATGCCAGTTTCAACATGTTGAAAGGGGAGGCACCGGCCCCTCATCACTAGTTAGCGGAGTATAGTGCTTAGAGTTTTACAGTCAGCAAAAATATAGGCTCTACCAAATAGGTGAAATATTCAGGGTGACCCTGCATAAAGTGCAGCTTTTGTACACTTCCAAAGTAAAAACTTTGCTATTGAATATCAAAAAATCATTGTCTGTGACCTGACTCTAAATATTCTCTAAATAGAATGGGCAGACCAAAAGTTGGAGGAAAGGGTACTCCACCATATTTTTTTGATAGAGTACTCTGTCCACCAAACTCTAAGTAAAACTCTTAGTTTTGTCAACATTGTAGTAACCTAATGAGTACTGACGGTCCAGGGGTCGATCCAAATGGCCACAGAGTATTTGGTAGACAAAATCTAACCTCTAAATGCTATAAAAACCTTGGTATTCCTGTTTGTAGCTGTTTTTTTGCTTACGTGTAATCAGTCCTCATCTTTGAAAATGTAGTGCTTACGGCGAATAAAGCTTATTTGTTGTTACTGTGGCATACACACTGTGTCTCAGTTCCTCATTCTTACCACCTGTTCGAGTAAGCTTGGACTGTTCGTCCTCACTATCTGTGGAGACTGAGGTGACTCAATATTGAGTACCCTAGCCTCTTAGGAGAGCAGTGGTGAGGGTGCCCCTCCCCAGTTACCTTATCAACAGTAGCCACAAAAGTTAATGACCAGTAGCCTTCCCTTGAACCAAGACCTGAAGAAAAGGCTTTACACTGGTATTTCGAAAATGTTTGCAATTTAATATCAATCAAAAAGGGTGTAGAAAGCTTTGATTAATAAAGCTTTGTGGTTTGTTGTGTGCTGTTTTGTTCAAGTTGTTGGCACCATTACATCATGTTATCTTTTTCCCCAGCCAAAGAGATCTGATCCCCAAGGACTTAACCCATGAAACTCTGTAGTGCATGGTTCCTCTTCATGCAGGGAACATCAGATCAGTGGGATACCTTTAGTACGTTGAAGGCCACCCGAATTACAGAGAGGGTGACAGAATCCCCAGGAGCACCAGCACATTTTGTTGGAGGTGGGGGAGAGAGGCTCCTGCTGTCTGGTGTTAGGCTCAAATGTTTGCAGGTTGCTTTTCTTTGGGGAAGTGCTTCGGGCTTTGTTGGCTCCTCCCTGGGTTAGCAGTGCACTGGGTTGCCATTTCCTTGTAGGATTGTTTTTTCCACCATTGGGTTCGGTTGGGTACCGGCGGGGCTGCAAGTTCAGTGATCCATCTCTCTAATTTGGCCCATCCAGTCGTTCCAACTTTGGCATAGATAGGAGAAATACTACTTCACTCTATTCTCTGTTCTCCAGACATTGCTCCTCGGGCACCGGACTCTCATCAACGCCTAACAGGCAGGGCTGCATGACTTCCAATGCGCCCTATGTCCCTCTATTCAAGGACTTCTTCACTGAGAATGCACGCAGAGTAATAGAAAGGCAAACCTTTCAGTATTGTCCTCAGGGCCACGCAAAATTCCAGTGGACTGACCACCATAAAGTGTATAACCTATGCCTCTTCCTCAACCATGAAGACTTCTGGTTGAAGAAAACTGGTTAGTACCGATGGAAGAGAAGCTGGGCAATTCACAGGATGCAGAAAAAAGCCTCTGAAGACACCCCTGACAGTTTCAGGGAACATGAAGTAGACAGAGATGAAGGTGACCACTACAACATTCCAGCCCACCAACCTTCAAATAGCCCAGTCTCATTAAACTCGTACTCTGAGGAAGAGGAATAAGAGTGTAAGGCTGGAAGCTGCTGTTGCCTCGGAAGTACCACGGAAGTGATGCTCAGCCCACAACTTCCCCTGACCGGTTCACCATATGCCAGAATAGAGTAACTGGAAACAAATGGTGATGCCCGCAAGGGTAAAACAGGGAAACAAAACAATGTAAGGAAGGGGAACACAGGTTCTTTGTACACAGTTGGAGTGGCTGTCAATCCTGGGGAACCAATGCACCTCTGTCAACCGTCTTCTAGATACAATGACAAAGAACAGACATTAATATAGTCCCTATTGCCATGTGGGATAGAATAGAGAGAGTGACAAGTGCATGTACCTTTTGTTATGTGGGGGCTGGTATGGAAATGAGAGGAGAACTGTTCTTTTGGCAGGATTGAAGCTGCTAAGTGCGCCCTGCAATAACACAAATATATTTTACCTCTCTAACAACTTATAACTGAACACTTTAGTCTTCTTATCTCTCGAGGCCTACCTGTGTATGGGTGAGGGTAGAACAATAAGAAACTAGGACTAGAATCAATACTCCTCTAGTCCTAAATAATGAAAGGATAAGCGTCCTTTCAACTCCAAAACAAAAGAATACTCATTACTGGACAAACGGTCCAATGGGGAGCAAGATCTCAAATCAAGAGAAATGCGGATCCCTTAGAGTACCAGGGACTAGCATATCAACATTTTCACCAATACAATAAGAACCTCGAAAGGTATTCTGATAACGAACCAAAACCGCTACACCTGCCAGAATGAGCAGGCGACTCTACAATAAACGTCAATAGATGCAGAATACCTGAAATATATAAAGAAATGAGTCTTCACTGTGAAGTCGGACCGACGACAGCAACAAACCGACGGGACCCGCTGGAACGCCACCACCGTGACCCGGACGTAGGAACACTTGACCCCGGAACCGTAAAGGAACGCAAAGCGTTCTCGGGATGGAGGGGATGGATTAAATGCCGATAAAAGCCCTCATGTGCATGCGCTGATCTTCGCACATGCGCAGTGTACTTTGCCAACCACCTGTATTTGCTGTTCTTGCCAACCACGTCTTCGACTGCAAGCACCACAAAGAGGCCCCATCACCTCCACACCCTCTAGACCCCTGTTTCCTTCACACCCTCTAGACCACACACAAAGATTTCAACTGTGAGTATGGGTCACATTGAGACACTCAGAAGGCCTACAAAACAGGGAGGTGAAGCACAAGCAACAAGGGCGTTGGACATCAAGGACTTTAACAAAGGCTCACCCCTCCGGCTCTCCACTGCCTTTGGGCTCTGGTTGGCACAGACTAAAGACTTTGGCACAGACAACGTGCCCATCTATTCCTGTTCTACTGTTGAGTTCAAAGATTCTTCATACGGTTTGGGTCCCCTTAAAGCTTAAGAAAGCCCTACCCTGATGCTGGCACCAAAATCAGCACCAGCTCCGAGGTGGATGATTGAGCTGATAATACCTCTGGAGCTGAAGACTTCAGCAACTTAAAGAACACACTTTGTGTTGAAGAAACCTTCAATGGCGGGCTTGAAGATTTGGAGCAACCCATCCTCCAGCAGCTACAGGAGGAGTTGGATGCAAGACCGAAACGCCTATTCATACAGCCGCACACTAGCAAAATATCTACAAAACTGCCTCCAAGGCTTGCAGAGACATTGCCTTGGAAGAGGGAACTAATGTTTGAGGAAGTTGTGGATTTAGAACCATCACTAGCTCCTAAGCACAAGAGAAGCAAGTATAGGGGCACCAGCCGCCTTTCATTTGCTCCTCCTCCTCTTCCATCACCTACATGAACTCTTCCTTATATTCCGGTGGAACCTCTCACTCCTCCTAAGGGGAAAGTAGTGCTTTACACACTACCAACCTCTATGATGCGCCTTTCAAGCTGGTGCACACCGATGACTGTTGGTAAACTATAATGTTGAACTCTCCAGCGATCAAGACCTGAATCACTCTCTGGTTAGGGCAACACCAATACCACAGTATATCATGAGGTGATCAAGAGGGCAGCCACATGCTACAAGATGAGCATGCATGTCCTCCACAATAAAGATGACTTTGCGGTGGAGTTACAGTCCACGATTCAGCAAACAGTCCAGGTCCTCCCTATATTGCAGCGTATGCAGAAATCTACCTCAGCACCTTCAAGGGGCCTGTGAAATCAATGGTCATGACTCACCAGGTGGAGAAAAAATATAAACCCTCCCCTAATGACTTACCATACAGAAAGGATCGAATCCCACCTGATTCCCTTATGTTCCATACCCTGGCAAGCACGCTAATGCACAAGTCACCAGCAATGCTCCTCCGCAATAAAATAGATGTGTTTGGAAAGAGGATAACACCGTAGGCAGCCACCCACTGGAGAACTGCCAACTCTGTTGGCCTGCTCTCCGGATATCATCAAACACATTGGGACAAAATGATGCAAGAGCTCCTAGAGCACCTTCCAGAGGAATATTGGCAAGGGAGGATGAGTTGTTGACAGAAGTGAAAACCATTTCATTGCCACCAATGCCACCACCGGGAGGAAGACTGACTGACTACTACTGCAGCATGTGTTTGTCTGTCACGGGGAACACTTTGCGCCTTTGTTGACAGCCTTTGCTGTCAACAGGGTATAAAGTGTGTCTCTTCTCCTAAACAAACTCTAGACTGAAAGTTTCTCTATCTTCCATGCTCTCTTAGTATAGCACATAGAAGTAGATTTTAGGGTGTTAGGTTCTTGATGACATTTTAAATAACATTTTAACAATGCAAGAGATATACATTTTACTCTCGTTATTTACAATGTGCCTTCTTGCTGTTTTTATAATATTCTTTTTTGTTGTTTTATATGTACTGAGAAACAGATTGTTGTTCTAGTTATAAATACTTTTAACTTTTAAAGTGTTCATTCTTCTTAGAAAAGTGTGTGCGACACAATGATTAACGAAATAAGGTTTGTAATTGTTTCCATTGTGCCCCTGATACTTTTATGAAATTGTTAGTAACCCAAAAGCAATGCTTCTATGTCAATTACATTTTAAATAGTATTTTGTGGGGCTACAATAATCTATCTTTAACATTCATCGCTGGTGCATTGGACCAATGTCACCAGTGTCAACGGGGATGGGAAAAACACATTGTAGAGTTATGCCAAAGTCATAATTTACATACAATAGGTTGTAGGTTGGGCAACCCCCCATGTGGTTTAGCCTCATGCTGCATTGTTGGTTTAGGTTCTTGAGCCATGGTGCTGTCATAGACATTCCACCATAGTATTTGGAATTTGGGTTCACATCTAAGTCCAGTGTGGTTCGGTGTACCAACCAAAGTGTCTTCAAAGTAGTCCATTAGAGGACTTAAGGCCTGATTACGATCTTGGTGGAATGGGTCCACCATTGCTTTTTTGGCTGTCTTCCTACCCTCTGCCTTTGTGGTCCAACCGCCTGATTATTATCGTGGTGCAAACTTGGCTACTGCCACCTCCAAGACTCCCGCTCATGCGTAGATGGCGGGAGAGCCAGAGGCAGGTCTTGAGGTAGTTCTGCCAGGCTTCCCGCCATCCAGATTATGACCTGCTTGTTTGTAGAGCTTTTTACTAAATGGGAGACTGCATGCATCATTTGCCAGAAAGGTATGAAAAGTGGTGCATGCCTACCATTTTTGGGGTCCCACTTTGGAATCCGTGTTAGACACCATTGCCCAGGTCCTTCCTGTACTCCTGCCCCAGACCATGACACTCTGCAACACAGTTGTCGCCTGAATCGAAGGTAGGCTTCTCTGTCACTTCTCCTATGTGGTGAATGGTAACAGTTATTTTCAGCTTGTGTTATTTTATATGCAACTAAACAAACAGTACACATAACCTACATTTCCAGTACGACTCACACACAATACAGGTATGTTTTTTTCTGATTTTAACATGTATTACATACCTAGGTTTACAGCAGTGACACGTCACAGCATCAGGACTCCGCCTCCAAGATACCGCAGCAGCAGAGTACTTCCACCACAACATCTTGATGCAGCACGCAGAAAGGCTTTCAGCTTGATAGAGCACTGACTTGACCCGCTGCTGCGGTGTAATTGTGGGAAGACCGCCAAACTCATTATCAGACCCTTAGTTTGTGTTTGTTTTGTTGGTTAAATGGTCTTTCTTTAAGTATGTCTTAGTGATTAGCTACCTTTGTTACAAGGACATAGGCTAGTGCAATTAGCTTTTTTTATTTCAAAGGCAAACTGGCTACTTAGTGCAGATTGCTGGAGATCCCTCCAAATGATTTGAGTAGCAACAGATTTGAATGGCTGTGTGCGAGTACAGTTGTTTAGGAATTGTTTGCATCACACCTTATTCAAAGTTGATTATTATATTATGTAGGGAGTAGTTAGTTGCTTTCATTTGAATGTGGGTTGGTAGTTCGTAGTAAGTGTTACTTTGTTTATAAGGTAGGAAGGCATACATGAGGGTTACATCAGTGTTCTGATATTTACCATGTATGTTGTATATCTGAGTGAATGGTTTAGGGTACGTTTTTAATGTTTCGCCCATCATCTATGTTTGACATTGGATTAGTATTAATACATTATCGGCTGTAGCAAATATTATAGTGAGTTTGTCATTATTTAGGTTGTCATGTAGGAAGAAGGGTTTATCATTATGTGTGGTGGTTAAGTGTTCAGGAATTTGGATGTATTTGCATTATCTAGGTGCAACAGGAGTATTACTGCTGGCTTTCTTCTTTCATGCTTTTAAGCGTTTAAAAGTGAGTATAACTGGTAGCTGTCCTGTGATGTGAACAGGTACTTTGAGGGAGTATATCTTTTATAATTTTATTAGTGAGTTCTTGGGAACTAGTACTTGTCATTTTTATATCTTGAAGTACATGCCTTAGTTCAATTTCAGTGACATTTGGGGAGGGTGGTTGTGTTCTCTCACTTTAATAACCACATCAGTTTATCGTAAGTGCACTCCCATAACACGCATTACAGTAGTATTTTGTGAAGTAGCCTATTAATGAGAGAAACTGTTTGCCTTTCTGTGAGTTTATATAATTTTGCTTTTTCTGTTATTCTGTCTGAAAATAGTTTAAGAATACAATTAAATACATTTTCATCATATTAATTTTATTTAGAAAATGTGCATAAAATACTTACAACAATCATTTTGCATTTGTATTACATATGCGGTGTTGATTATAATTGCAGTTCTTTCCAGTTTTACATGTAGGTGTTCTAATGTGGATCAGTTGGCTTATTGTTTGTTGGGGGAAACAAGATTTATTTGTTATTTTTTAAATGTTTATTTGTGGGTAGTGTATAGGGGTTGAGGGATTATAGTTTTACTCTTAAGGTTTAGTTGATTTTTTAGAAGTGGTTTGATTTTACTTATGTGTTATATGCCTTTTACCAGATGTAGAAATGGTGAATTTTATAGGTGGGTCTGTAGGTTGTAGATGACCTAAAGTTTGGTAGAAAAATAAAAATAGAAAGTTTGGTTAGCTATTTGTGTTTGGTAATTTTTTTAATAAATGACTGTACACTATGTTAACGTAAACATTTTACTTACTTGTGTAGGTAGTTTTTCTTTTTTGGTTTTCTGTTGACATTCTGGCAGAGTGCCATTGTCTTGTAGCTTTAGTTTGTTTGGTCTGGAAAGTAACATGTTCTGCTCCTTTTATATTGTATTTTTAATTAATTTCCTATTTCCATTGATTAGTTTGCTTTACAGGTGTTTTTATTGGTTAGTCTTGATTTAGTTTTATGTAGTTTTATTAGTCATTACCTTTTACAGGGGACTCTAATTAGTGTTTCTGTTTGATTGTGAAATGTATACGTTTTTTTGTTGTTGTTTTAGATGTATTTTTATGTTGATTTTATTAAATAATGTTTATTTTTTATATTACATACATTTTAGAAAGTATTTTTCTTTGTTAATTATTTGATGTTTTGAAATATAGTTAAATGATTTATGTGTTGAAAGTTTATTTTATTGATATACAATTTAAATAATGTATCTAGATTTATTGGTTTATGTAGAGTTTAATTTAATTTGTTGTATAAAGTAAAATATAGTTATTATATTATGTTGTAATATTTTACTTTAATTTTTGTGATACTAGTGTAGTCAATATTGCGTGTTTTGATTTTATTGACTTTTTATTATATTTATTTATAAGTAACAACATTTTTGTTTATGATATCTACGGTTTCAAAATTTGTAGAAAAATATATTTTAATGGTGATAGTTTAGTATTTGATATTTGTGTTGCTATTAATTAAATATAAGATGACAGTATGTTTGTAAACTGTATATTGTTTCTGATATTTTTATGAATCAATGTTGTTTTTAACAATATTATGCCATTGACCAGGTAGATCAGCTTTGTGCTCGGTGTGTTAGTTGATGTTGGATGTTAACACAGCTGTTCAAATAACTCAGAGTCCACCATGTTTAAATAGACTTGTCTTCTCATAATTCTACAGAGATGCGAACTGGGTACTTCACCAGCCATATAGATATCTAAGGTTGGCCTGCTCAAGAATAATTTTCTTGTCCCTGTGAACAACAACTTTTCTGAAGGTAGACGTCATTTTCACAAGGTCCAGTATACTGCCAACATTTAGCAGATATACTGAAATAATGGAAAGAGCTGAAGGACCACCTACTCAAACAGTCAAATAGACTAATCTCTTTCCACCCCACACACAAACACTTGCATGTTCTCCCAAGAGTCTACACTCTTCACCACAAACGCCCATCACACCTTCATCAATCTCAGAGAATAACCATGGATCATCTTTCATAGATAAATAACCATCATTGAAAACATCCTTGGTACCCTATTAGCTGTGAATCTCCACCCTCTGATACTCCAACTAATCCCAAAACTCACTCAGCTTTACTCTCCGACTTCATAGCCAATTTGTGAGCAGAGCTTATCCCATTTGTGAAATGTACTTTTTCTAAGTCATTAGTTCACACACTGTTAAACCTCTAAGCCTCTTCCCTCTAAGGCGCTCCTCTGTTATTCTTGTCTTTTGAATTACTCCTTCATTTACTGCACCAACCCACAAAGTTTTGTATCTGTAGTGTTCTTTTACAAAAACCTACAGCTGATCCGTCCTCTCCTTCTAACTAGAATCCAGTACCTCGCCTCCCTTCCTTCTATAAAATACTGACATTCCGGTCTTTAAACATCTTCATCTGTATCTATATCTACGCCAATGACCTGAATAACCCCCTCTAATCAGGCTTCCGTGCCCTTCAATCTACAGCAATGACATTTGCATATCAAAAACCATCAACTCATTATCAACATTTATCGTCCTACTCCTTGAGCTTTCCAAAACCTATATGAATTTTAGATCTTTGCTACAAACGTGTCTCTCAGACAAGCATACGGTCAAGTCTTTGAGTCTCCTCTGCCTCCATGTTCTTTCTAGTATAGTGAAACATTTTTGTTGTATGACCACTTTATAAATATGCTATAACGTAACATAACACCTTTGACTCTTTATCCCCACACAGATCTCTCTGTTTCACCAGCTCAACACTAAAACAGTCCTCTTCCCTTCCTCCTGACTGCCCGTTGTCAGCGGCCTGGGATTCCATGCTATCCTCACCGACCTCTTATGCCTACCAAGAAATAATTTATATTTATGTTTTGTGGAACTCCATAACATCTCTTCTGCAGTGAAAGTTCCTGGAGGCAGCCATGAGACAGCCTGAGCTTTATAAAAAACAATAAGCACAGTGATAATAACATATGAGCATAAGTATTTTAGCCTTGCACATGTGTGGTGAATCTTGAAAATTAATATAATCGGGTAAGAGAGTGAGTTTATTAGATTTAATCCTTTTACATTGTTTCCATCTGAAAATACTTCTAACCCTTTACATCAATGTGTTAGCCACCAATCATATATTTTAATTTTAGTTACAGACTCAGTTTGAAAATGTACTCTGAATGGTTTAAAGATAAGGATAGACAATGTCTGTAATGATCATGACTTAACCAAAGATTTTGTACGTCTGAAAACAGAAGAATAGTGGCAACATTGTGTTCTATATGGCACATGGCATGCGTACATATTAGTTTATTTTTTATTTCATTTATTTTGCAAAGCACTATATACCAAT
The DNA here is from genome assembly GCF_964263255.1 of Lissotriton vulgaris. Taxonomy (NCBI): domain Eukaryota; kingdom Metazoa; phylum Chordata; class Amphibia; order Caudata; family Salamandridae; genus Lissotriton; species Lissotriton vulgaris. The sequence goes on from NC_141687.1 coordinate 887,482,462, forward strand.
ATGGTGTTGGGAGCATACTTTTCCCAAAGGTTGTAAGGTCAGGTGAGCGCAAGTGACACAGGTTGTAGATTGAATATGTAAAGCATTGCTGTCGCTATCTGGTACACAAAGCTGTTCTGGGTTGTCCGTAGATGATGATGCTATGGTGTTAATGGACATACTCTGGTGTCAGGTACTTATAGTCTGGTCTGGGGAGATAGGTTAGTTATTAAAGGACCGATCAGTGTTTTATTGTGGTTATGTGTGGTATGAGTCTCTCATGAAGGGAATACGTGGTTGACATTGTAGTTCCTCAGATAGTGAAGTCATGACTTAAAGTTGATTTAGACAGTTGAAGTTTGCAACTAAGATCTATATTTTCATGTAAGCACTACTGTTAGTCTTTTTCTGTCCCTCTCTTCCTCACGTGCTGTGCTCTCTTTTGACATTTGTATCCCTGTCTCTCTTCTCTTGTTTTCTCTTTATTTGACCTCCGCCTTTCTGAGTATCTGGTTTAAACAGGAAACATCCATTACAACGCAGTCATTATAACGACTTACCTTTACAATGCAACTGTTACAACACAACTGCTTTTACATCACATGCCTTTACAATGCATGCCATTACAATGCATGCCACTACAACACATGCCATTGCAACGCATAACATTACAATACAACGCATGCCATGACAACGCATAATATGGTAAGTAATAGAGATTGTTTTAGTATTAGGATGGGTATGGGTTTTGGTGTACATGGGAATAGTAAGTTTTACTCCTACAGTATTCAACACTTTCCCTACTGTTGCACTCAATGGAGTGGGAATAGTGATTTTTACCCCTACACTATCCAACACTTACCCTACTGTTACATTCACTGGAGTGGCAATCTCGCTACACACATTTCACCAAAATATGGCAGCCGTTGGTCTCCTACCTTGGCAAAATGGAGCATGCACATCTTCTGCCCCCAAAGGTTCGGGGTCTACACCTCTTCGAAGACACTGTGTGCCCATCTAAAGCCGCTTTCAACCATTTCATGAGTGGAATTCTATACTGTGGGCAGAAGAACATAAAATATTCTACTGTTTCAGGGATAGTAGGGCTATTCGGGCAGGATTTAGTGTTTGAGGGCGTCCTGTCCCATTTTGCAGTGTGAGTTCTCAACGGCAGCATGCCACACCTAAATTGTACATGTAAACACTTTAAGCGGCATGGATACATATGATCGATATAGGACTCTGGGCTAGGGGAACATTTATAGAGGAGGAATTGGACAGTGATGGCATTTTCGTGGTGTACCTTTCATGTTTGTAGTAGAATTTCATCCCAGAAGGGGCTTTTAACTTCACGAGTGTCACCTTTGGTGATCTGCTCCAGGGAATTCTATACATTGTAAAACACAAACAATTGAAGAAGGGTCTGAGGGAAATTTAAAGACCTGCCCAGTTCATATCCCCCTAACTGTAATCCTAACAACAAAAAGAACCGGGGGTCTATAACGGAGCTTCAAGTACTCCGAGCTGCTGCAAAACTCCTACATAAGTGAGTTAGGCGCTAATAGAGCGATATAAGTCTCTATATCAGAATGTGTGCCAGGACAAACCTGTTGAAGGACCTACTGAGATTGTTGGTAAGACCCGTACAGAGATGTGTTGGATTCCCATCAAATAGGTATGTAGATCAAGTGTTCTCATTTGGTCATCCAAAAATGGGGTGGTATGTCTCTTGATCAATGAGACCCATCCATCGCCCTTACTCAATTGGGTCGCACCATCAATCGCTAAGGTACCCATGAACAAATGATAAAGATGGGATCGAGTGCAGTGCAAAAATCAAAAGATGTGTGAGTTAAAAACAAGGGGTAAAAGGATCAATAGGCGAAAAACTCTAATGTAATTTGTCCTTTCCCTCAAACAAACAAGAACAATGCGGTAGAAGCAGTCTAAACATATAACTGCATTTACATTTTTTGGATGACCAAATGAGAACACTTGATCTACATACCTATTTGATGGGAATTCAACACATCTCTGTACGGGTCTTACCAACAATCTCAGTAGGTCCTTCGACAGGTTTGTCCTGGCACACATTCTGATATAGAGACTTATATCGCTCTATTAGCGCCTAACTCACTTATGTAGGAGTTTTGCAGCAGCTCGGAGTACTTGAAATTCTATACATTGGCCAAACCTACTCTGTGGGATAACACTTTTATCGCCTTTAGCCAATGTGTACGTAAGTCCTTATCTAGGGACACCAACTCTTTCACACAATCCCTGTACATTGTTAGTTCCCTAGTAGACCAGAGTCTTATCCAGAATAGTAGGGGTTCAAGTTGGGTCCCTAGATGTATATGTTTAATAGCTAAACCAAATCTTAGTGGGGTAACAGGAAAACATAAAGGAAGATTAAAAAGGCCCCTTATAAACTTATTTCAGTTCTCATGCCAGAACATCAATTAAAGCCCTTTTATAAACACAATTGATAATTGTGCCTCAGTATCTGGTTACAAACTTAGCACAGATAAATCGGACACAAAGGTCCTCACATGCACTAAAGATAGTCTAAGTGATACAGGATTGTCATGACAACACACTACTTGAAATATTTGCCCATTGAGTTTGGCTGAGACATTAAAGATACTATTCAACACATGAAAAAAATCGTTTTAAAGAAAGTAGAAAATCTACTAGACAGTTGGAACCCTACATTTATCACACAAAATCAAGATGATGATAGTCAACTACCTAATCAGCATTCTCCCCTCAGATTATCACGAATAAACATATAAGGAACTTCATATAGCAAAACAAACATCCTAGGATAGCAATGAAAAAAATTACATCTCTCAATCAATTTAGGTGGGGTGAATCTAGATATCTTTAAAAATGATCATACTGCCTTCTTGGCCAAACAGGTATCCCTATGGTTCTCACCTATGGATGATTATACTCCCACCTGGCTCTCAGTTGAAAGAGCACTTTTGGAAAACATAGATCTCATTATGTTGTTATCCACCAAAATTGACCATTCACAACACTCTAAATGTATTTACAGAAATACTAAATATGCAATTCTAAAAATAGACATTCTCCTAGAAATCCTGAGAAATAACTCCAAACTTAGCATTCTTTTGGAAGAATCCAACTATTATTCCTATATATTGGCAATCTTGGACCAACAGAAGTATTTATTTCCTAAAACAACTTGCCACACAGTATGCACCTGTCACCTTTGATAATCTCCAATCTCAATGTAATCCGGAAAATATTAATTTCTATGATTTCCTCAAACTTAAAGCTTGTATTTCCAAAGTTAAAACTTTCCATAAGGATCTATTATGATGCAACCTCATAAATTCTCTCAACAAATCCAGACACAAGTTTCCAAATTCTATAAAATCCTACCATACAGCTAAATCATGAGTTAATGAGGAAATGGAACAGAAATAAAACAGTTGCGACTGAAGATTGGAATGTTATATCAGAATCAGTTGTTTCCCATAAAATTATGCCTACCGTGTCCCAAACTAGATATTGGTTATGACACAGAACATATTGGACATCCTCCATCCTCATGTTTACACAAATGTTAGCTCAGATAAGACCTGGTATGTTGGAACTACAAAGGAGAAACTGGAGATCTGCCACATCTACTGTTTCTATGTCACTCAGTCTCCGTACTCTAGGATAATGTATTCGATTTTATCTCCACATTATTTGGATTCCAGCTGTTGTGCCGAGTCGTACGCCCACGATCCGTGACCCGTGACCCCTATGACGTGACGGTTGAGGAAGCCGCGAGCGTGAGGAGCTGCAAGGTGAAGCCCCGAGCGAGAGAAGTCAGGCTCGGTCTAATTGAAGGGCATTGTCGTCATCCGGACCTCGGCCCCCTCGATCTGCGGAAGCCCCAGTGAGGGAAGGGGTACCTCGACATCGGCGAGAGTCGCCGGGCATCTCCATAAGCCCATAACTACAGTGTAAGGCGCAGCAATAAGGCGCCAGGGGCCCCTGGCCCCAGAAGAAGTAAGGAGAGGTAGGGGGTCTCGACTCTAATCTGCAAAGGGCACAGGCACGGCGCAGGCGTACCTACAAAGGCACAACAGAGGTAAGTGGGGTGAAGGGTGTTTTGTATCCCCTCCCCCTTTCTATACCTTCTTTACTTTCCCTAAAAACCGACCCCCCTAGCCCTGAGGACAGTATTAAGGACTAAGGGGCAGAGTCAGCAGAGAATTAAGGGCAGACTTAATCGCTAATCCCCTCAATGGCACCAAGGAAGAATAAAAGCGCGTTGGGACAGGCTAAGACTTCTAAAGCCCCCCCCCCAATGGATGAAAACACTTTGGAGGGAAGCCCCAGTGACCAGGGACCAAAACCAAGGGCCAGACGCACTCGAAAGAAAAAGGAGAAAATCCTCAAGGAGTCATCGCAAATAGGAAGTAAGGGGGGCATAGCATCAAATTCCCTGAAAGACTTTGTGGGAAAACACTTAAAAAAGGTCTTCTCACCAGCTAAGCCCCTTGCGATGGACGTGGAGACAACCGGAGAGGAATCCTGGAAGGAAGGCACCTCTGTCATATTTGAGGAACATTTAGGGGACCCGGAAAACTTAATCAACCAATCTCTACAGTCCCTAAGTGTTCATAATGGTTCCATAATGTTACCCCGACTATCCTCGTCACCAAAACTGTCCTTGCTACTTGACTCAAAGGGATCAAATAGAGAAAATCAAGAACATGAAGAGGATAACAGCTCGGTCCAGAATGGAAACTCAAAGGGTCTTGAGGCGTATGAGGAGCACACAACAGGGTCCAGGGGAACTAAAGACTGTAACCAATCGCTACAGCTTAACCCAGAAATTTCAACAAACCCGGCCTCCTCAATGCTGGATCTGATTTTAATGTTGCAAAAAACACTCCAGGGAATTTTGGAAGTGACAATGTTAAATCATGACATCTTAAAAACTCAGAACTCGCACCTTTCAAAAATTCAGGGCGAATTACAAGGAATTAGAGGGCAAATGCCATCAATGATAAGATCAGTTCCCGACCTCGAGCAAACATCAGCTACAGTGGGAGGGGGGGAGGTTGGGAATATAGAACCCACAGCCGTAAACCATGAAGTTTACATCTCAAAATGGCCTATGCTTGTAAAAAGAAGGGGCGAGTATAAGAGTCATACTATATCAAGACAGAGGAGACCTATTAGAAAAAGAGGGCAGAGAAAGGGTAAAAGCAGAGTAGTGGGAAAAGTAAGAGAGTTGGAGGAATCAATAACCCTAACGGAACATGTGTTAAAATCAAAGCCCCCAAAAAATATGAGCGAGAGAGCGAGTAGAGTAAGAAAAGGAAGTATAGAGAACCTTGCAAGGAAGCAAGTAACAAAAGGTATGGGAAAGAGAGAACAAAATAATAAGGGGAAGCAAAACAACGAGAATGCTATTGAAGTTAAAACTAACACACAACAACTTCATAGGGGGCAAAATCAAAAAGTATGGAGCTAAGAGGAAACCAATGGCTGTATTTTGAGCAAGTAAAAATGGGAAGGGGCGGGAAAAAAATGAAGAAGAGCTCCTATTTAAATAGATCACTTCTTCTTAATTCATTCGCCCACTGCCCTAACTTGAAAGGGATCGGCACAAAAGATCTTCACCAGGTGGGCTTTCAAGCAACGCCCGATGGAAAAGAGTTTACCAAGGTTCAAGTTTACTCTGACTTGGTAAAAAACGCTATTGAGAGAGCAGAAAGTGAGATACTAAAAGCAGGGATTCGGTTAGTACCGATTAAAGAAATAGGGGCAGAAGAAAGGTTACCGCAAGGCAAAGCTTTTTTAAAGCACCGTGCTAGGCTAGGTAAACGCCAAGTAAGATTGTTAGAAAGAGGTGCAGGGTTAAGCTCAGGAAATCTTAATATTATAATAAATAACTCTGCTCCTGAGGACTCTTGGAAGAATTGGAGCCTTAACACTAGCCCCCCAGGATCTTCCAAGCAGTACTTAGAGGACTCAAATAGGTACGGGCTCCTTAGCGATGTGGAATAGGTAACTGGGCAGCCATGTGGCCTAAAGGTAGTCTCCTGGAATATAAATGGGTTAGGAAATCAGATAAAACTTGAACGGTTAAAAGAACTAGCAAGAAATAATATGATCCTTTGTATCCAGGAGACCTGGCTATGTGGTGAGCCCCCCATAGTGGAAGGGTTCCGTCAAGCTTACTGACCAGCTGTAAAATCTAGTTCAGGACGCCCGGCAGGGGGTCTATTGAAGCTAATATCTACAAAACTGGTGAAAAAGGTGTCCAAGCTCACTGTAACATGTAAATGGCTACTCTGCTGTAGAATAACCCTATTCGCTGCTGGTAACAAGTATGAAAATGTGTTGCTTTTCAATGTGTACATGCAATGGGGTACCCAGGTTGAATATGGAGTTGAAATGGGAAAATTTAAGAATGACTTAGACCTATTGTATGAAAAGTACGATTCAGATTTGATTTTGTTGGTAGGAGATTTTAATCAAAACTTAACCCTAAGCGGCTTGATCTCATGTATCTGGAAATTTTAGAATCAAACGATATAATGGAAGCAAAGTTCACCGAAAGTTCATGCTCTTTGAATGATGTAAAGTTGGGGAACTATCTAGCGACCAAGAGCCTTTTCTGTTTGAATGGTAGGTTCCCACAAGACCGCCCGGCTAAGAAAACTTTTAAACAAGGGTCACAATATTGCCCCATAGATTATGTGTTCATGCCAGCATGGAAATTCAATTTAATAAAGGGGTTCAGGGTCAACCATACAGAAGATAGCGACCACAACACCTTAGAATTGGTGCTGGCCTATCCTAACGAAACTGTCACCGAGAAGGTAATTATACAACAGATGGATTATCCTAGGCGAATCTCAACATGGCTAACTGAAGAATATATAGAAAAGTTAACCAGGCTCCAACAAAAGATACCCCTAGGATGTGCAGCTGGTTTAGACTTGGCCTGGTATGTTGATAAGATAAATCAAGTGGTACAAAGCATTAAGGTTAAACTTAGAACAGATGTAAAGGCCAGCAAGAACAGTCAAATCACACAGGTTAAGAAAGGCTATTGGTTTATTATGGAATGTCTAAATAAGAAAAGAGAAATAAGGAGGGAACAACGCAGTCTGAGTAAAAAATATGATAAGGCTTGAGCAGAAAGCCTCGCCAAATTAAAGTAAGATTATATTATGCTTCTTAATAGTACAAGAAGAGCCCATAAGGATACCTGTTGGGGGAAACTTCTGGAGGCAATAGAATCCAAGAACATACGGCAGTTCTGGAAACTAGTCCGTTCAGTATCAGAGGCCTCAGCCGCTTCAATGATCTGTGTGGTAGAAGAGGGTGCTTGGGAGGTTTACCTGAAAGAACTATACCCAGCGGGGAGAGAAATTGAAGAGGAACTGCAGGGGAACTGGAGAGGTCAAGTAGACGATCTAAAACCTGACTTCTCAGTAGAAAATGTACTGAATACGATAAAGACCCTTAACTTAACAAGAGCCGCTGGTCCAGACAACCTGCCAGCACTGATAATTAAGTCACGAACACCATGGTGGGCGGAATTTTTCTCTAACATGTTTTCAGTAATTCTAAAATCAGGAATAATACCTAGTACTTGGAAGGGTGCGATAATTAGGCCGATCCATAAAAAGTGGACGTTAATGCACCAAAGAACTATAGATTAATTAATCTACTCGATATTGGAGAGAACATTTTTGCTAAGATAATATTGGGTAGAATAAAGATTTGGGCAGAAGAGAGAGCAATTATCCCAGTGGAACAAGGTGGTTTTAAAGAAGGCCACTCTACAATAGATCACTGCTTCGCCCTATGGGCCCTGGCCCGGAAATCGATAGAACAAAATGGGAAGCTACATTGTTGTTTTGTCGATTTTAGGGCAGCGTTCGACTCTGTGGATCGAAATAAACTTTGGGAAGATATGTCAAAGTACGGATTACCGGTTGGCTTGTTGATGATCCTAAAAGAGCTTCACAGTGGAAACTGGGCCCAGGTAATTAGAGATATGCAGGGGGCACTAACTCACAAGATATTAGTAGGGAACGGACTTAGACAGGGGTGCGTCTTGGCACCCCTGTTATTTTCAATCTTTTTGGCAGATCTCCCCGCTGCTCTTGAAGTAGAAAGAAGTGCAAGTCCAAAAATGAATGGCCATAAAGTCCCTTGCCTTCTTTATGCTGATGACTTAGTGATCATGGATCAAACTGAAATGGGACTTCAAAGGAAATTAACCGCTTTTAAACACTATTGTGATAGGAAAATACTGACTGTAAATAGGGAGAAAACTAAGGTTTTATGTTTTGGGAAGAGTAAGAAGAATTTCAATTGGTTTTTGGGTGATGACAAACTAGAGACAGCTAATGAATATAGATATTTAGGCCTCTGGTTTGACAGTGCACTAAAATGGTGCACCCATTTGGAGGCTCAAAAGGCAAAAGCATTCTCATCCACTTGTGGGCTAAAAAAGTTTAATAAAGAATATGGAGACATGACACATAAACCAATGATAAAGGCATTTGAAGCAATGATCCCCCCCCAAGTATTGTATGGGGCAGAAGTGTTATACTTGAGCAGTAAACATACGTGGGATCAGGAAGAGGGACACATTTTAAAAATGTTATTGTCTTTACCAAATTGTACAATGGTTCAAGCAATCAGAATGGAACTAGGGCTGATTTCTTGGAGTGTACAATCTCAAATGGCCCTAGCAAGATTCTGGAAGCGCCAAGACCCAGGAGTGACACCTAAGGTCTCACAATGGTGTGGAGAGGAAATCCAGACAAGCAATCTTGGCTGGGCAAAGGAGGTGAGAAAGACTCTCCAGAAAGTATCAGGGCGTCTTAAATTGAGATCTATCCATAACGCCCTGATAGGCGACTTTACAAAGAAAACACTTAGGGAACAAGGCCAGTCGCTCTCAAGGGCACAGGACCTGAATTATATGCAGGAGAAAAAGTCGGTCCAGTGGTTAAAGATCTCATGGGTAAATGAAGGCTGGTTCCCTTATCTGGAAATATTGCCTAACCAAGGGTTACGACATGAAATATTAAGGACACGGGTTGGGATCAACCCCTGGAAGATAGACGGGAAATTAAAATCTGTACTGATTGCCCCAGAAGGTAATTGTAAGTGTGGGCGTGGTATAAGAAACGATATGTTGCACATTTTGCTTGATTGCACATTTGTACAAGATTTAAGGAAATTGTTTTTACGTCCTATATTCTTATCACATAAGACATTTACACGTGCCCATGCGATATGCTTACTAACAGATATGCATTCGCTAGAAATTGCAATCGCATTGGGTAAATTCCTGAAGGCCGTAAAAGATTTTGGAAGGGAGATATCGAAGGATGGGCACTGATTTTTAAGTTCTTTTAAGTCTTTTATAAAGTTTAAATCTGTCTTTTTATTCTTCCAGATATGTGAAAACTTTGGTAAAATTTGGGTTTAATGAATTGTGTATCAGGAGGTGTTACCCTCTTTTAACCTTCTCTTTTTTTCTTTTTAACAAATATGAATTTTAACTATTTATGACGTAGGAATATTTTGTCTGCTCGTACTTTGACCGATTCTGTTTGCATTTTGTTTGTATTGTTTAAAAGACTATGGTCTAAATAAACAAGCTTCTCTCTCTCAGAATTCACTTTTCTCATTAATAGTTTCCTTGACCCATGGCCACTAACGATATACACCTATTGCACATTCTCCTAACGGCTGCCTGCAAATCTGTGATTAGAAGCTGGAAACCAGTACCAAACCCCCTGAAGTGCTTTTGTCCGATAATCAGAACTTTATTACACCACAATTATTTTAGTACCATACTCATACCACAACCTACATACATTCTGCACATTTATCTTGGCAGATGGGATACTCTGTCACAAACGTGACGATTATTCTGTCCTCCTTATTGCAAGTACCATAGGATATAAGGGAATTGCAATGTGGCAGACACCATGATCTCTGTCACGTTTGTGACGGATTAACCCTGTCCGTCAAACTCATAATCAGGCACATAGTCTCTTCTAGGCCCACTTCTACTCACGTTCTCTTATTTTCCCCTGATCTCTCCAAGCATGTTTATTGTTATAGTTTACCAGCACAGCGATGCAATCTAAGCAATAAACTGTTTGATAACTGTACCACATTTCATGCATACCAGCTATCATGTTCTTTGCCTCATCATGTGAGTATGGATGAACATTACAAGAAGGTTTGCTTCATGACATTGATAGATCTTTATGTATATTTTTCCCCAGCATGTTTGCTTTTCTATTTGATTTGTTTTGATTATTTGTCAGAAACCGGCGGCAGCACCAACTCCCATACAGAAAAGTGAGTTTGTGTTCATCCCTGCAACGTGTGGCAGGCATATCAGCTATATGTGAATCAGTCTTGACTCTTTGCCACTGTTTGCTTTGTTTGGCCTAAGTTGGCAGGGTATGCCCAGCCATGGGTCTTTTACTGTCTTTGCTACTGGATTCAAGCTAGCCTGGCTGAGGAGGGGTGTTACCCTGAAACCAGTCCCAGAATGCTTGTTTGCAGTCCAGGTAAGACCTAGCTTGGTAGTTTGGGCTGGACTGTTCCTATGAGGCAAGGGGTCAAGACTGATTTGTATATAGCTGGTTCTGAACTGGGGTGGCGAAGTGAGCTAACGAACGATGATGGATTTAACCCAGATTTGTTACTGGAGGTGAGTGTCTGAAAAGTTTCAGCACTCCCTCCATCATCTCCTTGTATTTGCTGTATATAGTGATATATCAAGATATCTATATGTAATTTGATCTTTATCTATATGTATATATGTATATACATGTACACACATGCACACACACACACACACACACACACACACAGACACACATATGTGTATATGTGTTCAACAATCTCCCACCAGGAAGATGCGTGCCCACTTGAAGAAGTTTTGATTTGCTTTAATAAGCGAAATCCAGCCTCTGGGATGTTTTTCAGCACTAAGCCTTTTTCATGCCCAGGATGGCTGTGTTGCCCATACCATATATATCGTAAATGAACAGAAAAGAGAAAATATCAAAAGAGGACCAGTGTATGCAACTGTAAATCTGTACAAGTTCAGTCGCCGTCTTTGAATAGGTTAAAGAAAACGAAATACATGTATATTGTACATACTGATACAGCAAATCCTTCTGAATCACAATTAATAAACAATTTAAAGTAAACCAAATGTATGCATACATGTTAGGAGATTTCACCATGTTAACTGGCGAGGGTATTCTGAATGCAGTTATATATAACAGGAAATATGAAATGATAAATGTCCTGAATTCCCTGGTGCTTTCCTATATAACCAACAAAATATAAGGCAACTTTAATGAGTATATCCAAGTTCATACAGTACCCCCATATACATGCAAGTAGATACAATAGAATACATTAAAGTAGAAATACCCCATGTGCAGAACTAAGAGCCTGTATTTGGGCATGTCATACCGTAGTTGTTAATAATGCAGTTCACTCAAGCTGTAAATTTGACCAATTAGGTAATGCTACATAAAGTAGCAGAAGTAAGAGGGTCATGGGGAGTGTGATTCCCGTTAAACTGCAGAAACCTACGTTTTCCCGAGTACAAAAATAAGTACTATGTGAAATAATTTTCCGTAGAAACTATCAATGTACTGGTATCGTAACAGTCTACTGGGCAAAATGTACAAAGTAGCTAATACGTTGCTATTGTAACAATACTGCCCCAGTATCTCTATGCGGAGTCTGCAACAAAAAGAGCTCAAAGCAGTTACGAGTAGAAAAAGCTTTATTCGAGTTATAGACTCATAAAAGCACAACATACATATAAAAACACACTTAATAAAAACATTTCTTCCAGTGCATATTAAAACAGTTGCGCAGCTTAATCGTTATAAAAGGAAAGATACATACAGACTAAAAGACATTTATCAAGGAGCATTAAGAGAAAGAGCTCTCCGCCTAATGGACCAAGCCCAGCCCAGATACTTAGCTGTTCCCATGACAATAGGCTCCTCTGAGGTAGTACAAATGATTCTCTGAGCCTCAACTGCACTAGATGTCCCAAGATTCTTGCAAACAGGGGTCAACCATACCCTTCTTGGGGAAGCATAGGCATTACAAGCAAATAGGAAGTGTCCTACGCTTTCGTTGATAGCGCCGCACGCTGGACAGCACATAGAATTCGAACCCTTCCATCTGCCTGTTAGATATCTCAACGGGAGGGAACCAGATCTTAATTGAAAGAATAACTTCCTGTCCAGAGGTACAGTTATACTGTCCCAATATTGTTCTATTACAGGACACATTTTACTTTCCAAAAAACGACCACCCATTGAGTCCGATTTAACCCCCCTCCAAAGCTTGCCGTCTATCCACTCCCAGTACAACATTTTAAGTGTATCTTTACTTGGGAATACTACCTCCCCTGGATTGTGCCAGAGATTGGAAAGACCTAGTTCACCTAGCATTACCCTTAGGTTTTTCAACCAAGATATTTTATGGAAGGTATCAATTTTGATTATTGCCAGGAAACCTTCCGCGTAATGCCTAATTTCAGGGGTGGACCAGAGTCTTCTCCAGTATAAAATGGGACGCAATCTAGCTCGGTCACTAACCGATCTTCTTCCCAAGTCAAGACTAAGAGGGATTAATGGGGTACTCTGGGGCAGTCCCGTAATCCCCCTAAGGAACCTATTCTCTGCTATCTGTAGGGAAGTGAATTTATCAAAACCCCACAGTTCAGCCCCATATAGCAGTTACCTGTAGACATGTACTGTGAAATCGATGAAAAATCCAGGTTGGAGTGAGAATTGCCACTAAAACTAAGTAGAGGCATGCAATGTCCAGATAAATACAAATCAAGAACGGCTTGAAGGTCACCAGCAATGAATAAGGCCCAAGTGGGCTGAGGTAGCTATGGGAAGTTAAGAGGGGAAGGTAAGAAAACAGATGACCAGGTTTACGAAGTGTCACAGCACAATCAAAAGAGCGCTCTCAAGCGTTGTGGACAGGATGGAGACAAACAATTTAGCAACTTATAATACATAATATCATTACTGGTATTCATAGTTAAGATCAAAAAATTAAAAATGCAAATATCACATAAGTGCTCCATGTGCTTCTGGAAGAAAAGGGTAGGGTCTCCTCTTGAACTCAGCAAGCTAGTAAGATAAAAAGAGACATATAAAGGTTACACACATTGTTGAGGGAGCATAATTAAAAAGCTATGAACAACAAGAGGTGGAGAGGAGGTAGCCATACCGCTATAGAGGTCGACGTCGAAGCTGGGAAACCGGTTCGAGTCTCGGCAACGATGCTCAACATCCTATGATTCTGGGCAAATCAGTTAATGTCCACGTGCCTAGCAAAAATGAATGTGTCCTCATGTAACGATGCAGGTGCTATGTAAAGCACTCTGATACCCAATATCTTCGGGTCTAGTTTGTGCTATATAAAGCACTAAACATTGACAAAAAAAAAACAAGCACAGCTAGAAAAAGACCACACTCAAACTCAAAACATCACAGTTAATCCAAATGGACATGTAACTTCTCATCTGTGTTGAGTTCTGCATCGCTGTCACTCCCATCCTCCAGGTCCCTCAATAATCCCACCAAGTGTTCCCACGCTCTGGCTGCTTCAAGCGTTCTCTCACTCCCCGCTCTCATCGCTAACTGTAGGCGTGTTAATCCATCACATTCTGCCCATTTGGCAAACTCCCTCTTCCATCTAATTAGACTCGAGGGCCCTCTCGACTTCCAATGCAATGTGATTTCTATCCTGGCCACCACCAACCCCATTTCTATAAACTTGCTGGTAATCTTGGTTCTAGCAGTATGTGGAAACCAATGCAATGTGCAAGTTCCTAGCACCCGTTCCAGCTCTCTTTCAGTCACCTCCTCCAATGTTGTAATTACTCCATAACCAATAGTCAGCGAGAAGTGGGCATTCCGAAATCATGTGAAGGAAATCTACCCTCCCTACACCTTGGGCATTCATCTGAATCTGTGTTGAAGTATGTTTTGATTTTCGCCGGTGTGTGGTAGGCCCGGTGTAAAATATAAAAGTGAAGCAACTGGAAGCGAGCATTCCTGGTGCTCTTCAACACTCGTTCTACTATCTCAGCCCAGGCCCTTTCCGGAATCACTTTCCCCACATCTGCTCCCCATTTCTGCTTGAGCGTATCTAAGGGGGGGTAACTTCTCAAGTGTTGTACGCTTATAGAGGCATGTAACAGCTTTAAACTTCCGTGCTGCAGTCACTACGTATTGGCATCCCGTCGAAACTCTAGGTTCCGCCTGTCTCTCTTTCCAGTGGGCTCGGATAGCCGCAGTGAGCACTGCATGGAGCAAAAAGTCCCCACCTCTCAAGTCAAACCTCTCCTGCAAAGTACCAAAAGGCAGCATAACCCCATTGTCATATAAATCATCTTTAACAGACAATCCCCTCTCATTCTAGTCATTCAAATCCCGCCAAGATCCCTGTGAGGTAATACCTCACACGTAGAGAGTGGTATCTCAGGGGCATACGACACCTTCAAGCCCGCCCTCCTAAGACTCAGTTTCCAGCATTGTCTCACTGTCCTGAGCTCCTCTGTTAAAGTCCCCGGCCGTACAGGGAGGTCCAATACTATTTGAAAGAGCTGCCATAACACCGGTACACCCCCTCTTTCCCCCTCTGTACCTCGTAGTCTCATTGGCATTTTCTGTGTCAACCATTGCAATTGCGCAGCTAGGTAAAAGAGTTTCGAAGTCGGGCACCGCCCAGCCTCCCTCGGATCATGGGTGCATCATCACCTTCAAAGCAAACCTTCACCTCCCAGTGACCCACAACAATCCCGTGGACATGGATGTAAGCTGTTTAAATATCCGCCCTGGTATCCATATCGGCAGAGTACCAAAATAATTCAATAGACAGTGGAGGGCCACCATTTTGAGTAAAGACACCTGCCCAGCAACCGATAGTGGCAGCGTTCCCCAAAAATCAATACTGCTCGCCAAGCTGCGAATCGCTCGGACGATGTTACCTTCCAATATATCCACTCTGGAGTGATATATCTGGACGCCTAGATAGGGGAGGCATCTGCATTCCCACCTCAATCCTGCCACTTCTTGCTGGATCGGCCATGGGGAACAAGCAGGTTTTAGCCCAGTTAACCCGAAGGCCAGACATCTCCTCCAACTCACGCAATACCGCCTTTGCTCCCAATAATTCCCCCTATGTATCATCGAGAAACATTAGCAAGTCATCCACATATAGGGCTATATGATGTATTTGATTCTGCACTTGTAGCCCTCGAAAATACCTCCCCGTTCTAACAATGCGTTCCATCATGGTGGCCTTTTCTACTTGGAAGGTGTTATCATCAGCGCAGTTCCTCTTGGCACGTATCAATTCCCCAAATGGGTTGCTCCACTTCAACTGCACAGGATGGCTGCTGGGAGCATGATGTAAGCTATTGTTTGTCGTAGGAATGTGCTAAATAAATATATATAAATACATATATATCTACATCTATATATATATCTCGCTCCAAATACCGCAAGGAAGAGACAGCACTCACGGCGGAGGAAAACAATCCAGTTTTATTGTACGGGTTACTAGTACAACTGACGCTTTTCAGCTTGCGCTTTAGTCATTCTTAAATCCCATTGTGTACAAAACATTCTAACTCTTCAGAATCAATCATTCAAAATCAAATCGTTCTCATGGTTTGTGATAATGAGAAAGTATATATTGTGAATTGATACTCTATATGAGACCCCTTAAAATATATATATATTGGCTCATCAATTCCTTTTCAAACATCTAGCTGCAAATGAGCGTATTTGTCCCATATCACATTATATACAGGTGGTTCATTGTTGATAAATCATTTTTCGATTTCTGAAGAGATTTCAATATCTCGCTCTGGATGTGGACCCACACTTCAAAACATAATGGGTTAATACCCCAAATAGGCTAATCAAATTGCTGAACCGAGTTACCCCAGACTACTGATAGACTAAATATTGTACCTATAATTGCTATGTGTATTCTGAATGACACCCCGTAAATAGTCAGTGCTTCCATTACATTAGTAATTCTCAGTTATACACACCCTTATTAGAAAGGGAGCAACCAACCTCTACGTTAGCTCTTTCTGTATATTTCTTAATGTTAGCCTAGATGCATGGCTAATTCTTCCTCAGTATTGAGGCCCAGTGGAATCTTAGACTGCAGGTCCACAATATAGCTGGACCCCAGGCGTCGTAATTTTTTGACTCTGTCTCCACTTCTTTCATTTTGAGGGATATCATTTATACAGAAGAATTGAAGCAGGTTTCTATTACTATTATGGTATGTAGCGAAGTGTCTGCATGTTCTAAAATGCAAAGTTTAGTCGGGTGAATGATGCTGCCTATATACAATAGCTAGTATGGGCATTTCAAGCAATAGACACAATATGGTGCATTCCACGTCATAAACTTTGTTTTATTTTTTATTTTTTTTGCATCCAGGTATATCATATGAAGGCACATTAGAACTGTTTTACAGGCCTTACACTGGGTGCATGGAAAAATCCTGTCATTTCATTGATCCTGGAACTTAGCGCTATCAAAGATAAATGACTTCAAACATAAGGTATCTTTTAACAAGCAAATTCCCCTATATGTTATTTTGGGGAAACTTTGTATAGTTTTCCCTATAAAAGGATCAGTTTTTAAGATACTCCAATGGCGTTGCATAATCTTACTTAACGCACCAGTATCATTAAGAACGCCTAAATACGTCTGAATTAATTACCCAATTCATCTTTGTTGGTTTTATCTTTCAGTAGCATGCTATGTGATATTTATTTTGCTCTCTCTCAGCCCTGATCTAAAACAGAGTTTGAATATCCTCTTTTTATAAACCTCTCAATAGCACCCTAAGCTTCACATTCTTAACCTCCTTTACTGGTGCAATTTCTTTTTAATCAAAGTAATTCCCCATAGGAGATACTCCGTTTGAGTGGACGAGGATGACTGCTAGTTGCTTCAAATACAGAGTTCCCAGCTGTCCCTTTTCGGTATAGTGTGGTACATATCTGTCTCTCTACAACGAAGATTTGTAGAGCAAGGAAGTTGACTTCGCTAGCACTTATTTCCACACTAAAGTGAAGGTTGACACTGTTTCTGTTCAGAGCCCTGATATAGTCTTCAGCATCACTTTGAGGTCCTTTCCACAAGATAAAAAGATCATCTATGTATCTAAACCACCCAATCATACACGATACCCATGCACTGTTGACCATGCCACCTGCTTCTCCCACCAGCCCACAAAAAGATTCACATAGCTGTGGGTGAAGAAGGTGCCCATGGCGTGCCATGTATTTGTCTATATAGTTGCTTCTGAAATATAAAAATATTGTGCATAAGAGAGAAGGTGATAAATTCAATCAGAATGGCATTCTGTTCCAAGAGTTTGAGAGATCTCCCTCTAAGGAAATACTGTATCGCTTCTATACCATGAACATGTGAGATACTAGTATGTAGGCTTGTTATGTCTAAGACAATCATTAGCATGTCTTGTTCCCACATGGCATTAGAGATTACTCTTACAAAGTCTTTAGTGTCCCAAATATAAGATGGAAGAGTTTTCACAAATTCGAATAGAAAATGGTTTATATATTCCAACATACATTCTGTCAAACTCCCCTTCCAAGAGATAATGGGACCCCCCAGTGGTGTTATAATCTTCTTATGTATTTTCAGGAGATGATAGAAAGTTGGTGTTGTTGGATATGACCATTTCAGAAATGTTAGTTCCTCCCAATCCAGCATGACTTGGTTATGCCATTTTTGTATCATATTGTTATAGTCATCAATACTGGCGTTATAATCAAGTGTACATATACGACTGTAATAATTCGTATCAGAAAGTTGTCTTATTGCTTCTTGGCAGTAGTAGTCTTAAGTCAAGAGAACAACATTACCTCCTTTATCTGATGGTTTACAGATAATATCCTGATCCTTGTGAATTTCTTTTAGGGCCGCTATTTGAGCTTTGGTTAAATTCGACTTTGCTGTGCTGCATTTGGTCATTCTCAATTTCATTAGATCTACCCTTACTGCTTCCCCGAAAACATCAATGGCATCGCCGGTATCAATGTTGACTTAGCTTTGAGCTTGCTTCTTACACTTTTTTGTACAATGCCCATTTTTTCTGTTTGTGAGACCTCACATTATTCTTGTTCATATTGATCTACATGATAAAAATTCTCAAACACAGTTAGTATTTCTAGGTCTTGTCCTGTGAGAGCAGCTGTTGTTGAAGATATATCTTGCTGATTATGTTCTTTCAACTTAAAGAACGTGTGCAGCCTTCATTTTCTTGTAAAGTTTTGTAAATTTAAATAGATCAATGCTCATTTGTGTATATTCAAAGTTTTCTGAAGGACAGAATGACAGTCTCATTTTAATACCGATTCCTCAGATTTAGTCAGATTTTTGGGGGTTAGGTTCACAATTGTTAGTTCATCTTCTATTATTTTTTGGTGCCTCATTTGCTCCTTGTTTGTGAGGCTATTCCTTTGCTGAAACTTGTTGAGCTCCCCCCTTCTTCTTGTCTTTCATCTTTTTTTTGGATTTTTGGATCTGGCGGTTTGCCTCTCCCCCGCGTAGCCATGATTGTCTGAGAAGCTGGAATTCCATGTGAAAACGGGTCTGACCAGATAATTTTTTTGTGGGGATCATTACCTTTCTCCCCAGATTGTTCCGCATCCGTCTTGATATCAGATTATAATGTTACTTTGTTCTCTATTGTTTTTTGATTCATATTACTCAGTAGTGCTTGCCTTGGTACATCGAATTTCTGGGCAAAAGTGAGCACTCTTCCTTGTTTGTAGTCACGTGCATCGCCATTAATTTGGTATGTTTCTGTTATTTTATCTGGTCTTCATAGGCCAGAAGTCGTTTCCTCATTGCTTCTCTTATTTCTTCTTGTGCCTTGGTGTCTGGGTCACTAGAGATCAGAGTTTCAATTTCGCTATTTCTTTCAAACATTTCTCTCTGTCATTCCAGGCAAATTTATTGATGATTCTGTAGTATAGGCAGCCAATTCTTCTACAAGTTAGGGTCAGGGTTCTCGTAGGCTGGAACCGTGTATATCCTTAGACCTCCTGGAATTCGACCCACATCCATGTAGTTCTGCGATGTAGCTTCCCACCATTTGCATGTGTCACGTTCATATAGTCTCTCTAATTTGATGAATTTGTTTCTGATTCCTGCTTGTATTGTGGGATAGGCATCTCTCCTAGTTTCATCACTAGTGTGTCCCCTCTTAATGATTCCTAATGCCGATTCACGGCATGCTGCGACACTGAACATCCAGTTCACACTGTTTTCCAGATATAGTTAATAAAATTTCCTCCCTCTCACTTCAGCTGCTAAAGTTGTTTATCATGTTTCCCATTGTTTAGGCATACGTTATGTTAGGTAGATGAAGAGACTATTACTGTGACTGTTGAGTCCTCTGACTAACCCGTCTTTGTGTCTCCGGTCATCTTTTTCTTCTTCCGTAATTCGGCGGTGCTGCTTTTGCGTAGTAGAGATTCTTGCTTCAAATCCACCAAGAATGCTTAGCATTCCGGTGTCGGCACCCACTATGGAGTGCTAAGCATTCTTGGTGGATTTGAAGCGAGAATATATATATATATATATATAGAGTGAGAAAAAAAAGGGGGTCCCAAGATGCATTTTCCCCATGTTATGTCTACGGGGATTTTTCATTTTTTGAACCTGACTACAGCCCGAACTGCTGAACGGAATTACACCAAATTTGACAGAAAGCTAGATGTTGGTCTAGAAACAGTGCTTTTTGTGATCTGGTGTAAATCC
Organism: Lissotriton vulgaris; assembly: GCF_964263255.1. Taxonomy (NCBI): domain Eukaryota; kingdom Metazoa; phylum Chordata; class Amphibia; order Caudata; family Salamandridae; genus Lissotriton; species Lissotriton vulgaris. The sequence goes on from NC_141687.1 coordinate 887,502,348, forward strand.
ATTCAATAGTTTCAGAGATATTCAAGTAAAAAAAATATATTTATTGGGGGATGCAAGTCTTAGCAGTGGACTAGAGGATCCTTCTAAAATGTGATTTGCTGCCAAGACTTCAACCAGGACGTGTTTTCAGCCATCTTAGCACTCAGCTTGAAGCTGAGTCTCATTACATTTTTAAAAAAATAAAGATGATGTAGAGGGTTGGAATACCCTGACCCCCATATATGGTGTTAAAAGTGTTTTTATAATTTAATTTTGCAGCAAATTTGTTGGTGGACCAAGGGTCAAGGTAATGACTGATTTGCATATGGCTGGGTCCAAATTGTGTTGGCTCTGTGAGCAAAAGAACAATGGATTTAATCCAGATCCCTTGAATGGAGAGAGTATTTGATTTATTTATCATTCCGTCCATCATTTGTTGCTGCAGCACTTTTAGAAAATTGGTATTTCTCTGCTCTTACTGTTCTGTGTGCCTGCAGCTTGTCTGTAATATATGTCTGGGTGGGTGAGAGCTACACTTTGTGGATTCCCTCTAGACAGCTACAAACACAGGAAGGGTTCGTGTGACAGAGAACTGATCTGCATTCATCTGTATTTTGATAACTCTTCCTGGGGAGGAAGAGGGGGGGAGCAAACACTCAAACCTGAATAGGCAGTGTTTTGTTTCCCACACAAAGGGCTGATTACCCCCTTATAATATTTTAGAGTTAGTGCTGAGAAAAAAAGGGCCTGTGTTCACTTCAAATACCCTTCTTTGAAGTCACCACCACTTCCAAGTACCAACTGGGTATAAGTACTGGGGCTCTGACCCTACCAAGTAGTTCACTGCTGGGCCTGTGAAGGACTCTGCTAAAAGTAAAGACTGCTGTGCTACAGGATTGACACTCTTATTGACTGCTGCTCTAGAAGAACTGCTTTTCTGCTTTGCTGTTCTGCCCTGCTCTCTGCTGACCTATGCCCTGCTGAAGACAAGGATTGGACCCATCTCACTTGAACCCAGAGTGACTACAAGGGCTTTCTTGCCCCACGTTCTAAAGTCTAAGGGCCATCAAAGACTTCCTTTGAGAACCCGCAACAGCACCTGTCAGTCCTGCCCTGCCAAGTGGTACCAATCCATACCTGGGCCCTTGAAAGGTGATTTCTGCTTTCCAGAACCATCAAAATTGGTGTAGTGATGATGTTGCACCAAGCGAAACCGACACATTGTCCTTCAACGCAGGAGCTGATCGAAGATATTGATTCAACAGACTACACGGTTCAACAACGACATACAGTGCTGTTCCTTGAGGACGCAGTGCTTGCATTGTAAAGGGTTAGTCAAAGATGCCTTCATCGCCTGCGTGGATCAGAACTGATGCATCGGGTCTTCGACGTCGATGCTTGCTCCATCCAAGGTACTTTTTCAGCAGGACCTGCTTGAATCTTGTAGCTGGCCTGCCCTCCATGGCAGTTGGCCTGAACTTTGGATTTCCCCCCGACCTGAAGTAACCCCCTAGCGCTATTTGCTTCTAAGCACTACATTTTGATTTATGCCTTAAAAGATCATAACTCTTATTCTATTTATTGGTTTTTTGACGTTTTGGTGTTGTTTTACTCCTAACAATATATTCTATTCTTCTAACCCTGTGTGAAGTGTTTGTGTGGTGTTTTCATTGTGTTACTATGTCTGAATGTGTGTTTTGCACAAATGGTTCCACATTGCCTATTTAGATAAGCCTGATTGCTCTTTGCCTAGCTACCAGAAGGTAAGCACAGATTATCTTTTAGTGTGTATCTAGCTTACACTACTAGAGTGGTGGTTCCTGCTTAGACAGGGTGCATACCTCTGCCAACCAGAAACCCCAGTTCTAACAAAGGTCACGAGAGAAATAGCAGGGATGTGAAGTTGCAAGTGATGGTTGGAGTTCCATCAACAAATGTATGTAAGAGAAATACCTTGATCCTAATGACTATTTTTATTATTGTGGGATGCTGAGGATTACCCATCCCAGAAAGTAGTTCGTTTTATGAGCATTTTCATTTATCAGAACACATGAGAATGGATGTGGAATCTCCAAAAGCTCACTGGCTGGTCTGCTGGGTCTAAAGAATTAGCTTATTCTTCTGTTCATCATAGACCGTGCTTCCTAGTCTTCTTCAACTAAGGAGGATGGATAGTGTTTTCAGGTCTCGTTATGCCTACCTTCTTCAGCTGTGATGTGCCCTCGTCTGTCAACCATCCCATACAAGAGATAAGGAGCAACATGTTTCAGTTCTTTTGTGGTGTGGTTTACACTACTGTTTCACTGACTTTATTTTGTTAGATTGTATTTCACTATTGGCTAGATATATTTCTAATTCTTTTTTTTTACATATCTTTTCATTGAAAACAACAAGTCATATAGTGACTGGTGACATTCCGGTACATAAGGCGAAGACAGAGGCATACAGAGATATCTGTGCAAAATTTCTGAAACATGACAATTGTCCATTATATCCTTAACCCTCCACATCTGAATGTCAGAATGAAGGTCCCTCTTGTTACTGAATCCCATAAGTACTGCCATAATAGGTTCACAGGTCCCCCCTATAAGTGTTCCACTTTTCCTATAATTTAGTCCACTTAGACGGACAACCTCTTACCTCGTAAACTATTTATCTCAGCCCCCATACACCAATCAATGTCCCTCTTCCAGTCCCCCAAACTTGGACTGAAGTGAGAACTTCACAAATGTGCTATATTTCGCTTGGCTACAATGAATCCCAGCCTAAATAAAGCCGATCCATTTGGGCCAAATCGGTCTCCTCCCAAACACTTAGGAGGCACCACTAGGTGGATAAACTCAAATTTCCACCACTGCCACCATTAAGACAGGAAAGTACTTTCCCCCAGAAAGTACTGGCTAGAGTGCCAGGCAGCTCCATATCATGTGGAAAAATGTACCCTCCAATCTGCACTATTTAAGCAACAATTTTCTAGTTAATTTACCCATTTTAACCAGGTTGGTAACGGCGTAGTAATTTTGGTTGAGGATTTTTATTTGCACTAAAAAAAAACAAGAGTAAATGGCTACCACTTTCGGGGGAAGCCAGTGCCTCTGACCCCTTGTCATCCTCCAATTCTTCCAAATCTCGCTTCCAACTCATTCTCAACTTGGTCAAAGGACCTGGGGTGTTATTTATCAATTTACTGTAAGTGAGCGAGATTTCCTTTTTCAGCATAAACTCATCAAACAATCTATTTCAGCTTTTGGGATCATTTTACACAGCGCATGGCTGATTTGCAAATACCGATAGGCTCCAGTGGGCACCAGTTGATAATCATTCCAGAGTTCCTACAACTGAAGTACATCGGCCACCCGCGCTTTGTAGCTAGGGTACCCAACTTCACAGTATCCCACAATGGAGCGGACTGTGTTATCTTGTCCCTCCAACCCAGAGCGTGAAGTGCAGTATGCCAGGGGGCTAGTGTTGTAGCTGTCAGACTGGGAAACTGTGCCACTCCTGAATCCCCAAAGATGGCTCTGAGATAAACCCCCGCCACATGTTGTGTCTATCTAGCCTATATGTTGGTGAGTCATCTGGGAAGTGAACCGAGTGATTTATGGCAGTCAATACTGCCACCCAATAATACTTCTGTATGTCGAGGAGGGCTATCCCACTATCATACCCTCCCCGAGTAAGTTTATGAAGGAGCAATTGGAGGGGGCCCCCATCCCAGAGAAGAGATTGCTGCGCACCATAAATGGCCCGAAATTAGGACGATGGGACTGGGTACGTAGTATTGTGAAGCCCATAAAAAAGGCGGGGCAAGGCCATCATTTTTAAAATAGCTGAACTCCCCAGGGAAGACAGCGGTAGGGCACTCCAATGTAGTATATCTTTCTGCAGTTTCGTTAACAGCGGTTCCAAATTGTGCATGTGAAGTACCAGTGACTCCTGGGTGATGTATATCCCCAAATATCGAAAACCCTCCATACCCACCCGAGCCACACAGTTGAGCGGCTGAATTTGAGCCTCCCCACTAAAGGACAGATGTACGACACTTTATAGCGTGCCCAAACGGGTCTTAGACCCGTTTGCGCAAGCTAAAAACATTGGCCCATGTACAAACATTATTTTGCGACTCGCAAATAAATTGCGACTCACAAAATACTGTTTTGTGACTCGCTATTAGGAAGGGGTGTTCCCTTCTTAGTAGCGACCACAAAGCAATGTACCAATGTTTTGCGATTGCAATTGTGGTCACAAAACACTCGCAAATTACCACCTACTTCAAGTAGGTGGTAATGCATTAGCAAATGTTCTCCCAGAGACCACTGCCTGCCCTTAAAAAATGAAACAAAAAAGTTTCATTTTTTTAAAAAAATGATCCTTTTTTCCTTTAAGGAAAACAGGGTGCATTTTTTAAAAAAATGCTGCTTTATTTAAAAGCAGTCCCAGACATGGTGGTCTGCTGAGCCGAACAGGCCACCATCCCTGGGAGGGCCTGTCATTCCCAATGGGCTTGCAAATTGCGAGAGGCTCATTAATATTCATGAGCCTCACAATTTGCAACCCCATTGGGAATAGCAAACAGGGTTAAACACACTACTGTACATGCCAAATAGCGCCTTGCAAATTGCGAGTCATTAATGCGATGCAATTTGCGAGGCACTATTTGACAGGTTGTACATCTGGCCCTAAGTATGTAGATTAGCGACTTGTTCTAATTAATTGTGTAGTCAGAGTATCTACGGTACAAGGAAAATATTTTCATGAATTTGTCAGGGGTGGTGTTAAGGTCAGCAACATAAAACAGGATATCATCCACTTAAAAGGCGATTCTGTCTTTCCACTCCATGGTCCACCACAGCCTGCTGATTAGCGGGTCAGTTCACACTCGAGCCGCAAGCGGTTCCAACACAAGAGCAAAAAGCAAGGGGGAAAGGGGACAACCCTGCTTCATGCCATGTTGTAAAGAGAACAGTGCAGAAGTACCTGCATTTACCATCACCTGCGCAAAGGGGTCTGAGTATAGGGTCCAGATCCAGGAGAGAAAACACCGGCCAAGCCCGAGCTTATCCGCTTCTGCATTCATAATGGGCCATTCCACAGTGTCAAGGACCATGCGCATTCCAGCGATATTATTAGAGCATCCTCAGAGATCTGCTCAGCTCATCCCAAAATATCATGCAATTGGTGCAAGTTGATGGCAGTATTTCTAGCTGGCATAAAAGCAGATTTGTCAGTATGTACTAGCGGCCGAATGACTTAAAGCAATCATTTGGCCAAGAGTTTTGCTACCATTTTGAGCTCTGCAATTAGTAATGAAATGGACCTATACGAGGCACAATTCTCTGGTGGCCTACCCTACTTGTGAAGCACTACTTTATCAGCTGTTCTTTGATCTTGTGGTAGCATACCCGTCTCAAAACGTTTTTGGAACATGTGTAGGAGGTAGGGGGCATTGTGGACAATATAAGTTTATAGAGTTCTATAGGAAGGCCAATAGGGCCCACTGCTTTCTCCAAATTCAAAAGCACAAATGGCCTCCACCACCTCCTTCTCCATCACGTCTTGATCCATGAGGTCTCAGTCTGTCTTCATGAGACCTGGAATCTGGCTGTCAGCTTTTAGCTCATGAGAGTCCTCGACTGAGGCCGTGTTCATGGAAGAATAGATGTGAGCATAATAGTCTGCAAAGGCAGTGGTTACCCCCTACTGATCTCTAACATATTTTCCCTTGTCAGTCAGTAACTCAATAACCCAACTGGCCCTCCTGTCTCCTCTGTCTATCCTGGCAAGAAGTTTCCTTCTCCTGCCTCCAACCACATATAGAGTTGGTGCTGGGTTGCACTATGGGATCCCCTGGCTGCTTCCATCGCTATCTCCCTATATTCCTGTTGTTTCATGGCCAAAGTATGTCTGAGGTCATGTTGGTCGCTCGAAGAAAGTTAAGCTTCTAGGACAGAAATATTGCATTCAATCTTCTAAAAATGGACTCTCTTCTTTGTTTAATGACCTGCTATCAAAGCAATACCCTGACCCCTTATAACAGTTTAGAAGCCTCCCCCAACTTTTGTGTTGCGGGCACTAAACCCTAATTTTAGTGGAAGTAGTGATGTGCGGCCTCCTGGAGGCCCTCCTAATTCCAGGGCACTTTTAGATATCAAGGTGTTCATGGCCAGTCGACAGCTGCAGCTTTGGTCAGACAACCCATAGTAGGCGCATACCGGAAAGTGGTCTGAAATACCTGGGGCAAGATGATGAACGTCTCCGAAATGAGGGAGTTGTTGCACCAGGGTAAGTATATAATCAATACAGAAGAGACCTCAGTGGGTCTCCAAGTGGAAGGTATATTGTTGTGATGTAGGGTTAAGGGTCCACCATGTGTCAACCAGGCCTTTCGATTCAATAAAGTCTACAAGCTGGGGCAGATCAGCAAGGGGCAGGCGATTACCCTACGCACAGTGGACCAAGTGTAAGTTGATGCCCAAGAGGAACCCTCCCTCATGAAGATGGAGTAGTAGTAGGAGTACATCAATGTCGAAAAGGGCTGCCTCATGAAATCTGGGGGTAAATTATAGCAAAGCAGTGTTCAGCGTGTGACTCTCCAACTGTCCCGTTAAGAGTAGGTATCTCCCATGATAGTCAGGCTGAGTGTGTTGTACAGTAAATGGAAATGTGCATTAGGATGCCTACCCCTATTGAACCCGTTGTATACCCAGCTTGAGCGACCATCCTGTAGCTTCCGTTATCTAAAGTGCAAAAGGTATTTCCCTGAAGAAGCGTCTCCTGGAGGAGCACGATGTCGGGTGCATTTCTCTGAAGGTACTGTAGCAAGTAGCACCAACCTGATTATTCGTTGTCTCCCAGCCCATTTAGGTTCCAGGAGAGAATCAAGGAGAGCATCTGTCCCCACCTCAGCTAAAAAAGCAGTTCGCCCAGCCAGAGGTAGAGACACCAAGATGGCAATTTCTCTTCCTACTGGGCACTATATGCACAGGTTAACATCTGCCTTTGGATGGGACGTAAAATCTGCCATGCAATAAGTGGAGATATGCCTGCCTAACAGGTGACTGTGTTGAACAAAGGAGGTCACCAATTCTGTGATAAAGCAATAAAAGCAAAAACAAAACAAAGAAAGCCCCTGTAACAAACCCCCTTCCTGCCTCACTGCATGACAGACTTGAAACTGCCTGCCTGCCCAGCTGTGCTCAGTGCTTGTCACCCCAAAAACATTGAACAAGCTGGGGGAGACTGTGGGTACCACAGGTTCATCACCTGACCACCCCCCCCCCCCATAGATATAAGAAATAATGTTACTGCTGCTTCGGTAAGTTCAGAACGTCCAAATCTCGAGCCCTGGTGAGCCCTCTGTCACACAGTGAAATAGCGTCCCTGACACCTCCTCCAGTCAGTTGGCTAGTCAGATTGGGAATGACTGGAGGGACTATTTGGGTCACACAGGAAGCTGCACATCAAACACCTAGCATGATAAAGACTGGGGCAAACATTAACTATGTGGTCTAGATGGCTGCTCTGAATCTCAATCCTCTGGATCTGCACTGCACAGTGAAGTTTCTGGTTCAGTTTGTCTCCCCCCTGTCGTGCACAGGGCTTAGATCCATTAACCAATCTCCAGCCATCCAACTAGTTCCAGGCAGCATCATGAGTAGTAAAATACAAAGTTTTCCCCTCCGCCACCACTCGCAATTTTGCCGGGAAAATCATGGAGTACTTTACTTCCCACTCTCTCATTGCTCTCTTGACATCAAGGAAGGGTCGATGCTGCCTATGGACTTTGAGAATGAAATCCTGGAAGAATTTAATGATGCTGTTGTCACACGACTGGAGGAGCACTGCATGTGGCCTGCAAAATGACATCTCTATCCTGGTAGATAAAGATGTGTGCTATTATCGGGTGCGAGGTGCACCCGATCTTGGAGGGGCACCTGGGACTCTGTGTGCACGCTCAACTGAAAAATACTTCAAGAAGGCAATGGGGTTGAAGCTGCTTGAGGATGAGTTCTTCAACGAACAGGCCAACTGACGCGACCTCTAAGCGCTTGAAAAGCCCTATGATACGGAAGTTGTTTCTTCACTATATCCCATCAAAATCCTCCAATTTGACCTCCAAGGCTCCGGTAGTTGCACACAGTTCCGATACCCGAGTCTTCAAAGTCTTCATCTCTGCCCTGAACGCTACGATCAAGTCCTCTATTTCCATGATTCGCACACTCATATTGTGAAGGTCTGCTCTAATAAGTGTAACCTCAGTGGAGACCGAGTCAATCTTTCTTTCCAAGACAGTGCGTATCCCTTGCATTGCTGTCATGATGCTGTCAGGGTGGGGGCCACAACCAAATTGGCTGTGTCATTGGTTGCTGCAGATCCCCCAGCTGCTGTGTGTCTGTGGGTTCTCTTGGTAGGACAAATGTGTCCTACTTGGTTATGGTGGACTGTGGTGGGCCCAATGTCCCCCTGTCATTGTTGGGGCCATCCTCACCAGGCCCCTGCTGTTGCTGCTAGTGGTGCAATAGGGGGTGCAGGGTGGGCGGGGGTCAATGAGGGCAATCTGACATTAACCCTTGCCTGCCAAGGAGCAAGGAACCAGCCCCAAGCGGCATGTCGCGTTTCATTTCATTGCACCCAGCCCCACCACCAGTGTCCCCTCTCGCGTCACACACCTCAAGACCAGTGCCCTCCTTCCAACAAGCGGTGGGAGCAATGGAGGTTCTCTCCCTCCTTCAATACTGGTTGTAGACCGGAAATCTCCTCCAGGAAGGATGTGGCCACTTGCAGGGTGCAGATGTGAGGCTAAGTAGTAAGCAGTGGGGCCCCAAGGAGAAATGCACCTTTAAAGATTGAGCTGGAGAATGCAAGCCGCACTACAATGATAACAAAAGTGCACTAAAATACATCCAGAGGTGCCAGGCTCCACCACAAAAGTGCTGAAAGGCCACTGTCCAGCAGGATTTCCCTGCGCTGCGAACACTAGTGTCACTTAAATAGGCCAGACGTGCCACACTGCACGTCATATAGGGCAGGTTTTAGGGCAATCGTGGCGGGCAAGACTCGAGGGTGGGGGTCACACGGGTAGAGGGTCACACGGGGTGTGTTAATTTTAAATTTAAAAAAATTCAAACTTACCTTTGATGGTCCAGTCCTGCGTCACATCATCCTTGCAGAAAGCAGACACAGGCACAGGCAGTCTCCCTCACCTCCCCTCGCCAATCACAACGCTGCAATGGTAATGTTGTGATTGGCTGGGACGCCGACCGCACAGGTGCCTAAGGGGAGCCGTTTTCTCTCCTTAGGCTTCAGCCTACATGGAGAAAAGGGAGAGTGTGCATGACTGGTTGGGTGGGCCCTGGGACAGACCAAAAAGTCAGCGCCCACACCATTGGGCTAGCCACTCCTCACCTGGACTCCAGCAGACCCACCCACCTGCCAGCCCCAACCAAACCCTTCTTCTGCTTTCTCACAGTTCGAGAAGCAGAAACATAAAATGGTATTTACACCATTTTATGTTTGTGCTTCTTGCACTGCGAGAAAGCAGTGGGGCGACTCTCCTCCACGCACATGGAGGAGCCGCCCCTGTGGTAGTGGCCTCTTGTTGGAGAGTCCACCTCCAGAGGGTGCCCCCACTGGACACAGGTATTGCCCCCATGGCAGACGCTCAGCTCAAAGGATGACACCGGGAGGAATCAGCTGCGGGCGGCCAGCAATCAGGCACTCCCACCCCCGGGTCCGGAAGCAGGAATGGGGAGCCTCAGGCACACCTCACTTCAGCTGCCCACAATCTGTGGTGTCAGGAGCCAAAGAGCAGGTTTTCTTATTTTTTGCGCCAACCCGGTAGGTAAAAGCTCTAAAGGGCTAGCCCCGCGGCTACTGCAAGCGGATTGTGTTTTGGATTTGTGGAGATTGTTGTGGCTGCTGATGGGAGTCGCTTCAGACAGTGGCCATCTTCCAGGGCGGTCAGCCACGCCCCCATATCTATAATTCTTGTACGTATATAATGTGTATAGATCAATGTGTACAGCTCTGCATATTTAATCTTTTCCTCTCGTATTTAGTAAAATAATATAACAAATAGAAGGGTTTGATATTAGTTGAAGATAATATAGTCCAGGTGTGCTTTTTCACGTTTGCGGGCCGTGGCTGCAAGATTCTGACCACTTATACTGTTCTCTCTCTCAAGAGTGTCTGCGTCTACCCAGGGTTGGGAATTCCTCCCATCCAAACTTCCCAAAAAGTAAATTGTTATACAATATACAGCTCCAGCAACAAAGTGGATGACACACAGCCCACTGTAGAGCAAACATCCCCAATGAGGGGTAGTTACATTGGGCACTCTTACTTCACACACATCTGCCACACTTTTGTCGTGTCTGTGATGCAGCTGGCACACCACTCCAACTTTTCTTTTGTCACGCATTTAACACTTTCTGCTCTAGATTAAGGCCACATCAATCACTAGCTTCCTTAGCCTCAGTTGCATGAACCTGCAAGCCGCTGTGGGTGTGGTAACATGGCTTCAAGGCAACGCTACAAGCAATCTACCAATATGTTTTATACTAAAGAAAATAATAAGTGGTCTTCAAATCCAAATAATGCCACAATAAAATTAGAAAATAGCATTAAATTTAAATGGAGATCCAGTTATTATTACATCTCTGGCACCATATCCATTGAGCTTGCACTTTACTGAGAACACCAACAAATGCTACAGTGACACTCATTTGCAGTTATCCTATAACTGCTCTTTTGCACCCTAACTCTTCATGTTGGAAGTACCCATTCCTGACTAATACACTGTACCCCGCAAACAGATCACATCCCCTTCATTAATGCGTTGCACTGTCTGTTTTTTTCTCTCTTGCCAGCCTGCCTTTTAATGTGTGGCTGATGTGGTGCAAGTATGGTACTTGGCACTTAATCACTGGCAGCTCATCAAGAGATGTTTCTACCTCCTTCAGCACTTGTGGTTGTGGGGGTGTCTCAATATCCTTGTGACTCAGTTGGCTCTATTAATGTGGCATCTGCCAGTTGAATATAAGGCTTCAGACAATGATCCATTTTTACACAGTCCAGCAGAGTCTGTGAAGGGTGTTGTGAGGTTCACTCTCTAAATTCTTTGTTGTTGCGTGAACTCCTTTAATGATAATCGACAGTGCATTTAAAATCAATATTTTTCAGCAGTTCAGTTACAAATAATAGCGTGCAGTCACATAAAGACACTTCATAGAAATAGACACATGTGCACAGATTATAAGGCTTTATTTATGTACCCATGTTTCATTTTCAGATTTATAGCAGTGCAATACGATATAATTAATTTTAAAACACACATTTCTCATGTTTGTCTTAAGTATTCCAGCTGATTCTGTGAAATGTGCCACATGGCTCAAAGTGCAACATCATAGATGAAATTATTATATTTAAGGAATTATGGAATAATATTTGGATGTTTATGACTTTAAATTCATGATTATTGCCTTATGCAGATGTTCTACTGCCATACAATGCTATGAATTGTCAATATTAACTTTCTGATCGCTTCGTTTGTGTTTAAATTGTTATAATATATTGAAAATGTATAGATTGTATAGGCTTAGGCTTAACCTTCGCCTAATTACAATATTTGATTACCCCCCCACCAATCCCAAACGTGATAATATGTTGGTATGTGTTAGCTAATCGTGATATACTTCTAAGATTGTTTTGACTATAAAAATTAACAAAGTGCACTGATTGAAAAATAGGCGTAATTTTTGTTCCAAAAATATCCATATCCATATCCAATATAAAGAGAAACTCCAATAAAGAATAAACTAAAGATATCTCAAGCTTCACTCTCGCGTTTAAAGGTCATGGTGTGATGACAGCACCAAATCAGCAACAATCAGCCTCTGCAGTCCCCAACCTCGAATCCTCCATTTTGAGTGAAAATGTTTTGCCAGGTGAACGCTCCTGATGCTGGGAAAATCAGCTGTGAGTGGGGGCATGGGTGGGAGGGGAGTGATGAACTGCACAAAGGACATGCTCTTCTACATATATCTTTTGTCTGAAATTAATGGAATAATTTGGCTTCCTGAAACTCGAGTTTTAGCACTTAACATGATATGGAGCGTTCTGAACATGCCAGTTGCTGTAGATAGTTACACGACTGTATGTCCTACATACATCTACTATGCAAGATGAAAAATACAGACTCTTGGAATGAGCTTGCTCAGGTAGACCTGGGTGGTAAACTCCGCTCTAATGGTGGAGTTTGCTGGGTTTTTCCCACTCCACGTAGAGCACAGAGTTCTGAAAAATTCACCGGAGTTCCCTCTGTCACCCATGAGCACGGATTACAAGGAACCGGGGTAGCCTTCCTCCAGATTACTAGGTGCAGGGTACTCCAGACCCCTTTGCGGTCCAGCGGTTCTCAGCTGGGTGCTGCAAGGGTCCAGGTAAGCCCGCCAGGGCCCCCAGGGGCCTGTGTCCATGCATGCCTCCCAGCCTTGCCAGATAGGTCTTTCCTCTGAGCCTGTCTTTCCCGAGAGCAGGCAGGGACCTGAAGTCGACATCCCAGTGCAGAGGGAGGGATGAAGAGGGAATGCAGGCCTGTGGGAAGCCGCCCCACCGCGTGCCACCTGGCATGGGAACCTCCTCCTCACACCATGCACTGCTGGGTACAAGGTCGGGGGCACAATACTTTGCAATGTCAGCAGGGTGACCAGATGTTGGGAGTGGGATACCTACCTGTTGTGTCGCTGGGAAGCAAGTAGCTCCATGAAGGAGCCTCCTAAGCACCTGCATCAGAGTGGATGGACCGCTGTGTGTCTGGGGGTTTAGGCCTGGGTTGTTCAGGTTGTCCCGAGCCATCTGATCGGTGGGTCGTCCCGGGCCATTTGGTCGCCAGGCTGTCTGACCATATGACCCAGTGTAATATATATAATATAGTATTTTGTCATGTTCAAAAGACACCCCATTCATCAGAAGAATTGCGCCAAGTTGTCCCAAAGGGGAGGGAGGGAATGGTGCAGCAATGTGGAAAAGTGAGGTTAAGTAAGAAAGGGAGGACAGTGAACATCCAGCTGGATGGAAAACAAGGTATGAAGGGTCCAAACTGGCTCTGCAGGGGAGGGAAGGAAACAAGGAAAACGTCAGAACACTTGTGATCCTTGTGGATGGTATCGTACTGGACGTGGTTGCAGGGTCCATTGGTTGGGTTACAATGGGCCTCGACTGTAAATGAATGTCCGAGGTCTAAAGTAGGAGAGGCAGTACTAGTTGGTACAATAATTTAAATCCTATGTTGGATTTAAATTCCCTTCATGCCTCGTTCTCCATCCAGCTAGATCCTCAACTACCACTGCAGCAGTATATTGATTAAAGTAACCCGATCCTGATGATGACCTGGAATCATACAGGTTAAAACGCCGTCGACCACTGTAGTGCTAGAGGTACTTCTGTGGTCTGACACCCTGTGATGACCTTTGACTACCATTATTTTAATTGATTTTGGTGTGTTAATTTATCCTAGCCTGAATGTACGATGTCCTGCACATGCCTTGTTTCTCTTAAAAGTTTCTTTCTTGTAATCTTGCATTCTTTCAGTGGGAGCTGTCACGGAGTAGAACAGCCTTGCCAAGAACAGAACGTGTGGGATGTGCATTCGAAAGCATGAGAGAGAGAGAGAGGTGGGTAATGTACTTTTTGGTCTCGCAGCATTGTGAGCAGTGATGCACAAATGTGCATTTTGTTGTACATTGTTAGAATTATGAAGTTTTTACTATCGGCTTTGACTTGGCCTCATGTCATCCTGAATTATGACTCTGCCTCACTTGAGCTTTATCTGCGTGCACAGCAACGCTTGCAACTTGTTTGGGTTAATCACGTTCAAGGATAGTTTTTGTGAGAGATTGTTTAATGTACCCTGGAAGGCTTTTGTGAGCTTCGTCAAGATAAAGGTAGGAACAGATTGGAGAAAGGACATGGGAACTCCTTTCTGCCAGGGAATGCTTGCTTGGAAGCTGGCCAGTTCTGGTAAGATTCCTTTGGCTCAGAGGGGAAGGATTCTCTCGAACCTTCTAGTGTGTTTTGAGATTATAAAGCTGAGGACTGTTGACTTAGAAACCGTGGTTTTGGAATCCGAATGGGGACGGATGCGCCCACTTTGGAGCAGAACCCTGGTTGCTGAAGCTCTTAACCACGGTTATTAATCCCCCGGTCGGGAGTGGGCTAAGATGCAGTGTTTGCACCAGGTGAAGTGTTGTGTTTTGACTAGTGCCATTATGATGCATGGTTCCAGTGGCTGTTGTCATTTGAGGTGTTTGAGCTTTGATTATTGCCATTTTGGTGTTTTGCTAGTGGCTTTGATCATTTGAGGTGTTTGAGCTTTGATTATTGCCATTGTGATGAGTGGCCAGTCAATCAATCAATCAGTCAATCAATCAATCAATCAAGGAATTTGTAGAGCGCGCTACTCACCCGTTAGGGTCTCAAGGCGCTGGGGGGGGACGCTACTGCTCGACCAGCCAGGTCTTGAGTTGCTTCCTGAAGGCGAGATGGTCCTGTGTCAACCGTGGGTGGGGAGGGAGTTCCATGTCTCGGCTGCCAGGTAGGAGAAGGACCTTCCTCCGGCGGTGGCTTTGCGAATACGTGGGACGGTGGCAAGAGCAAGGCTGGCAGAGCGGAGCTGGCGGGTTGGCGTGTAGAATGTGAGGCGGTTGTTGAGGTACCTGGGGCCCGCGTCATGGAGAGCCTTGTGTGCGTGTGTGAGGAGTTGGAATGTGATTCTCTTGCTGACGGGGAGCCAGTGCAGATTCTTCAGATGGGCAGAGATGTGGCTGTGGCGAGGGGATGTCCAGGATGAGTCTTGCCGAGGCGTTCTGAATGCGCTGTAGTCTTTTCTGGAGCATGGCTGTGGTTCTGGCGTCAAGGGTGTTTCCGTAGTCTAGGTGGCTGGTGACGAGGGCCTGGGTGACCGTTTTCCTGGTTGTGGTGGGGATCCATCGGAAGATTTTTCGTAGCATGCGCAGGGTGTTGAAACAGGACAATGAGACGGCGTTGACTTGCTTGGTCATCGTAAGGGAGGAGTCCAGGATGAAGCCCAGGTTGCGTGCGTGGCTGTGGGTCTGGGGGCGGTACCTAGGGCAGGTGGCCACCAGGAGTCGTCCCATGCAGAGGGGGAAGGTCCGAGGATGAGGACTTCCGTCTTGTCTGAGTTCAGCTTCAGATGGCTGAGCTTCATCAATTCCGCGACGTCCTTCATTCCTTCCTGGAGGCTGGCTCTGGCTGTGGCTGGGTCGTTGGTGAGGGAGAGGATCAGCTGTGTGTCCTCGGCGTAGGAGATGATGTTGAGGTTGTGTTTGTGTGCGATGGCCGCGAGGGGGCTCATGTAGACGTTCAAGAGGGTGGGGCTGAGCTAGGATCCTTGTGGGACGCCGCAGATGACTTCGGTAGCCGCGGACCGGAACGGGGGGAGGCGGACTCTCTGGGTTCGACCGACGAGGAACGAGATGATCCATTCTAAGGCCGCGCCTCGGATTCCAGTGTCGCTGAGGCGTTGTATCAGGGTGCGGTGACATACCGTGTCAAAGGCTGCTGAGAGATCCAGGAGGATGAGTGCAATGGTTTCCCCGTTGTCGAGCATAGCCCTGATGTCATCGGTGGCTGCGATGAGGGTGGTCTCAGTGCTGTGGCTTTGATCATGTGGGGTGTTTTCTTTGTGATGTGTGACTGAGTGAGGTGCACTTCCAAAGTAATCATTTGATGTATTCAGTGTATATATCTTTCTGATCTCTTGCAGGACGTCCAGCAAATTATATTTTCTTGAGTGTTATCTCATTATTTTCTGCTTGTTTATTCATGGTGTTATTCATGCATTTAACTGTTGTTTTTACGAAGTGTGTTATTATTGCCTGCATATAAACATATAGGGCCAGATGTAGGTAAAAAACATTTACCGATTTTAAAATACTGAATTGTACCGATTCGGTATTTCAAAATTGGTAAATGGTATATAGGTCTCAACATCTGGATTCGTTACCGAATCCTTAACAATTCTTTAATTACCGATTCGGTAAATACCGAATCGGTAATGCCCATTCATTCCTATGGGCTTTGAAGCCCATAGGAATGATTAGGCATTACCGATTCGGTATTTACCGAATCGGTAATTAAAGAATTCACAAGGGTGCAGGGGGTGTCACTTTGACACCCTCTGGCACCCCCAAAACAGGCACAGGTGCCATGTGGCAGGCATACCTGCCCTAAGGGCAGGTCTGCCTGTCACATGACATAGGTGTGCATGCACACATGTGCATGCACACCGGAATCGGTATTTTACCATGAAGTTGGATTTCATGGTAAAATACCGATTCGTTAAGGCCTTTGGGACTCAGAAGAGTCCCACCTACATATGGAATTTACAGAATCGGTAAAATTACCGATTCGGTATTTTACTGAATCTGTAATTTTACTGATTCTGTAAATGTAGATTTACCTTAATGTGGCCTTGGATTTAGGCCCCTACATATTGATTGGCCATTTACCGGTCGGAAACGGCTGAAATCGGCCGTAACCGGTCGGTAAATGTCCTGAAACGGCCACCTACATCGGGCTCATATATCTCTATATATATTTAAATGTGATTCATTTTGGCATCTGGGAAAGCCTTTCTGTTAGAGCATTGTGTAAAGTAGAACCCCAAGCCTTATTCTAAAAAGAGATTTACAAAAGGGGGTGGTGATGAACAGAGTGTCTGAATTGAGCAGACCACTCTTACCCAGTCCAAAGATCAGGGCTTGATCCATCACTGTTATTTATCTCACTGCCCCATCCCAGCTCAGAACCTGGCTATATGCAAATCAGTCTGTCCCTGGCCCAGTGCATCATGGGAACAGGGCAGACTAAACTACCAAGCCAATTCTTTACCAGAAAGGAGACAAGCTACCGGGGACCGGTTTCTGGCATTTCAGCCGTCTTCGGCCCGGCTTGCTTGAATCCTGATGGTGCAGTGAGAAAGGGACTCATGTCTGAGTATACCCTGCCACACCTATAGTGGCCAAAATCGATTTACAAAAGGGGGTGGTGATGAACAGAGTGTCTGAATTGAGCAGACCACTCTTACCCAGTCCAAAGATCAGGGCTTGATCCATCACCGTTATTTATCTCACTGCCCCATCCCAGCTCAGAACCTGGCTATATGCAAATCAGTCTGTCCCTGGCCCAGTGCATCATGGGAACAGGGCAGACTAAACTACCAAGCCAATTCTTTACCAGAAAGGAGACAAGCTACCGGGGACCGGTTTCTGGCATTAAAGCCGTCTTCGGCCCGGCTTGCTTGAATCCTGATGGAGCAGTGAGAAAGGGACTCATGTCTGAGTATACCCTGCCACACCTATAGTGGCCAAAATCGATTTACAAAAGGGGGTGGTGATGAACAGAGTCTCTGAATTGAGCAGACCACTCTTACCCAGTCCAAAGATCAGGGCTTGATCCATCACCGTTATTTATCTCACTGCCCCATCCCAGCTCAGAACCTGGCTATATGCAAATCAGTCTGTCCCTGGCCCAGTGCATCATGGGAACAGGGCAGACTAAACTACCAAGCCAATTCTTTACCAGAAAGGAGACAAGCTACCGGGGACCGGTTTCTGGCATTTCAGCCGTCTTCGGCCCGGCTTGCTTGAATCCTGATGGAGCAGTGAGAAAGGGACTCATGTCTGAGTATACCCTGCCACACCTATAGTGGCCAAAATCGATTTACAAAAGGGGGTGGTGATGAACAGAGTGTCTGAATTGAGCAGACCACTCTTACCCAGTCCAAAGATCAGGGCTTGATCCATCACCGTTATTTATCTCACTGCCCCATCCCAGCTCAGAACCTGGCTATATGCAAATCAGTCTGTCCCTGGCCCAGTGCATCATGGGAACAGGGCAGACTAAACTACCAAGCCAATTCTTTACCAGAAAGGAGACAAGCTACCGGGGACCGGTTTCTGGCATTTCAGCCGTCTTCGGCCCGGCTTGCTTGAATCCTGATGGAGCAGTGAGAAAGGGACTCATGTCTGAGTATACCCTGCCACACCTATAGTGGCCAAAATCGATTTACAAAAGGGGGTGGTGATGAACAGAGTGTCTGAATTGAGCAGACCACTCTTACCCAGTCCAAAGATCAGGGCTTGATCCATCACCGTTATTATCTCACTGCCCCATCCCAGCTCAGAACCTGGCTATATGCAAATCAGTCTGTCCCTGGCCCAGTGCATCATGGGAACAGGGCAGACTAAACTACCAAGCCAATTCTTTACCAGAAAGGAGACAAGCTACCGGGGACCGGTTTCTGGCATTTCAGCCGTCTTCGGCCCGGCATGCTTGAATCCTGATGGAGCAGTGAGAAAGGGACTCATGTCTGAGTATACCCTGCCACACCTATAGTGGCCAAAATCGATTTACAAAAGGGGGTGGTGATGAACAGAGTGTCTGAATTGAGCAGACCACTCTTACCCAGTCCAAAGATCAGGGCTTGATCCATCACCGTTATTTATCTCACTGCCCCATCCCAGCTCAGAACCTGGCTATATGCAAATCAGTCTGTCCCTGGCCCAGTGCATCATGGGAACAGGGCAGACTAAACTACCAAGCCAATTCTTTACCAGAAAGGAGACAAGCTACCGGGGACCGGTTTCTGGCATTTCAGCCGTCTTCGGCCCGGCTTGCTTGAATCCTGATGGAGCAGTGAGAAAGGGACTCATGTCTGAGTATACCCTGCCACACCTATAGTGGCCAAAATCGATTTACAAAAGGGGGTGGTGATGAACAGAGTGTCTGAATTGAGCAGACCACTCTTACCCAGTCCAAAGATCAGGGCTTGATCCATCACCGTTATTTATCTCACTAGCCCTGATCTCTTGACTGGGTGAGAGCTTTCTGCTTAATTCAGAGACTCTGTCCCTCACCACCCCTTGTTGTAATTATTTTTGTCCACCCTAAGCGTGGAAGGGTATTCTCAGATGTGAGACCCTTGCTCATTGCACCATCAGGATTCAAGCAAACCGGGCCGAAGACGGCTGTAATGCCAGAAACCGGTCCCCGGGAGCTTGTTTCCTTCCCAGTGTAAGAATTGGCTTTTGTAGTTTGGTTTGCCCTGTTCCCATCATGCACTGGGACAGGAACAGACTAATTTGCATACAGCCAGGTTCTGAAACTGGGATGGTGCAGTGAGCTAAAAAACGGTGTTGGATCTAGCCCTGATCTCTTGACTGGGTGAGAGCTTTCTGCTTAATTCAGAGACTCTGTCCCTCACCACCCCTTGTTGTAATTATTTTTGTCCACCCTAAGCGTGGAAGGGTATTCTCAGATGTGAGACCCTTGCTCATTGCACCATCAGGATTCAAGGAAACCGGGCCGAAGACGGCTGTAATGCCAGAAACCGGTCCCCGGGAGCTTGTTTCCTTCCCAGTGTAAGAATTGGCTTTTGTAGTTTGGTTTGCCCTGTTCCCATCATGCACTGGGACAGGAACAGACTAATTTGCATACAGCCAGGTTCTGAAACTGGGATGGTGCAGTGAGCTAAAAAACGGTGTTGGATCTAGCCCTGATCTCTTGACTGGGTGAGAGCTTTCTGCTTAATTCAGAGACTCTGTCCCTCACCACCCCTTGTTGTAATTATTTTTGTCCACCCTAAGCGTGGAAGGGTATTCTCAGATGTGAGACCCTTGCTCATTGCACCATCAGGATTCAAGCAAACCGGGCCGAAGACGGCTGTAATGCCAGAAACCGGTCCCCGGGAGCTTGTTTCCTTCCCAGTGTAAGAATTGGCTTTTGTAGTTTGGTTTGCCCTGTTCCCATCATGCACTGGGACAGGAACAGACTAATTTGCATACAGCCAGGTTCTGAAACTGGGATGGTGCAGTGAGCTAAAAAACGGTGTTGGATCTAGCCCTGATCTCTTGACTGGGAGAGAGCTTTCTGCTTAATTCAGAGACTCTGTCCCTCACCACCCCTTGTTGTAATTATTATTCTAAAAAGAGAGCTTTGCATTTTATTAAATAAAACCCTTTTCTAAAATGTTGGTTGTTTTGTGTTAATGTCTCATGCCTCGCCGAGTGTTGAGCCACCGCGTGGGAGCTGTATTTATCTGAAAAGCGAAGCAAGACAACCACTCAGTGTAACCGCTGGCATTACTGTGGTCAACCTAAGCAACTTAAGCAAAATACCTGCCTTGTATATATACTTTGTTGTATTATTGACTTCCAAGTCTTCTGTATTTTTTTGCACCGTCCATGCTGTTTTTCACTTTATTGTGTCACTGCGCCGTTCACTGTCATGAGCACGACATGTGCGCACCCCACTTTTGGATTACTTATGCATACACTGTATTGTAGTGCTGATATAAGAACTTACAAATAAGAATTTACTTTCTTCTTACAAACTTCTTGTGGTCCCACTTTTTTCTCCTCTCGGATTGATTAATTCTTTATTTGCATTTTCCCTCTATTAGGATCATCGGTTGAGAAATTGTTTGGATTGGTTTAGAAGCACAGACTCCAGAGGACCCTGGGGTGGAAGCCCCCATCCTGAGGCCCGCCGTGTGTCCAAGCATCCCCTGCATGGCTAGGTTCAGAAGCTACGGATGGACTTCTGTCCTCCAAAGGCCTCAAAAAATCATAACAATTTTACTAGACCTGCAGGTCAAGTAACTTGAATAAACTCCATATTTTGTGCTCATTTCGGAAATACATAGGTTGTCTTGCTACCTATTTTCATTTTTTATACTTCACCAAATGAATTGCTATATACCTAGTACACAATGAAAAACCATTGCAAGGTGCAGCTCAGTTATTTGCTCTGGGTCCCTCAGGTTCTTGAAGAACCTACAAGCTCATTCTGCAGGCCCCCGTGTGTTTAAGCACCCGGTACGGGGCCCCATGTGCCCAGGGAGGCCTCCCTGCATGGTTGGGTTGAGGAGCTCCGGCCAGGCCCTGGGGCGGGCACTTCCACCCTCCACAGGCCTAAAAAAATCATAAAAACGTTACTCGACCTGCAGGTTGAGTAACTTGAATAAACAAATAAACAAAAGAAGAGTGTCCGTCTGCGTGGCGTTAAAGAGGTGAGTATAGCACGTGAAGTATGAGGCCAGATGTACTTGGTCAAAGGACTGGACCAACTTTCAAGAAAAAAATACTAGATTTTTTTCAGGAAACCCTCACTCACCCTAGTGGTGACATGCTTCATCATCGGGTCCACTAGGGAGATCGAGTACCTCCCCAGTGTGCTGCGACGCCAGGAGACTGCGGAGCAGGTTTTGTGAGAGTGAAGGGTGAAAAAAGTGTGATTAAAAATGTCTAAGGTTGTACCAAAAAATCATTTATTACCTGGTCAACCCAACATATTAAAATTGAATTAACTATGTGCAAGGAAACTAACCAAAAGAAATACAGGTGTTTCCCTGTTAGGGGAAGGTCAACATGTTTCTGCCCTTTAAGTGTATGAATTTACAGGGCTTTCATCAGGACCAGTATGCGAGTGTCGCCTCAACAGGTGTGGGCGCGCTAAGGCCCACCCTGCCAAAGGCTGTGAAAGTTAAAAATAGCACTATGTGTAAAATGGTGCGTTAAAAGTACAAACCAAAAGGCTAGGGGGTTTACCTCTGTTGCGAGGAGCCCAGAAGTCTGTAAACAAATAATAAACAGACAAAAACGAAAACACACAAAACATATAGACAAAGGGATCAATCATTATTGATCAAGTTATATGGCCAATCAACTCATATTGTGGCGTGATACGTGCTAACAAACCTATCAATGGCCGTGGCCGAGATGGGTGAAGATGCAGAAGAGTAGTTGTGCCCAAAAACCAGAGTGATGGGCCTCAACTAGAGCCAAATAAGTGTAATCTGGCACAGGGCGTTGCACAATTGGTGAGGCTATTTAAATGGAGGCTTGCAGTGCTAAGTCCATCCGTGTGGGAAGCCAGGCGGCTGCCCGTAATAATAGCACTACCTATAGTATGGCGGCGGAGAAATACTCCGCGAGGTGTAGCGCAAAAAACAAAGCTACGTATGAAATACTCATAGCCCTGCTGGCCGTGGATATTGAGTACTAGTTAAGCACGCAAAGTAATTAAATATAGAAGTTAAACAATTCTCACTTGTACTTAGAGTGAACCACCTTTCACAGCCTTTGGCAGGGTGGGCCTTAGCGCGCCCACACCTGTTGAGGCGACACTCGCATACTGGTCCTGATGAAAGCCCTGTAAATTCATACACTTAAAGGGCAGAAACATGTTGACCTTCCCCTAACAGGGAAACACCTGTATTTCTTTTGGTTAGTTTCCTTGCACATAGTTAATTCAATTTTAATATGTCGGGTTGACCAGGTAATAAATGATTTTTGGTACAACCTTAGACATTTTTAATCACACTTTTTTCACCCTTCACTCTCACAAAACCTGCTCCGCAGTCTCCTGGCGTCGCAGCACACTGGGGAGGTACTCGATCTCCCTAGTGGACCCGATGATGAAGCATGTCACCACTAGGGTGAGTGAGGGTTCCCTGAAAAAAATCTAGTATTTTTTTCTTGAAAGTTGGTCCAGTCCTTTGACCAAGTACATCTGGCCTCATACTTCACGTGCTATACTCACCTCTTTAACGCCACGCAGACTGACACTCTTCTTTTGTTTATTTACCTATTGACTGGGGACTAAGAGTGCCCTTGAACCCTTTCTCTCCCTTTGTTGACCGATAACTTGAATAAACTCCATATCTTGTGCACATTTCGAAAATACATAGGTTTCCTTGATACCTATTTTCACTTTTTATATTTTACCAAATTAATTACTTTTACCTGGTACACAATGAAAAACCATTGCAAGCTGTAGCTCATTTATTGGCTCTGGGGTCTTTGGGTTCTTGGACAACCTACAAGCCCTATATATCCCCGTAACCAGAAGGGTCTAGCGGACATAACGGTATATTGCTTCTGAAAATCTGCCATAGTTAGAAGAAGTTACAGATAAAACGTAGATACACATGGCTGTTTTTTTTACTCAATTTCAATAATTTTGTTATTTCATCTATTATTTTTTTTTTAATAGAAAAACCTTGAAGGATCTACATATATGACCCCTTGCTAAATTCAAAGTGTTATCTCCATTTCAGAAATGTATACCTTTCTGGGATCCACCATGGATTTCATATCCACTTCTACTACTAACTGGAAGGAGGTCGAAAGCACAAAAATGAAGAAAAATTGACTAAGTCCCAGTAAAATGCAAAAAACGGTGTTGAAAAATGTGGTTTTAATATTCAAGTCTGCCTGTTCCTTAAAGCTGGGAAGATGGTGATTTTAGTACCACAACTGCTTCATTGATGCCATTTGCTGGTGGAAATAAACTGATGCATTCTTTTGCAGCACCCTTTTCCCCCAAAACTCTACATTTAGCTACATTTTCGCTAATTTCTTGGTCCCATCCTCAGAAATCCACAAACACTGGGTACTTTTAGAATCCCCAAGATGTTGGAAAAAGGGACACACATTACAGAACTAAAGAAACAAGGAAGTAAGTAAAGAGAGCTTGAAAGAAGGAAAGTACTAAGGAATGCAAGAAAGAAGGAAGGCATGAAAGAAAGGTAGAAGGAAACTATGACTGACAAAACAAGAGACCAATGGATGAAGCGAGCTGGCTGAAGCCCCTTTAAGTAATTATATTATACATACAATTTTAGTAAAATAAAAAGATCATGGCTAAGGCCAGACCTAAAAATGCACGCTCACAAGAAGTTGAGAATTTGTAAATCCACAGTGGTAGTCAATTCATGTGCAAATGTCAATGAACCATTATAATCCAAATGTTCTGTATAGGTACACAAAGAATATAATGTTGAGTCAGGTAGAAACAGATGCTAGAAAAATATTAATGGATCAATGTTAACGCACCATCAATAATTCCTTATACCCAAAAAAGATTAAGATGCTAGGTGAGGCTCAAATATATCTGTTTTGTGGGTGGCACTACTCTTTTAAAACAACAAAGAACCAAATTGTGAATTTGAGCACTGAACTATTATTAGCACATGCCAAGAGGTTAGAACAGGTTTATTTATTAAAGATGCCACAGTTCTGGCAACATACATCTCATTTAAGTTACTACAAACAGCCTCTAAGCATTGGGGGATAATCATCACCAAAATCGGTTATCGCAATGTTTCATATCACCATCTATCGCCGGAAAATAACTCCTTGTTAACGTCCGGTTCACAACACAGCGATAATATGCGATATGTTCCAGATAACGCGCCAAATGTCCACGATAAAGTCACCGGGACGGTGATAAAAATGTAAATCCCAATGCCCAAAAAGTTGCGATCGGCCCAACTGCGAAAAGAAATCTGAGATAATGTTCGCCAGGCCTGCAAGTCACACACGTCAGGTGAGAAAAATCACTACAAAAGTACAAACAAAAGCAAAACCACAGCGAAGCACAATGGAGGTACCCAGAGCAAGTACAGAGGACAACCAGAAACCCACAAGCCCTCGGAGGACCAGCCTGGGACCTCGGGTCAGGGAAGGGCAAGGACAAAAAGAAGAGGAAGACGAGGTTCAGTCCGCAGGAAAACAAGATTCTGATAACGGAGGTGGTAGAACACCATCAACTACTGTTCGTCACCTCCACTGTGTCACTGGCAACACAAAATGGAATATGGCAGTCCGGCAGTCCATCGTAGACAAGGTGAATGCAGTCAGAGTGCTGAGGAGGACAATGGAAGAGGTCAAGAGGCACTGGAATGATGTGAAGCACGAAACCAAGCAGAAACTCACCAACAACCGGAAGGCAGTAATACAGACTGGAGGTGGGAGTCCAGCGCCAAAGGAGGAGCTTGACGAGATGGAGGAAATGGTGTCCACAGTCATCAGTGGGGGGACCGTGGTTGGAGTTGGGGGACCAGACACTGCTCAACATGACCTGACACAACAGCACCAGGGTGAATAACGACCAGGGACTGTGGGGACGGGGTAGATGGGCACAATGGCACACATCCACAATTAAGTATAGCACATCCACGGCCTAACCATGCCCCAGACCCCCAACTCCCACCAAGAGATCAATGTACCCAAGTATGCAACATCTCAACATTGTATAAGCACAGACGTCAAAGGCACACCGCATGAAAGGGATAAAGACAGCAAGATCAGAGCTGCAGGGACGACTCTCCCAAAATGCATCCCACACATATAGCATGCAGAGCACATCAACAGTGACAACAATGTGGTTCAAACCGCAACATGCCCACAACAGAACAGAGGACACAACTGGTGCCGCTTGAGTGTAGAAACTGGCTGATCAAATTTGGCATTGCAGGGAAATGTGAGTTGACAATGTACAAGTACAAACACATCCGTGATGTTGTCAAAATGTCCACTGTCCCGCATCCAATAGGCAGCTCCTCCCAAATACCCACATTGTACACTGTCATGCAGTCTGTATGTAAACATGTACAATGGGTCAACATACATGTGAACACAATGTTAAACTGCATTTCCTCTTCACATTGCAGAGGAAAAACCAACACCTCCTGCAGAGCAGGCCGAACCTACCTTCTGTGATGACGAAGAGGACCACCACACCTTCTACCCCGACGCCCTCCAACAGCTCATGAACTTCTGCACCCCACCTCCAGGAGCAGGGCAGCCCAGCTGCATCAAGGAGACCCCACCCCCTACACAGATCACACAGCAGGCAGCACTCACCACCACGGCTGCCTCCCAGGACCCCCACGAAGAACACATGGCCATCCAACGCCATGTGTTGGGGTGCCAGGAGAAGCTGACTGTACAGGTGCGGGTGGGGTTTGACCGCATGGCAGCCAAACTAGATGCCATACGTGGGGTCTAAGTCCCATCAGAGACCACTTACAGTCCCTAATGGACACCCACAGTCCCCTCCATGCTCTCCAACGATCTATTGCTGACATCGCTGGAGTCCTGACTGAGGACGAAGATGTGGATGAATCTGCCTTTGTGGTAAGAAGGATGCAGTAGCATTCATCTCCGCCATATGTCCGCTTTCTGCTTGGTTCTGCCCTCTGCATCATCACCTTCCACTGCCCCCCGATACACTCTGTGACACTCACCTTGGACCTCGACATGGACTGCCATATTCGTTTTAGTCACCAATGACACAGCATTCAGACTGCGGACTGTACTCTTCCTCTTCTGATGAGCTTGTCATTTCCTAAAGAACTCTGGCTAGCTCTCAACGGGCCAACCATGTGAAGTGGGGTTTGCATGACCCTGTACTGCGCCAGCTACAACACTCTGCTGAATGGAATGTGCAATAGACATTCATATTCACACAGATGTGTCATGTCTATGATCATTCAAAATTGGAAGTATGGATGAATATGGGGACAGTGATTCCCCCTCACGTCCATGTAGCTAATGTGTGGGACTTGAGTCACAGGGTGACACATTGCCGACTGTGGCCCGGGTGGCATCGACACTACAACAGAGAAACACGGATTAGTTACTTCCTAGTCCAGCCCAGGATGGAACCACCCCCAGAGCTCCGGGGTCATTGTTCACACCCTTTCGCTGGACTGGCATACGCCAGGCCAGCCCGCTCTGCTTAAGCTCACAGGGGGGGGCGACAATGCTACATGTCCGAGGTCTTCCCTGTAGTGATGTGCTGATCACAGGTCTTGTTGTCAGCATGCCACAGCCACTCCCTCACGGCTGGTTAACACCCACAACACACCCATCCAGCACACGTGTCACAGGACATGTGACCCTGCCAATAAAAAGGGCCGGGTGCACATGCTGGACGCCATTTACACTCTCTAACTGGGTGTATCCGTGTGGTTAATATTTTTATGCATGAGGGCCTAGGGCCCTACCACATCACATTCCCCAGTGCCGGAGGTGACAGGATGGCATCCGCACCATATGACTCAATCATAAAGGGTCCATGACTTGCGGGGCACAGACTTGGTGGCACCGGATACACTGCGGCCGGCACAGGCACACCGCCATAGGACAGTGACTTTCGGTGCACTGAGGTAGGGGCACCTAAAGAGCGGAGCTGGTGTTCAGTCTGCGATGATGCCCCATCCTGGTGGTCTGTACTGGTAAGGATTTGTGTGAGCCCTGCTGGACCGCAGTGTAGGCCTGAGCCAGCGGGCAGTGCGGGCCTACCGCCACGTGGCGTTGCCTCGCAGGTCACAGAGTTAGTGGCACCTAAAGAGCTGAGCAGGGGTACAGCCTGCGATGATGCCATGTGCACTTATATGATCTCTGCCATTGTGAAATCAAGACCTAGAGTCAAGTGTGTGACCTGGTGGCCCGAGACTGCCATGGTTGCAGGCCCCGGGCTTGGAGCTTGCACCGGTATGTGGTGGGCCATCTTGGAGACACGCCGGTGGCGGATGGTGAGCAGTGAGGGATGGGTGCGCAGGGGCGGGCAATCACCGCTGGGTGGCGGGAGGGGCTGGGGTTCAGTAGCCTGTATGCGCAGGGGTGGGCAAACACTGTTGGGCGGCGGGAGGGGCTGGGGTGCAGCAGCCTGTGTGTGCAGGGGCGGGCAAGCGATGATGGCGTGTGCAACTGTATGGACTCTGCCATTCATGACTCTGGACTCTGTTTCAGATAAGGGACCTGGTGGACTGCAGTGTATACCGGCACGTGGTTGGGGACACACCAGTGGCAACAGATGAACAGTGAGGTCTGGGTCCGCCTTGTCCGCACTCTACTCTGCCTAAGACAGCGACAGTGTTGACCTGGGCGGTCATATTGAGTTTGCTGTTGAATGTGATCCCGAGGTTCTTGACATGGGTGGTGGTGGTGGTGGATGTTGGTCCTAGCTCTGTTGGCCACCAGGTGAAGTCCCACAGTGAAGCTCTCTTCCCGAAGATCATGATTTCAGTCTTGTAGGTGTTCAGCTTCAGTCAGTTGGTCTTCATTCAGTGGATGATTTTTGTAATTCAGGCATTGAACTAAGTGCCAGTGGAAACCACCAGCATAAATTTAACTACTGAATACTGGGTGCCTTGGAGACCAAAGAGTTCATTATAGTGACTCCTTGAAACTCCTAAATACCTAAATGACTCTGCAACTTACAGAAAAAACCCTTACACGTCACCTCTGGGCAAAGGATGGGCAGGCAGAAAGCAGACTAGATAACACATATTTTGACAAAATAAACTGCTCCCCTTTGCATTAGAAGGCATATCCATGGCACTGCCAAAAATCAGAACATGTAGCTATATTACAAAATCTCGATCTGTTTCTGAACGTATTTTATATGCCATATCTGAGTGAGACTGCTACAGGAAGGAGGTGACAAACACGGTGAAACATGAAAAAGTACCAGCTTATTCACAGTGTACTTTAAAAGGAACACGGAGGAAAATGAATGATCTACCTGCCTTTCGCCTGAGTAAACACACTATAATTCTGTTTAAGAGCAAATATTGTAACGGCACTAAATAGCTACAAGCCTTAAAGACAGTGCAGAAAAAGGTTCAACAATTAAAGGTCTCAGTGTGCAATGTCGATAGCTTTGTAACGCATCGTTCATATCAAAACAAGTGTTGTGTTTCCTGAGAATCAATGCACAACATTTTAGGAAGTGATGGTCTAAAAGCATTTTTTTTTTTGTTTAAGAAATTTTTATTGAGTTTTAGCAAAAACACAAACAAAGCCATACAATAATGTAAGTGATTATAATAAATTAAGACAGGAGGCATTCAAGTTAATAAAAGAAAAAAAAATCCATAAACACAAATGAGGAGAAGAAATAAGAGTAAAGAAAAGAAGGAGAGAGAAGAGAGGAAAGAGGGAAAAGACAGAGAAGGAAGGGGAAGGGGGAGAGAAAGAAGCTAGATGAAAGTTGGGAAAATGCAAGAAGAAGAACAGGATATGAACTCACAAGGAATGGGTAGAAGAGAGGTAAGAAACAAAGGGGAGCCATAGGAGATCAGATTTGATTTTTAGAGGGACAGAAGAAGAAGAAGCAACAGAAATTCTATGTTCATCGCATATGAAATTCCACCAAGTTATAACAGAAATTTTAGAATTATCTTTCCAGCAGGATAGAATCACTTTAAATGCAATAGCAATGAACAAATCAAGTAACCGAGCATTAGATGAGATCATATCTATATCATCTGATAAAGAACCTAGAAATACATTTGCTAACGAGAATGGTGCAGAACATTTAAACATACGCATGCATATATCCCATATACAGTTCCAAAATGAGAAGACAGAAGGGCAGTCAAACAGTTGATGTTTAAGTGTACCTGATTCAGAAGAACAAGACCAGCATGTAGAAGGTGAAGCAGGAGAAAACCTGCAAATACTTACAGGTGTAAAAACAACTCTATGATCAATGAAAAAAAGGGATTGAGTGATGCGTGCAGCAATAGAAACCTTAAATAATTTGGACCATAAATGGTCCCAAACATCAACTGGCAACAAAATATTCAAATCAGCTTCCCAGGTAGTCTCAACAAAGGATTTAGGACGATCTAAAACAGTAGAAACCAGTAATCTATATACAAGGGCAGCTTTTGGTTTTTGTAAAGAGAACAAAGGGTAGAGTGGCGATGTGGGGGAAAAGGAGGGCAAAACATCGGGCGGGGAAAGGGACAATAAGTGAGAGCGAATAGCATCAGTTATGATGATATACTCCCGTAAACACGAAATAGGCAATTGATACAGATTTTGCAACTCTTGGAAAGAGAGAATAGAATTATTGGAAAGGAATTGATGCACAAAAGAAATCCCCTTTTCTTTCCAGTATTTGTAATAGAAAGACTTGCCCTTATATTTGAGGAACTTATTATACCACACAGTGGACGATAAAAAACATTGAAGGGGAGATAGGTCTTTGGTAAAAGCGTCAAGCAACAGCGACCTCGAGTACTTCAGAACTGGGTGTTTGGACAAAAAGGAACAATTGGACATGAAAACAGCATGTTGAAACGAAAAATCTTTTAACAAGGAGCGTTCAAACACCACCCATCTGGGTATGGGCGAAGTCAAAAAATCATATGTTAAAGTGAAGGATTGTTTTATAACAAAAGCAGAGTGATATAATTTAAAGTTGGGAAATCGTACTCCACCTTCATTTTTTGGACGAATGAGAGTTTGCAAAGCAATGCGGGGGTGTTTACCATTCACAAGAATTTGGTACATATAGAATTCAAACGAGCAAAGTATGAGCACTGAATTTTTATGGGGAGCACAGATACAGTATAAAGAATACCTGGCGTAATCATCATTTTAATAGTATCCAGTCTACCCCACCAGGACAAAAATAAGGGAGACCAACTTTGGAGAAGGGACTGGAGTTTGTTGACATGGGAATCAAAGGTAAACTTAAGGGAATCAGCGAGAGAGGAGGAAAACCAAATGCCAAGGTATTTTATTTTGGAAGGACACCAGGCAAAGTCAGTGGATTGAAACATGTATTGGTAACAAATGGAATTGAGAGGAAGGACTTCTGTTTTGGAGAGATTAAGTTTATAACCAGAGATGGAAGAGTATAAACGAACTTCATCCATGAAATGTGGTAGGGATGAGACTGGGTCAGCCATATAAACAAGGATATCATCTGCATATGCAGATATTTTTGTTTCAATAGACGCTAATTTAAAACCATGGATATTGGGGTTAGTTCGGATTCGTTCCAAAAACCGTTCAAGACATAGGATAAATAATAATGGGGAAAGAGGACAACCCTGTCTCGTGCCTCTATTCAAGGAGAAAAATCTAGAAAATTGGTTGTTGACAAAAATACTAGCACGGGGGGAGGAATAAAGAAGTTTAACTAGGGAAATGAAAAAAGGGACCAAAACCAAACCATTGCAAAGACCGAAACAAAAATTGCCAGTTGATCCGATCAAAGGCTTTCTCCGCATCCAGGGATAGACCTGTAAAGGGAGATTTAAATGATTTACTGTGGGAGATAATATTAGCAAACATACAAGCATTATCAGAGGCCAACCTACCTTTTACAAAGCCAACCTGATCAGTTTTAATCAAAAGAGGGACGAGGACATCTAGGCGAGAGGGAAGAATTTTAGCAAATATTTTACAATCATAATCAGGGAGATAGGGCGGAAATTTTTACATTGGGAGTGATCTTTATCTGGTTTGGGAATTATGATAATGAGGGCTTCCAGGAAGGATCCAGAAGCTTTGGCTGATGAGATAAAAGAATTAAAAAGTTGAAGTAGTTGGGGCAAAAATATGTTATGAAATGCAGAGTAAAATTCAATAGGTAATCCATCAGGACCCGGGGCTTTAGATTTTTTAAGGGAAGAGATGGCTTGGAGAATTTCTTGAAGAGAAATATCTTTCTCAAGTTGGGCAAATTCATCTGGGAGTGAAGGAGGAGATGGGAGACCCTCAAAAAAAGACGTTAGGTTAGAGTCCGATGGGTGAGTATCATCAGTATAAAGTGTTTGATAGTAATTATGAAAGACTTCTGCAATATCCTCGTCTGAGGAAACCAACTTATTAGTTTGTTCATTAAGAATAGGACCAATCGTTTTACGTTTAGATTTGATTTTGAGATAGTTTGCCAGCATTTTACCCGCTTTGTTTTGGCCCCCATGATATTTGGATTTAATTTTCAATAAGGTGTTACAAGCTTCGATCGTAGCAATCTTATTTAATTCAGACTTGGCTTTGATTAGATTCTGAAGAGCATCTTTGGATTTAGAGGAAAAATACGAGTGCTCAAGGGATTTAATGAGCTTGAGTTGGTCATCATATTTGAGTCTATTAAATATCTTCATTTTTGCAACATAAGAAATAGTAAATGCGCGAAAAGCAGCTTTGAAAGCGTCCCAATTATTAGGAATAGAGGTATCAGAAGGGTCATTAAGGAGAAAAAACTCATTAATATAGGCCGTAGCTTCCTTAACAAAAGTAGCATCAGACAGTAGAAATGTATTGAATTTCCATCAACTGAATTTGGAGGAGGTTAAGGTGAGATCAAAGGACGCATGGACAGGGGCATGGTCAGATAGAAAGATAGAACCAATATCAGACTTTTGGAGTGAGGGAAGGAGAGACTTACTAACCATAATATAATCTATCCTAGAACGAGTATGATGAACATTGGAAAAAAAGTATATTCAAGGGTATCAGGGTTACAAGTTTTCCAAACATCGTAAAGAGGACGCGAGGCAATGGCAGATTGGAAACATTTATGGGTTTTATCAGGTTGAAACTTGTGAGATGAAAGCCTGTCTGTGAATGGATCTAACCATTGATTAAAGACACCAGCAATGACAATATTAGGGCAATCCATAGTAGAAATAAGGATTTTGATATCGTTCCAAAATTTAGGATCTGGCCGAACTGGACCATAAATGTTTAAGAGAATCAGAGTTTTGTTTTGGATCACAACCTTTGCCATTACCCAGCGTCCTTCGACATCATTTTGAGACGATAAAATTTGGACTGACAACCCTTTATGGAACAAAATCGCAACACCCCCTTTCTTGTTAACCGCAGGAGAAAACACCACTTGACCCACCCAATGACGTTTTAACTTAGAAGATTCAACATCTGTACAGTGAGTCTCTTGAAGAAAAACAACTTGAGAATTAATTTTAGACAAATGGGACAATACCTTCTGACGCTTGACAGGATGACCAAGACCTCGGACATTCCACGTCACAAAATTACACATGGTGTAAGGTAAGGATGGGGCAGTACACGTGAGGTGGATAAACTGCAAGGAAAACATCTACAAGAGGGGACAAAGCATAGAAACAAGTTACATCAATATAAAATACCCAATAGACATATTGAATGAAAATACAATATACCAAACTCACTGTGCGAGACAACAAGAACCAAAGAAGCAATAGGACAAAAAAAAGAGACTGTCCAATGAAAAAGAAATAGGGGAGAGCCCAGAGGAAAGGAAGATCGTAGGAAAAGAGCGAGAAAGAAAGGAAGGAAAGAAAAAAGAAAAGAAGATCAAGAGGAAGACAAGGAGACAGATCAAGGCAGAAAAGCCAGGTCTGAGAGGAAAGAAGTAGCCAAGACATCGGGGACATGGAAAATGCCAAAGAGGACATGGGTCCCAATGAGCAACAGAAGAGCAAGGACGGGCAGACAAAGGGAGAAACTACAAAACCTCAAGAGAGAGGGTGAAAAATGTAAAAAGCCAAAACGGCGAAAGACTAACCATACAGCCACAACAAAATCAGGCCTACAAAAAGATACATCAAACAAGAGAGAGGAGGAATCATGAGCTGAAACATGACATAAGCAAAATGAAGAAGAAGCACAACAGAATCAAGTCTGCGAGAGAAAATCAAACATTAGTGTCCATCGCAGGAGAGGAAACAGTTTGTAGATACGCATGGAGTTCAGGATCATCGAAGGAACGAGTATGTCCATTGTGCGTGATCTTACAGAAGCAGGGATGCAGAATACCATACTTGATATTTAGCTGTCGCATTTGAGGACGAAGGTTCAAAAATTCTTTCCGTCGGGCATTAGTTGCGTTGGAGAGATCCTATGAAACAAAAATATTATGACCCGACCATACAAGACGACGCTTAAGTCTGGCAGCTTTGAGCACAGTCATTAGTTCAGTAAATTCAAGAAATAAGACAATAATGCCACGAGGCTTAGAAGCATTTGGAGTGAGGCGCCCCAGGCGGTGAGCACATTGTATATTAAGAGGATGGAACGCTGGCTGGAGGTCTAGAAGCTCATGTAGGAACTTTCGAACAAACGACACCATATCAGACCCCTCAATATTCTCTGGAACACCATATAAGCGTAGGTTGTTGCGTCTATTACGATTATCAAGGTCCTCAGTGTGGAGCTTGAGCAAGTGAATCTCTTTTTCCAGTTGGGGAATTTTAGAAGAAGCATCCTGTATATCACTGACTCTTTGTTCTAGGTTTAGGACTTTACCTTCCATAATGACCCATCTCTCCTCAATCTGCTTGAGCTTCTAATTAGTGGCAGACATAAAAGGTTGTAGGCCCCTCACCTCCTCCAATATGGAATCCAAAATAGGGTTTGGAGAGGTGTGGATAGGAGAGGGGGGGGGGGTCATTTTTGAGTCTCTTTGGTTTTGTGCCAGTGAGAGATGATTTGACAGTACTAGCGTCATTAGCCATCGCAATTACTGGTTGGTGCGGCAGGATGGCAGAATCGAGTGACTATTGAATGGAATGACGTGAACAATCCCAAATGGCAAGACGAGAGATTTGTAAAAGCACAGAATCGAAGGTCACACAGCATATGAAGAAAATAGAAGTGATAACTGCAGCACACACCTTGGTCAAATGCCCAGAATCCTCAGTAGGCTGGAATAAAAGCAAATCCTGATGAACATAAGCTCTAAATCAGCCAAATTGCCATGGAGGTAGGTAAAACAAATAGGAAAGACAACAAGGTGGAAAGCAGGCTGGTGAATAAGGTAGTCATTTTCACATAGTGCGCATAAAATCGAGCGTTTTCCTCTCAGCACATAAAATGGCCGCCATGACTCCAAGAAGGAACACTCTGAGGGGAATTGTCCTTGAAAATACTGTCAATATAATAATAATGTCTGTGCCATACCTTGGGAGAAAGAGTAGAACACAAGTCAGCACATTACTTGTAGTTTAATGCAGGCTGCAACGACATCCAGGCGAGGCCAACAAGCTGGTAAGAGGACGCGGGCTTAGTGGCACAAAATGGCGGCCGCCCACGTCCCTTGAATATCGGAAATTGCCAGATTGCGCTACACGCAAAAAACGGCTTTAAAATCGCCGAAATCGCGATGGAAGGGTGCAGCGCACATTCCGCCGTAAAAACCTCGTAAATTCAGGTGGCCATCGGCGGGTATGAGGTAAGAAAGCAGAGTAGACGTCCATAGCTCGGCGGAGCTCGCGGGAGAGCCGTCGTCACTCCACGGCGCAGAAGCCACGCCCCATCTAAAAGCATTTTTGACCGAATTAGAGTTGTGATACAGAAAGAGCCACATAATAATGGGATGGATCCTCTAAAACGAATCCATGAGTCCTTGTACGGTGTAGTACTGAGAGCTTAAGTATTTAAGTGCAGGGGGCCTTGTCAGGAGGCCACTACATCTTGCAGCACCAGTTGTCATGCCGGTGCTGCCAAAGACAGTACAAACACAATCCCTAACCATCACACTCTTACACGTGTGACAATTCAGACTATTCCATGCCCCAAAGCTATAAGAATGGATTGCATGGCAGCTGTTAGTCACTTTTAACCCCTCCCATGCTCGTGACGGAACCGTTCCGTCCCGAGCCTCGGGTGGGCTATGCTGGTGACAGAACGGTTCCGTCACCGCCCTCTCGCCGCGCCTGCGCGGTGCGAATTCCGCGCCTGCGCTAGCGTTCTGAAGCGCGGGCGGGGCAGTGACGGAACTGTTCCGTCACAAGCACAGCTCACCCGCGTGCCGTGACGGAGCGGTTCCTTCACGAGCACGGGACCGCCGCGCGGCCCCCCCACCCCCTTAGCACTGCGGCAGAATAGCCGCCGCAGTGAAGGGGTTAATGTCAATTGAATTAGTAAACAACTGTTGTTGTGTTCATCTCTAAATTCGACAAACTGCGCCACCATGTGGCAGACTGCCATAAGTGGCGGTGCTGAAACTTAAGTGCCAGTCCAGAGCCCCGGAAACCACCATGCAAATTAAGGACTGACTGATAGCAAAGTTCACAAAGATAGAAAATATTAAGTAAATTACAATGGCCATGAGGAAGGTCATCTTTATGGAAAAAGCTCCCTACATGGTACGTTTGTACCTTGATAACACTATGAGGCCTATTAACAAAGGGAAATGTATGTGCAGAGATCTCCGCAAAAGTAGATTTTTTCTATGCCTACCTAGAGATGTCCACCTGGATAGTCTTCACCAATTCTGAGCAGAAATCTTCATCAGTCGTTGGATTTATGAGACTCCTACCCAGTTATAAAAGGTGGTGGAGCCTGCTATCTTTGAAATTATGAATGTGTAGTAAATTTACAGTCTCATTTCTAGTAAATGCCTGTTCGGGAAGTTCGCAAGATTTTTGCCATAGGCACGGAGACTTCCGAATAGAAAGCAATAGAGAAACCCCACACACATTATCCAAAACACAAACACTTGATACACTATAGCACTTCAAAAATAAACATACAGCACAGACCCTTGTCGCTCTTGTTTTGAGAAACTTACAACACCTACAGATTTCAAGATGCAAGTAGTCCCCCTCATGAGGAATCAGAAGAACTGTACTGAGGAGGATAACAGCCACTGGATTGGCTCTGCACCACAATTTGTCTACAAAAAAGTCCAAAATAGAATATGGGGGGCATCCTTCACCAGAGAGGGGGCTAACAACGACCTCACCTGTTCCAGCTTAGTCGCTGGGCTTCCCGTCTTCTTTCCTGCTGCTGCTACGCCACCTCAGCGGCAGCATTGAGGACCAGGAGGACTACCAGTCCCAGGCTCCCCAGCGGCACCAGCCGCCACCGCCAATCACATGCCTGGAGGCGCTTTAAATCACAGCTCTGCCCCGGTGGAGTGGGGGCATCCTTCACCAGAGAGGGGGCTAACAACAACCTCACCTGTTCCAGCTTGGTCGCTGGGCTTCCCGTCCTCCTTCCCGCCGCCGCTACGCCACCTCAGCGGCCGCAGTGAGGACCAGGAGGGCTACCAGACCCCGGCTCCCCAGCGGCACCAGCCGCCACCGCCAATCACGCGCCTGGAGGCGCTTTAAATCGCAGCTCTGCCCCGGTGGAGCGGGGGCATCCTTCACCAGAAAGGGGGCTAACAACGACCTCACATGTTCCAGCTTGGTCGCTGGGCTTCCTGTCCTCCTTCCCGCCGCCGCTACGCCACCTCAGCGGCCGCAGTGAGGACCAGGAGGACTACCAGACCCAGGCTCCCCAGCGGCACCAGCCGCCACCGCCAATCACGCGCCAATCACCGCCAATAGCAGCTCTGCCCCGTGTCACGGGACGTGCACGGGCGTCGCCGGGAGAAGCCCGGGACAAGGGTGGGGCAGTCTGTGGCAGTCCGGGGCCGGCCGAGGCTGGGCTGGGCCACCCCCCTTACCGTTCTCCTCTACACCCTTTGAAATAACAAACAGAACCTGTATGGACAATATAACGTTGCCCTATATAGAGAAGGACTAAGTGGTAAGCTTGCTGCCTAGTGCGTTGTTACTGGGAATATTTGTTGATTTTATCTATTGGTTACTTGGTCATTTGCGAACAATGGGGAAGAAGAGAGAACAACCAATTCCCGCGGGTGCTAGTAACACCATAGACAACTATTTGGTTAAGACAGTGAGTGCTTTGGCCAAAGAAATTGACCGCACAGAAAGGCGTCTCTCATTGGGGCTAAGTTCGCTTCCAGGGGAACAAACAGAGTTAAGCCCACATTTGTCAGTAGCCTCTGTGGCTTCTTTTAGTTCTAATCAAGAAGCAGATGTGGTTAGAATAGATGAAGATAGCTCGCGTATTTCTGGAACCCCTGACAAAAAAAAGGGGGTCAGAAAAGCACAAATGAAATCACGGCTAATAACAACTTACCACAAGGTAATATGGTTACAACAAGGTCCAAATTAACTACTCCAGTACCCTCAAATATTATCGACATGGAAGCCATTTACCGTAAACTGATTGAGCTAATGAAACCGATCCATGACAAAATTGATAGCATGGCTAGGGAA
Source organism: Lissotriton vulgaris (assembly GCF_964263255.1). NCBI lineage: Eukaryota > Metazoa > Chordata > Amphibia > Caudata > Salamandridae > Lissotriton > Lissotriton vulgaris. The sequence goes on from NC_141687.1 coordinate 887,540,023, forward strand.
ATACATAAACTCAGCAATAAAATGGAGAAATATAGCATTGCAAGTCACGCTGAAGTACCCAAGAAAGGAAATACATTAGCTAAAGAGGGTCAGAACAGCACGATTGCACCTAGACACACCACAGCTCAGAAAACTGCATACATGGAAAGATCTAAAAATAACCTGGCTAGTGGCGGCCCGAGAGACATTAGTTGCCCTGAACTAACTAGCACAGTCACTGTTCCGGTAAAATTACCTTCCAATGGCCCTATTACTATTACAGGGCATACAGGGTCAGCAGAACAAACGAAGAAAGGGAGCTCAGAACTTATTAATATGAGCAGGGCAGTGCCTGTGGAAAAAATGTATAATGTAATTCCTGCTGTGATAAATTTACCTCCTGAATGTAGAGCTTATGTAGCTATTCTTGCTAACGTCCCAAAGCTAAAGCCTACCCAACCCGAGAATCAAGAAACACTTAAAAATGAAACACTGCAATGGCTTTCCAGAGATTGTGGCTTTCCCATGCACCGGGAAAATCAGATAATCATGACCCAGAGAGTAGGTTGGTTGGGTCCCAGTAAAAAGGAAATTGATGGTGACTGTATCATTATCAATTTCAGGACATCAGACTGGGCCAGGGACTCAATCTTAAATGCACCTCTGCCTTCTAACTGGGAATACAACTCACTCCCGTTAGATTATTTTTATAGGGTCCAGTCAAGGTAATCAACCCAAAGCGCAAATGATTGATCGTCCCAGAGCTAACCATTACATTACAGCTCATCATTTTGCTCCTTTACCTAAACATTGGGACAGCTTTCCAATTCCTACCTACAATAGATTTCATGCATTTGATTCAATTGATGAGATTGATTGACTCAGGGACCAACTTACACCATTGCATGCAGTTGATGTAACAGTCAATAGCAGGGGAAAGGCTTCTCAGGGATGCACAGTTGACTCTAGGGAGACACCGCCTAGACCCGAAACTGATTCAGAAGTGGTTGTTCGAAGAGCGCAGGTAGTCATATGGAAGAGGGGTCAGCAAGATATGGCATGCACACGACTGTAACTATAGCCCAATGTAACATCGCTTCTGCTATAGATACCAGCTTAACTGACAGTCTAGCAATAGCAATAGCTCAACCTCATACCACCCTACATGACATAACTGACGAAGGCTTTAACATCACCACATGGAATATAGCGGGTATTGCGGGGAAATTAACTACCCCATTCTGGAAGAGCTTTACCACACAAGGATATGATATAATTTGTCTTCAGGAGACATGGCATAGAGAACAAATCCATGGCGAGGGCTACATATCCTATTGTGTAGATGCAGCAATTCCTGCAGCAGGCAGGGCGAAAGGTGGGCTTTTAACTTTGGTGTCAACTATGCTAACTGACTTTAAATTTGGGAGTTGTTATTAAGGTTGCCCCGTATGCACAGTTATTGCGTTTGGAGCACGATAATGGCAGGGACTTGGTTATAATTAATTTTTATAACAATATCTTCGGTGTTAACAGGGGATTGATAATCCAAGACATAGGGAGGGCAATAGAGGGAATCCTAGTACAATCCAGAGATCCACCGGTGATCCTCTGGGCAGGAGATTTCAACATACAAGCCTGTAGACACGCACAAAAGGGGATCTGTGGTCACCTAGGTGAGCAGGATAGTAGAGACAGCGCTCCATACAATCATTTCCCTCACACCAACTATGGAAATGCATTGAACAATTTAGTTGCCAAGTTTGATTTGGAGTTGCTGGACTGCACAAAAAATAGCGACAACAGAGAGTGTCCATCATTTAAAGGAAGGGATGCCCATTCCAATATTGACCACATTCTTGTGTCCTGTGGTTCAGCTTACTCCAATGTATGGGTAGTTGAGCAGACTGTGAGTGATCACAATAGCATTTCACTGACACTGTATGGTTGGGGGCCCAAAACCTATACCCATGGGAGACCCATTCAAGGGATTATAGCCGAAAGACCGAATGGCATGAGAATAAAATGGGTCAGTATTAACCCAGATCAACTTTTGGTGGATGTCCACTTTAAATGTAGTACAGAAATAAGCTACTGTCTGGGTATTGAGGTGACCTCTGGTAATTTTCTTACCAATTTCTGCAAAATAAATATGGTAATTGAGGATTTACTGACTGCTAGGAGCCGGAAGATAAGGAGAATTCAGGTGGTCTGGTTTGACAAAAATTGTTCCCAGGCATTAACTAAACTAAACCTGGCTATAGATGTCAAGCCAAGAGATACAGTAAAAATCAGGGAGGAGCGCCATAACTATAAGGTCTCGTTGGCAACGCGGAAAAAAGAATTACAAAATGAGGCTTGGTCTAACCTGGATATGGCGGCAGCCAAAAAAATAATAAGTTATTCTGGGAGACTATCAATTGTCCATTCTTAAAGAATGAAAATATCCCCGAAATAACCTCCCATGTACGTTGTAGCGCCTGGATAGCCCATTTTTCTAGGATTTTTAACTCAGATGGGTTGATTTTAGATATAATTACGGAAAACAAATTGAAATGGCAGATAAAGCAGATATCTATCAGTTTGACTGAGGTATATGAGGGACTAAGAAAGAGCAAGGGCAGTAAAGCCCCGGGCCCCAATGGGGTACCAGTGGACCTCTATAAGCACGAGATGAATTTATGGGCACCCATACTGACACGCTTATTTAATGCTGCTATTGAAGATAAGCTGCCACCGACATGGGGTCAGTCGATAATTGTTCCCCTCTTTAAGAAGGGTTCAAGGTCAGAGGCATGCAATTATCGTCCCATCTCCCTCCTGGACTCGTCAATTAAAGTTCTAAGTAGAGTTCTCCTAGAGAGATTAGAAACCTGGGCTGAGGAAAACACCATTTTATCACCAGTGCAGTAAGGATTCAGAAGGGGGATGGGAATGATGGAGCAGTGTGTAAATCTCGAGCTTATCATTAGTAAATACACAAAAGCCAAAGAAGGTAATTTATTTATTTATTTATTTATTTATGTAGTTTGTAGAGCGCGCAGCTACCCCCGAAGGGGTGTCCCGGCGCTAGAACCTGAACCTCTGGGGGAAAAAAGCAGGGAGGAAGTCAGCAGTGTGAGTATCAAAGTCCAGAAAATAGCCAAGTTTTGAGTCTAACCCGAAAAATGGATTCAGAAGGGCAGAATCTGAGATCGATTGGCAGAGCGTTCCACAATTTGGCCGCGATAACCCTGAATCCTCTGCCGCCCATTCTGGTGAGTCTAAAACGGGGAGAGATCAGAAGGCGGAGGTCGTTGGATCTAAGAGATCTGATGGAGTGAGATATTGATACTCGTTTTTTCAGGTAATTGGGTCCGAGGTCATTGACAGCTCGGTAAGCAAGAGTAAGGATCTTGAACTGGATGCGGCTGGCGACGGGGAGCCAGTGAAGCTCTTTGCGATAGGAGATGACTGACTGACGGTAGGGGATGTTTCCAATCAGTCTGGCAGCCGCGTTCTGGACAATCTGAAGCCGGTCGATCAGATATTGAGGGGCACCAGCATAGAGGCTGTTGGCATAGTCCAGGTGGGACGTAATGAGAGCATGGGTAACCGTACGGCGGGAGTCCAGGGGGAGATAGGGAAGTATCTTTTTAATCATGCGCAGCTTCAGGAAGCAGGCAGATGTAACTTTATTAATATGAGTTTTACATGAGAGAGAGTCGTCGAACTGAAATCCCAGGTTGCGAGCAGAGTGAACGGGAGAGGGAGCGGGATCGAGTGCCGTGGGCCACCACCGTGAGGAAGGGATAGGATTTTTCTGGTTGAAAAACAGCACCTCTGTCTTATCTGCATTAAGTCTTAGATGGTTATTAGTCATCCAGACACTGATGTTATCAAGACACTGGCGGAAGTTGGTGTCTTTATCTTTATGTTTCGCTGATTTAAGTTCTGCATTTGATTTGGTTGAACATTCTCTTTTATGGCCGGTTTTATTAGAAATGGGAGCACCGACAGAGATTATCCATTTCCTGGCAAGACTCTATGAAAATGTGTCCAGTAAAGTCCGATTTGGTACTGCTGGTGAATGTACCCCCTTTTTTAAGATCAATAAAGGCATTCGGCAAGGATGCGTTTTAGCACCCCTTTTATTTTCTTTATTTATAAATCAAATTGACCAAATTCTTAGATTAACCCAGGCAAATGCCCCTATTATTAATGGTAACCCCATCCCAATACTTTTGTACGCGGATGACGCGGTCCTCCTGTCACACACCCAAAATGGTCTCCAAAGCCTTATTAACAAATTCCAGACCTTTATAACTAGTAGGAAATTGTTAATTAATAAAGGTAAAACATTTGTAATGTCATTTGGGAAGAAGACCAGACAAAATAGGACTTTTTATCTAGATGGGGAGAAATTAGAAACTGTTAAAAAGTTATGTTACCTTGGCATTACATTCTCTGGAGATGGAAGGTGGGCCAATGAACAGGATAGCCTACGTTTTAAAATGGTTAGGAACACTAACAGTGTCTTTAGATTTGCTGCTAGATTAGGGGGCCGCAGAATCAAGGAAATGGTGATAATCTACAATTCAATGTGTCTATCTTCAGCCCTATAAGGGGCGGGCGTATGGGGCTACCACACTCACAGTGGCAAGCTAATTCAGAATGAGGAAAACTTATTTCTGAAACGCATGCTCTGTGCCCCGGCTTCAGCCTCTACTGAGATAATTCACAGAGAAGTGAGCCTAAATAATGTCAAGGATTTAACAGCCCTGCGCCCGCTGGCCTTATGGCGATCAATCTGGTCAAAAATTGAAACCAAATTTACCCAGGACGTGATAAATGACTGTTTAAAGCTTGACCATTTTTCACATATACCATGGCTTAGACGCATCCAATATTGGTATAAAATACTTTATGAATTTGACCCTTTTCATGAGCTGGTGCTGGTTGCCTCTATATCTAAAAAAGAGCTTAAAGAAACCTTTTTAAAATATAAAAGGAATGCCAGGATCATCGAATGCACGAAACAAAGCACGTTTTCTCTTTATCAGGAGTATAGCGTAAGCGAAGGCTTCCAATCGTATTTAACAGTAGTCACAAGAAGCTCCCATCATTTTGTATTAACTCGCTTACGTTTGGGCATCGTGCACCACCTTGTGGCATTCCCTTTGATTAAGCAGCACAGCACCTCCCTATGCCCTTATGATGGTACTTCTAAGCAGAGTAGCTGTCATTTTATGCTGTTTTGTAAATTTTATACTTCTTTTAGGAAATTTTACTTAAAACCCATCTTTTTAAAATATGAGGTACGATGCACTAAGACAGCTATGCAGACAATGTTTAACCTAGAGAGCCCAGATGTATGTTTTTATTAAGCCACATATATTTTAAAATGCATATCTGCACGGAAATCGATTATTGTATGAATATGCAGTACAAATAGTTCTTATGCTACTGTAAGTGGGAAAGATGATAACTTTTTCTGGCCCTACTATGTGTTCTAAGGTAATTAACAATGGTACACTAGCGACATTGTGAATCTTAAATCCGTGTCCTAAACCTTTATGCACTTTATTATTGCAAGGTTTGCACATGTATCGAAAGATGAAAATTGCACTTTATTATTGCGAATTTTGCACATATGTCTTTAGAAAATGCACGTGATGTATTATCTTTATTGACCAATCATGTACTACCTTCACTGATTGTTAGCATATGTCACTTTATTGCGAACTTTGCACATGCATTATGAAGGTAATTCGTATTCTACTATGAGTATTTTTGCTCAAGAAGGAGTACTATTCATCTGTGTTTGGCATTTGATGATTTAGGATTTGATGTTGACTTTTTATACATGTAATATCATGTTTTATGTCATATGTTTTTCTTTCCTGCTATATGGTTATATATATACATATATATATATATATATATATATATATATATATATATATATATATATATATATATATATATATATATATATATATATATATATATATATATATATATATATATATATATATACCGAATAAAGCATTTTGAACTTGAACTTGAACTTGGAATATGTACATAACTATTAAAGAAATCTAATTTAATACAAAGAGTCACTGCTAATGCAAAGTCGTCTTGTTTTATTCTTCATTTTTGTTTCATTTTAACCTAAAGTCATCAGCCAACGCGTTTTGTCCTTCAGGGCAGAGCAAGAGACCATGCACAGACTAATCAAATCTGTTTTTGTCCAGTTGCAATTAATGCTGTCTCATGCGGAAGGCTATAACAACCAAGTAATTTCTGCTCGCAATATTGTACAGGTAATCCAAGAGAAAGCAAAATGTAGCTATGCAGATGTCCAATATCCAGATATATGCATAACAAGGTGTCCGAAAATAGATGGCACGATAACCATAACAATAGGATAATGTAAAGCCAGTGGGTTCAATTAAGAACCTACAGCAAATGGTGGATAATATCCAGTGCAACCTTGAACCCAGCAGAATGTGTTCTCCTAAAACGACATAGGAAAGGTGCTGCATTTTGTGTATGGTACACTGTCCATTTTCTGAGGTTTAAATGTACTGAGGAGGACATAGACCTTGTAGTTTATTTTGTTTTTGATAATTCCAAGGAAATACTTGGACTACCTTCATACACCTCAGTGGAGCAGAAAAGGCAGCCATGTTGCAGAAGGTGACAGGGAACGTTCATGCATTGGTGGTGGAGGCAAACAAAATCGAGGACCTCAATAAATAGGGACAGTATGGGGAGAGGCAGAAGAAGTTCTCCAGAGTACAGGTGGTAAGCGCTCCTCTTGGAAGCTGAACTAGGTCCTGTCTCTGTCTGAACCCCCTCGAGTAGCCTGTCCTAAAAAGCATGCACCCTGAGCTAATATAATGGCCTACCTATTCCAGTGAACCACGGTGTATAGGCAGGTCAGAATTCAACACTCCTCTCTCAACCCTACTTTCTGTTTCACCACTCATGCTACTCTATGCTTCCCCCTAGTTTTTCACATAAACAGACATTACACACATATTAATCTAACAACACATTACACTCACTAACACATTACACTTAATATTACTTAAATTTCTTTTAACCATCCTATTTAGAGCCTGATTTAGAGTTTGGTGGGTGGATACTCTGTCACTAATGTGATGGATTTCCTGTCCACTGTATTACAAGTGTATTATAGCATTTGGCACTTATAATATGGCAGGCAGCATATCTGTCATGTTTTGACAGAGCATTTTGTCTGCCAAATTCTAAATAAGGTCCTTAGTAACAAATGTGTTACTTTGTAAATCCACAACCCCCTCCTCTCTCTCCTCCTCTTCTAATTGTTCCTTAAAATGAGGTCCAAAGTAACAACGGTATACTTCAACATAGTAAAAGAAATGTGCTTTGGTGTATCATGTGCTTTCTAATATAGCCAGCCTGTGTTTAATTGATTGCTATTGTAATGAGTTTTAACTGTTGATGGATGAGGTGGAGTTTTAACTATTCACTCCTTACCCTTTGCATTTGTAGGTGTATTGCCTGAGTTTGAAGACTGTTGAAATGTTTGGTTTATGTTACTTGCATCTCAAAATGTTGCTGTTTATTATATTAAAACAAATACAACATATATAGTTTTGTTGACATTGAAAAAGGTTTTCCCATCATTTAACTTTTTTCTATATGTTGTGTTAATGTTAATGTTACTACATGGCTGAATTAATTTCTGTGAGTGTGTGTTGTCGTAGTAATAATGATTGGCAATATGTGGTGTTTGGTTTTCTCTCAGAGTAGATTTGTTCTTGTTTTGTCAGTGCCGTCCTGTATTAGATTTAGGTGATTTTTTTGTGTATAGTAATTGTCTTATTGTTTATAGGTGGATATTATTATTTACATGCACCACCCTGTAACCCTTCTTCAGGTTCTTAAGCCCAACCATTTGGTAATACATTTTCCCCATTTTGCAAGCCAGTCCCCCTTTTTCCTACCAAATGTATTGCAAAAACAGAGACCTCCATTTGGCCAATTCACAAAGGAATGTGGGAGTCCATAAAATAGTACTTCTGTAGTACTCTTTCATGGGCTCTTACATTCCACTGTGCACTGACACAAAATAATTTAAAATGGAAGAAAATGGAAATAAAATGAGAATATATATACAATTGTTAAACAGTGAAAGTACTATGCCTTCGCTCCACCTTTACTAATAAGGAGTTGGAGGTTTCTAGCCAAATCACAAAATAATTTTAAAGTGTTCAAAAGAGTGATCCTATTGTAATACTTTCCATGCTCCTAAATGTTTTTTTGACTGGGTCCCATGTGTGCAGGGAGCTCAGCACATAGGAGAAATGACAGGTGGAAGTGGAGATTCCCAGCCATAGATTTATGCAAAGCATTTGTGGGGATGGGAAGCAGTACAACAGGAATGCTACTTGCTGTACTCAAAAAGCCTTTTGTGAATAGGTCATTGTGTCATCAGAGGAGGCCCATGTACCTTTAGAAGGGATGGAGCTCTTTTCTTAGCATGGAGCTAATGAAATTGACCTGAGAGAATGGCAGAATATACATAATCTTTGGTTTATGGCTCAGCTGGATTTACATGTAAAATGTTTCTATTTTGACTCAAAATTTCACTAGAAAATATGAACACTGACAAAGCCCCTTCAGGTACTACAGGGCAGAAAGGAGTTAATGAGCTACAACTATGGTGGTTGGGGTAATTAGCCTCTGGTGTCTTGGGGTCAGCCCTTCTATGGCTCTGCAAACTAGACCAAGTACAATGGTTCTGCACTTAACTCTAAGTGTAGATAGAAGGAGTTGTCAAAGATGTCTCAGGGAGGTAACATGAGGGGTAAGAACTCAGAACTTAACATTCAACTAACAGTCCCAAGAATATTCTGTTTGTCCCAGGACTTCTTTGCAAAAATGTAATATTATACTCAGGAATGGGGATCAGTTAAAGGGTTCCTCCAATCATATGGGTTACGATTAATGATAAAGCTCCCATGCCCTCTTGGGTTTCTAGACTAAAGTCGCGCCGAAGTCAAGCCAAAGTCCTGCCCGTCTGCGCCCGTCCGCGACCAGACGTGGCCAGTGGCCATAACTCTTGGCTCCTCTAACCATCCCCATTATACCTATTCTAAAGAGGCTCTCTTAGCATGTATTCCACCTACATGCCCCAAAGGTAATCTCATAAATTGTACACATACCCCTCTCATATGCTCGGAATGCAATCTTTGTCTTCTTTCCCTACCCTCTGAAATTGATGTAGAAACTGCCGACTTTCCACCGATGCGGCACTTACCAACTTCTACTCAATCCTTAATCGACCATTCTTTTATCAGTCTAAATTGTAGGTCACTACCTAAACATAAAAGGGACATTTTTGATCTACTTACTACATTGCAACCCACTGCACTTTTCCTTACTGAGACCTGGCTGACTAATAGCTCTGGTCCAGACATAGCAACTGCACTACCAGCTAACTATAGTTATATTAGCTTAAACAGAGCACATAAAGAGGGAGGCGGTATCGCCATTATTTTCCAAAACTCCTATACATGTCAATGGACAGATCTTGACATCCCTAATTGTGAATCTGGACTTTTCAAGCTCAGGCTATCTCCAAAATTCACGCTTTCTGGCGCTTTAATATACCGTGCCCCTGGCACTGCCAGCGCCTGGGCTACCTCTTTTCCTGAACTTATTGCACCATTTATATTAGAGGCAACACATTTTTTGATAGTCGGTGACCTAAACATTCACTTAAATGACACCTCAAATCACACCAGCACCAATTTCAAATCAGATCTATCTGCCTTAAATCTCACCCTTCACAATGAAGGTCCAACCCACAAGGCAGGCAATCTCCTTGATCCAATCTTCTTCAACCAAGACAATATCGTCTGCAAACCATCTAAACCTATTCCCTGGTCTGACCACTATCCAGTGGAATTTATAATAGCAATACCACAACAAACCTTTTCTTGTAAAGCCCCATCTGGTCCCAGGGTAATAAGGAACTGGAAAAAGTTGGATACTACTCAACTAAATACTCTTTTAAATGATACCAGACCATTCAACAATACAACAAACATAGGAGACGCTACAGCTATCCAAAACTGGCTTAGTTCGGCCATCAACATATGCCTCCCACAGAAAAATAAAAAACAAATTCCATTTCATTCGCCAGCTCCCTGGTTTACAGATGCACTTAGACTGGAAAAAACGGCCTGTAAAAATCTAGAGCGCAGATGGCGCGCCCACTATGATCCTGCACAAAAATCATTATATAAAGCAGCCCTTTTGAAATATCATGCCAACTGTGCATCAGCTAGAGCTGAATTTACTAAAACAAAAATTGAAAATGCTCAAAATCGGCCTAAAGCACTTTTTAAAATAGTTCAGGAACTTTCTGGGTCATCCTGCCAACCCAACGCTCCATCCCTGCACACTGCACAGTGCAACGCTCTGGCTGATTTCTTTAGGAATAAAATTGATAAAATCTATGATGAATTCAAAGTTCCAACCAATTCTTCATCAGTTCTAAACCCCACGGTAAGCCTGTCCAAATCTGGAAAATCACACTCTTCTCTAGATGCTCACTCCCAGCACCTAGTAAATTGGGTCCCCCTTAACCTACTTTCACTACAAGAAATTATAAAAACTATTAAATCAGGTTCACCCCTCGACCCTTTCCCCCCTCAAATCCTCCTTTCACTCGACACTCATTCCCTTACGCTCGTCTTAGAGCTTCTTAACAATTCCTTGAGAGAGGCTGAAGTCCCTAAGGCATGGAAACATGCTATGGTCTCACCTCTTCTAAAGAAAGCCAATGCGGATCCAAACGACCTCTCCAACTTCCGTCCAATTTCGTTGTTACCTTTATTTTCCAAAATCCTTGAGAAACATATTGTTTCCCAACTCACCCATTTCACAGAATCCAATCACCTCCTTCACACATCCCAATCGGGATTTAGGGCAGGTTTTTCAACTGAATCTACCCTACTCGGGGTCTCTGAAACCATACGCCGGCAAGTTGATGATGGGGAGACCGTGGCACTTATATTACTCGACCTTAGTGCCGCGTTTGACACGGTCTCCCACACCATCCTCCTCAACACCTTGCGGACCTATGGCATCACGGGACCGGCCCTGGCATGGCTTAAAAGTTTTCTCTCGGATAGAACTTTTCAAGTCTTCTCTGCTACATCCTCCTCCAAAACCCACCACCAACCTTATGGAGTTCCCCAGGGCTCAATACTTAGCCCTTTACTATTCAATCTATATGTCAGTCCCCTTGCCAGCTTAGCCGAACAATCTGGGTTGTCGATCTACTCATATGCTGACGACACCCAGATCGTTTATTCACTCTCGGCAAATGCAAATTCCAACCCGTCCTCCCTCCACTCTGGCCTTAACAACATTGCCAACTGGATGTTTGAGAATAAGTTAAAACTCAACGGAGGAAAAACGGAACTACTGCTGTTTGGAAAACAAACCTCCTTGTGGGGCCCACAACATTGGCCTTCCCAGATGGGACCCACACCCACCCCTTCTAAATCCGCTCGCAATCTGGGCATAATTTTTGATGAAAACTTGTCCATGAAACAACAGGCTGTTAGAGTGGCCGCCACGTGTTTTACCATACTCAAGTGGCTTAAGAAAATCAGGTGGATGCTCCCACAAAACACACTAAAAACCGTAGTCCAAGCCCTAATTACATCTAGGCTTGACTACGGCAACATATTATACCTGGGAGCATGCAAGGATGTTACAAAGAAACTGCAAACAGTACAAAATGAAGCTGTGAGAATGATATGTATGTTACCAAAAAGATCCCCTACGTCATCCTGTCTCCGGAGTCTCCATTGGCTACGTATTGAACAACGAGCAAAATTTAAAGCTCTATGCTTTATGCATAGAATCAAGGCTGGTAAGGCCCCCGCCTATCTGAGCTCTCTGGTCCAGCAGTACATCCCCTCTAGAACCTTACGTTCCTCGACCCAACATAAGTTCCAGGTGCCTAGGATCAATCGAGTCAGGCAGGGAGGTCGTTCCTTCTCCTATCTGGCCCCCACATTGTGGAACTCCCTTCCAATTCATCTTCGCACAAACAACTGCTATTTGCAATTCCGTAAGAATCTGAAAACATGGTTGTTTAACCAATAACTCGATTTTCACTAACTTACTATCCCTCCTTGTTACTTGTTTCAGTTTCAATTTAGCGCCGGGAAACCTTAGGGTAGCTGTTGCGCTCTACAAAAAATAAATATAATAATAATAATAATAGACTAGTACACCCATTCTCACCCTACTACAGTGATCCTGTACTATATCTCCCACTTATTTAAGGGGGCGTGTTAGTGTGGGACACAAGAATCACCTCAGGCGCAAGGTGGTTATGTGGATTGTTGCCCAGTGCATTGGACCTGTAGGTCAGTTCAAATTGTGTTTTGGTAAATAATTCACGGTGGCACAAGTTACAGATTACTGGACTTAGTTCTAAGGCAAGAAACAGCCTCTCAGTGAATTGGACACAGCCATCCAATCAGTGTGGAGTGCTACTTGGTATTGCTGTGGTCATGCTGCACAGCAGAGTTCTCCAGTAGAGGAATCTGGTTTGTGGTGACATCTGACTTCTGGGTCATGTCAAAGTTGTGGCACGGTAGACTGAGAGCCAGTAGTCATCGTTCCTTTGTCTATATCATCCTCCATGTTACAGGGGAAGTCTTTTTCTTCAGCAGTGGGGATGTCTGGATGCACAGATTGTCACAGTAGCAGGCAGGCCACTCAGTTTGCAGCAGAGATGCCTGATGACACACTGGCACTTACAGCTCATGTCAAGTTCACTCAATGAATCATGTATGGTGGTTGGATAACCCCTCTCAACTTGGGTTGGCATCGAGCACACTCCCAAAGGCAATTCAACTTCTTCTGTTCTACTGTTTGTATCATGCACCAGGAATGCGGCTGTGCTTATCCTGCTCGACAGTTTGTCCTGAAGTTCAAAGCACTCTTCTGCACTCTCTGAGCAGGCAGGCATCTTGGCTCTAGGCAGGCCCATAGCTTCTCCAGCAAGTTGCACAGACTTCAGGTGACGTCCCCTCAACTGTAGGAGATTAACTGTCCTGCAGACACCAGCCAAGTTCTCTGCTGGGTACTTTCTTGCTTGCTCATGAAGAACTTGGAATTGGAAAAAGTAGGGTTGTTTAGGTCCCACATTTATAATGACTTTCCAGACAGATGATGGGGATCCACTGTCAAAGGTCTTGGAGCTGGTACAAGGTGGTTCCCTTTCAAAGGACATTTCCTGTCTGTAGTGAAAACAAACCCTTTGTGCATAGTAATGCTCTCAGAGCAGGTATTGATGGTGCTGGCTTCAATAAGGAGTATCCAAACATGGACGCGATGAAATGTGAAGCCTCTGCACCTGGCTGTCATCAGCCTTCCTGAAGTAGCAGTCAGGGAAAGACTAAAAAAGTCTAGAAACGTCCTCACCTTTAGCAAAATAAGCTGCTGTCTCTCCACCTCTACCATACCGTTCACCAAATAGCAATGCTCAACAAGACCTAATCAGCAATCCCTTGTCAAAAGGTTGTCATAGACTATCAAAAGGTGGCGTTGTCGACATCCTTCCTCAATATAGCATTTTGATTTGTACTCTGTAGACAGAAATGTAGGTAATATTCTTCTTCTGTCTAGAGAATCTGTACCTGCCCTCCCTCTAGTGTCATGCTAAACCATGCAATCCAAAATGTATCCCACTGGTCTCAGGAATTATACTTTCACAACACACAGATTCTTGCTACCATAAATCGGCCACACATCCACCATGCATACACCTACTCAACACGAACACTAAGTTTCATAGCAAGGGTCTTGGTGTTACATCTCAGTTGAACTTTACATGAGTGGGGCCGGTAAGATGCACTACTCTAAAAAAAAAAAAAATAAGATATGATCTGGACAATCATTTTTCAAATAGTTGGTATGTTAGCACCAAACCTCTCTGTTAGTAACCCAGGAAATTGGTTGATAGTCCCATGTAGTCACAGGGAGCACACTTGGTGCACCCCTTCCAGGTCACAGAATACGCCCTGGACTATGGCATTAGCATTGAAATGGCTAGGTCCCAGTGAACACGCTTTACTAGTATGCTATCTGGGTCAGGCCACTCAGGACAGTGAAACGCACCCACTTACCATGCAGGGGTCATTCCTGACCCAGCAAACACAAAGTGTACTTTAAGGTAGTAGGTTCTGAGCAGAGAAGAAAAGGCTTCCTACACTAAATAACTATTTGCTTCTCATTGTTTAAGTTGCAGCTCTTCCAGATTTCCAAGTTATACAACTCTTCTTGACAAGCGATCACGTTTTTACCTGTTTCTATGTATTGTTGTATATACAGAAGACTGATGTTGTTTTGAGGACTGCCTTCATTCTTTTAAAAAGATGTGATTTTGCGGATATGTCCATATTTTGTTGTGTTATGTTTAGGTGCAAATACAGAAAGACACACATAAGAACCCACATGCACACAGACAACAACCAGGAGTGAATATACTCGCAAAACTCATATTTAGAGACACATTTAAAGCTAAGCAAATCCCATGTGGACAATTATAAACACTGGTCGGTGTTGTTTAGAAGCATGGTTGGATGGTAGGATGACTGTGTGGGTGTACATAACGATAAATAGGTAGTTGGGTGGCTGCACATAATAGTGGGTGACAAGATTGATAGGTTTGGTTGCATAACGGAATGAATGTAGAGTTGGATGGATGATAGGTTATGCCTTGATGAATGAATGCATATGTAGAAGGATGTGTATTTGAGTGAGGGTAGATGATTGATGCATACTGCACTATTTGCATGACCAATTCCTGGTCTTGGGTCTGTCGTAGGCTCAGTGGGAGGGTGTTTCATGTCTTGGCGGCGAGGTGGGAGAAGGATATCCACCGATGGTTGTTCTTCGGATGCGTGGGACGTTGGCAAGTGACAGATCGGCCGAGCGTAGCTGGAGGTTGGGCATGTAGAAGGAGAGCCGTCTGTTAAGGTTGGCTGGGCCGGTCTTGTGGAGTGCTTTGTGTGCATGGATGAGGAGCTTGAAGGATATCCTCTTGTTGACGGGGAGCCAGTGCAGGTTTCTCAAGTGGGGGGTGATGTAGCCATGTCGTGGTACGTTGAGGATCAGTCGTGCCTAGGTGTTTTGGATATGTTGTAGACGTTTAATGAGCTTGTTCGGGGTTCCCGCATAGAGGGTGTTTCCGTAGTCGAGTCTGCTGCTGACGAGGGCCAGGCTGACTGTTTTTCTTGTATCTGTTGGGATCCATTTGTAGATCTTCCGGAGCATGCAGAGGGTATTGAAGCAGGAGGAGGAGACGGCGTTGACTTGCTTGGTCATTGAGAGTGTTGAGTCGAGGATGATTCCCAGGTTCCGTGCATGGTCGGTGGATGTCGGGGCTGCCCCCAGTGCTGTCGGCCACCAGGAGTCGTCCCAGGCTGAAGGGTTGGAGCCGAGTATGAGGATCTCCGTCTTGCCAGAGTGCAGCTTCAGACGGCTGATCTTCATCCAGTTGCGACGGCCTTCATTCCTTTGTGGAGGTTGGCTTTGATGATGATGGGGTCCTTGGTAAGGGAGAGGATCAGGTGAGTGTTATCGGCGTAGGAGATTATGTTGAGGTTATACTGTTGGGCGACGTGTGCGAGCGGGGCTGTGTAAATATTAAACAGTGTTGGGCTGAGGGAGGATCCCTGTGGTACGCCGCAGATGATCTTGGAGACTTTGGAACGGAATGGGGAGGCAGATGCTCTGGGTTCTGCCGGAAAGGAAGGAGGTGGTCCATTCCAGAGCCTTGTCTCGGATCCCTGCGGCGTGGAAGTGTGCGCGTAGGGTGCGGTGGCAGACGGTGTTGAAGGCTTCGGAGAGGTCTAGGAGGATGAGTGCTGCGGTCTCACTGTTGTCCAGCAGGGTCCTGATGTCGTCGGTGGCGGCGATATGGGCAGTCTCAATGCTGTGGTTGCTGTGGAACCCTGACTGGGAAGGGTCCAGGATTCTGTTTTCTTCAAGGTATCGGGTTAGCTGTCTGTTGACGATTTTCTCGATGACCTTAGCCAGGAAGGGGAGCAGAGAGATGGGACGGAAGTTCTTGAGGTCTCTTGGGTCTGCCTTAGGTTTTTTGAGTATGGCATTGATCTCGGCGTGTTTCCAGCTCTCTGGGAAGGTTGCGGTCTTGAGGGAGAGTTTGATGACGTTGTGCAGTTGGGGTGCGATGGAGCTGCTTGCTTTGTTGAAGACGTGGTGCGGGAATGGATGTGACGGAGAGCCTGAGTGGATTGTGCTCATGGTCTTGATGGTGTCATCGATGCTCACGCTGGCTCAGGCTAGCAGCGGGTCATGGTTGATGGTGTGCGGAGGGTCTGTTGTGTACTTGTCTGTTGGGGCTGTCTGGGTGTTGAAGGTGTCATGGATGTCTGCTATCTTGCGGTGGAAGAAGATGGCCAGGGCTTGCGAAGGCGGGATGTCGTTGGTGCTGGAGCTGGGGTTGGAGAATTCCTTCACGAAGTTGAAGAGCTCCTTGCTATTGCATGCGTTGTTGTTGAGGTGCTCTTTGAAGGAGGTCCTCTTGGCCGCCCTGATGAGGTGGTGGTGGGTGCGGATGGCATCCTTGTGTGCTGCGTGGCTGTCCAGAGTTTGTTCACTGTGCCATTCCTTCTCTAGTTTCCGGCAGGTTTGCTTGGAGGCAAGGAGTTCTGGTGTGAACCAGCTGGCCCTCTTGCTGGTGTCTCTGTGGGGGGAGTTTCTTTATCTAGGCGAGGGTGTTGGCACAGTCCTTGATCCAGCATCTGAGGCTGTGGGCAGCGTCCTTGGTATTGGAGGGTTCGGTGGGTGGGCTGATAGCGTGATTTGCATGTAGTTGGTCTTCGTGATTTTTCTCCAGCAGCTGCGGGGGATCTGTTGGGTGCGGTGATGTGTGGTGGGTTTCTGGAAGGCGAAGTGGATGCAGCGGTGGTCGGTCCAGAGGAGTTCGGTGGTGTGGCTGACGGAGACGTGCGGGCTTGAGGAGAACACGGGGTCGAGCCTTTGGCCAGCGGAGTGAGTGGCCGTTGTGACGAGTTACTTCAGTTCGAGGTTGACCCTGGAACATCCAGAGGAGAGGGTGCAATCCATTTAAAAGGCACAACATGTACTTTTACATTTTACATGTTCTGGTAGTGAAAAACTATCAAAGTCCCTTTTCACCTTTGCAAGGCATATCTCTCCCTTAGAATAACATTGGGAATAATGTATTACATCTTATAAGAGTAATATTGAATTGGGAAGAGATAAACCCTTAAATCTGGTGTCTCTGGAATCACAATTTCAAATCCAAACTTAAGGTGAAATTGTATTTCAAATTGCAAGTCTGAAAATGACACTTTGTGGAAAGTTGGCATGTTCTTACTTTAGTCATTTGGTGCATGTAGCCTGTCTCTGATCACATGACTGGGCTCAGTTGCTAGTTAGGCTTTGTGTATTCCTCCTAGACAGCCACACACAATGAGAGTTCAGGTGTGTCTCAATGGGCCATCAATGGCAGGATGGGAGGGAGGAGCTGGGCATAGCCTCACTCACAGCTAAATGGGCTGTGTCCTGTCCACACACAGAGGGCTGTATATTCCCCTGTAGTGACTCTGGAGCCAGGGCAGGGACGGAGGACATCAGCGCACTTCAAAGACATGTCTTTGATGTCTCCCACACTTCAAAGGCACCACTGGGTATAAGTCTAGGACTTCAGACACCACTACCACTTTAGTACACTTCTGGACCTGTGGATACTCTGCCAAGAAGAAGGATTGTTGTGCTGCTGAAATATTGTTTGCTGGCCTCCTGATCCGAAGCCTCAGGGACATAACAGGCTTCCAACCTACTTGCATCTGCACCTGGACTCTTCCATCTGTGAGTCTGCCCAGCCAAGTGGTGCCATCCGAGTCATGGACCCTTAGAAGTGGGCCTAAGGTGCTCAACAGCAAAACCGATGCATCTTCTCTGCTGAGCGGTGTATCCCCGAGCAGAATCAACTCATCACTGCTGCAGTGTGGCTTGGACCCATCGCAAAAGACTCACTTCGCCAACACAACCTGTATCTTGGGACCGGTGTATTGCCTTCAGAATTGCCACTACGTGATGCTTTCCCCAGCACAGCGCCTTGCATCTCTAACTTATGGCAGCCTTGACATTAACGATGAAACTCTGCATCACAGCTCCGCTGCTCATCGGTACCAACGCATTATCTCAAATATGCATCGCACTCCCAACACAGGACTTTGCCTATGTTCGCCCCGTCGTTAGGATTCTCAGCGCTGATGCAACAGGACGGACCTCACACCGACCCATTGCCAAGGTTGCATGATGCATCTTCGACACAGATTCACCCACGCTCCACAACCAGGATTTAAGGTACTCTGTTCAGCTGGCCTAACTGGGTCCCTGTAGGGTCCCTGTGCCGGCCTGTGCTCCATCGCAGTCGGCGTGAACTTGTGACCTTGTCCCAGTGCATCATGAGCAGATATCCCCAATAGTCTGTTGTGATTCTTGGCACTTTTTTCTCTATAAACTTTCAAATTCAATATCTTCGATTCCACTAATTGGATTTTCATTGCTTTGGTCTTGTTTTATTTATTACATTCAGCTCTATTTGTCTAAACTGGTGTGGAATTATTTTGTGTGGTGTTTTCACTGTTTACTCTTTGAAGTAATTGTGGTATCTTCCTATATCTTAGTATTGTGGTTATTATGGTTATTATGAGTGACATAATAGAATGCATTAGTTTTATTACCATGCATGACATAAACAACTGGCGTAGTCGGCAGTCTACTTCAAGAAGAAGATCCTAACACCTTCCAGTTTTAAGCCTGTGGTGAGATCTTGAGTACACTTATCTTGGTCTATTCCCTTTAAATCCCTTTTGCGTGCTTCTTATCTCATATGCGCAGTTTAAATAACCTTCGCTATTTAACTCTAAGCATATTTAAGAAGTGTGCATTTATCGATACACAATGCTCGCTTGAATAAATGTAAATAATATTAGGGCTAGGAGCAATTGGTGTATGCTGCGGTCATCACGAAGAGGCGGCACGTATTCAGCACTGACGTAACAGTATGTGACTTGCGCTAATTGATTCATGCCGTGTTGATGTCTTCCTCTGGGTGCCTGCCTGGTTGCCTAGCTATGCGGTTTTGCTGTCTAATTCACGCTAGCGATACCCACGCTGGTGTCACAATTTGCTCTTCATTCTCACAGAGATACGCACGCTAAAGTTTAAGCATCATAGCATCTGCATGTTGCTTGATGTCTCAGCGATACGCACGCTCATGTTTTTTATTATTTCTGCGTGTGGTTCATATTTCATTGCGATACACATGCTGAAGTCACAATTTCTCTTTAACACAGTAATTCTTCATTCTTACAGCGATACGCACACTAGGGTTCTAACCTCATAACAGCTGCGTGTTGCTTCATTTCTCAGCGATACGCACGCTCATGTTTTTAAAGGAACAGCGATACGCACGTTAAATTTTGACTCCTGTTTCTATGTATTGTTGTATATACAGAAGACTGATGTTGTTTTGAGGACTGCCTTCATTCTTTTAAAAAGATGTGATTTTGCGGATATGTCCATATTTTGTTGTGTTATGTTTAGGTGCAAATACAGAAAAGACACACATAAGAACCCACATGCACACAGACAACAACCAGGAGTGAATATACTCGCAAAACTCATATTTAGAGACACATTTAAAGCTAAGCAAATCCCATGTGGACAATTATAAACACTGGTCGGTGTTGTTTAGAAGCATGGTTGGATGGTAGGATGACTGTGTGGGTGTACATAACGATAAATAGGTAGTTGGGTGGCTGCACATAATAGTGGGTGACAAGATTGATAGGTTTGGTTGCATAACGGAATGAATGTAGAGTTGGATGGATGATAGGTTATGCCTTGATGAATGAATGCATATGTAGAAGGATGTGTATTTGAGTGAGGGTAGATGATTGATGCATACTGCACTATTTGCATGACCAATTCCTGGTCTTGGGTCTGTCGTAGGCTCAGTGGGAGGGTGTTTCATGTCTTGGCGGCGAGGTGGGAGAAGGATATCCACCGATGGTTGTTCTTCGGATGCGTGGGACGTTGGCAAGTGACAGATCGGCCGAGCGTAGCTGGAGGTTGGGCATGTAGAAGGAGAGCCGTCTGTTAAGGTTGGCTGGGCCGGTCTTGTGGAGTGCTTTGTGTGCATGGATGAGGAGCTTGAAGGATATCCTCTTGTTGACGGGGAGCCAGTGAAGGTTTCTCAAGTGGGGGGTGATGTAGCCATGTCGTGGTACGTTGAGGATCAGTCGTGCCTAGGTGTTTTGGATATGTTGTAGACGTTTAATGAGCTTGTTCGGGGTTCCCGCATAGAGGGTGTTTCCGTAGTCGAGTCTGCTGCTGACGAGGGCCAGGCTGACTGTTTTTCTTGTATCTGTTGGGATCCATTTGTAGATCTTCCGGAGCATGCAGAGGGTATTGAAGCAGGAGGAGGAGACGGCGTTGACTTGCTTGGTCATTGAGAGTGTTGAGTCGAGGATGATTCCCAGGTTCCGTGCATGGTCGGTGGATGTCGGGGCTGCCCCCAGTGCTGTCGGCCACCAGGAGTCGTCCCAGGCTGAAGGGTTGGAGCCGAGTATGAGGATCTCCGTCTTGCCAGAGTGCAGCTTCAGACGGCTGATCTTCATCCAGTTGCGACGGCCTTCATTCCTTTGTGGAGGTTGGCTTTGATGATGATGGGGTCCTTGGTAAGGGAGAGGATCAGGTGAGTGTTATCGGCGTAGGAGATTATGTTGAGGTTATACTGTTGGGCGACGTGTGCGAGCGGGGCTGTGTAAATATTAAACAGTGTTGGGCTGAGGGAGGATCCCTGTGGTACGCCGCAGATGATCTTGGAGACTTTGGAACGGAATGGGGAGGCAGATGCTCTGGGTTCTGCCGGAAAGGAAGGAGGTGGTCCATTCCAGAGCCTTGTCTCGGATCCCTGCGGCGTGGAAGTGTGCGCGTAGGGTGCGGTGGCAGACGGTGTTGAAGGCTTCGGAGAGGTCTAGGAGGATGAGTGCTGCGGTCTCACTGTTGTCCAGCAGGGTCCTGATGTCGTCGGTGGCGGCGATATGGGCAGTCTCAATGCTGTGGTTGCTGTGGAACCCTGACTGGGAAGGGTCCAGGATTCTGTTTTCTTCGAGGTATCGGGTTAGCTGTCTGTTGACGATTTTCTCGATGACCTTAGCCAGGAAGGGGAGCAGAGAGATGGGACGGAAGTTCTTGAGGTCTCTTGGGTCT
This sequence comes from Lissotriton vulgaris, assembly GCF_964263255.1. NCBI lineage: Eukaryota > Metazoa > Chordata > Amphibia > Caudata > Salamandridae > Lissotriton > Lissotriton vulgaris. The sequence goes on from NC_141687.1 coordinate 887,561,344, forward strand.
GCCTTAGGTTTTTTGAGTATGGCATTGATCTCGGCGTGTTTCCAGCTCTCTGGGAAGGTTGCGGTCTTGAGGGAGAGTTTGATGACGTTGTGCAGTTGGGGTGCGATGGAGCTGCTTGCTTTGTTGAAGACGTGGTGCGGGAATGGATGTGACAGAGAGCCTGAGTGGATTGTGCTCATGGTCTTGATGGTGTCATCGATGCTCACGCTGGCTCAGGCTAGCAGCGGGTCATGGTTGATGGTGTGCGGAGGGTCTGTTGTGTACTTGTCTGTTGGGGCTGTCTGGGTGTTGAAGGTGTCATGGATGTCTGCTATCTTGCGGTGGAAGAAGATGGCCAGGGCTTGCGAAGGCGGGATGTCGTTGGTGCTGGAGCTGGGGTTGGAGAATTCCTTCACGAAGTTGAAGAGCTCCTTGCTATTGCATGCGTTGTTGTTGAGGTGCTCTTTGAAGGAGGTCCTCTTGGCCGCCCTGATGAGGTGGTGGTGGGTGCGGATGGCATCCTTGTGTGCTGCGTGGCTGTCCAGAGTTTGTTCACTGTGCCATTCCTTCTCTAGTTTCCGGCAGGTTTGCTTGGAGGCAAGGAGTTCTGGTGTGAACCAGCTGGCCCTCTTGCTGGTGTCTCTGTGGGGGGAGTTTCTTTATCTAGGCGAGGGTGTTGGCACAGTCCTTGATCCAGCATCTGAGGCTGTGGGCAGCGTCCTTGGTATTGGAGGGTTCGGTGGGTGGGCTGATAGCGTGATTTGCATGTAGTTGGTCTTCGTGATTTTTCTCCAGCAGCTGCGGGGGATCTGTTGGGTGCGGTGATGTGTGGTGGGTTTCTGGAAGGCGAAGTGGATGCAGCGGTGGTCGGTCCAGAGGAGTTCGGTGGTGTGGCTGACGGAGACGTGCGGGCTTGAGGAGAACACGGGGTCGAGCCTTTGGCCAGCGGAGTGAGTGGCCGTTGTGACGAGTTACTTCAGTTCGAGGTTGACCCTGGAACATCCAGAGGAGAGGGTGCAATCCATTTAAAAGGCACAACATGTACTTTTACATTTTACATGTTCTGGTAGTGAAAAACTATCAAAGTCCCTTTTCACCTTTGCAAGGCATATCTCTCCCTTAGAATAACATTGGGAATAATGTATTACATCTTATAAGGGTAATATTGAATTGGGAAGAGATAAACCCTTAAATCTGGTGTCTCTGGAATCACAATTTCAAATCCAAACTTAAGGTGAAATTGTATTTCAAATTGCAAGTCTGAAAATGACACTTTGTGGAAAGTTGGCATGTTCTTACTTTAGTCATTTGGTGCATGTAGCCTGTCTCTGATCACATGACTGGGCTCAGTTGCTAGTTAGGCTTTGTGTATTCCTCCTAGACAGCCACACACAATGAGAGTTCAGGTGTGTCTCAATGGGCCATCAATGGCAGGATGGGAGGGAGGAGCTGGGCATAGCCTCACTCACAGCTAAATGGGCTGTGTCCTGTCCACACACAGAGGGCTGTATATTCCCCTGTAGTGACTCTGGAGCCAGGGCAGGGACGGAGGACATCAGCGCACTTCAAAGACATGTCTTTGATGTCTCCCACACTTCAAAGGCACCACTGGGTATAAGTCTAGGACTTCAGACACCACTACCACTTTAGTACACTTCTGGACCTGTGGATACTCTGCCAAGAAGAAGGATTGTTGTGCTGCTGAAATATTGTTTGCTGGCCTCCTGATCCGAAGCCTCAGGGACATAACAGGCTTCCAACCTACTTGCATCTGCACCTGGACTCTTCCATCTGTGAGTCTGCCCAGCCAAGTGGTGCCATCCGAGTCATGGACCCTTAGAAGTGGGCCTAAGGTGCTCAACAGCAAAACCGATGCATCTTCTCTGCTGAGCGGTGTATCCCCGAGCAGAATCAACTCATCACTGCTGCAGTGTGGCTTGGACCCATCGCAAAAGACTCACTTCGCCAACACAACCTGTATCTTGGGACCGGTGTATTGCCTTCAGAATTGCCACTACGTGATGCTTTCCCCAGCACAGCGCCTTGCATCTCTAACTTATGGCAGCCTTGACATTAACGATGAAACTCTGCATCACAGCTCCGCTGCTCATCGGTACCAACGCATTATCTCAAATATGCATCGCACTCCCAACACAGGACTTTGCCTATGTTCGCCCCGTCGTTAGGATTCTCAGCGCTGATGCAACAGGACGGACCTCACACCGACCCATTGCCAAGGTTGCATGATGCATCTTCGACACAGATTCACCCACGCTCCACAACCAGGATTTAAGGTACTCTGTTCAGCTGGCCTAACTGGGTCCCTGTAGGGTCCCTGTGCCGGCCTGTGCTCCATCGCAGTCGGCGTGAACTTGTGACCTTGTCCCAGTGCATCATGAGCAGATATCCCCAATAGTCTGTTGTGATTCTTGGCACTTTTTTCTCTATAAACTTTCAAATTCAATATCTTCGATTCCACTAATTGGATTTTCATTGCTTTGGTCTTGTTTTATTTATTACATTCAGCTCTATTTGTCTAAACTGGTGTGGAATTATTTTGTGTGGTGTTTTCACTGTTTACTCTTTGAAGTAATTGTGGTATCTTCCTATATCTTAGTATTGTGGTTATTATGGTTATTATGAGTGACATAATAGAATGCATTAGTTTTATTACCATGCATGACATAAACAACTGGCGTAGTCGGCAGTCTACTTCAAGAAGAAGATCCTAACACCTTCCAGTTTTAAGCCTGTGGTGAGATCTTGAGTACACTTATCTTGGTCTATTCCCTTTAAATCCCTTTTGCGTGCTTCTTATCTCATATGCGCAGTTTAAATAACCTTCGCTATTTAACTCTAAGCATATTTAAGAAGTGTGCATTTATCGATACACAATGCTCGCTTGAATAAATGTAAATAATATTAGGGCTAGGAGCAATTGGTGTATGCTGCGGTCATCACGAAGAGGCGGCACGTATTCAGCACTGACGTAACAGTATGTGACTTGCGCTAATTGATTCATGCCGTGTTGATGTCTTCCTCTGGGTGCCTGCCTGGTTGCCTAGCTATGCGGTTTTGCTGTCTAATTCACGCTAGCGATACCCACGCTGGTGTCACAATTTGCTCTTCATTCTCACAGAGATACGCACGCTAAAGTTTAAGCATCATAGCATCTGCATGTTGCTTGATGTCTCAGCGATACGCACGCTCATGTTTTTTATTATTTCTGCGTGTGGTTCATATTTCATTGCGATACACACGCTGAAGTCACAATTTCTCTTTAACACAGTAATTCTTCATTCTTACAGCGATACGCACACTAGGGTTCTAACCTCATAACAGCTGCGTGTTGCTTCATTTCTCAGCGATACGCACGCTCATGTTTTTAAAGGAACAGCGATACGCACGTTAAATTTTGACTCCGTATCGATTTACTTTCAAAGCGATACACACGCTAATTTTTAAAGAACAACTATACCCTGTCTAAAGTTTTGGACCTCACAATATCTGCGTATTGCATACTTATGTTTTAAAATTTACTTTATTGGGCATGTCATTTTTAGTCACTGCATGATACACCATTATACAGCCATAATGTATCTTAAATTTCACAATAAGTTACATGATTAATCAGCTTAGCATGTAATATTTGTAAGTGGTTATCTTTGTGCATTTACAATTATTATCTTCTGTACTAATTTGTAGTACTGGTATAAGAAATATTTTATTTTCAGTTACGGATCAGTATACTAATATTTATTTTATTCTGGTTGTGCTGTTGATGTTTGCTGCAATGCAAAACGTTACTGCAGCTCCATTTTTTTTATCTTCCCTGGGTGAGCCCCTAATTAAGTGGCAAAAATGGAAAAAAGTTTTCGAAAGGTATTCAAGGGTATGTGGTGCATCACTAAGCCCTGAAAGGAAAACATCTTTGTTACTTCACTGCTTGGGCTCAGAAGGCCAGGATGTTTTTGATCATTTACCCGAGTTGTCTACTGTTGAAGCAGAGGGTTTAAATGATTATGAAATTAGTATATGCAAATTAGATAAACACTACCTTCTCAGATAAGTACGATTCTTGAAAGGTATAATTTTGAGAAAAGAATGCAACGTGAGGAAGAAACTATTGAAAGTTACTTAACTGATTTGAGGAAGTTAGCTTCTTCAATGCAAATTTGAAGGTTTGATTGATGAACACATACGTGATCAATTTATGTTGGGTTGCAACATGGATAAAGTTAGAGAAGAACTTTGGCTTAGAGATGAGCCCACCTTGGATGAGGTTGTAGCTGTAGCCAAAAGAATGGAGCATTCGTTGAAGTGCGTGTCTATCATCAACAAAGACAAGATGAGTGATGTTAAACAACAAAGTGTAAATGAGAAGAAACCTCTTCCCAAAACAAAAGACAGGGAGAAGTTTGTTAATAACAAGGGAAAGCTAGGTACTCCTTCTGCCTCTTTGATATGTTACAGGTGTGAAAAAAGTGGTCACCTTGCTAATGATAAAGATGCCCGGCACTTGGTAATACTTGTAGTAAGTGTAAGAATAAGGGTCATTATCCATCAGTTTGTAAAACTAAGCCTCCTCCAAGGGTCAAGAGGGTAGATATTTACAATGATGAATGTGTGAATATAATTTCCGATGACTTTTAGTGCGGTCAGATTGTTTCTGAAATTGATAGTGTTTCTAATAAAAAGTTGGGCCCGTTTGACAAAATTCTGGTTGAGGGAGCTTCTACCCCTGTTTTATTCGACTCACGTGCGAAGATAACTATTGTGTCTAATGAATACGTTAAAGCATGAAATGAAATTGTTCAAACCTGACATCACTCCTTTAGCTTATGGTGGAGAACCAATAAAGTTGCATGGGTATTTTCTGGGGTTGATTGAGTACCGAGGTACGATGATTTCAGGTAAGATTAACGTGTCAAAGAAAGGAGACAGTTTAATAAGTTGGATACATCAGGGTGACCTGGGTGCTTACTTGGATCCCAATTCTGATCCTCAAATGTTATTAAGGGATACTGTGTGTGTTGTAGAAAAAGATGATGACTGTGAGTTTACAAGGAACTTGAAGGTGGAATTTCACAAGGTGTTTAGTGATGGCCTAGGTTGTCTGAAGGGTTATCAGCAAAGGATTAAACTAAAAAATAATTCTGTTCCTATATCTTGCAAGGTCAGAGGTTTACCTTTATCTATTAGAAATGAGATGGAGAAGGAGTTAAATTAACTTTAAAAGAATGGGATAATTGAAGAAGTGGAGGGAACTGAATGGCTGTCTCGGTGGTCGCTGCTAGGAAAGCCTATGGTGATTTGCGTCTATGTATAGATTTGCGCCAATTAAACAAAAATGTAGTCATGGACAAATATCCCCTCCCTAATATACATGAATTGTTGGTCTTATTGGGTAGTGTGAAGGTTTTTAGCACAATCGACCTGATGTCAGAATACCACCAGATTGAACTTGAACCATTTTGCAGGGATCTTACAGCATTTATTACTGCGTTTGGTACTTTCCGCTTCATCAGGATGCCTGTTGGGCTTGTCTCTGCATCTTCAGTTTTTCAACAGGTGATGGAAAGTTTGCTCAAGGGTGTTGATGGTATGTACATTTACCAAGATGATATTCTTGTCGTTGGTGATGATATAGAGCAGCATGATTCTCGCCTTAAAGCTATTCTTACAAGATTGAGTAAAGGTAATTTGACTGTAAAAATTGAAAAGTGTAAATTCAGATCAGATTCATTTAACTACCTTGGACATAATATCTCTGGTAATGGTGTTAGGCCACAAGAAGACTTAGTTAGTTCCATTCGTAAGTTGTCTTCACAGTATTCCTCCTCAGCTTCCCCAGCTCTTCTCCTTGGCAAAGGTTCCTCTTGATTTCCCAGAAGTGATCTAAAAGTCTGGGTTTTGGGCCCCTCTTTTTATACTCAAAGATCCTTTGTTCTCTGAAGGCAGAGAGTGTCCTTACCGAACTAAAACCAGTTCTGCCGGGCACTTTGCAAGTGCACAAAAACCTCCATTGTCAGTGTGAGCCTTGGCTCCAGACACACCACAGTAGCACCAGCCCTATTCAGATGCAGGTGCTACTCCTCCCACCACTCCAAATGCGGACCAGGCCTATTCAGCACATCCGTGACTCATCAGGCTCTCTGGAGCCACTGCTCCTCCCCAGCCCCTGACACTCCAAAGCCAGACATGCAATACACAAACCTAGCAGAGGCATACTGGATGGCAAAGGAAGAAAATACCTACTTTCTAAAAGTGATATTTTCAAACACAGAATGTAAAAATCACTTCTACTAAAAGATGCATTTTAGCATTCTGAGTTCAAGCATACTAAACTTTATTTTTCCACATTGTTCCCGGGGGCAGATATGTTTATTAGATGTTATAAACAAACTCCCCATTCTATCCTATGGCAATAGCCTTGCAATAGTGAAAAACGAAATTGGCAGTAATTCACTATCAGGACATGATACACACATCAGAGCTTGTGCAACCTTTCACATACAATGCACCCTGCCCACAGGGGTATCTTGGGCCTAACTTAAGGGTGACTAACATGTAAGACAGGGGAAGGTTAGGGACTGGCAAGTGGGTGCACTTGCCAAGTCGACATGGCAGTACTAGACTGCACACAGGCTCTGCAATGGCAGGCCTGAGTTACAATTACAGTCTGCTGATGTGGGTGGCACAATCGTGCTGCAAGCCCACTAGCAGCATTTGATTTATAAGCCCTGGGCACACACAGTGCACTGTACTAGGGTCTGACAGGTAAATCAAATATGCCAATCTTGGAAACACCAATCCATAAATACAATTTACACAGAGAGCATATGCACTTTAGCACTGATCAGTAGAGGTAAAGAGCCTAGAGTCATAAAACCAACAGAAACAGGTCAGAAACAATACAGAAGGAAGGAAATAAGATCTGGGATGACCCTGAAAAAGGGCCAAGTCCAACAGTTGGTATGATGAATTAGGGTCTGATTTAGAGTTCAGTAGGCTGGCACACTGTCACAAACTTGGTGGATATCCCATCCACTTTGTTAGAAGTGCATTAAGTTATAACTAATAAGTTGGACGGGATATCAGTTACATTTGTGAAGGAGTACCAAACTCTAAATCAGGGCCTTAGTTTAAAAACATATATATTTCTAATAAAGATCCAATTGAGTTTCCTTGCATATTAGAACCTTCAAAATACAGTGATATTTCATTAAAACCAAATAAAAAATATAATGTGAATTCTGATTTCTGATTTTGGGCCTGCAATCATGTGGTGTAGGTTATTTCTCATATCTAAGCATTTTCAGTCTGCTCTGCCAGACTATAGAGTATTATCCCTTCCAATCTCTCTATCAAAATACAGTCCCTAAAATGTTGAATGTCAATTTTTATTATTAATGCTCAACCTTGCATGGTAAGGAGTAAATAGAGGACACACATTGCATATGTTTCATCAATGATTTTTTTTATCCTTTACATAAGACAATGAGTCACTTTTAATATAAGGAAAAACAACAATGCTATCCTGTTTAAAAAAAAAATAATGTTATTAAAAATAAAACAATATTCATGTGTGAGTCAAAGATATCTGTGTTACATGGCTCTCTCTTACTACAACAACATTTAGTTTAAATAGTTTATATTCCTGATTATGAGTTTGGTGGTTTGAATGTCTACGTCCACCAGTAGACCACAGCACTAGCGGTCTTCAGGCTGCTGAATTACTAGTTTACCTAGGTGCTGGCAGTGTCACTGCAGAGATCTAGCGTGGTGGTGATTAGTTTTCCATATGTATTGATGCCTGTATGAACAGTTCGAATGCACACATATGCATGAGGTAAAATACCATCTACCCATTGCTGGAGTCTGGCCCATATGTGGCCAGTACAGGCAATGGGTATGTGGCACAAAATGGATTTACCTTTATATCGCTGCAAACAGGGTCATAATCCTCAGGGTGAAGATGCTGCTATAAAACGGGGACCCGCAGAGAGGGATCCATGTCAAACTCTGATAGAAAGAACTGGAAAGGGGTGAGTGAGCTCTTCAAATCCTTTGTTTCTGCCAGCTTAAAGCTTGCGGTCCCACCGCTGTGGTCAGCTCGTAGGAAAGCCAACTCATAATGCGGAAGGTGGTTAAACTTCTCTGTACCACCCTATGGCTGCTGCTCTTTCCCGACTATGACTCCGGCAGTGATCTGCTGTGTGCTGGCTGTCTCGTCAGTTCAGTTATGCTTTCAGCAATAGCAATGCACTCAACTTGTAATACGCTAGTCGAACCACTGAGCTCACAGCAGTCAGACCATTGGTCGGACCATTGGTAATGACCACCAAACTCATATTAATGCCCTTAATCTATATACACATTTTGGAGGCATGGTAGCAGAGCTATTTTATTTTATATTATGTTTGATTCTATATTTGACCACTAAAGTGAGGCTTAAGTGAGGCAGTTAAAAAAATGATAGCCGATTATACTCTGGTTGAATAGCAAGCAGAGTGAAGTAATGTATTTTTTCATTTTCTTTGCTGTGCTCTATTTCATCATCACTCATTACTATTTTACCAAATTTTGACTGACAGAGCACGTAGTCTTTTTCTTTATTAGGTATACATAGAGGGGGGAAACTCAACATTAATGGAGAACTTTTTATTAGAGTCAGCTTTATCAGGAACATGCAGTTCATCAAACATTTCAAATTTACTTCAAGAACGCTCTCACAAAGTCCAAAAGCCCAATAAAATTAATAAAATCAAATAAAGTACTTACAATATATCAGAAGGACTCTTGCCAAGAATGTTGTTGCACCTAAAGAAGCTCTCAGAACACCACCGGAGAATCTCCCCCTCACGGCTCTCAGTACGGCGTGATACTTCTGAGCCATGAGTGGATTATACCAGCCACACAGCAGCAATTTTTCTCTCTGCTTCTCATGCTAAAACAGGCTGCTTGTATTCATTTCCCAGGTAAACAAGCAAGGCAGCACTGTAGTCAACAGTACTCAAATATAGATGAAAATGACAAATAAAAATAGTTCAGTAAAGGTTGAACATCCAGCATGGACACCTCGTATTTAGGCTTTTGTCCGCTTTAACACTTCCCAAGAAATTGGCCATAGTGAAGTGTAGCGCCCACCGGAACGTCACTGATGATGTAGGTAGGTGGAAATGCTTTTGCAGTTCAGACGGCTAAGGAAACGGCTCAGACAAGGATGAAAAGAATGTTTGAAGCAGGTCCAGCTATGTGGGTACCTGAGGATGTCATACTCGAGGACATCCTCCAGAATGTAAAGAAGATACAAAGTGAAGCCACAGTAGACCAATACTCAACTCGCTTGTGATGTGATAATTTTAGTACATATATCAGTTTACTACTGCTGTCATTTTTGGCTTAATTACAGTAGTATTATAATGATAGTAACATGTTGCGAAAGCAGGATGCGAAATTCCAGCAAACTACTAGCAAGCAGCTCGTTGGCTGCTGAGTACTATGGTCTGCTTTTCGCACAAGATAATCTGACAGTCAGCCAGGACAACTGCACACCAAATATCCTGCCCTTGCCTTCCCTCAACTGCATTAGAGGGTGAGAGAATTGGTGGGGATGAACCACTTAGCAAGTCACCCAGTCAGTCCATCTACCTACTACCTAAAAGGACTGATTGTAGTTAACTGGGTAAGGGGCTTATTAGATCCTTAATTTCTGTCAGCAAGTCATAACCAGGAGCTGGCATCTAGGTATCATGGCAAGTTTGCCACACATGATGAAAAACAATAACTCATGATGAAAAACATGAACTCTAACAGATGGAGAGAGCAGATAGAGGAATAAGCTGTGATATGTCGTGTCCTAGCAGAGTGAAGAATGACTTTGCAGGAACAAAGCTGTGAGAAACATTTGGTAGGTCAGAAGTATGGTGTAGCTGTCTATCTTTGTAATGTTGAATGCAGCTGGTGTACTGTTACGTCGTGTCAAACATTTTCTACTTGGAGAGAGCCACAATCAATCAATCAATCAATCATAGCATTTGTAGAGCGCATTACATACCCGTCAGGGTCTCAAGGTGCTAGGGGGACACAGAAAGACCTGCCTAATGAATATTAATTAGATAGGTTGCTATAATTGATTACATATGTAGGTAGGGTAGCCTGAAAAGAACTGAAGACTACCATCTCTCTGTTTGCATTCCAAAATGTTTTTCTACAGCAGTCCATATTTTCCTAAAAAGGTACCAGTGCTGTTTTAAGTACCTGTACCAACTTTGGTGAAGAACTACAGCAACTTTGAAATTAAGCATACTGCATTTACCAGGATGCAATGGGGAGAACTGTGCTGGGATGAGAAGCAGTGTGCTCCCTCCCCCCTTGTGTTTGAAAGGTTCACTTGAGCCAATGAGCTGATGAGTTCTCCTGGGATGCACCTGTGTGCCTGTGGAGTGGTATTGAGACCTGTGAAGACTTGGGCACCATTTCAGCAATGCCTGATGGCTTTTCTCTGTTCTACATTACTTTTGCTCTCTACTGATGAAGGGCTAAACCCAGAAACACATGTCTAGAGATAACAGCACTACCTGTACCAATTTTGGTGAAGGGCTACAGCAACTTTGAAAGTAAGCGTACTGCATTTACAAGGATGCAATGGGGAGAACTGTGCTCGGATGAGAAGTAGTGTGCTCCCTCCACCCTTGTGTTAAGTTCAAACATGTTTACCGTTTGAGAAGACATAGGGGAGTGCTTCAATGGTCCTCTAGAATAGGGGTGGATGATAAATTCCACCCTGCCGGCAGAGTTCACAGAGTTTTGCCCACTCCCTGTTTCGCTTGCAATGTGGAGTTCTGGCAAAACTTTGCATGGTGGAGTGTTTTCTTGCGCACAGCTCGCCAACATTAAGGTTACGAGCACAAGTGAGAATTAGCATCATCTAGTGCGTTTTCAGGCACTAGGACGACACCTGGCGAGGTTTTCTCAACGTGACTGGTCGCCGGCAGTCGCAACTGTTCGTGGTGAGAAAGCTGCAGCTCGTGGTGAGAAAGCTGCCACTTGAGGAGAAAATCTACCCATTCAAGTGGAACATGTACTCGAGTTGCAGCAAAGATGCAGCTCCCTCTGCTGTGCCGTGTGGTGCCGTTCATGTTGATTTTGCAGAACGGAACAAGCTCCCAGCGCTAAAAATCAGCACGAGTGACGCTCCCTGAGTTCCTTCCACCCCAACTCTAGACTACTGTCTATCTCAGACCCCCATCATCCCTATATGACATGGCACGATTCCCAAAGGAAAAACCTTCCGATGGAGGCAGCAAATGTAATTGCAAATCACTGATGAATCTAATTGCGATTTACAGTTTGGAAGGAAAGTCCCTTTCACACCATCCTTTTAATTACCATTCTGAATGCCACATGGCCCTTTCTGTGGTTCAGGCAGGATTTTCCACATCAAAAAAGTGGTTTAGCAAATACTTATAGTTAATTTTGCTGTCACAAATCATGTAGTTTCGAAAATTGTAGGATTTGTGACTCTAAAATACAATAGCACACCAGGCCCTCTGTTCTAAAATGGTGGCAAATTCTGTTTGGACCTGTTTCAACCTGGGCATATCGTTTGCGAATTTGACCCAGGGCTGGAGCTGGGCTTGGGCAATTAATATTTTTTTTTTTTATTAGGTAAAGCAGCTCTGTTTCTCAAACATAACACAGTTGTGCTTTCTTGATTATTAAGTGCAAAGACAGAGACATCAAATTATGTTCTTTTGCAATATAATTACCTTACTAAACCATTGCTTATGTAAGACCTAGTAAGTAGTTATTTGAAAAATTCAATTTCTTTGCTTTAGGCAACACAAATACAAATGGTGATCATAAACATCACCTGCCTATTTGCAATGAACTTGCTCTCTGTTGTGTTCTTACCAGGAATGTTCTGCCGGGATTCCTGGCAGTTGAGACTGTGCTTCCTGTGGATGAGGTTTAATAAATCCTCCTCGTGAAACTACTATAATTGTACTCTTTTATTTGAGTGGTAAACACCACATATTTTTGGCGACGATCGGAAGAGAACCCCTTCCTACCTCAACACGAAGCCTGAAGTCTGCACTGTTATCGGATCGCCTTTTCACTCCTCCAGCGGCTGCATGTTAAATGGAAGCGTAGTCTTCCCAGCAGCAGTTCTTTTAAAGTGTTACGGTGAGGAGTGTGGCGGGAGGCCTTAAAGTGGGTTAAAATTGACTTTAATGAAAAGTTGGGAGAAGCCGTTCTGAACGCAATTTAAACAGCTTGCGTTTCAGTGACGCTGTCTTCACCTGCGTCTGCATTCAATTGAGGGCAGCGTGCGCTCCACGCGTTGCGTTTCAGTGACGCCCTGCTCATTTGTATCCCTGTTCTTTTCTGAGCAGCGTGCGTTTAAGCAGCGTGTGCGTGTCAATGACACACCACGTTATGATCACTCCCTCTGCCTTTGTTATTGGATACCTCACACCAGCATTCGGATAAGAAGCTTTATGACGCACAACAATTGGCTCTAGTGAAAACATAGGTGAAAGAAAGACAACGTTCTTCTTGCAACAATTGCCTGTTCTGTCTCCTACAAAAAAAAACAGCCCTATTTTACAATAAGTAAAATACATTGATTTCGTTTAATATATTTTTTTTAAAAATAAACAGCTCAAGGACAATATTTTTTTTTATTTTTTTTGCACACATCTCTCTCTGGATTGTATAGGTCTTCAAGGACAAAAGATACAACAAAAAAAATTTAAATTAACTCAAAATAAATATAAATAATTATTAATTTTCAAGGAGAAATATTTTTTTTAAAAAATAACTATTTGTAAAAAAAAAAGGGAAAATGCAAAATGTAACTCAGCCAGCGTTCTTTCTAACGAGTCCAGGAGAACCTAACGTAAAATGGCAAGAATGGAAGAAAATATTTGCTAACTATGCGAGAGTGTGCTGAACAAATTTAAATGCAGAAAGGAAACATTCATTGTTGCTCCATTGTTTAGGAGGTGAAGGTCAAGATGTATTAGAACATTTACCGGAACTAAGTGCATCTGAACAGAGAAACTTAAATGGATATGAAATAGCAATTGAGCAATTAGATAGACATTATCTTCCAAGATTGAGTACCATTATGGAAAGATATCATTTTGGTTTGAGAGGTCAAAAAAAGATGAATCCGTCGAAGAATATGTTTCTGCGTTAAGAAAGTTGGCCTCCTCTTGTAAATTTGGTCAAACTTTGGAGGAAAGAATAAGAGACCAGTTTGTTTTAAAATGCGCACATGACAGTATCCGGAAAGAACTCTGGTTAAAAGATGAACCTCCTTTGGAAGAAGTTTTGGTGATTGCGAAACAAGTTGAACACATGACTAAATGCGTAAATGAATTGAAAGGATAGAAAGAAGGAACATCAGAAACAGAAAAAAAAGTGAATTAAAAGTTGAGGAAGTAATTTGTCAAGTGAAAAAAGAAGATAAAGTAACTATGGACAAAAGTGATTCTACGTTGGTTAGCACTAATCCTAATGTAATGAATGTTAATAACAAGTTTTCATGTTTTAGATGTGGAAATGTAGGTCATTTGGCAAACTCTCCTATATGTCCTGCTTTAAAATCTATGTGTAATACCTGTGGAAAAAGGGGGCATTTTTCAAAATGTTGTAGAACTAAAATTAACAAAAGAGAGAATATTGATAGAAGATGGTCTCAGCCTCAGGTAAAGACTGTGATTTTTCAAGTTAATTGTGGACATTTAGAACACCCTTCCCATGTAGTAAAAGATGATGATGCTTTAATTGAGTTCAAATTTGATTCTTGTTCGCAAATTACTATGATTGATGAGACATTATTACACAAAAGTTTTGGAAAAAAAGTAAAACTCCTAAGAAGTGACATTTTACCTTTGGGATATGGGAACAAACCTATCAAGTTGTTGGGTTATTTTATGGCTACCATTGAATTGGGAAGTCGGATTATTCCTGGAAAGGTTAATGTAGCCAAACATGGGGATGCTCTGATTAGTTGGAGACATCAACGTGATCTAGGGGTTAAATTTAATCCAAATGCTTCACCTCAGGTACAGATACAAGAGGTGGAGGATTTGTCTTCTATGTTTGCAGAAAAGTTTCCTCGTGTATTCAATGAGAACCTAGGATGTTTAAAGGGTAACAAACATTGTATAAAACTAAAGAAAGATGCAATTCCCGTTGTAGCAAAGGTAAGGAGGATTCCGCTAGGAGAACAAGAAAAAGTACAGAAAGAAATTGATAAACTTATTAAGAATCAAATTATTGAGCCTGTTGAGGCCACAGAATGGTTGGCACCCATTGTTATAGCTAAGAAACCTACTGGCGATATTCCCTTATGCATACATTTACGTGCGTTAAAAAGGAAGTCATTGTTGACAGATTTCCTTTACAAAACATTGATGAAATTGTAGGAACATTAGAAGGTGCAAGGTACTTTACCACTTTAGATTTAGCTTCTGCCTACCACCAGGTAGAGTTAGATGTGTCATGTCAGGATTTTACTGCTTTTGTTACTCCTATGGGCACGTTTAAATTTAAAAGGATGCCCTTTGGGCTGATTTCAGCTGCTTAAGTTTTCCAACGTATAATGGCACGTATCCTTAAAGGTCTGCATGGTGTAAAATGTTATCAAGCTGATTTGTTGATTTATGGAGCTGATATGTCCGAGCACAATGATCGTGTGTGTGCAGTATTAGATAGATTGAGCAAAGCTGGTTTGTCACTTAAGAGAGAAAAGTGTAAGTTTGGATTGGAAGAGGTGAATTATCTTGGACATTGTATAAAGAGAGAAGGTGTTTTTCCTAAATCTGAGTTGGTTGGATCCATTGACGACATGGCTGAACCTGTAAATAAGGAAGAGCTCCTTTCCTTTCTTGGTATGGTGGAATTTTATGGGAAATTCATTTTACATTTTGCTGATAAGACGAAGAACATGAGAAGGCTTACTGCGAAGAGTGTGGTTTTTGAATGGTCATTTGAATGTAAGAAAGAATTTGTCGAGATAAAAGAGGAATTAAAGAAAGCCCCTTGTCTTCATGCTTTTGTTCCAGGATTTCCAACTTATTTATTCACTGATGCTAGTGATAAAGGTCTTGGTGCGGTTTTAGTCCAAAATAAACAGGGTAATGATTCTCTAATTGCTTGTGCTTCAAGGTGTCTTAAAGGCCCGAGTTAAATTACTCTGTTATAGAGAAGGAGTCGTTGGCGATTTTCTGGGCTTTGAGGAAGTTTAAAAACTTAATTTGGGGTACTAAGATCTTTGTCATGTCAGATCACTAGCCTTTGAGAGAGGTATTTTGCAAAAAGGGTTTAGATTCTATCTCGTCAAGGATCAAGAGATGGATAATTGCTTTGCAAGAGTTTGATTTTGAGGTACAGGACATACCTGGTGTTTCTAATAAATCTGCAGATTGCTTTTCTAGATTGGTGAAAAGAGATAATTTGTTTGCTGAGGATATATGTGAGGAAGATGATGATGTTGTCAATGTATGTGAAGTAACGGAAGGTGTTGTTGAAGAAAATGAGTGGAAGAATGAACTGGGTAAGGATGACGATCTAGTTAAGGTTATGGGTATGCTAAAAGAGAAAAAACGTTTAGAGAAACCTTGGTCTCTTGTCTCTGATGAATTGTTTATTAGTGATGGCTTGTTGACACGTGGTGTGAGACTTATTCCTCCTGCTTTGAGAAAAAAATTGTTGTTGCATGCACACTGTGGTCACCTGGGTATTGTGAAGACTAAGGAGATGTTACATACACAGTTTTGGTGGCCGGGAATGGATTTGGAGATAGAAAGAATGGTTCGGGAATGTGTTGAGTGTTGTGCAAGCGATCAAATTCTTAAGACTAAACAAATGCCTATGGTTTGTAGGAATTTACCTAATCATCCGTGGGATGAGATTGCCATTGATATTCTTGGACCTCTCCCTGGTGTGTCGGACACTCCTTATCTGATTGTGGTAATTGATTTGTATTCTAGATGGATCGAGGTGTGTGCTGTTAATTATATTACGTCTCATTCTGTTATTAAGTTTCTGGAGGACATTTTCAAAAGGGAAAGTTTTCCTAATAGTATATTGTCGGACATTGGTCCCCATTTCTGTTCTTCTGTTTTTAGCGATTATTTGGATCATTGTGGTGTGTATCATAAGAAATCCTCATTGTATCATCCTGAGACCAATGGTGCTGTTGAGAGGGTGAACAAGACGTTGAAAGAATGTATTCAGCTTGCAAGGGCTAATGGTTTAGATTGGAAGGTGGCCCTCAAAGAAAGGATAGATGCCTATCGCTGTTCACCTCACTCCACCACTGGAAGATCTCCTTTTGAGTTATTTAAAGGCAGAATTCCTAATACGATGTGGTGTCCTGGTTGGATGAAATTGAATAAAGGTTTGGTGGATAATCGCATTGGTCCTTGGAGGGAGAAGGAGTTGGAGAAGCAAGCCAATAGGAAATTGTATTTTGATGATAAGAAATGTGTTCATTTTCAAGAGGTCAATATAGGTGATTTAGTCAAAATAAAGGCACCTGTTGGACGTCAATCTTGGTCTAAGTACACAAATATAAGATCTGTAATAAAAGTTTTTAGGAATGCTATCAAAACTAACGATGGAAGAATTTGGAACAAAAGTTGTGTAGTCGTGGTTAAGTCCAGGTGTGGTAAACAGGATGATCCTGTTCCTGATAAACATTTGTTTGGTCCCATCGTTGTTCCTCCTCTTAGTTCTAGCAATACTCCTGGTTTAAGTGCTAGGAGCCAAAGATTACGCAAGGCTCCTGCTTACATGAATGACTATGTATGAACTTGTTCTTCTTGTCTTTTGTTTATTTCCATAGTGATGTTCATTTTTCACGTTTATCTTGCCTGATTGTTTTTCTTTGCTTTGTTAAGAAGGAAGATGTGTAATGCTGTGCTTTGTATGCCTTTCTCTCTGTATCCTGTTCTCTCTAGAATATAGAACTTGCTCTCTGTTGTGTTCTTACTAGGAATGTTCTGCCGGGATTCCTGGCAGTTGAGCCTGTGCTTCCTGTGGATGAGGTTTAATAAATCCTCCTCGTGAAACTACTATAATTGTACTCTTTTATTTGAGTGGTAAACACCACAGTTTAGTGACCCTCATACTACATGCATCAAAGTTTCATTTCACTTCACACTTATTGTGAATCGTTCAAGATTTAAGAAATAACCTAAATCATCTTGTGGGTTAACTGGCATATAACGATTGCATGTGATTGAGTTTAGCCATCTTGTTTTTTTACATTGTTGTATTTCATTTTATTTAAGATCTGCATGGTATTTTTCTAGAAGTTGCTTGGCAGTGCAAGAAATCAAACCAAAACATGATGGCAAAGAGCACCACCATTATTGCGTTTCAAGTACTGAAATGAGGCAATACCAGATGTTCTTTGATGATTAAAAGGTACTCGAAAAACTTTGTCGTTTTTAAGGGTCTCATTTATGAGGTTTTGTAGTAGGGCAGTGCCACAGACCTTCCTGCTGCACTGCCCTACGGTAAAAAAAGAGCAGGAATGCACCATATCTATCAGATATGGCGCATTTCTGTCTTTTTCTTCTATGGCTGCACACAATGGACTGCCGTACGCCAAAGCAGGTACCTTTGCATCATGGTGCAAGAGTGTCTGCATTGCAGCGATGATTATATTTGACTTCCCGCACAAAAAACAATCACATGGGGCTTTTTGCTCTTTCAATTCTGCATTCTGCAGCACACAAGAAGGAGAAATGAAGATATTTCTCTTCGTTGTGCCTCCCTTACGCCTTCACAGGGGAGGCGTACACTTTTGTGCTGCTTCAGATATACGATTTCTGGTAAATCTGGGGCAGTTTAAAATAGCCATGGATAGTGGTACTGCACACGCCCCCATCAACACCCATTGCAGGCCCCTTTAACGCAGAAAACTGTGTTAAAGGGAACGATATTTACAAGACAGCATTAAGCCAAAAAAAGTGGCTTAGTGCTGCCTTGTAAATATAGAGTAGGCTCCTGCACCATGGAATGTTACAAAAGCTACGTTCTGGTGACGTAAGGGACCTTACAAAAGAAGGCCCTAAATGTTTTCTTCCTTCCCACTAAAATCAGCGATTTGGCATTTCCTGTGTGCATCTATCACAGTCTGCTGCATCGATATTGGCTCTCATCATAATGGCCAGTGACTAGATCTTCTGCCGACTGAACTACAGGGCAGTGCAGGATCAAGGAGAAAAAGAAACCCACTCCAACCTACAGGGCGGTGGGAAGTTTGCAGGACTGAAACGAGTAAGAGATGTTCAGTACATCCCTTTCCATGAGCAGCCTTCATGGCTTAGCACTCAATATCCTTAAAAGTAAATATTCGGAAAATTGAACTGTATATGAAAAATCCAGTTCAATATTTTAAAACGTAAGTTTGTCTGCTACCTTTCTTATCTTCATGCATTATGGGGCTGGTAGTAAAATACTTCCCATTACATTTTTACTCCCAGGCCAGCCTTGAGAAACTTTATTTTAGCAAATATTCAAAAGATCAAAGAGAGGTTCCTGTAAGTCGGAAAAGTATCATTATAACAGAATATTTAAGTGAGGGCAGGTTAAGACATACTGCTATAATAGAGTAATCCTGGACGATCTATGCAAATGTTGACAACAGGTAAATTAAGCACATTTCCTACAAAATCTATTACAAGAAGTATGTAGTCAAATAAGGCCCACTGATGGTTATCTGTGATGTAAACATTGTCTGTTGAAAATAGAGAAACTCTATATGAATAATGTATTTGTGCCTTCTTTTTTGCAATTAAAAGCTTTTGTTACTTCGATGTTAAAACAGGCACTGCACACAGTGGCTTGTCCACCATCAAATAACAATGGCAAAAGGAAACATTTCATTTTAATTTTAGCAGAGAATCTAACAACTGAAAATAATTTGGAGAACATAACTAAACAAATAAGTAGGAAACTTCCTGAATCAGTTTTCCCCCATAAACTCACCAGTAATCAAGGCCCATTAAGTTATTTGGAAAAACATTTTTTTCATTTCAAGAAGATTTTATTGAGCGAAATAATGATCCAAATAATATCCAAATCAAAATACAAAGATGCGATACATTCCAATATGAGCAGAAATGTGAAAACATGGGCAATATTTGAACAATAACAAGCTCAATGTAAGTAAAATTGGAGAACAGGCACCTAAAATGAGGGTAATGAATTGAGCCAAAAGAGGAATACATTGTTCAGAACGTAGAACGTATCAGTCCGTAAGGTGAGGACAGGGGCAGGGGGAGGTAAGAGGAACAACAGGAAGAAGTAAGGAGAGCAAGGAAAAAAGCAGCAGAAAGAAGGAACGGGAAGAGAGGACAGGAAAGAGGAAGAAAGAAAGAAGGAATCCCACAGGAACAACCCAATGTAACGCCACTTACCAAACAAAAAATTAGGTAGACATAACAGCAGGAAATTGAGGGACTACACCATTCGCAGAGAGTTCCATATAGTCATCCAGGGTTGCCCAAACCCCACTAGAGATGGAGGGTGACAGATGTGCTAGATCTACTGAAGTGTGAGCACTGCGTAAGAAGGAAACCCATGCCCACCAAGTGTGATAGGAGACAGACGAGAAAGATTTCCACTCCATAAGAATAACTTTGATCGCTACAGATAAAAGAAGGTCTAACAGTTGTAATTGTAATGGCTCAAGGGGAAGAGGCGTAGGAGCCGCCCAGGGGCCTAAAATAACTAAAGGGAAAGAGAGCTGGAGCTCAATTTCAAAGATAAGAGACAAATGTCGCTGAATAAGGTCCCAGAAAGATTTAAGTAAGGAACAGTTATAGAACATATGAGGAAAATCACCTGTCTCAACGCCACAACTCCAACAGAGGTCATCCTCTTTAAGGTTGAGAGAATGAAGACGCACCGGAGTCCAGTGGAGTAGATTGATCGAGAAAAACTTGGACTGTATTAAGGAAGGAGCAATTTTGTTACGTAACGCTAATTTGCCAATGGATTGCCAAGCTTCGGAGGAGATATGGTCCGTAATATTGTGATCAAAATGACGCGACCATTTTTGCTGTGCAACCGTCTGATCTGGAAGCGTAGAAGAGGATAGAAACCTATAAATGCGGGAAGCAACATGCCCCGCTTTGAGCCAGATAGAAAACAAAGAGACGGAGGACGAGGAGGGGTGAAGACGAGTTCTCGAGATCGCAACCTTGATTTTAAGAAAAGTATAGAAGTCTAGATTTGTTAGAGAGTATTTGAGCGCTAAGTTAGAGAAAGGTAAGGGCTCACCAGACTCATTATACAGATGGTGTACAAGAGAGACACCCTTCATTGCCCAATACGACATGAGTGCAGGGGTGATATTGATTTTAATTTTGGAATTACGCCAAATGGAAGACCATCTGGTCTTGTGTAGAGGAAACGCCATTTTCTTATCCACTTTCTTAATTGCGGTGATTGTATCAATGATGATAGATCGGGAGAATAGAATATGTAGAGTGGAAGTAGTACACAAAGAAGCAAGTGGTAAGGGAGCAGCTAAATCCTGTTCTATGAGTAACCAGAGAGGGATATGACGGGTTGGGGGAGAAAACCAGAGGGCACCTTGAGAGGCCAAAAAAGCAGTCTGGTATTTTTCCCAATCCGGGAAGTTACAACCACCCATATCACAGGGTCTACGTAAATATTTGTATGCCAACCGAGCACGTTTTCCGCTCCATAAAAATTTGGAGGTGATACCATCAATTTCCCGAAAAAAAGAGTCAGATAATTTAATCGGAATCATGGAAGAAACAAAATTGATGATCGGCGTGATCATCATTTTAAGGGTTTGTAAGCGCCCCCACCAAGAAATATGTTTTGGAGACCAAGTATCCAGAAGACGACGAACTTTAGCCAGAGTTTGAGACTCATTATACGTAACCGTGGTATGTAGTGTCGAACAAAAATAAATGCCTAGATATTTAAGATGGGTAGCTTGCCATTTAAAGCCAGCCGAGCCCATATGCGCAGGAAAGCAATAGGCATTTAAAGGGAACATTTCTGTCTTGTCTTTATTTAGGGTATATCCCGAAACTTTAGAAAATAAAGAAATGGTGTCAGAGATCGCAGGAATGGCTAATGCGATGTCGTCCGAGAAAATAAGAACATCGTCTGCGTAGGCTGCAGTTTTTAGGCAGTGAGGGCCAAAAGAGAACCCTTTGATATCGGGGTGTAAATCAATCAGCCGAAGGAGAGGATCGATAGATAACAAAAACAATAGCGGGGATAAAGGACAACCTTGTCTCGTTCCTTGGCAGAGATTAAAAAAAGAGGATGTGGAACCATTAACTCTAATATTAGCTTTAGGTTGGGAATACAAAGACATTACCATGTTAATAAAGGAGTCCCCGAGATTATGTGCATGTAAAACAGCTCGAAGAAAAGGCCAAGAAACCTTATCGAAGGCCTTCTCCGCATCGAGGGCCAAGGCCGCGGCAGGTAATTGGGATCGCTTGGCCGCCCCAATAATATGGCAGAAAGTGCGAATATTATCTCTTGCTAACCTACCCTTAACAAAACCAGTTTGGGAGGGATGGACTAAATGGGGAATAAAGGATTCTAGACGTTTCGCCAGGATTTTAGCAAAAATCTTCGCTTCCATATTGAGAAGCGAAATAGGGCGGAAATTCTTAGGGTCCGAATGGTCTTTCCCTTCTTTTGGGATCACCACTATGGTGGCTTCGGCAGCCGTACCAGAGACAGATCCATTACGAACAAAAGCGTCAAAGACAGCCTGCAACTTAGGAACAAGCAGCGGGAGAAAGGTTTTATAAAATAAGATCGGATAACCATCAGGGCCTGGAGCTTTCCCCGAACGGGTGGCCTTGATAGCAGAAACTATTTCCTCAGGTGAGATAGGTTCATTGAGGGTGGAGCGATCTTCCTCTGATACTGATTGAATCGGAATTGATTTTAAGAAATCTTGGCATTTGTCAAAAGAGGCTTGATTGGAGGGGGTATACAATTTGTTATAGAAATCACGAAAAACTTCAAGAATTTCTTCAGTTTGGAATTTTTTAGAGCCATTATGGTCCTTAATAGAAGAGATCTGAGAGGATCTAGAGGAGGAGTCTTGGAATTTTAATGTAGCAGCCAAATGTTTGCCAGCCCGATTCTTTAAGAGTAATTTTTTGGACTTTTGTGCCTGGAAACCAATATGAGCTCTTTTAGTGACAATTGTATTATATTTGTATTTTAGAAGCTTAATTTGTTGTAGGAAAGTCGGATCTTTAGTATGTCTAAAGGAAGCCTCCAGAGACTTGATTTCAGATGATAAATCAGTAAGTTCTTTTTTAATCGCCAAATTGCGTTTGGACATGCATGCAATAACTTGACCACGGAAAGTACATTTAAAGGAGTCCCAAAGAATTATTGGAGAAGCTACAGACTCCTCATTTTCACAGAAAAAAGTGTTGATATCCTTGGAAAATTCTTCCACTTGGGTAGAGTCATATAACACCTCCGTATTAAGTCTCCAGGAACGACCACGTGGTTTCGGAGCAAAGGACGAAAGCGTAAAAGTAACCGCAGCATGATCGGAGATGACAATGGGATGTATAAGCGGAGAGGAAGAGGCTGCGACAAGAGAAGAGTGAACTAGGAGATAGTCAATGCGAGAAAATGAGGAATGAGGGGAGGAAAAGAAAGAAAAGTCACTACCAGTGGGATTGTGGAGACGCCAAATATCATGCAAATTAGCAATGGAGCACATATTAAGCATCTGTTTGTGTGCTTTAGGCGGACGAAACTGAAAAGCGGAATTCCTGTCCAATAAAGGGTCCATAGGTAAGTTAAAATCTCCACCCACAATAAGATTACCCGCATGTGGGGTATCATTCAGTTTTTTAGAAATGGATTTCCAAAAAGCAGGGTTATCAATATTTGGAGCATAGATATTCATAACAAACAGATCATGCTGTCCATCTGATAATTTAGATAGGAGCCATCGACCATCAGAGTCATGCTCAGAGGAGATAATCGATAAACCCGAATTTCTCGAAACCAACGTAACCACACCATTGCGTTTACCAGAAGCATCCGAACAAGACACATCCGACACCCATTCTTTCTTCAAAAATAGCGCTTCTCTACTAGTGATCTTAGATTCTTGAAATAGGACTAAGTCCGCTGAGAGAGATTTACAATAATCTAAGATTTTAGATCGCTTGACCGGATGATTTAAGCCCTTAACATTAAGGGATAAAACATTTAAACCTGGCATCTACCTGAAGGGGAGACACTCGAAGACAACAATGATAACAGAGAAGAAACGAAGTTCAGGAATATGGTAGACCAACCACAAGACAAAATAGATGTTACGGGAGCAACCATGTGGGAAAACCATGAAAAAAGAAAAGCCAGAAAGAGAGAAGAAAGATTAGAAAGGAGAGAGAGACGAGGCAGAGGGGGAGGTCTAAAAGAGACCCATAACATGCAAGGGAGAACGTGGAAAAGGCGAGTCGAAGACCCGTTAAGGAGCAAAAGTTGGTAGAGAAGAATGGCCCATTATGAAAAAAACGACTGATAGTGAACTAAAAAGCAATAGAAAATTCATACACATAAAAATACATTTTATAATGAGATATTACATTGCTATTAGAAGAAAAATACCACTCAGATTAGATTAACATTACCCCAACAAGCGCAAAAGCATGACATAAATAGCAATATCATAACATGTAGGAAAAGCTGCATTATGTATGAAACATCGTAAATAGCATATATCATTTTGTGAATAGAGGAACAAAGAAGTGCTGAAATCGCATATGAATCAAACCAAAACACCTAATTCTAACTATACTATAAAATGGAGTGACATAAGAGGAACGATAGAAGGTGTGTGAAAACAGCATGGAGACACGAGGAAGAAACCGAGAGGGAAAATGAAAACGAGCATAAAGAAAAAGGAGAAGTCTACACCACTATGCTACAATGCTACATAGTATAATGCAAATATAATAACAATGCCATCGAAAGGAGTAATAATACTTGATTAAACAGATAATAAATCTGCAACTAAGAACTCTAAAAAGTGCAGGTAACTAGTAAGTATAAACAGCAACCATAAAAACATTTTAACTTAAATAGTGGCTCTAAAAAGTATTTAGGAACACGATTGACTTAGAGTATGGCCTTCTTAGAGATATTCTAAATGCGGGATTAGGAAATTGTATCATTTTAGGCCTTGGCACAATTTTAATTACGCAGGCATAGTTGGTGTAATTTTGGTGATTTCGTGTACGAAGTTTAAATAAATTGCAGGGATTAAGCCATTATGACACGTCTCGTAGTTTGGGTAGAAATGTTTCTGGTCTACTCATACTATTTGGGTAACACCTAACTTTGTACTAATCATGAGCAGAGATAGGTTTTCGATTTTGCAGTGTATGCTACATTTCTTTCTTTTAATTTTGAAGTAATCAAAAAATATCATTAGCAAATATATTTAACATATATTTAACAGTGCTAAAATACGTTTAAAGTAATAAAATGAATTTTTGCAACCCTGCTATGACCCTTTAATGCCTTCATTACTTGTCCTATATTGTATTCTTTGCTCCTAGAATATGGTGAGCTGTTCAGTTTCAAATTATGTTTATTTGAGCTGAAGCGTTAATAACAACAATAACAATATCAACCAACAGTAATTCACGCTGGCTGCCTTTCTCCTTTGTTGAAGGATAGGGTTACGATCTTACCATAAAACGAGAATCCTATTAGGGGATTCACAATTTTTCTTTCCATTATTAAGTTCCCCTGTCAGCTGAATTAATGGGGGGAGGGGGAGGATTTGGAGGGAGGGGGTGGGTGGTCCTGTTGTGCAAACTGACTGATGGTCTTAAAGACTAAAGTATCTTCATCCCATAATGGGAAATATGCTTTACACTAAATCCGTCTTTTCTTCCCCTTGAAGGGTAGTGTTCTCACGTTTTGACCATTTAATAACATTCACCCTCCATTGTGCCCGAGGGGGAGCCAGTGCAGACCTCTGGCATATCACAAGCTTTCGTTTTGCTAAAGCAACTGGTAGACCACACTTTTTGGTTTCTGGGGAACAGGCCAAGAAGACAGCTCACACCAGACCTTCCTTGTCCAGGGTCGATTCTAGGGACCTTGAAATTGTTTCACAGAATGAGGCTATGCTTGGGCTACATGCTAGAAGCCCATGTTGGGTACCTCACTTCACAGGCATTAAGGGACAGATGTAGGTGGTCAAATACCGAGCGGTAATGCAGGAATTCGCAGACCGGTATTTGGCTGAGAGCAATGTAGGTGAATTTAAACCTAATTGCAAAATAAGGAATCGCAAAATTGCGGTTCCTTATTTTGCTCTTGCATTTAAGGAATCAGAAATTGTGATTCCTTAAATGCAATGTAAGTAGCACCAAAAAAAGTGCACTTCAGCCTTAAGGAATCGATAATTACCACCAACTTCAAATTGGTGGTAATTAGCGATTTCCTTTAAAAAAACACTTTTTTGCTTTTAGTGCCATGTGGCACACATCCATGCCCTTAGGGCATGAATGTGCGCCACATGTGCACACATGCACATTTCAGGGGTGCAACAGGGTGTCCCTTTGACACCCTGGCACCTTGAAATATCTCCCACTGTTTTTGATTCTTTAATACCGAATTGCAAATAGTGAACATCTTCCCATTCATTCCTATGGGCCTCCTAACCCATTGGAATGAATGGCTAGGTATTCCTTATGAATAAATCTCAATTAGCAATTCGTTATTAAGGAATATTAAGGAATCAATAACATTTTAGCGATTCCTACCTACATTCAATTTGTCGAGTCCTTAATAGCGATTCGGTAAAAATCGCTATTACGGACTCGCTAAATTGAATTTACCTACATCTGGCCTTTAATTGCTACGCATGCAAGAATCATGTTTATTCTTTTATGCGTTGCACTGAGGGTAGTACATTCTTCATAATAGGGATCACTTTTCCTCTTTGCCTTCAGCGCACCTATTTAAAGGAACACTGTGGCAGAAACAGGATAAGCGCTACCTATCTGTAATATGGAACCAGATATTCAACTGTACTTTTACCTCTCCAATGCTAAAAGATTAAATGTGAGTACCAGTATTTTCACCTGACACACTTGATCCAGTACATTTCGCGGGTGGATGTATTGTATTGTATTTGCATTTATATAGCGCTTACTACCCCTGACGAGGCGTCAAATCGCTTTTTTTGGCGAGTAGCAGGCTTCTCCGGGATGCATAGAGGATTAGTGTTGAATAAGTATAGTGAAACATGCAGGTACATTTTAAGTGGTGGATAGGTTAGTCAGGTATTTGGATTCGGAAAGATAGAAGAAGGATGGAAGAGAAAAAAAAGGATTGTATTTATATAGCGCTTGTTACCCCTGACGGGGTGTTGAAGCACGCTACTCCGGAAACCCATAAAGGAATAGTGCTGAATTAGTATGGTGAAATATGAAAGTAATTTGAGGGGTGGAAATTTGTCAGTTATTTGGAGCGAGAAGGGTAGCGGAGGGATAAAAGGGAAGAAAGGTCTGCATTCATGTAGCACCTGTTACCCCTGATGTGTGTTAAAGTGCTTTTCTGGCGAGTAGGACGCTACTCTGGAACCCATAAAGGATTAGTGTTGAAAATTAGTATAGTGAATTATTATTAGAAATGGGATCTCTGGCTGGCCAAGGCCCGCGCCCAAGCCAGGCAGAAACCACCACTCCAGCCAGGGCAAGGGAGCCACAAGCCGAAGACAAAACCCGTCCTCTTCCCCACCCCCCCGGCAGCCCGGCAGAAGCAGGCAGGGCCATCCCAGAGGCAATGTGCAAAGCATTTGCGCATCACATTGCCTCTGTGACAAGCCCGACCGCTCGTTCCAAGCCACCAAGGGGGCGAGTAGGGGCAACCCCCAGAGTGCAACTCCCCCACCCTGACCAGAGCGGCGGCCCTCGCCCGGCCCAGGCGCAAGCCTCAGCCAACCAGAAATCCCATTTCAAACATTGGTTGTCAGCAGTGAGGATAGGACTTGCGTTGGTGCAGTACCACAGCAACAACTGGTTACACTACAAGCTCTGCATTTTAGATAGTCACATGTTTGGGGATTATTGATTCTGATTTTGTTTTAAGAATAATTTCTTTTGAAATGTGTTTTCTTGTTGCACTATGAGTTAGGGGTGCTGCCAAGGACAGAAACCAGAAAATCTGGAGGAGTTTTGTACTGCCCTTGTGCAGACTGCTATTTATGGGGCTGGCCTGCAGCGCAAGCTAAAGGAGTTTTGTACTGCCCCTGTGCTGTCTGCTATGGTAAACAGTCATTAGTACGCGGATGTCAGTCCGTGTACCATTACGTCGCAAGCATTACAACGCATGCAATGTTATTGATGGAGCAGATTTCCTCTGCAGTCAGGCATTGTTTTATTTTTGTGCTTCAGACAGATTGCATTTAAATTGCCACGCACATTTTGGTGCAAGTTAATAACATGGCACAATATGAAAGTGAGGCCAATTCAGTCTGACATGCTTTTGCTGAATTAACATGTGTTTTTGCAATGTAGAGAAAAGTGGCCTTTTTAGCTTTGAAGATTAATAGAATGTGTTTCTCTCTTCCCAGCGCATCCCATGTAATCTAAATCCACTATTCCTGTCTTAAAAGACTTTGACTTGTTGCATATTTTGATAAATATTTTCAGTTAATAACACCTCTTTTACTTTGTTGCACATTGCACATTTATTTTACATGTTGTACATAAATAATGGAGTTTGGAAACATAATGTGCTGATTTACATGAAACTAATAGTATCTTTGTGTTTATTTTATTTTGGGGCCGACCATTAAATGGCTGCCTGTGAAACCATCAAAAGCTATGGCTTGCTTTGAATGAGAAGGGAGCATGCGCAGACTGTGGCAGCTTTCCTCATGCCAAGAAGTGAAGGACAGCTTGAACTGTACATTCTTCTGATTGTGCCAATGTGCCAGCTAACTAAAGTATCCGTCCTACTGCGCTGAGAAAAGGAAGGATGAAACATTTTCCCTAGTAAATGTTGCAAATGTTTATAAATGTATTATTCATGTATGCTTCTTTTGTTAAAACTGTTTTTTTTTAATGCGTCAGGAAAGTGCAAACTCATGCCATCATGATTGACCAATCAACATACAGGTTTTCCTGAAATGCAACATTTTGTGTAGTCTGCCAAAATTTTGTGTATAAAAACTGACAGGGGCGGGCTTTCTCAGCTCAGCTGGCTTCTAGGCTCATTAGGGGGTGTGTGAGCTCTTGAAGAGAAGGAACAGATTAGGCCAGACAGCCTATGGGTTAGGTACGAGATCGTCACGGGTGCTGCATGGTCGTCCGAGGAGAATCAGGGGGAGGTTTCTTGCTTCCACGTCATATCTTGGCACTTGAGGCCGCATTCCTTTGAGGTCTTGTGAAGGAGGGGCTATCTCACTCCCTGCTTGCTCTTTAGACACAGACAGATGCTGAAGAACAGCTGAGTAAATAGAATTAGATGCTAAACTTTCAGTTATGCTTTACTAATTAATTAGGTCTGAAATGATTTATTTGTCTTATGCATTTATTTCTCTTTATGGGAGATTTTTGCAAACTATTTGATTTTTGATTAGCCTTGCAAGACTATTTTTTCTTAGAAACTCTTTAAGAATTTTGAATGACATTTTGCGCCACATTCCTACATGTTATGCCTATATGCAGACTGTAATGTGTTCTGTATTAATGCTATTTTTCCTGGTTTTCAAATTCTGTAACCTGATTGATATTTTATTAATGAATAAAGGGTCAGAGAAAATTAATTTTTTACTAGAAAATAAAACCCTTTAAACACTCAACAACTCTCTTTATTGGCTTAAAATAATAATTGCATTTTTGACTGTTCATCTTTATTTAAAGTCTCCTGAAGGTATTACATGGTGTGAAGGGCCCAACACCTTTTGAGCGGTAAATTAGAGGTAGCATGAGGGTTTTGCATTGAGAAATTACCAGAAGAAATTACCTCTCCATCAGTTTTTGGTAATCAGAGGATGGTCATTATTGATTAGTTTGGTGATTAATGATTATTGATTTCACCATCAACTACTCAACTAATGGATCATTGACCTTAAGGAGGGAAATAAAATAATTGCCCAAGTTAGATAAATGTCCAAGTCCTGATTCCTGACTCCAATGCTCAGAACCTGAAGATTGGCAAAGCAGTATACTGGAAGGTGATGCAAGAAGTGGTGTGAGTATCAATAGGGTTGTGAAATGTTGTTAATATGCTAGCATGTATGTATTTTTGAAGTGTTGAAAATAGTAAGGGTTTTTACTGTTGGTGACATTTTGCTCATTTTGAATTGATGGTGTTATTGATTATATTGGTAATTTCATAGGACATAATTTTTGGTTATTGATTACATGTTTTAACTTTTCATGTTAAGTTAGTGTCTTGTTCTATGTAGTCTGAACACGCAGGTATGCACACCTGTGGAATCCCGGGAAGGAATAGCGGGTGGTAAATGGAAGCCACACTGCACTGAGGTTACTCGTCTGTTGGAATAGCACTGAGAAGCTAGGTAGGGCTGGCAGTGTTAAATTAGGGACTATTTTCTGTGTGAGTGATTGTAGCAAAGAGTTCGCTGGTGAAACTTTGGTCTGATATCACCTAGAAAGGGTCACACCAAAGGAGTAGCAGGTTCTTCTGAGCTTGAGTGACAGCAAAAGGGTTCGCTGGTGAAACTTTGGACTAAGATATATCCTGAAGGATAAGTCCAAAGGAGTAGCAGGTTCTTCTGAGCTTGTGTGACAGGTAAGCGGAAGGGATTTACCTGTAGTGTTTGAAGAGTAAACAGAAGGTCTTACTTTGTGAAGGGAAAGCGGAATGTGTTACTCGCAGTGAATATAAATCTATCCTTTATTTAGCACAACAGACAGAGTAGCGAATGTATTTATGTTGTTACTAATAGAGTTATTGATTAAGAAAATATTGCAGTAAGGTTTTGTGGAGGGTCAGTGGTAGGAGTAAAACTGACTAAAATTGAGACTGACAGCTTTGGAAAAAAGAAATTGCATTGAACTATTGCAAAAATGAAATTGTTTGAAGGCTTAAAGAAGCTGTTAGGAGGTAAAGTGAAAAATTCGTTTTTTATTGGTGATGCTCCTGAAGGAACACCTGTGCATTTTATGTCTACCAATTTGGGACAAAATACATGTATGTGGGTTCACCAATGGTGCAAGATTACTGAAAAAGAGGGTGTTTTGAGGTTTCCAAAAGATGGTACTTTTGAATTGCAAATTATTAACAAATTAAGGGAAGTGTTATGTGAAATAAAGACACCATCTAAAGCTGCACAATTTGAGGCCTTAAGCATATGGGAAAAGACAGCAAGAGAGAAAGCAAGTGAGGATAAAAAGGTAAAGCACCAAATGCAGGAGAAGAGAATTAATGATGATAAAGAGCTTCAAATAAATAATGATTCAGGGGCTAAAATAATGGATGCATTGTTAACTGAGTGTCCACCACTTTATGTGGTTCCCATTAAAAATACTGAAAATAGTGTACTAGTAAGCACTACAGTGGCTACTGCTTCTGTTGAGCAGAGAAAAACACAGATTGAGAAAACTTTGCAGACATTTTATATTGACCCATTACCTGTTGGTTCAGCACTGACAGTGATACCTCCAGGTGTTACT
This sequence comes from Lissotriton vulgaris, assembly GCF_964263255.1. NCBI lineage: Eukaryota > Metazoa > Chordata > Amphibia > Caudata > Salamandridae > Lissotriton > Lissotriton vulgaris. The sequence continues at coordinate 887,592,060 of NC_141687.1, forward strand.
GCTTCAAATGTGCCTCATTCAGTCCAAGAATTGCTAACTGCAGATGCACAGATAATGCATAGAAAAATTATGACTGTCCCAATTAATATGGTCCCTACTGAAAAGGTTCAAAGAGCTGCAGAAGGAGTGATTATGGCAGGGTTTATTTCAGAAACTCAGAATACACAGACTATTGAACAGAAATTACCCCAAGAACTGAAGGATGAGGGAAAAGGGGTATTTACAACATCTGCAGCCCAGAATAAAATAAATATATTTGAAAATGGGATTTCTCAAACCTGCTTTGAGGAAACAGCAGTGAGTAAAAAGGTTGAAAACATGGGAGAACATATTAACACATGCCCTGAAAAAGAGAAACAGTGTAGTGTTTTAAATTCAGCACTTGAACATGGAGAAAATAACAGTCCATGCTGTTTAAATAATGAAAATGTGAACCAGTGTCAGGAAAAAGAATCAATTTCCCTGAGTAAGGAAACAGTTGCATGTGCATTAACTACACATAATGGCCTGACAGATTTGGCTCAAAAATATGAAACGGATGTTTCAGGAAGTTTTCCATTTCAGAAAAGTGTCAGGGTACATATGGATGATGAAGCAAATGAGAAAATGTGCTCTTCAGAAATGCAACTGCACATTGCAGAAATAAAATATATTTTTAAATGCAATGGGTTTGAGAAATTAGGAGACAAATGGGCAAGAAAACATGAGAAGAAAAAGAAACCACCAGACCTTGCAATGAAACTGGATAAGGAAAAGAAGCCACCAGATTTAGTTGAGAAAAATAATAAGCAGAATGAGGGAGAAGCTTTTGCTTACTCATTGAGAGAAAAGGTGGGAGAAGTGCATGTTCCTATGCCACCGAATAAAAGTGAACTTGCAGCATTTCTGAACACAATCCCACAATTGAGAGACAGAATTATGCTGTGGTACCCAAATGTTGATGGATTTGTTGAGATTTTAAAAGAGTTGTGCATTAATTTGGAAATGTTCTTTTACATTGTCATGCAGACTGAATTGTGGTTTGAATCTAAAGTTTTGCAAAGGCCAGGTGAGGAGACAGTGAAAAGGGTTTGCATGAATGCACCATCATTTTCTGTTGTTATGGAGGAAAATATAGCAGTGATTATTTTCCTGAAGGGTGGAGTGCCAGTAAAGGATGTTGATTGGGTACAGATTTACAGAACACATGATGGAAGTAAAGGTGTTTTGGTTTGTGAAAATTCAGGGATGGATGTTGTACTGCTGGAAAATATGTCCTTTTGCCATCTTTATGGCAGATTTGAGCATTGGAAGAAGAAATATAAATTTAAACATGATGCACAAAAACATGGAGAAATGCAGATGCAAAATATACCAGCTAAGCAAATGCAAATGTCAGTTCAGAAACAGGTACCTATGGCAGGAATTTTCCAAGCAAAGATGGTCCCACAAAATATGGAAAAAGCTCAAATTAATTTAAATAAGGTGTCCAGAGCAAATGTGATTTTTTTCCAGAGACAAAATCAAAACCCAGTCCAACAGGTTGCTGTGTTTGAAAATGAGAGTTTTAACCCTCACAATTCTGAATTTACCAAGTCCATTGTGAAGGCAGTGGAAAGTCCAGATTTAGTTGCAGGAGTTTTAAACAAAGAAATTATAAACCCAGTTTTAGAAAAATTTGCACCAAAATTAGGCCCATTTGAGGAAAACTGCAAAACTGTTGTCTGTGACTCTGGCCTAGCAGAAAAACAATTGTTTTGCAAATTAAATAGCACAGATTACTGTACATCAGATAATGTTATTTTTCAGATTCCTGATGAGGATGTACATTTTAAAATGGCCCAACAAGAAACAGCTGTAGCATTATTTTCAGAAAAGACAGTTGAAAAATTACCTTCTGATTTTGAAAAAATAATAAACACAGAAATAAGAGAGTTCATAGAGAAGGATGCCAAATTAATAAAATGTGCACAACATGTCTTATTAAAATTAGAAACAAATGACATGTATTCTGGAACACCATCAGTTGCAGGAATTTTACCAATAAAAGGACTTTTGATGGAATTGATTGGAAGTTTATGTAACTTTCTGATCACAGGCTCACAGAAAATAAATAAAAAGAACAGAATAGTGCAGGAGATTAAAAGCATATTTTTTTCATGTTGTCCTGTGGTACCGAATCCAGCCAATATATTTTTTCACATTCCATGTGCTGAAGAATGGCTTGCTTTTATTGATTTTTGCAAAGTCCATGTCACAGTGCCAATGCATGAGAATAGTCAGGAGGACTGTCAAAAAGAAGATGAATATCTGGGACACAAAATTGGAAAGGGAGGTAGAAAGGTGTCACCAGAGAAGGTGGAAATAATGTCCAAGATGAATCCACCTCAAATTCAGAAAGAAGTCAGGAAATTTTTGGGAATGGTTAGCTGCTGTAGAGAGTGGTTACTAAACCTTTCCCTAGTGGCTAAGCCTTTACTGAGGCTGACACACAAGGGTGTGTCTGATCCGCTTCCATTGGACAACAATTGCACAAAAGCATTCCTAGAGTTGAAAGAGAAAGAATGTTGCGCCCCAGCACTAGGAATGAAAGTTTATTTAAAAGAAAATGCACCAATTTGCAATGAGAGGGAGGGCTGCACTCTCTCATTGCCTATTCAAAAAGATGACTGTGTTCAAAGCTCTGTGATGTATTGCCCAATGACCTTTGACCCTAACCTCACAGAAATGTCAGCAAATGATTTGAATTTTGATGAAACTGAATATGAGTGTCTAAATATCATGAAAATATGCATAAAGCCAAATTCAGACTTTAATGATGAACGTCTGAGTCAGCCCAACAATGTCCATTTTGTAGATGGCCCATGTTTGAAAGGTGACACATTAAAAGCAGCACATGCTGTGCTCCTTATACATTATGTTGTCAAAGCTTCATGGCTTTTAGTAATTTCCCCAGTCCAAAATTCGAAATTGATTGCCCTTACCATAACATGCAGTATATCTGCTCAAATGAGAGTCACTGTTGTCATGGGAGAGAGAAATGCTTATTCAGTTGCACACATTTGTGTTCTGTTAGCATGCACATTCTATGGAATCTTCACAGGTGAATTAAAAGAGGCTCAAGAAAATGTTTTTGAAGCAGCACAACAGGGTTGTATCAGAACTGTTTTTGAGAAAAGTGACAACTGCATAGTGGCAAAAGTGTTATTGCAAAGACTGATGCCCAGGTATAGATTGCCAGTTTCTCTGAAATCAGATCATAATGTGGTCTCAAAGATAATGAGTGCAGAACAACAGATTGGACAAGGAATGGATTGCAGCTATCTGCCTGAAGTGTCAAGCATAATAAAGCAACACAATGGCAGTACTGAGTTACCTTTTGCAAAAGACGGTGTCTCACCAACACCAAAGTGGCTTGAAAATGCATATGCAAATGCACTTGTGAAAAACACTGAGGATAACACTAGCCATGGCTGTGTAGGTCTGGTTGATGTACAGTGTGCAGTTTCTCACCAGATTGCAGCTGCTACACAAGATCTGCATAATGGATGGTGCAACGGCTTTGGTCGGAGAGATGAAGTGGTGAATCATCTGAATCTGATCAAAGTGAAGATAAGAGTGAAAGGCATTGATTGAAAAAGTGCCAAGGATTGATGGTGCTCTGTCCGAGTTTCTCAGCACCTAAGTAGTCTAATTTGCATTGAAAAAGGTACAGAATGCCAATGAGCCATTCTGATGGCAAGCTGATGACAAAGAGAAAAGAAATGCTGAAACTGTCCTGTTGAATTCCTTTTTTATTATTTTAGTTACTTATTTTAAAGAAGACTAACTGTTTCAAGAAGCTACTTACAGAACTCTGCACTAAAAAAATTTGAGCTTGGCTATATATGATCTGATTACAGATAGACTTGTGTTTGCCTTAGAAATAGATTTAAAATTGTTATATGCTCAGCTTTTGCAATTTTAAAAAAAAAATGTCACTTGTGAAAATGAAATATGTGTGATTAATTATAAATCATTTTATTATGATTTGAATTATCAGAAGGGTGGATTGATGGAGCAGATTTCCTCTGCAGTCAGGCATTGTTTTATTTTTGTGCTTCAGACAGATTGCATTTAAATTGCCACGCACATTTTGGTGCAAGTTAATAACATGGCACAATATGAAAGTGAGGCCAATTCAGTCTGACATGCTTTTGCTGAATTAACATGTGTTTTTGCAATGTAGAGAAAAGTGGCCTTTTTAGCTTTGAAGATTAATAGAATGTGTTTCTCTCTTCCCAGCGCATCCCATGTAATCTAAATCCACTATTCCTGTCTTAAAAGACTTTGACTTGTTGCATATTTTGATAAATATTTTCAGTTAATAACACCTCTTTTACTTTGTTGCACATTGCACATTTATTTTACATGTTGTACATAAATAATGGAGTTTGGAAACATAATGTGCTGATTTACATGAAACTAATAGTATCTTTGTGTTTATTTTATTTTGGGGCCTACCATTAAATGGCTGCCTGTGAAACCATCAAAAGCTATGGCTTGCTTTGAATGAGAAGGGAGCATGCGCAGACTGTGGCAGCTTTCCTCATGCCAAGAAGTGAAGGACAGCTTGAACTGTACATTCTTCTGATTGTGCCAATGTGCCAGCTAACTAAAGTATCCGTCCTACTGCGCTGAGAAAAGGAAGGATGAAACATTTTCCCTAGTAAATGTTGCAAATGTTTATAAATGTATTATTCATGTATGCTTCTTTTGTTAAAACTGTTTTTTTTTAATGCGTCAGGAAAGTGCAAACTCATGCCATCATGATTGACCAATCAACATACAGGTTTTCCTGAAATGCAACATTTTGTGTAGTCTGCCAAAATTTTGTGTATAAAAACTGACAGGGGCGGGCTTTCTCAGCTCAGCTGGCTTCTAGGCTCATTAGGGGGTGTGTGAGCTCTTGAAGAGAAGGAACAGATTAGGCCAGACAGCCTATGGGTTAGGTACGAGATCGTCACGGGTGCTGCATGGTCGTCCGAGGAGAATCAGGGGGAGGTTTCTTGCTTCCACGTCATATCTTGGCACTTGAGGCCGCATTCCTTTGAGGTCTTGTGAAGGAGGGGCTATCTCACTCCCTGCTTGCTCTTTAGACACAGACAGATGCTGAAGAACAGCTGATTAAATAGAATTAGATGCTAAACTTTCAGTTATGCTTTACTAATTAATTAGGTCTGAAATGATTTATTTGTCTTATGCATTTATTTCTCTTTATGGGAGATTTTTGCAAACTATTTGATTTTTGATTAGCCTTGCAAGACTATTTTTTCTTAGAAACTCTTTAAGAATTTTGAATGACATTTTGCGCCACATTCCTACATGTTATGCCTATATGCAGACTGTAATGTGTTCTGTATTAATGCTATTTTTCCTGGTTTTCAAATTCTGTAACCTGATTGATATTTTATTAATGAATAAAGGGTCAGAGAAAATTAATTTTTTACTAGAAAATAAAACCCTTTAAACACTCAACAACTCTCTTTATTGGCTTAAAATAATAATTGCATTTTTGACTGTTCATCTTTATTTAAAGTCTCCTGAAGGTATTACATGGTGTGAAGGGCCCAACACCTTTTGAGCGGTAAATTAGAGGTAGCATGAGGGTTTTGCATTGAGAAATTACCAGAAGAAATTACCGCTCCATCATTATAACGTGTAGCCTTTACTACGCAAGTTGTAACATCGCATGCGTAATAACGCTTGCGAAGCAAAGGCTATCAACATCGTTGTGTGGAAACGGATGCGCTTTTCTTTCCACACAACGACGTGCACCTGTACGCCCGGAGAAGAGGAACAACAACTGAAGGAGAAGAGAGGAACCGAAGAGAGAGGGGTAAGAGGGGCTGTGTAGTATTTAAAGGTTAAGGGTAGGTGGAGTGTCATGCAGGGGTAGTCTTTTGGTTTTAGGGTAGTGTAGTTGTTTTTTTGTAGTGTAGAGTAGTGTATTTTGGTTTAGGGTAGTGTTGGGGGGTTGTGCAGGGTAGTGTTTGGGAGTAGGGACAGGACTGGAGGTAGGGGCAGGGTCATGCTGGGGGTAGTGTTTTAGGGTGTAGGGTAGTGTTGTGGTGTTTGTGTAGTGTAGGGTAGTGTTTTAGTGTTCATGGTAGTGTCATGGGGGTCTTGAAGGTAGTATTTTTGTGGAGGGACCAGCTTGGGGATAGGGGTAGGGTCGTGCTGGTGGGAGCGTTTTAGGTTTTAGGCTAGTGATGTGGTGTTAGTGTAGTGTAGAGTAGTGTTTTAGGGTTTAGGGTAGTGTTGTGGTGTTTGTGTAGTGTAGGGTAGCGTTTTAGGGTTTAGGGTAGTGTTGGGGGGGTCGTGATGTGTGAGGGATAAAAAGCTGATTTCCCTTATGTTAGTGGTATGGGTCGTACATATATATTGTGTTAGCATGATGTATCTATAAATTTCTTGTATAGAGGTATGCATAGTGCTTAATCTATAACTTCTTTTTGTATTTAGTAAGGGTATATGCTGTTTGTGTGTTCTGCTTGTATCGAGTTGGCCGAAATTGTACAGACGCCATCTTTGTTTGTCTGCGTTAGACATGAACAGTGATCACGTGTTACCTTCCAATGGTTGTCAGGCCTTAGCTTAGTTGATTTGCTGGAGACAGCTGAATACACGCTATTCTCTCCCTGTGCTTGGACTCAAGGTCGCATCTGGCTTTGAGTGCGATAAGCGCATTCTTGAAGGCGCAGTGCCTGCACTCCAAGGCACCGAGACGAAAAGGAGTCACCCCTCCTGACCTTTCCAATAATAACTAAAGCAGAGCTTTGCACTAATCATGTGTGCCATATATGGTTCTTTCCGAGGGCCAAGAGCCAAGTATTGTTTTTTCCATGTACAGTGACTTCATGTACCAGCCTAAAGTATATATGTATCGTTTTGAGCGTAACCCAGCAGTCTTCTCCACGCACCGTGTGGGGTGAGGATGGGAGAGGATCCTCTTTAGAGTATTTTGAGTAATAAACGATTGAACTTTCTACACTGCCAACTGACTGGTTAATTGGTAATTGGTATTGGGCTATTGGTAAGTATAGCCTTTATGTTATTTTATGGTATGTCACGTGTAGCATCCAGGCAGGGGGAAAGGGGAAGGTCGTGTAGGGGGTAGTGTATTAAGGTTTCGGGTAGTGTTGTGTTGTTTAACTTCTTCCATGCTCATGACAAGGTCAGCTCGTCATGAGACACAGTGGAGCTGTGCTTATGACGAGTTGACTTGTCATGAACAATGGTATATCTCACTTTCCAGCACACAGCGGGAAAAACCCTTAGCAGCCAAGGTGTTAAGTAGTGTAAGGTAGTGTAGTGTAAGCATGATTTTAGTGTGATGTTTTTAATTAGCATAAACCATAGTACATTTATAAACATTTGCGTTATAAATGCATGCACAGTTAAAACATGCAAAGTAATGGTTTATGCTAAGTAAAAACATCACACTAAAAGCATGCAAAGTAATGGTATGCAAAGTATCGACATACATTTGTCTGCTATTTCTAGGGTTGGCCTACAATGGTAACTTAATTGCATGGAGAAACTAGCCTGAGAGGGTAGATTATTCCCTAAGTGCAGTTATAGTTTTCTGGATTCCCCAGTAAGGGTGGGATCCAGTGGCGGCAGCAATATGTAGTCCAGTGCAGGAAGTCCCATTCCCAGTTCCCAGAGTATGGTACCTGGTTCCCAGTGAAGAGGGGGACAGGTTGAGATTCAGGGGGAGTGTGAATGAATGTTGTGATGCCCTGGACGTTTGGGTGATTGGTTAGCACAGTAAATGGTGTTAAAGGGCTGTGCTATCCATTTTGTCAGAAAGCACATGCCCGTAATTGTTTTCCGGAGTCGCGGCAACCCTTGCTGGAGTGTGTGGATTCCTTGATTCTAGGGAGCTTGCACTGGGGAGTGATCCTAGATGAATGGTGCAGATATCTCCCAACCCGTGCGGTGGAGATGGTTCAGAGTAGCCTAGCTAGGTTCCCTTATAGTGAGGAGGTTGTAGGGACTCACATCCTGTCTCGCAGGAGAAGGAGTGAGATTGGGTTATGTCCTGAAGTGCCCGCACCTCAGTCTCCAGTACTGAATGGTTCTTAGAGGGAACACCAGGTAGGGAGTCCTGTTGGACTGTTCTTGGTGGAGGCTCTCCCCTTGTTTGGTGAGCTGGGAGTGTCTGTAATCAAGCCTCCATTAATTCTGGTGTCTGGCTGAGTGGTGTGAGGGGGAAAGAGTCCCCAGTGGAAGAACCAGTGGGTCAGGGGCCACCAGAAGGGCTGAGTCACCAATGATTTCCATGGTGACGCCAATTCTGTCCTGGGGCATCTTCACACACTGTCAAAGCATTCGTAGATCGTGAGCTCCGTGCCAGGCAGACTGTTACATGACACATTAGTTATGTGTCACCCTCGGGGAGGGTATTTGTACTCTCCAGGAAGTCCTGGTTCGCGAGGCAATTGTCCAACCAGTGGGTACCGTCCCTGGATTGGGGAGTCAGGTTCAGGTGTTTCCTGTCTTGGAGGGAAGGGCAACTGTAATTGCGATTCTCATATTAACATAACTAGAGAATCCAGACCCAAGCAGCCACGTACATCACAATATAAACATTCCAAATGGAACAAAGGCAACAGGTAAAGTCCATGAGGCAACAACAGACAGCCTCTTTTAAATGAGCAGTAGATAAGTTCTAGATAAACTTGAGATGTAAAACTTGAGACATCCATAAGAACTTGAAACATTCTTCAAAACTTGAATGGAAGAAGGAAGAAGATGGAGGTGAAGGAATCCATGGAGTAAAACCCAACAATGATGAGGTGGTAAAGTCCGTAATCCAGGATTATCTGAAAAGATAAGGAAATTAGTCCAAGAATAAGAGTGAAAATTCAAATATTCATAAACATAGAAATTGTAAGACATGTCGAAAGACAAAAATGCATTACAATCAAATGTATAAGATAACATTGCGAATTTAAATGCCACCAGAGGTGAGAGGGAGGGATAATATCAGCCTCCGAGTCTTTAATGAAATCTAGATTCTCTAGTCATGTTAAAATGAGAATCGCATTTTCATTACAAGACCAGAGCCTTTATTATGCATGTTGGTAGCTCTCTAAACCAACATCAGACATGTGTTGAATAGGTTTACAATAGTGACATGCGAAGGTACTGGCATTAGACCAGTCTGCGGCCTTCAGGATGTCATCCAACTTACCTCCAGACCAAAAGGATTTACCGGCCATAGCACCTCTAAGGGAAAGAGCTTGAAATGTATTTAAATCTATACCTGTCAAACATCATAGCGGTCTTGATCCATCTAGCGATAGAGGAGGAGCTAATTCCTTTATGAGGTTTAATGAGGGAAATAAGCAATTGATTTACACCTCAAGGGGGGAGATCAGACATTCTAAGATCATATTCTCTCATGCATTGGACAATGCAGAGATTTGGGCAAAGATCAAAACGAGGATAAAATATTGAATCAGACATTGTCTTCGTTCTTTTATGAATATCAAATTTGACACCAAACATATTGTAAGAGCGGTTAGTAACATCTAAAGCTCTGACATCAGAACTTCTTCTGCAAGAAACAAGGCATAGGAGTGTAGCTAATTTAAAAGAGAGATTCTTCCTGCTAAGGTGAGAATTGGAAGGCCAATTATTGAAGCGATTGAGAATCAAATTAACATCCAGAAGTGTTTCATAACTAGGTTTAGGAGGTCTCCTTAGACGTATACTTTTCATAATTCTACAAATGATGACATTTTTACCAATAGTCTTCCCGTTAACGAGAGAATGACCCGCAGAAATAGCAGATCTAAAACAGTTGATAGATCAGTAGCTAAGTCCCCTTTCAAATTGTTCAACAAGGAAGTTGCTTATGTCAACAATAAGGGCCTCCAAGGGATCCAGGTCCCTTTCCAAGCACCAACATACCCAAAGTTTCCAGATTCTATTGTATCTGTAGTGTGTGCCTGGTGCCCAAGATGCTCTGATAAGAGTTAAAGCCATTTCCGAAAGGCCTGAGATTTCGTTAGATCTCCTGACACTCTCCAGGCAAGAAGGGAAAAACTCCCGTTCTGAATTAGAGGATGAAATTGGCCGTCTATGTCTGTAAGTAGATTCCTTATGGAAGGGATCAAGAATGGAATACTGCAAGTCAATTCTAGAGCGGTGGGAAACCATGCCTGGGAAGGCCCGAAGGGGGTTATTAAAACGAGAGAACACTGTTCTAGTGTCACCTTCTGAAGGACCCTCTGAATCATTGCGAAATGCGGGAAAGCATAACCTTGGATTTTCTTCCATGATTGAAGGAAGGCACTGACTGCCAGAGCACCCGGGTCGGGCATCCAGCTGAAATATTTCTGGATTTGAACAGTCAATCTGCTCGCAAAATGGTCTACCTCTAGGGGCCCCAAATTTGATTCAGAGTATTGAAAACCCAAATGTCCAGTTTCCAATCACTGCAGTCTATGAGGAATCTCGAGTTCCAATCTGCAGAGGTGTTCACTGCTCCTGGAAGGTACTCCGCTCTGAGGGCAATCTTGTGTTCTAGATAAAACATCCAGAGCGTCTTGGCTAGATCTGAGAGGTCTGCAGATTTCGTGCCTCCTTAAGCGGTTGATATAAGCCACAGCTGAAGCTCATAAGAGCGTAAAGACCAGCAGTCAACTCTAGGTAATTTATATGGTGGAGAGATCCTTCCGAGACCAGAGGCCTCCAGTGTTCTGATCTAGAAGGCAGGCACCCCAGTCGTGAAGGCTGGCATCTGATTCCAAGAGAAATTGCGGGGTTGAACTAAAGATAGCTTTCCCATTCCAAGCCTCTAGGTTGTCCAACCACCAATTCAGTTCCAAATGAGAATCTTGGTCTAGGGAGATACGATCCCCGTACCAAAGTCTGGATCTCAGAGCTCTCGCTTTGTTTCTCTGAAGAGCTCGATAATTGAGGGGACCGGGAAAAATTGCTTGGATGAAAAACGAAAGAAGGCCTAGGAGTCTCGCCAAGTCTCTGAGGGATAGGTCTTGACATTTGAGGACATATTTTATTTGCTTTTTTATCTTTGATATTTTCTTTTAGGGAAGAAGGAGGCAACAAATTGTATCGACCGTGAAGCCCATTATTCTAGAGATCTTGAGGGAATCAGGCATGATTTTTCCTTGTTTATGATGAAACCCCGACTCTCTAAGAGATCCATAGCAAATTTGAGATGTTTGCTCAGTTGTGAGCGATCCTAGGCCATAATGAGAATATCGTCCAGGTAGATGATCAGACGAATACCCCTTGACCTTAAATAAGAGACCACAGCTCTCATCATCTTTGTGAATCACCAAGGGGCTGAAGAGAGGCCAAATGGAAGAGCTTGAATCTGGTATGACCCTTCCAAAGAAACTGAAGGAAGTGTTGATGAATTTTCGCCATAGGATTGGTAAAATAGGCGTCCTTCAGGTCAAGTTTGACCAACCAATCCCATTCCAGGAGTAAGTCCCTGAGAAGATGGATGCCTTCCATCTTCAAATGTGAATAGGAAAGAAACCTGTTGAGTTCTCTCAGGCTTATGACCGGTCTCCAACCTTTGTCCTTCTTTTCGACCAGGAAAAGGTCACTTATAAAGCCTAATTCTTCGATAGGGACTACCAAAATTGCACCTTTCTGAATCATTGGCGAGATTTCCTCCTCTATGATTTTTTGTTGATCTGTTGACAGGGGAATTTCCTTCGGGAAGGAAACCTGTGTGGGTGTACATTCGAAGTCTATGGTAAAGCCTCTTACTGTGTTTAGAACCCAACGTCCTGAGTAATCAGTTTCCAATTTTTTAGGAAATATTTTAGCCTGATGCCTACCTTTAAGGGCAAAGAATGGGGGAAAGTGGAGGGGAAACACTCACCTGAGGGATTGCTTTGATTATTTGATCCACGCGATCTGAATCCCCTGCTTCATTGTCCTCTACCTCTTTGGGGGTAGAACTGTGGGTTGTGGTATTGTTGGTAGCCTCTGCCAAACCCACGACCTCTGAAGTTGGCCCTTTGGTTATACCGGCCGGAAGGTAGGCCCCGTCTTCCGGCCCTTCCAAAAAGGTTATTACCATTGTTGAATACTTTTGTTGCGCCTTATCAAGGGCAGTGAATGTCGAAACATATTCCCCTATTGATTTTATCAGTTCCTCACCAAAAAGTAGACCTTTATGGTTTTTAGAGGGTTCCTTATCTGCAAAATCACTAAGTTTTGGGTTGATCCTAGTAAGGACAACTCTACGTCTCTCGGCGTTGATGCTTGCATTCGCGTTTCCCAAAAGTATGATGGCTGTAAGGTATTAACGGTTTACATGGAACAATGACATTACTGAGACAGCAATACATGGCATTATCAGAGCAATGGTATTACTGAAAACGAGCTAAAAATAGTAACTAAACTTGTATAAAATCCTACGCAGACAGGGTAAACGAAGGTAAATCTCCATAAATTGGAGATTAGTAGAGGGGAGGGGTGCGAAAGGATGGGGGGGAATCTAACCACATCATAAACACACCCTAGAAACAACCAATAAAGCACAATAAATACATTATAAGAAACAGAGATAAAGTTAAACTTATCTGCTTTTAAACGAGGCTGTCTGTTGTTGCCTCATGGACTTTACCTGTTGCCTTTGTTCCATTTGGAATGTTTATATTGTGATGTATGCGGCTGCTTGGGTCTGCATTAAAGGTAAATGCATAATGTAGCCTTCGGTCTTGTAATGAAATCAGTGTCCTGACCGGTTTGCATTCTGGGGCTACCACTCCAGTTGGGAGGGTTTAGGGCTCTGGAAGGGGGTGCGAAGGGAGGGAGTCCTCGCCTCTGACCCCGGTGCAACCGGTGAATTGGGTTGTGTGCTATTTTCAATCACTCCTGTTCAGTGTTTTGTATTGACTAGGTATACATGGTATCTACAGAGATGATAATCACGCATGTATTGCATTGTATCATGTTGTAATTGCATTTTTGGAACACTTAATACCCCTGATGATGCAGTGGAGTTTCTTTTACAGCAGGTAGCACTCTACCTTAGAACCCATGGTACTTGGTTAGTATAGGTTAGTAATGACATTGACATTAGTATTGTGCTATCAAGGAAACAGTTCCATGTATATACTCCAGTTTGTTTGTAATATAATACATTAATAGGAGTTAAATATGATCCTTAATGGGGGTTATGTGAGTTCATGCAGTGATTTGTGGGATGAATGGATAGGCGAGTGGAGATTAGGTATTTTTAGGTTGCAGTAATATGATTTCAAAGGAGGTTATGAACTATGAGCAGCCAGGAGACAATAATGTAGAAATACAATAATGTGGATTAGTTCAAGCTACACTCAGAGAGAGTAAGGACAGATGATAAATAGAGGGTCTTTCAGTGGGAAACAATCACTAGTTTTAAGTCTAGGTTAATTTTTCATGCATGGCTTGCAAAAGAAATGGCAGTTCTATCAATGTAGCATAGCAAGGAAACTTGTAAAGTACTTACTCGCTGCGTTCTTGATGATTTTTGTAAAGGGATTGGGTTGGTCTGATTCTTCCTTGACCATTAGTGGGCAGTGCAGGGCATCTGTTTATAGACAATGTGGACAAAATTGGTATTGGCACTCATTTTTGAGAATAAGATCATATAGATTCCCTGGTGGATCAGGTTGGAAATAACTACTTCTTAACCATTCCTTTAAACTCCAAGTCTTCGCCCATGGCTTGAGGCTTTACAGGTAGGGATGTCCATCATTTGGTGGCTGGAATGAAAAAAGTAATGCAACAAACATTTTTTCTTTCTGTAAATTGGAATTATTAGATACTCTGCCAACCTGGAACCTAAGCTCCAATATTGAAAGTATTTGGCTTTTTTTGATTGAAGGAATGTTGGTCCTTTGCTATTTTCTGTTCTGTGAATGACGCATAATATCTTGAAAGAAGGGCTTCTTGTAATTTGGAGGCAAGGGAAAGCCTTCAGGAAAGGAGAAATGTATCTTTGTATGTTTACTTTTAGAATAGTCTTGCTGCTAAATTATGAATCCTCTGCAGCCTTGCAAGGTTGTGAGTGGAATGCTGTGACTAATCTGGTTTAGAGATGATGAATGATGTTGCTTCTACCTTTTAAGGAAATCCTTTTGAGGAAAAATTATATGAAGTTTTTTCATCATGCAGAATTTGGATTAGACAGCTTGTCCACTTGAACATTCATAGGAAGTGCAGACTCGAATTGCTTATGCTGATGCTGATTGTTGAGGCTGTGGGGTCTATGTGGAAGGTTTATCAATTTACTGAGGAGGCTGCAAAGATAGCATGTTGCTCTTGGTGGTACATAAAGTACGTATCGTAGCATATTTCTACAATAAATAAATAAAGGCCCTGTTTATATTCATCATTTTAAATTCATCTGTGTATGCAATACTTTGTGGCATTTTGAACTAGATTTTTCACACCCTCACATGGCTTGTATCCTTATACATATCGCACCATGGAGCCACTGTCAGCTACCAAAGAGATGGAAGAGAGAAGAGTCCTTCCAGTAGGATGTTGTAACTAGTCAGCCAGCCAACTGAAGCCTACAGGTATATAGTAAGATCACAGTGGTGGCTTGGTGTTGTTGATGAAGCAACTGGATGTGACTGGAGCAAGACCGGCCAACTGTGGGCAAGAACAGTATATCTGTAGTAGGTATCAAGTGGTCTTTTGGGAACAAGAGGTAAGCCTGTGAGAGACAGAGGCAAGAGAAAGAGCATCACAGGAGAAAATAAAAGACTACTTGGGACCATGAACAAGATGGCTTGCCCAGCAATAAGCAGAAGCCAGACAAAAGGGGAGACATTTTTGTTCGGAAATTAAACTATAATGACTGGCAATCGAACATAGGTTAGATAACACCTTAAGCATTCCCATTACTTTCTTGGATGACCTAGAGTGGTTTTAAAGGATGTGTACTGGAGGGAGAAAAGCACGATATTATGAACCAGTGAATTGTCCTGAGTGGAATGGAATTTTCCAAGTTGCCTGGGTATGTACCGATGGATGGATCTACTACTTATAAATTCCTTTGTGAATAGAAAACAGTCATAAACTTACACAAATGTGTAAGTTTACCTGTGTGAATCTGGCCATCAGTGCATTACTTTCTGAGAGAAAGGGATTCAGAATCACATCCTGGGGTGAACTCTACGAAGCGTTGATGAGCATAAGGTTGGTTTGAGCGCTCTCAGTGTGCACTCTATTGAATGAACCCTTTTTGATGTATTTCATGTTATGCTATAGAAATTTGCTTTTGTGTTTAAAGTTTAAGTGCTTCATTTTCTCATGATATGCATGTGTTGACCCTTCTTCTAGGCCTTTGTCATTACAAGGTGACGTCCGGGTGTTGTGGCATGTATAAAGTATTTGTTTGCTGTGTTGTTATGCGCAGGAAGAGTTATGAGTTGTGTGTGGTGTATGACTGGCAGTGTCATACGGTGAAGAGTGTTATTGTACCTGGCTGCTCCTGGTGATTCATAAAATATGTATTTCAACTTATTTGCATCAGAAACAATGAGGAACGTTTTATACACCTGTGACAGAGCTATTTCGGTGCAGTCTGATTCGTGAAAATTGGACCATAGTGTACTTTAGGCTGGGCTATAATATTTTAGATGCTCTAGCTTAAAAGATTCCAGAAGCGATCTACACAATATGGGGGCATATTATCAAGGACGGCGTTAAAATGATCACCTGCTTAGCGGCAGAAAACTGCATCTAAAGCAGCGATAATGGGCTTGATAATATGCCCTTGAAAATGCCAATAGAAGCCCATGCTCACACCAGAAGATGGCATTCTATTGGAACTTTCAAGCCCATTATCGCCGCTTTAGTAGCAGTTTTTAGCAGCTAAACCGGCGATCATTTTTAACGCTGTTCTTGATAATATGCCCCTTCTTTTCTTGGACCAATCATACTTAACGTAGCAGTGGCAACAGGAGCCTCACTCATCTGTGCCCTTCGGAGTGCATGAACGGAATTGATTATATCAGAGGTGACTATTGGAAAGGGTTTTACAGTTTTACGCATTTCACAGGAACTATTTTCACTGGTCATCAAAGACAAACAAATCCAGACTGATGATGTATCTGGTTACCCTAATTGCTTCCTTGAGCCAGCGATTTCTTTCAGGGCTTTGTCTTGCGGCATACGTTTTCACGCCCTCCAGAAATGCTTTCAGAACATCTCTAGCCAAAGCCGCAAAACCTGCAAAACTTCATTTCACGGGATTCCAGAAGCAATCTCCTGTTGCCTATTCTTTGACCCCAGAGCAATCCCCAGGGCTGGCTTCCCCAAGCGTGCCCGGGAAACAAAAGAAAAATGAAAGCTGAATTGGCAGGGATAAAATGTACCAATGGATCCTCGGATGCAGGGCGTGCCCAAAGGCCTAGCAGATTTTTTGGTGGCGCGGAAGCCAGGCGGCACATGCCAATCCGTTGGCAGAGCGGATTCCTGCGTCTATAATTACCTCCTACATACATGGTCTGGGACATAAACAAACAGAGCAGCGGGTATTAGTACAATTGAAACAAACGCCCATTGCGGCTTTAGCTGCCTAAAAGGAGTTGATCGTGCGTGCATTAGATGTATACAATATACGTGCCTCCTTTCTACACAAAGATCCATTTTCAATGCATGATGAAGTGAAACGACTTTAGAGAAGCTTAAAGCGCAATTCAATGAAATACCCAGCTCGCAAAGATAATATTTGTGTGTGCGTGTGTCAATCAAACAATAGATCTTTCCTGCTGACAGCAACAATCAGAACAGTGAAAACTGAACCCAAATAATGTTAAATAAAATAACTATTTTGGACAGCTTGGTTGCACTTCGCACACTACTATTTCTAATAACCTTTTTGATTGTGAAATTATGTATGTATAATTACTAAGTTGACGCTTTAAACTTTTAAAAATTATACACATTATTTTATCACACGTGTGACTAATCGAGATGTAATGACATACTGTGTATGATGTCTAAATTATTGCATGCTAGTTTTTGTGTTGCTTTTTCAAAGCAGACACCTGGTCCATTTTCAACAAGCAAGAACAAATTAGATCGGTGCTGTTCCTGGTTATATCCTGCATAAAACCTTGCTCAGAGTCCATGCCCTTATAACATAGTGGCCGCTCTTTGGGAAGAGCGGGTCTTTTTCTCCTGCGTCTGATGAAGACATCTCTGGAGCACGCACCATATTGCCGCTAAGCCAACATAGCGATAATTATTGCTAGTTGTTGGTAATATGCCCCCATGTCTCGTTAAAACACTCCCACCCACTCTACAGGTGCAAATGTACAGTCCATGCCTGCAGAACATTGCACTAGGTTCATCTTCACCGAGCAGCAGGCTCATGGTGTGCATAATCTCCACGCTTTAGTGGTGCATGAGGGTACCCAGGAGTTGAGGTGCAGTCCCCCAATCTTCTTTTTATTTGGCAGATTTCACTTGGAGAAATTCATGACTGTGTGCTCTGGTTCTGCACCAGAAGAGAGGCCCCTTAAGTGTGGTGCATTATTGTTTCACATTTAGTATTCTTGGGATCCTTATTTTAACCTCACAAATGATATACCCTTGTGGAATGCAAAATGAAGACAACATCCTGGGTGGTCATTATCTTGGACCTCCTGACCGTTGTGTACAAGGCAAGCCAAAGCTACAGGACACCGTAGTTTTGCAGCTATGTTTGCTAATCAATTATACAATTCTTTTTGTCATACATTTTTAACTAGATAATATTCGTTCATATGACTAGTTGTTTTTTGCCCTGATGGAGGCCTGTATATATCTACCACTTTGGCTGCCTGAACGGTCAAATTGTAATTGCATTTGATCTAATGAATGAAACCTATTTTTATGACGAGAAAATGCAGAATGTAGAATCATTACCGTGAAAATTTGTCTGACAATGTATTTTTATTGTGTTTGTGTACAAGTGTTGTGAACCCTTCTCATATGAATTTTCTGAATTCTCACTACTGATCTTTGGTACCTCTCATCCTGCTAAACGTTTGTGAATAAACTAATTATATTCATTAAGGTTTGATTTTTTTGTCCAGAAATATTGTTTCATTTCTCAGCTGTTGGCACCTTTCAATATTTAAAGATTTTCTGTGCTTATACGATGTTATTTGTGCAGTTGAGGCATTACAAAGGTCAACAAGAAATGATCCATAATGTACTACAATAACTAACTCCCACTCTAAATAAAGCTACAATTAACTCTGATGACCTCACTGACTACTGACCCATTGCCCACCAACTCTTTACTGGCAAAAGCAAATGAAAAAAAGCAGTCCATATTCAATTCCAAGATCACATCAATGATAATCATCTGCTGCATCAGTACCATCCTTGTTTCAGCTGTTGCTGAAGCACAGAGATCGCAGTATGACACATCATAGACGATGCCCTCTTGACCACTGAGGAGGATGACCCCTGCCTCATTAAATTGGTGAACCTCTCGATGCAGTTGATTATTCTGCCCTCAGACACACTCTGGAGTCTCAAAAGGGATTCACCAGCAATGTCCTTTCCTGGTTCTCCTCTTACCATTCCAAATGACACCAGTTTGTTGAGATGAACACCTCCAGGTCCCAAAAGATCCCTATCAATTATGGAGTCCCTCAGGGTTTAATGTTTTCTTCTGTCATTTTTTATCTCCAATTGGAGAAGCTTGGTGCTCTACTCACATATAACAGCATCAAGATTCACCAATTTGCCGATAATACCCTACTCTACTTAAAAGTCTGCTCATATAGGCACTGAAAAATCAAATATTGCCTGCTCATCATCCAGACCTGGATAGGAAGTGCACAACAGGAGCTTCAGACCAAAAAACAAAAATTGTGTAATCTTGTCTCAATGACATAATTCTTGACTGCTTCTAGTGCCAGCTTTCTCTAAATGTGAAGTCACTTCAATACACCTAGGACACTAACCTCACCCTCAGGAAACAAATTACAAAAAACACCTGTCTTCCAAAGAAAGAAAAAACGTTTCTTCTTGAAAGTGACTTCAGAACTGCTATTCAAGAACGTGTTCCGTATGGTGGTAATGCCCTGCTCCATGGCCTCACAGACTCCGCACTATCACATTGGCACTCCTTAAGGACATCCCACATGAAGCATCTGATCTCATTCTGGGCTTGAAGAAATATGATCACAACACCCCTATCTCAATATCAGATGATACCACTCATACCTTTACCATGCATGCCTTCACCCTGCAGGCATTACAATACATTGACCTAGATGTAGATTACACAGTGCCAGCTGCCATTGCGCAGTTATATTTAGGATTGGGTTTCCATAGGAAAAGGATTTTTTAGTTTGCGAGTTACTTTGACACCATTAGACGAATTTTCGCAAAATCTTCCCAAAAAACCCAAATTCATCCACCTCAGCTCCTTCCTGGAACTTTTCGGGGTGATTTGTTAGGCGAGGACTAAGAAAAACTGGGGGTACCAAAATACATTTTCAGCTTGTAATTTCCCACAGGAATTATAGACAATGCAACAACTAAAAAAGTTTAACAGAAATAAATTATTTGTGGCAGAAAGCTAGATCTTGAGCCAGAAAGCATGCTTTTGTGATTTGGTACATATCTGTTCAGTAGTTTTCCAGAAATTAAAGCCCAAACGTACAACCACAGCATTTTGCAACTCGTAAATTGTGAGTCGCAAAATGCTATGTACAACAGTGTCTGGGGCACTGTTTGCGATTCCCAATGGGGTCGCAAATTGCATGCCTCATGAATATTAATGAGTGTATCGCAATTTGTGAATCCATTGGAAATAGCTGGCACTCCCAGGGATGGTGGCCAGCTGGGGTCAGCATCCCACCATGTCTGGGACTGCTATGTCAATAAAGCAGTTTATAAAAAATGCATCCCATTTTTCTTAAAGGAAAATGGAATGCAGTTAAAAAATAAAAATTAAACTTTTCAGTTTCATTTTTTAAGGGCTGGCAATGGTCCTGGGACCACTGCCTGCTCTTAAAAAATATATGTGCATTCCGAAAGGAGAAGGGGTCCCTTGGGGACCCCTTCCCCTTTGTGAGTGCTTTACCACTCTTCTGAGAAGGTTGGTAAACTGCGAGTGTTTCGCGACTGCATTTGCGGTCACAAAACATTCATACATGAGTTATGGACTCTCTATTAGGAAGGGACACCCTTGGCATGCCCCTTCCTAATAGCGAGTCGCTAACCCTATTTTGCGAGTCGCTAATTGATTAGCGACTCGCAAAATAGGATTAGTACATTGCCCATCCGTTTTCTGCAGTCACAAAAGGGCCAAATAGCCCTTTTGCAAAAAACGATTGTACATCTGGCCTTAGGTTTAATAATTTATAGATATCTAGTGACGTGGTACTACACTGGTACTACCATGAAATATTGTGGTACAGGGAGTTCAAAACATACAGTTAGCTGTCCACAATCTGAAGGGAATGTTGTGGCTGACATTTAGACCTCTGGGACTCAATCTCCATGTTCTGAAAACAAACACAAATAAGGGCCAGGTCCAGTGCCCTGAAACCTGGCCCATTTGGGGGCATCTCAGAATGATACCCCTAGAGTTACTTTAAAAAAGACATTATTTTAGGCTGCATGGTGGAATTACAGTACTAACAAGGCACTCAGCGCGCCCCCATGCAATTTTGCTGTAGTAATGTGCATTAAAGCACACCCAATAAAGAAAGGTGAGTTCTAGGGCATTGCAAAACTATGGGGATTAATCAGTAATGGGGTCTTGGGTAGGGGTGTGAGCAGGATCTGTCCCAGGCCAGGCCAGGCCCTAAGGCAAACCATATGCTGTGCACCGCAGAAGGTCATGCTCAGCGGAAGGTTGGTCGCCAGGGGGTTGGGCATCATGTCTGGCTGATGGCAATGCACAGGATAGTTCTAGTTAGGTATGGTAATAATATATTACCTTACATTAAAAAAACACTAGAAATTCACTGGAAAAAAAACAAAATGTGAAGTGGCATTATAGCTAGGTGTTAGAAATTGGATTTTTGGTAGGCTAGGGCATGTGCCAAAGCCAGGCAGAAACCACCGCTCTAGTCAGAATAAGGGAGTTACACTCCAAAAACGACCCCCTGCTCACCCCCTTGGTAGCTTGGCACGAGCAGTCAGGCTTATCTTAGAGGCAGTGTATAAAGCATTTCCACATAACCAACAGTAAAAGAGTGTAAGCACTATACAAGGACACTACACCAGTTTAGAAAAATATCCAATATTTTTATATATTTAAGATCAGACCAAAAACGAGACAAATACAAAATACACTACTTTAAAATCTTAAGTTATCAAAATATGCTTGAATAACAGCTCCTTGATGTTGATAGCTCCGTCCGGGTCTATCACGGCGTCATGAGCAAACAAATCTAAATAGATCTGGCTGACCGTAGTGTCACGGGCCAGCTACGGTGTCGGGAAGACATGCAAACAGCACTATTTAGAAATGCAGGGCGTCGGCGACCTCTCATTGAGGTTCCGAAAGCACATCGTCCGCAGGCATCAGATCCGGAGTTCGGTGCGGGAGTCGTGGGGTGTTCGAAGTCACATCTGTTGCAGGTCGAACTCGTCTCTGTTGAAGTCAGGAGTCATGGCACCGGCAGGCGTTGAGTGCGGCGGTGCAAAGTGTTGCGGTGTGGTGTGCGGTTCCCTCAGGTCGCGGTGCAAGCAGTGGCTCGGTGGCAGTGTCAGATGGCTTCATAGGTGAGACCAGGGTTGTGGTGCCAAGTGAATGCGTTGCACGTCGTGATGCTGGCAGGTTGCGGTGCAAGTAGCCGCGTTGTCATTGCTGAAGCGCTGTCCTCGGGTGATGAACTGTAGTCGATGGCACCGCCAGTGGTAGGCCAAGGCAGCGGTGTGTGATGAGGGCGGTGCATCGTGTAACTTTATGAGCGGTGCCCTCAAACCACTGTGCAAGCAGCGGCTTTGATTTCGGCAAGGAACGGCATCGTCGAGGAGGCCAAGGTGTTGTCGTGAAGTGAGGCGGTGCGGAGTGTGGTGCCCACAGGTCGTGGTTGAGCAGTGGCTCGGTGGCGGTGTCAGTAGGCGTCGTTGGTGAGACCAGGGTTGCGGTGCGGCTGTGCCCACTGCGGTGCCTTCAGGACACGGAGTCAGCAGCAGCGTCGTAGCCGGCATCAGCAAGCTCGACCTCAAGCCCTTGGAGAAACTAACAAAAGTAAATTGCAGAAAGTTCAGTCCACTCCTTTCACTGCCCAAGAGAGAAGCAGCCACTGCCGGCCAACACAGCAAAGCACACAGCAATGTGATAGTTCCTCCTCACAGCTTCTACAACTCTTCTTCTTGGCAGTCTTCTTGGTTCAAAAGAGTTCTAAATTTCCGCGGTCTGGGCCCCAATATTTAAATCCAAAAATCCTGTGATCTATTAGGCAGAGAGTGTCTGTGCCCAGCCAGAACCAGTTCTACCTTCTCTGGTGTGACTTCCTGGCAGGAAGTGGAGACAGCATGGTCAGAGGCAGACCAGGCCCTTTGAAGTGCAAGGAAATTTCCTCCCCCTTTCCCAATTGCAGCCCCGGTCTATTCAGCCATCTCCTGACCCAACTAGACTATCTGGAACCACTCCTCCTCCCCAGCCTTCTATCATTCAAATCCCAGACAGGCAATCCACATTCCAGCAGAGACATACGGGATGATTGAGCAAGAAAATATCTACTTTTTAAAAGTGGTAATTTCAAACATAGAATGTAAAAATCACCTTCACTAAAAGATGCATCTTTAGATTCTGAGTTCAGACATACTGAACTTTATTTTCATTCCGAATTCCCCGGGCCAGTTATGTTTATAAGATGTTATAAACAAACTCCCCATTCTGTCCTACTGGGAACAGGTAGCCATGCAATAGCGAAAATGAAATTCCCGTAATTCACTATCAGGACATGCCACACATACCAGGGCATGTCCTACCTTTCACATACACTGCACCCGGCCCACAGGGGTACCTTGGCCCTACCTTACGGGTGGCTGACTTGTAAGAAAAGGGAAGGTGATGGACTGGCAAGTGTGTGCACTGGCCAAGTTGATATGGCAGTTACAAACTGCATACAGACTCAGCAATTGCTACTCACGTGGGTGGCACAATCAGTGCTGCAGGCCCCCTAGTAGCATTTGATTCACAGACCCTGGCACACTCAGTGCACTTTACTAGGGACTAACAAGTAAATCAATTATCCAATCATGGAAATACCAATCCATAAAACAATTAAACACAGGAGCACTTGCACTCTACCACTAATCAGCAGTGAGAAAAGTGTGCAGAAACACTATGCCACCAAAAGCAGAGCCAAAATCGGGAGGTCAAAAGCAAAAACTCAAGAGAAACACGCCAAAAGATGCCAAGTCTAACACTAGGTATGATAATAATGTCTTACTTTACATTAAAAAAGCCAAAGAAATTCACTGGAAAAAACAAAGGTTAAAGTGACCTTATAGTTAGGAGTAAATGTCAGTTAAAACTTGCATTTTAAACTCTAAAAACCACTGAAATTCACCAGTTATAGATAACTGACATAATTCTACCCCATGCCCTCGTCATGACCTGCTTCTAAACTCACATGTTCAATCACTGATGAGATGTTGTATGACATCATAGATAACACCAACGGAGCATCTTAAAGAGCGTCATTAATGGCAAAACTGCGCATGGTGGTGGTGAATTTCAGTGTTTTTTTTATATGTATTGGTATATTTAAATAACATTTTAAACTATTTATAATAACACCTAAACCTTTGTTTTTTCAGTGAAATATGCATACATATATATATCCCCACGCTCCTTATCGCACCATGACAACAGTGCACTCAATGGCGGGTGCCGCATTGACGGTGGTGCACCGTACACAATATTTTCGCTCCAGAACCCCCCTCTCCCGGCCGGGAAGGAAGGAAACGGCACTCGCGGGGTGGTTTTTCAAAGATTCAGTTTATTTCAATGCTTCGCACAGACGTGTTTCGGGAAACCCCTTTGTCAATGTATATATATATACACACACACACACACATTTATTTTCTCTCTCTGCTGCTACTCTTTTACATTTAACCCTTACTACATCTTAAATTGATACTTGTATAGCGCACTACTCACCCGCAAGGGTCTCAAGGCGCTTGTACGAATACCGCTGTGGAACCCATCCTGGCTTTCCCTGTGAGGCGTCCACTCCTGGGCACCCCCAAGGTGGAGGCCAGACATCCTTAGCGTTGTGGGGGCCGTTGTGGAGATTAAGCAAGCTATTGCCCAGAGTTGCAGAGTGGGACTCCATGATTGGAATAGGCACTGAGGCGAGAAATATCAGGTCCGTGGAATTTTGAGCCCAAGACCCGCTGAGGCGAGGAATTGAACCCTGGCCCCGGGCTAGACCTCTGCATCAGGGTCTGCCGCTCTAATCATTGAGCCACACTTCTCCACTTAAGGTTATCTATCCCTAAACTTTCAAAATCCTTACTATCCCGAACCCTTACCAATCCCTACACCCTAAAAAACACTTTCTGCCCTGTATCCTTACCATACCTACACCCTAAAAAACACTTTCAACATGTACTGTTACCCATATCTGAACCCTAAAACCCCCATAAAATCTTTATTATCCCATACCCTTACCCATCCCTGAACCCTACAAATATTTTTCTAACCTACCCCATTACCCATCCCTTAGCCCGAAAAAACCCTTGAAAACCCTTACTACCCTGTACCTTTACCCACCCCTGAACCTTAAATCCCCTTTAATGTCTACCCTTACCCAACCCATGAATCTTCAATCCCCCTTTTAAAATTGACATATTAATCATGTTATTAAAATAAATAACTACTTGCATGGTAATGTACCAAACAAATACCTACTTGTGTGGTAAGCAATGCATCGTAATGTCCGGCAGGCTAAAGACCACATGGTAAAAACTGCAAGCTCCCCCCCCCCATTCTCATGCACCTCAATTGGCTCCCCTATCCGGTCCCCACCAACTTCAAAACCATCATCTTAAAAACCAAGCCATTATGACTAACAACTCCAGACAGTACAAGCTCACCATCTCTGGTTGTTTTTGCCACACCCACAGCAAGCATACAATGAGACTGCAGACCAAAATGAGGAAAAGGTAAAAATACAACAGAAGGCTAAACAATTCCACACATAGGTAAGTGAATTATAGGAGTTCAGTCACAAGTTACATATAAGCTTCAATGTGAGACGGGCCAGATCCAACTGCCTCCAATGGAATCCTCAACTTGAAAAACAACATTCCATGTAAGCATTTCACTGGAATGCTACACATTCCCTTCCATTAATATTGCAAATGACAATTCGCAAAATTAAATAGTGAACAATCAGAGTAATTTACACCATTAACAACATTTTTCTTAAATGACAATTATGAATGCTGTTTTACAATCAAAATAAGAACTATTTTATGAACAAAACATTATAGCTGCAGCTGGATGGTGTAGATGTAACTGCGTGTGGATCACCACCACATAATGAAACCACCAGAATGAACGTTGGGGCAAATGAGCAAACTTCTTATCATCATTGACATGAAAACTTATTTCTTCTCTCCCCTGTTGAAGAACAATAAAAATGTGAATCTGACATTTTTTCTCTAACCCTAATGACACTCTTAAATAATGTCCTACATTCCATCAATTGACATCTGAAAGTTCAACTACCTGGTTTCCCATTCTTACAACCTTCAAAGGTTTAAAAACCTTAGGCCTGATCGATCAATTCTATTATTGTTAACTCTTACATCGCCATTTAAATCTTGTATTCAATGGCAATACACTTTGCCAAAATTAATTCATTCGACTTCAATCTCCTTGAATTATTCTCCAGTTTGCTATTTCTGTTAGCATAGTTGAACAACCTCATCATGATAGGCCTTTTCCTCTCATTGTCTTATGGGGTGGTGAATCTCTTACTCTTATAGGAGTTAATCGTTATCTCCATAACAATTCCTTAATCACTTTAAAACAGTTCTTTTTTTCTAGCAATAGTCAGCTGGTTTCCTTTTCTAACACCCTGATACACCTCTTGACAATATCATTGCTTTGGGCATAAAAAAGTAACATGTATATGTGCTAAATTTCATGTCATGTCATGGCAGAAATTCTTTCATCTTTTCTGTAGCTAACTGGACTCCATTAGTTGTGATCAAAGATGTTGGAAATCCTTCCCTTTTAAATACATCCATGAGCAATTTACTTATTAACTTGTATGTTATTTGCCCAACCAACTTCACTTCTGGCTATTGAGAAAAGTAGTCAATCAAAACCAAAATACTTGTCTGCATCAGCCGCATACATAGGACCATACTATCTCAGAAGCAAGTCTCTCCCACACCTTGCTAGGCCTAGCTATATTTTCGCAAGTTTGCTGAACTACTTTTTGAGACTTGTCTCTATTGACACACTCAGTATAGGATAGAACCTTAGCTTCAATATATCTATCCACTCCTGATCCAAATGTCAGTACTCACTCATCTTTACATGCTTCTCATATCTAGATACCTCTCATGATCCACTCCTGTAATGCTTTCATACACACCTATAGGCGGAACCAACTGGTCAACTCTTAACAATAGAGAACTCTCCTGTCACACTGAAATATGATAATTCATCCTTCTGAAGGCTTCTTTTCACAGGCCCTCCAGATTCAACAAATTCCATAATCTTAACAATATTCTAATCGCATTACACTGTCTTCCTCCATTGCTCTTCAGAGTGCTTAGAAATTTCACATTAGGAAACTGCCCTTTCCTCTTCTTGATCCCAAGACTCTTCATTACCTGAATCATTAATTGCCAGTCTTGATAGGCAATCAGTCAACACATTTCTAGTTCCAGAACTGCATTCCACTTAAAAAAGGAATGTTTGTAACCTATGTTGCCATCTTGCCATCTAGAGCATTGCATTTCTACATGTCCTTGTGGTGAATAATTCTAAATCATTCACATCTTTAACAATGATGGCAGAGTGGGCTAAAGAACGGTGATGGATTAAACCCAGATCAGTTGACTGGGGGTGAGTGCTTGTATTGTCAACGCTCCGTCCATCATTTCCTTTGGTTTTTCTACATCATCTATATCCACTGTCAAATGTCCACAAGGCTGGGGCAGAGGCAATTTCCCTCTTTAAGGTTTGAAACTCCTCACTTCTGTCCTCACTGCATACCAATGTTTCATTTTAATTATTACATTTCTCATATGTACTGTTTTGTGAACAAAGACCAGTATATTCTTCTAATAAAATTCAGCTAAACCTAAAAACGATCTAGGTTGCTCTTTGTCTATTAGTTCACATGCTTCCTCAATAGCTTACCTAAGCTTTCTTTTGGAGAGAGACCTTTCCTATTTATGAAAGGACCAACATAATCAACAAAGTCTACTTCATTTTTTCATTTTCTTTAGGGCTTGTCAAACCAACTGCTATTTTATAAAATGGCTGAACCTTGCAAAATGTATCATCATATTTCTATGTTTTTACCAAATATTAAGACATCATCTTGAAAATGCATTACAGTTTCTTTATCTTTGAAACATTTATGCAGTAGACAGTAGAATACTGTAGATGTTGATTTTAAACCAAAAGGCATTCTCAAATAGAAGAAAGCACTCTGAGGTGTAACGAAAGATGTTAAGTCTCTTGAATCCTCATGAAGGGTTACCAAATGATATGCCGATGTAAGATCTACTGTTGGTTCAAGTCAACAATTTTCCAATATTTGTAAGGGGTGGTGGCCCACCCACACACATTTATTCAGTGACCTCAGCTTAACACATAGTCTAATTTACCATTGAGTTTGTGAACTACCACCACTGGGAATGACCATTTTGATGATACAATCTCTTTGACAATATCCTCTTTGCATAATCACTCCAGTACTTTTTCAAAGCATTTCTCACAGTTATGGGTATATCTTTTGCAGCGTATGAATCTAAGGAGTGACACCATCTTTCAATATAATCCTACGAGAATAGATTTAATAAACAATTCTTAAACAGAAAGCCTTTTGAAACAACATTCTTCATGATATGTACTATTAATTTGTGCTATATGATCACTATAGCCTAAGACATGACTGGGATGATTGGGATCAAGTGACATCATATGTCATACTTGGTGTGGCCATCCCTACAAGCAAGAAACTTAATTGGCCACACATACTTTTGATTCAATTGATTTTCCTTTGAGTTCTAAAAAGGTTTCAGAATGTTCTACAACATCAATGGGTTTGTTGCCATATCCTGCTAATTAGTCATCATCATCATAACTTTATTCGGCAGTTAAGTCATAAAAGCACAACATATACCATTTCATCAATACGATCCTTATACAAAAATATAAAAATTCAATTATTCAAGCTTATATAAATAGATTAAGAAAATATTAAATTTGTTACTAACTGTTTAGTACAACTAGTTAAAATACTGATAGGGTATCGCAACGCCTTCATTTACTATACTAAAACGCTCAACCTTAGATAATGCTCCCAATCTCATTATGCATTAACAACACTTAGTATTACAATCCAGTGACAGCTAACAATCAGCAATTAACTGATGCTAAGTGTGGCGCCTTAGCTCTTATGGACCAGGCCCAACCTAAAAATTTAGCCATAGCAATGGCAATCGGAAGAGCTGGGTCCGAGCATAGAACTCTAAGTGCTTCATCATGCTTTCTGAAGCCCAATAATTTACAAATAGGAATAACCCACACACGACGGGGTATGTCATATGAAGGGCAAAAGAACAATAAGTGACTTATCGTTTCCTGTTTATCTGGGCACCATGGGCATTCTTTGTTAGAAGATCCTGCCCACTTGCTTGTAAAAAAACCTTATGGGTAATGCTCCTACCCTTAGCTGAAAGTACAATTTTCGGTCATGGAGTTTCAAGATTGCATCCCAATATTTTTCTAAGGCCGGCCAAGATTTAAGTTCCAGGAAACAACCAGTTAGGTGCTTCAAGAATCCTTCAGAACAAACTGATACCATGACCATTGCCCAATACCTGTCCCTCAAAAACTTTTTTGAGGGGAAAACGGCTTTGGTAGGGTCATTCCACAGTTCACTCAAACCCAACCTCGTTAGGAGCAATCTAATCTCCTTCAACCAGGTTATCTTGTGAAAAGTGTCTGCTTCCAATACATCTTTGAGACCTTTGGCATAATGTGCTAATTCGTCGATACTAGGGGTGGGCGGCCAGCTACGCTCCGTGCACGGAGTGTGCGTAGTGCCGTCTCCTATGCATTTTGCGTAGCGGGCGTAGCCAGGTGGCACTACGCGCGCTCCGCAGACTGTGCGTAGCCGGCCGCCACCCGCCTCCCTCCCGCCCTCCCTAAATACTTCAATAATGGATAGAAAGCTTTTAAAAACACTTATCTTGTCCGCCGTGTCCCCGGGGCTCCCTCTCGCCGTCCCTGGATTCGCGCCCCCATTTCGAATACTAATGCGCATGCGCGGGCGCCCGCGCATGCGCATTAGTATTCGAAATGGCGGCGCGAATCCAGGGACGGCGAGAGGGAGCCCCGGGGACGCGGCGGACAAGGTAAGTGTTTTTAAAAGCTTTATATCCTTTTATTGCAGTATTTAGGGAGGGCAGGAGGGAGGCGGGCGGCGCGTAGTGGGGCTACGCGGAGTGCGCGGGTGGGCGTAGTTTTGTGCCCACTTCGCGTAGCTCCGCGTAGCCCCACTCCGCACACTACGCCCAGGGTTAGTCGATACACCACAGTCTTCGCCAATATAATAATGGGTGAAGTTTTGCAAGATCTTCTACTGCTTTCCTACCTAGATCTAACCGGAGCGGCTGCATCGGTGTACTCAGCCGGACTCCAGTGACCTGGCGTAGGAAGGAATTCTCAGCAACAGTTAATTGGTTTAGATTTGTGAAGCCCCATAACTCAGCTCCATAAAGTGCGGAGCTTAGTACCTTCAGCCCATAAATCTCCATCACCGGGCTAATTGGCTTCGTATCAGAGGATTTAAATTTGGCTATAAGAACCCCGCTTGCTGCTTATGCTTTAGGACAGTCAAATCAAGTTGGTTTTTCCAACCCGTGTCCTTCTGCAAAGTTACACCCAAGTAGGTGAAAGCGTTAACCTGTTCCAACGCGGCTTTATTCATGTAGATTTTGCCCCGGAAAGATCGGTTTTCGTTGAAAGATATGAACTTAGTCTTCGTCGCATTGATTTCAAGACCCTGAATACGGCAGAAATCTTCAAACCGGTCAAGGGCTCTTTGGAGGCCACTGGGCGTCTTTGAGATGATTAAGGTATCGTCCGCAAACATGAAGATAGGGATGTAATCACCTGTCAACACTGGGGCATCGGAAGGGACCAGGGACAGGTAGTCAGCCACCCCATTGACAAAGAGCGAGAACAGGGTGGGTGCTAACACGCAACCCTGACTCATTCCCCTGCCAACGGGGAACGACTCAGTAACCTCGCCCCTAGACCCCGGAGCTCTTCCAGGTGTGACTGTATTCAATGCCCTATCCACCTCAGCTAAGGTAAATACCCTACTAGTATAACATTTATAAACAAACTGTTTGCTATTCTGGTCATCTACTAGGGGAGCACACTGAGGTTTAAAATGCTCCATCCAGATATGCTGGGCTACATTATTCTGTGGGGGGGGTCTGGGCAACCACCCTATCCCATTTGTATTTATCCCAGAATAATTTCGAATTTCTGGCCTCGCATGCTTCCATTAGCTCTTGCCATCTCGCCTGATCCAATATCTTTTTGGCTTCCTTAACGGCTTTCCTGTAGTTATCCTTCACCTGTCTTACTCTGGCTCGATCCTCCTTTCCTAGGGCGGATCCTAGCTTGGCCCTAGCCTGTCGACATTTCTCATTAAACCAGCAGTGAGATTTCTTAATTTTAACTTTCCTGGTGTTAACAGGTTTAGAAAAGTATGACTTCAGATGGTGAAAGAGAGTAACATGTGCCTCCATTGTCTGCAATTTCCAGTCCCGGCTGTCTTCACTATTTGCGGGCTCTTCTAGTATGTTACTAACATCATTGTTTATCGCAACCTGAATATCCGGGTGCTCGATGATATTGTGCCACTTAAGGTGGCGCATATCATTACCGAGTATGAGGTCATGGACCAACACTGCCTCCCTGCTGGATATAGGTTCGCCAAGCAACCCATCCATAGTGGAGATAAGGGGATTGTGGTCACTTTCCACACGGGCAACTACGGCCATATCTTTCAGAAATTGCCACAGATTTAAACTGACTAGCATGTAATCAGTACAGCTAGACGTACAACCATTGTTAAATGTAACTGCCCACACCCTGTCAGAAGGTGTACGTCCATTGGCAGCCCTCAACTGGAAACCTATACACAGCCCCTTCATTTGGATGGCCGCCTCTGTCCATCTTTTGATCAATGGGATTTCAAGCATAGGTGCACCCCACTTAGAGTCTTCCTCTTCCGTGAGGCACCAGTCCTCGAGCCCTAGCGGCTCAAACGTAGTGTTGAAATCCCCTGCTACTATCGGCCAAACTTTACTGGGCCTCAATTCCAACAGATGCTCCACTACTGTCACTACCTCCGATCGACGCCCTCCTGGGAGACCTCGTTCATAGATGTTATATATATCCAGACGTAGGTCCGATGCTAGACTGCTTCAAACTGCGAGGATGTCATTATTAGGTATGACTATTTGGGACACTTTGCTATTTAGCACCTGCTGAACTCAAATCACCAAACCCCCCACTGGCCGACCTTTATCTTTTTTCCCTGCTGGAACCTAGAAATTAAGATAACCCATTCAGAAGATCTCATCTACTGCCCATATCTCCTGAAAGAGACATATGTGTTCTTCAATAAAATCAGACCACTCAGGCTGGGGAATTTTGGAGCATAGCCTGCAACATTCCAAGACAGTAATGACATGCCATTCAGGTGTTTTTCGTGGGAAGGTTCGCAATGGGAGGTCTACTATCCAGATTAAGGGACCACCCAGAACTCCTATACGGCCCAATGTCTATTGTAGAATCTAATCATCCAGCTCCTTCGGATAGTGATAAGTTAGCGTCCGATGGAACTAGGGCTAATGACTCTACGTATGGAGGGGGACTTTCTGGAAGGGGTCTGATGGCCCATTTACGTTCTTTACCGGTACAATCCCAGATGTACACCCCCTACCCGGGATGGGAACGTGCTGCACACCTAGGGACCATGTCTGTGTATGGGTAGTCTGACGTCATTCACAGTCATCAAGGCCTGATACCATTTACCTATTCCTGATACTGATACCCCCCAAATTCCCTGAAACAAATCTCCCTCCTCCTGATGACACATGAGCTGGGGCAGTGTAATTAACAGGGTAGAAATAGGTTAGGGGCATAGCTTTAATTTGGGATTCTGCACATTCCTGCACCCACCCACATATATGTTCGGCAGCTCTGCTATCCCTAAAATTGATGATAACACAATTGCCCCTAACTGACTTTTTCCTAGCCCCCACCCAGTCCACCCTTTTAGCAAATAGAATCTCGGCCGACACCATGGGAGGGAGTGGCCGGTTACCATTCAGCCAATATATACACTTGTTCTTAAGATCTGTATAATTCTCCCTTTGGCCCGGTCTCAGTGTTGGGACCCCCACTAATATTGCCACGTAAGGTGCAGATGCCGGGGGAAGATTAATACCTGGTAATGTGTTCGAAGATAATTCCTTGGGCATACTATCACTTGTTCTTGGCAGCTGATTCGCCAATGGGAATATCTCCCCCCGTCCTGGATATTTCCTCGGACGTCTGATTCCGGTGACACCCTTCTCTCTGGTCTGCTCCATGGGTACTATGGTAGTTACGGGCAGTTGGCTAGGTACAATTATATCTTTTTCAACCCGAATTACAGGGGTCGATCTAACTTCAAACTCGTTAGTTAAACTTCCCTGCCTTTCTGAGGAACCAGCAGTCTCAGGGACCCCCTTATCCTGAGCCTTGGCCAATGCTACCTCAAGGTTAGAGAGTCTACTTTCTATGTTATCTAACCTATTATAAATGGGTGTGAATGACTTGTAAAATAGATGTTCCAGTTTATCCCATATGTCCTCACTCCACTCACTCGAGGACTCCAGTCTGGAGCTTAGTACTGAGGTGGCCAATCCGGCTGCAGAGCGTATTTCTTCAGAACTGGATTTCGCTGATACCTACTTACTCTCTGTGATTGAGTTAAGTTTCTTGACTTTTGCTTTCCTTCCCTTATGTGAGGCACCCTCACGTTTTCTTTTAGATTCCGAGGTTGTCTGGCCGGGTTTTGTACTTCTTGTGTGTCTTTGGTTATCACTACTCTCCGGAAGCTCAGTCAATGTTCTACTTCCCGTTATATATCTGGTCGTAGATCCGAGCTGTCACCAGTGGTTGGATTGGATAAACCATCCTCGGCTTGTGGGTTTAGTAACCCGTGGGTTTCACCGATGGCAATGGATGAAGATGCGGCGGGACCAGGGAGGGGTGGGGAGACATCACCTGAGTCAGACTGCCCAAAGAAGACCTTTTGTTAAATGCAGGGTCCAATGAAAGTCTTTTTTCGGTCAGGTCTATTTCACGTGCAAGCGCTGAAGAAGCACGTGTGATGAATTGATCGAGAGTACCCATGATATACCCACCGTTTGTCGATTTACCACCCCTTCCAGTTTTTAAAGCTATTGCTGTAAGGTACATAGAAATAGCAGTATGTGCAGTCGTGGACAAGGGGTGACCCCACTCCTAGATAGCAGCAGCTATTCAATATGTGACCATCCAAAGATTAGGGCACTTACCTTATCAAGTAGGTGTTAGAGGGGGGGGGGCGTGCCGTCCCGTCCTCAAACGTTCTCCAACGGGCTCAAACGGGCCCGGGCTTGGCCTGGCGCGCGCATTCCGCGAAGCGGTAGCCTTGACCAATTAAATACGATGTAGCGAGGCAGGCAGGGCGGGAAGAGGCACTCAGCTGCACTGGATTACGGGGCTGCTGGTCCTCGCAGTCCCGTCACTGTGCTTCTCCCAAAGTGGCTGGATTCAAATGGCAGTATTGACGAGCGGCTCCCGCGAAGCGGGGGCCGCGAGATGTATTGTAGCAGGCAGGCAGGGTGGGAAGAGGCACTCAGCTGCACTGGATTACGGGGCTGCTGGTCCTAGCAGTCCCGTCACTGTGCTTCTCCAAAAGTGGCTGGATTCAAATGGCAGTATCGGCGAGCGGCTAATTAGTCAGTTTTACATTGGGAAATTTTTCCATCAAGTTTTCGACTATCAATGTGCACCTCCCTCCTTAGTCTGCCTTAACAGAAATGCCCTGCCCACCAATTCCTATGGTACAGAAAGGAGCATCCTTTTTCCCCGTACTTCGAAAAATTCTGAAATTAGTTTTTCCTTCATTGCACCCTATCATTAATACTCTTCTTTAATTTGATCATAATAAATGTTATTACTATTCCCACTACAATATTTATTTCCATTCTTTGTATTTTTGCATAATCTAGAAAAAAATCTCTGTGATTTGGCCTCTGTATCCATTACCATATGACCTGGAATGCCGCATTCAAAACCAATCCCTACCTTGAAGTTGCTTCACCATGTGTTTCGCCAATCCTTGTAATGCTTATTTTTTCTCACGGTCTTTTGTTTATTTTTATTGTCATCCTTCACTAAGTGAATATTTGTTCCCTCCACACTATGGTGTACTAATTCATTTATAGCAAGCACCATTTCTTCTAACTGGTGGACAATACCAATGGCTTTATCAAATGTTAAATTATCAACGTGTAATAATTTATTTTTCAATTTATAATTTTTAGTTCTATAGATCATAAGATCTCTAATCATTTAGTCTTGAAAAGATTGGTATAAGCATTTTGCAGTCAAAACTCTTTACTCATTCATATATGAGTCCACAGATACATTAGGCAATTGTCCTCTTCCTAAAACCAAATGTCTTTCTATTACTTTATTTACTTGTTATTGAACATTTAATCTGAGTTTCTTTAAAACTGTTTCATAAAGATCTGGTTCCTCATCGTCTTTATCTAATAGCAGTGTTATTTTCTTTTATATTATGTGCGGGGGTTCTTGGCACTGAACAGGTGTGTTCCAGCCGTGCCTAAAATAGATTGGTTAATTTAAAAGCCAGTTCTTCACTTCCAAAACAATAGAGGAAAAATGTTTTAAAATCCATTTTTCTTCAGCTCCAAGACAATATTCTAACTTTATAAATGTATGCATGTCAGTACACATTTGACTGAGACCACTCTAATAAAGCTTCACCAGGTTGTTGAACAAATGGAATAGGAGCACCTTCCATTATTTTGGTTCTGTTTAATTTCTTCCTGTTTAGTTTATGAAATATGTTTTGATGTGTGAGTCACTGTGTTAGCAGTTGTTAAAACACATATACCCCTCTTTTATTCTCCTTCTTATTTTTGCTTATTGTCAATAGAGTTTGTTTTTTATGGTGTCATAATATATCTTGTGTGCTGTTATAGTGTGCATATTAGTATTAGGATATAGGGGTGCAAGCCTGTTAACTGTCAATATATTTATGGTGTGTGGATCGATAGTGTAGTTTGATGTGCTAGGTTACCTTAAATGCAGCTCAAATACAAAAATGTGTTGTGTCGCGTCACTGTGTGGACATATGCATGCAAGCCTGTTAATTGTCAATGTTTTTTTGGTGTGCTTTTCACCGTTGTAGCTTGATGCACCTGGTTTCAATAAGCACTGACCACTTACATTTGTCTTCCATGTCCAGCACATCACTCCATTGTTGCAGTGACATGATAGACCCTGGAGATAGTGTGGCTCTAACCATAGGGTCAGCTTTGCACAACTGAATTTCGCACTGGCGTGGAACACTGACAGAAAGAAGCGACTCACCCAAGATGGCCACCTCTCACAATTATTTGGAGGTGGAAGCTTGCAAATGAACTTCTGCTCTGCTGCCTCCCCTTCTGTTGCCTTTTTTAGCCATGCTTCGTATGCTCTCCATTGAGTTTCCAGTGATTCCTGCGGGAAGCCCTTTTGACCATCTTATCACCAGTATTAAATACCACATGTACGTAATTGAAATATAAGAGTTTATTTCACAAGTTACACATAAAATACAGTGCAAAAGAGGTCCATTCCAACTGACTCACATGGAAAACAACATTCAAAGTCAGCATTCCACTGGAATGCTTCACAGGCCTTCTATGAATTTGCTATAGCATCCCTATATCCATCAGGACTGACCAATGTAGTTGAGCTTATATAGCGCACAGCTACCCGCAGTGGGTGTCCCGGCGCTTGCTTAGGGAACCCGTCCTGATATTCCCCTGTGTGATAGCCCCAGCGGGTATCCACAAGGTGAAAGTCAGGCATCCCGCCGCGAGGGGCCGTTGTGGAGATTAAGCAAGCTATTGCCCAGAGTCGCAGAGTGTGAACCCATGAGTCGAGAAGGCATCGGAGCGAGAATTATCGAGTCCGTGGAATTTTTAGCCCAAGACCTGCCGAGGCGGGGAATTGAACCCTGGTCCAGGACCGATCTCAGCTTCCGGGTCTGCCGCCTCTAACCCCTGAGCCACACTTCTCCACAAAACGACTCCAATTTAGGAAAGGGTTGAAGGCTCACCTCATCAAAGAGCAATGCATCACAATGCAGTAACCATCCAAAACTCAGCTACCTCCCCTACGATTCCTTGACTATATGTCTGTCTTTGACCCTGTGTAACACTCTGCTCCCTTATGGCTAGATTCGTGCAACAGAAATACCACATACATAAGTCCACAATCTACTATTTAAATACTAAAGAGATGTAAAGAATTCCATTTTCACTGAAAGTTTTTCAACCGTCTGCTTCTATTTGCAGTGCCTATATATAGAGCTATACAAATTGTTCTGTGTGCAAAACTTTGTAAATATGAATACTGCTTTACATTGATGTCGTTTTTTTTGCTGTTCTAGTTTTGTTCGGAGCTTTGCAGGCATTGAAGCTTTGCAAACATAAACTGATGAAGAACATGGTGCACAAACACACACCCTCTCTTGAGATAAGCATTGGACTTCTTGCGCTAGTCTACTTAGACTCACAAGGATGCTTCAGCAAAGCCTCAATTTCTGATGGAGACTGTGCAATTTGCCTGATGATTATGTGGGACCCTGAGCTTCTCATCATTTAGAGATTGTAGTATCTTCTTGAGTGACCTCTTTGGGAAACTCGCTCAGATAGTTTCTTACAACAAGATTACAAGTTTGGTGAAAAGGCACCATATTCAAAATGAGATGCTAATGATACTGATAATTTCAAAGTGACCCTCCATTTTTAATCTATCATCAGGGTATCATCAAATTAAGTTACACATCTCACCTTTTCATCTTACATCCTTTTTAGCCCAGTTCAAAGTGTACCAGGCAAGGGGCATGCTATTTGGGGCTCTGAAGTGTTCCAGTAGACAAAGTAAAAAGTATTTTAGGGGATGGTGGATGTACGCTACTTTGAAGAACAAAATTGAGCGTATGATGCGGTTGAATGTATTTGGTACTCCAACAGAAAAATTAAGACTGTTACTGAATGATTAAAGTTATCAGTATGATATAAGTGTTTAATCGGGGTTACACAAGAGGACACAAGAGGATACTCAAGGGAAAGAGTCAAGCTGGTTAGCGGTCAAGCAGTTAAGGAGAATTATGTGAGAGTCCATTATGGCGTAAAGAAGTAAAAGGTTCCTCTCCATTATTTAAGACACTGAGTAATGGCGATTTCCCATTCCAGATTGTAACATTACAAAGAAAATCAGTGTGCATGAAATGCATAGGATGCTTGCACAGTCTTCAGAGGCACTGATGTAACAGACGCATCAAGGAGTAAATTGGCAGTAAGCAGAGCGCATGCGATGCATAGGAAAAAGACCTTAAGCTATCACTTCAGTTTTTGTCCCAACAACGTGCACGCGTTCCATTGCCTTCAATGGCAACGCGTGCACGTTTGCCGATTCCCTTGCGGGAGCGAGCTTGACACCATATGTTTGTAATTAACTTACAAACACATGGTGCCCCACAAGGGAAAGGCTTTGTGTGCTGTCGGCCGCACTACCCTCAACCCTCCCATTTTTAGCGCGAGGCGCGCGCGCTTGTCTTAACTGAGTTGCTGTGCATCCTAGCTTGCCCTGAGGGTGTTCCCTTTTTTTTCATTGTCGTGTCCTAATTAGCTTCTAGCATTAGGCAAAACTATTACACTGGCTGCTTGTATAAGTTCCAGAGTCCATTTTTGTAAATGTAAAACTCGTTCCACTAAACACAAACCCAAGAAGAGCATTGCTTTGCACACCCAACGGCTGGTTTTTCCACACTTACATCAACTTAGGGTATGGCCGAGGATAGCTTTGTAACAACAATGTTATGCAAACCTTTGGGGGGAGAAAAGTTTGCTGGTGCAGGTATTACTATGTTCTGTACTAAGAACTGCATTACGGTAATCCATTTGAGTACAAGTGCTATGCTGCGGTAGTGCGATTTCTGAGCTCAGAATATGGATAAAAAATAAAGTAATAAAAATAATCTAGCAAATAATAGAAATTAACATTGGCTATGCTCTTTTTCGCTTGGCATGTCATACCTGCTTTTGCTAAATTTCTATAATATACCTACACAGCCCACCTGTGTTCTGTAAATATTATCAGACAGTAATTTGATAACATTTCCTATTGTGTGCCATATTTCCACATTCATGCTGGTTTCTGGGTAACTAGCCAAAACTACTGTGTAGCAGCTAAAATAATTGCTGTAAATAAAAATAATTGTGATATACGTTTTTAGCTAGTGCTTGCTGTTTAACAACTCAAAGGTACGCATTGTATCGACCCTTACAAAAGGTTAAATATAGATGGGCATGCAATGTTGTCCGCCCATATTCAAACATGGCACCCTCACGTTATACCCTGATCTTGCAAAGCTATCATGTTAACGTATATTTTATTTAAAAAAAAACTTCGGGCATGACAGTAAAAACGTTTATTTGAAATGTAAAGATAATAATTCTTACTATATCAACATAAAAAAAAGAAACCACTGCCCAGCCATAGGAAGCCATCCACAAAGAAAATGAACTTGGAGCATGTTAACTAAGTATACACAGAAAAAATACCAGTGAATATTTAAAACACCAAACATGTTTATAAAGTCCCGTGTTACGTTAGAGTAGCTTATTTAGTTTTATTTGTCACTTTCTTAATTAAGTGCGCAGAGACCAACACAGTAGCCGATGCTCTCTCTACTCTACAAATACCACCTAGCCTAGCATACATCATAACATTAAAGAATTAACGTATTTATAGTGGAAAAAGAAAACGCGAGGCAAGATGGCGGCCTCTGAGGCGGCTGAGTGAGAGGCTTGTGAGGTGCTCCCCCGTAAGGAAACATCCCCGTGTTCTCCTCCTTACCTGTGGTTCTCAGGTGTTGGTGTGATGTGATGGTAATACTGTGGCGATATTTTTTTCCAGGTCCGGTGCAAGTGTCTGCTCCACGCTGTCTCTCAAAAACACTCTGGTCAGGCAGCAGTAAACTGCCGGTGCTCAGTGGCGGTCTCATAGTAGCTCCAGCGGCAGTTCTAGCGGCGTCAGCGGAATCGGCGGTCAAAATTTTCTGAGTAGTACAGGACTGCCGGTATTGCCTGTCTCTTTGCTAGTGTGTAGAATGGCTCCAAAAGGGAGCGGGAAGGGTGCTAATGCCCGGGGGGTGGCAGCCGCAACAGAAGCAGCTTCGATGGTGGCAGCGGTAGGCATTACTGCAGCAGCAGCGGCACCACCCAAGTCTAGGGATGGAGTAAGAAGGCAGAGCAGAAGCCGCTCTATCGACGATGCTCGTGATGGTGAGCGGCAGAAGGGTGAAGCGAATGCAGTGGTGGTTACTCCATTACAGAGCAGTGAAGGCCAGAAGCATAGAATCCCCCAGAAAGAATGAACTGTTCTGGCCATTTTTTTAAAGAAACCTGCATTGAGAGGTAAACCTGAGGAGCAATTGGATAATCAACTTACAGGTCAGGTGTTGGGGGGAGCTTGGCTGTAACAATGTTTCAGCAGCAGCTGTTGGAGAAAAGAGAACTGTGAATAGAACAGCAGTTTCGAGCAGTGTTACTGTGTCAGTTTTGTTAGTAGCTATGAGAGGGTGGCGGGAGTTGACTCTGGCATGCATACTAGCCCCAATTCTGGGATTAAACTGCTAAAGATGGTGGGAGATCTACAGAACTCACAGAACTTACAGAAACCTGATAACCTAGCAGAGAAGATAATGAATGATATGGAATCCACTGGTTCTGGTGGAAAGTTGTATTCTATGTCTGACATTTCTAACTTGTCAGAGAATGAGAATGAGGGTGTTGTAGGTGACTGGGCAGACGAAAATATTTCTCAGCGAGACGCTGATGTACCAAGCTTTGAGCTCTCTATGAATCAGGAGACAGTTCGAAAAACCCAAGATCCTGGTGATCCTTCCTTGAAAGAGAATCCAACCCCTGCTGGCCAGCTTGTATGGTACTGTTCACCTTCCTCTCAGCCTGATGGTGAAGGTGCTGGTGCTAGTTCTGTTGCGATGTTTGATGGTGACAGTGAAATCACGCTTAATACGATATATAGGGTGATAATGGCACACAGAGAAGAAACTAAGGCTGAAGGGTTGCGGACCCAGGGTGCGGTTCGCAAGCTTCAAAATACTGTGCGTCGAATTGCCAAGACATGTACGGAAATATCAACGAGGATTGGGGAGGCAGAGGAGAGGATATCTGTAATGGAAGACCAGTGAGTTCAACAGAAGGTGACAATCAGAGCATTACAAAAAATAAGGGAAGACACTAATTGGAAGCTAACTGATCTAGAAAATCGATCTAGACGGAACAATCTCTGTGTGTTGGGGATTCCTGAGGGCAGGGAGGGGAAGGATGTGGATGTAAGACAATATGTCATAAAGCTATTTTCTGAAGCCTTTCCTGATTTAAAGCAAAGGAATTGGGAGACTAAGATCATTAGAGCACCCAGATTTCCTTTTGTTCAGAGAGGGAAAGCAGGAAGGTCTAATGAAAAACCCAGGGCAATCCTGATGTGTTTGAATAATTATCTGTTACGTGAGGCTTTGTAAGATTTGGCTAGGCCAGACAGGAGGAGGACTGGTAACTTCTTCGTACGTCCAGACTTTTGTCAGGCTACAGTCCAACAGAGATGGAGGCTACACCAAATGATCTCAGCTTTTCAGTCTAAAGGGGGGCAGGCTTTTTTGTTGAACCCTGCAAAGTTAAAAATGTTATACAAGGAGAAGACTCAGTATTTTGTGTCAGAAATATTGGCAGAGGAATTTTTGCAGGCAATGTGAAGTTAACATGCATTTAAATTAGTTATATTCTGCTTCCAACAGCTTTTGGAATGGTTCAATGTGAGAAAAGTTTGCTATGGGGGGTGTGGAGGGTCACAAGGGTTATGGGGATTCGCATTTCATAATCCACTTTCCATCATTGAGGATTCGGTCCTTACGCCTCAATTGGAGGGAGAGGGCATGGGGGGTGAGTGGTTGTTGGGGGAGGGGCAGCAGGGTGGTGAGGGTGGTGAGGTAGGCATAGCGGATGGGTGGTGGGTGAGGTTGAATAGAATGATTATGATACTAATTTGTTTGAAGCAGGAAATGTTTTGGATTAGTTCTACTTGGTTAGAAAAAACAGATAAAAATTATTACATGAATCAAGATGGGACGATATTCTCTTTGCTCTTGGAACATTTGTGGGTTAAACAACAAAAGAAAAAGGGGGGTGCTGGCTAAAATGCACCGGATCCAGCGTTATGACCTGTTATGTATACAAGAAACTCATATAGCCTAAAATAATCGCAGTTGGTTAAGGGATCTTGGTATGGAAATAATAGGGTGTACTTAACAAGCTCTAATATTAGAGGTGTAGCTATCTTTATGAGACATGGTTTGGGAGTGAAGAGGCGGATGAAAGAGGATACCCATGGGCATTGGGTCATTATGGTATTGGGTATAAATGGTTCCCCAGTGACAGTATGCTCTGTGTATGGACCCAATTTGGATGATCCGGGTGTGCTACATTATTTATGTATCGAATTGGCAGATTGGCCAGCCCCCTTAATTTTTTGTGGGGACTTTAATATTCATTTGGAGGGGGATTTTGACATTGGGAGCAATTGCCCCTATATGGGGAAAAAGACCAAGGTCTTCAAAGCTATTAAAGGCTTAATCAAAGAGTTTGGTTTGGTCGAAGTATGGGCAAACCAGAAGAACAGGGTTCCAGGCTATACGTTTTCTTCTGCTCCCTATTAGAAGCATGTTCGTTTAGATTATTTTTTTATTTCAACTGACGTGGCGATAAATGCTGAAATAGAAATAATGCAGAGGATCATCTCAGATCATAATCCTGTGGTAATGGATTTCGGTTTGAAAGTACAGCAGCAGTATCAACCGTGGACTTTCAAACATAATCTGCTGCTTGATCCGGATTACTGTGAATATAAGTGCAGCTGGATTCCAGAATTTTTAAAAATAAATCAGGGTACTGCCTCAGACACTATTGTCTGGGACGCATTTAAAGCTGGTGTGAGGGGCGCTATGATGAGCTTCTTGATTGCGAAGCAACGTAAGCTAAATACTGCAACTAAAGACCAATTTAAGCAACTTAGGTTCTTGGAGAATCAGTTTATGGATGAACTTTCACTTCAGCAAAATATAGATGATACTTTAAAAGCAATTTCTATCCTGAAATATAAAAATGCATCAACATTTTGTAACAAAGATGGCAACCAAGTTGGCTGTCCATAGTGCTCAGGTTTATGAATTAGGGGAGGATGCAGGCAGAATCTAAGCAAAAAGATTGCACCAAAGGGAGAATGTGAATCAAACATATAGGATATGTGATCATAATGATAGGGTACTGGAGTCGCCAACTGATATTTTGAGGGTCTTTTTTGTAGATTCTATGCTGGTTTATATACAGAGGATGTTATAATAAATACAGAAGGGCAAATGGAAGAATTTTGTGGCACTTTAAAGACTAATAAAGTTTCAGAGGTTGCAAATGCGGCTCTAGCAGCAGATGTAACATGGGACGAGGTGGAGGCAGCGATCTTATCACTAGCTAGGGGCAAAGCAGTAGGCCCTGATGGTATTGCACTCGAATTTTACAGAACTTTTCGCTGTGTTTTAATATCTGAGCTTATGA
Organism: Lissotriton vulgaris; assembly: GCF_964263255.1. Classification (NCBI taxonomy): domain Eukaryota; kingdom Metazoa; phylum Chordata; class Amphibia; order Caudata; family Salamandridae; genus Lissotriton; species Lissotriton vulgaris. The sequence goes on from NC_141687.1 coordinate 887,635,305, forward strand.
CTTTATTTCTTAACGTGCAAGAAAGGATAGCACCAGAGTCATGGAGAAAAACAACGATCATTGTATTTTTAAAAAAGGGTAAGTCTGAGCTTTCCCCCTCATCGTATAGACTAATATCGTTAATCAAGTCTGATAGCAAAATATTCTCAAAAATTCTTGCTTTGCGTTTAGGGACAGTTATTGCTCCTCTAGTATCTAGTGTACAACACAGCTTTATTCCAGGGAGGAATACTGCTGACTATGTAAGAAGGGTTATTACCCTTCTGGATTGGGCACAGGCAATGGATAAAGCGCAGGGGGTGATCATGTTGGACGCCGAAAAGGCTATTTGTGGGGGTCCTACGGTGGAAAGGTTTTTGCCCAGAATGTATTCAAGCAGTTAAGACTTTATATATTAGTCCGGTGGCCACAATACGGATTTCAGGGTTGGAGTCTGATGAATTCAATATCAGTCGCGGCACTCGACAAGGGTGTCTGTGTTCTCCCGTTTTATTTGCTTTATACATTGATTTATTTTTGTGCAAATTAAACTGTCATGAGGATATTAAACCTATTAGTTTTAGTGGAGTTGACTTTAGAGCATTGGCTTATGCCGATGATATACTTATAGTACCTGGTGAATTGGTAACTGCTATTTCAGTAATCAAAACCTTAGCGGCGCAGTTTGACTCTTTTTCGGGGTATAAGCTCAACATTGGAAAAACCCAAGTTCTTTATTCAGGGAAAGATCCCCCGACTGACATGGTAGTTAAGTCGGAGGCAACGTATTTGGGAATTAAAATTACTCCTAATGTGGGTGAGATCCCAGCCCTGAACATTCTTCCTGTCATGGAGAAGGTTAATATCACTCTGGAACGTCTGAATCACCTTCATCTCTTCCTGCATGGTAAATGCAATGTACTCAAAATGTTTGTTCTTCCCAAATGTTTGTATATATTCAGAACAATCCCTCTGGAATTTTCTAACTCATTGTTTTTAAAATTAGATAGAGTTTGTTCAAGATTTCTGTGGGGGTATCGGAGAACACGAAGGGTCCATAAGAAAATGATTCTTCCAAGAAATCGCGGTGGCTGGGGTGTTCCACATTTTATAATGTACTATTGGGCAGCCATGTTGCAGAATATGGGGCCATTGATCTTGGGGAGTAAAGCTCCTATTTTTTTAACTCTTCGGCCATTGATTTATGAGCTTATTATGGGCGAGAAGGCTAATGGTTGCCTAGTGACTATTGTAGAGCTATCGTACTACAAAAAAAAAGATTTAAGATCTTGCGTGCTGCCCATAGAGCGTGGGAGCAAATTAAACGGGTATGCAAAATTCCAAAATTGAATTTTTACACTCCTTTTAAGGCCTCTGGGCTGCTCCCCTCAATTTTTAGGGATCACGTTATTTTCAAATGGGACAGAAAAGGAATTACTTGTTTAGGGGAACTGTTCGATCAAGGGGATCTGATGGTATTTTCAGAGCTTAGAGAAAAGTTCGCTCTGGACAATGGAGACTTTTATAAATACCTGCAAATTTGGAGCTTCATGCCTAAATTTGGTTCTAATATGGGAACGCAATTTGGTAAAAACGAGCTAATCGAGAAAATTAGGAAGAAGACCCCGATTGGGCAATATTATCAACAATTGGTCGCAGCCCTTCCAGATGATTTGGAAAATTGTCAATTGAAATGGGAGCAAAAATGTTATGTGGTGGGCCTTAATATTAATAGATCGTTGGAACTCGCCAATAGTGTATTAATGACAGGTAAGCATCGTAGCCAGCATTACATGGCTCTATGGGACTTATATTACTCGCCTAGGAAAGTGTCTCAGTGGGGAAAAACAGGCGGTGATAAGTGCAATCGTTGTGGGCTGCTAGCGGCCGGTTCCATCCATATGTTTTTTTCCTGTCCAAGATTAGGGGGATCTATCAGGATTTGGAGGTTTTTTTTAATAGTTTGTTTCAAAAGCAGATAACCCTTACGGGCGAACTTGTGATCTTGGGGGTGGGTCTGGAGTCACCACCCATTATCATGAATAATGCTGAAGTTGCACTCTTGTTTATTATGATTGCAGTGGTTAGAGCATGTATTACTAGTGAGTGGATGAGCCCTGAGCCTCCATTTTTTTTGAATTGGAGAGCTAGATTGCTGGCTATGTATAGCTTTGAAGTATCAATATACAGAATCAAAGGGAGTAGGAAGAGAAGATTGGGAGCTAAAATTTGGGCGCCCATTCGAGATTGGATGTTGGGGGGGTTTGGTGGGTCGAATGGTGGTGATGAAGTTAAATATAGCTTAAGGGATCAAAGGATGCATTTAGGGTCCAACGGGGTCTGTTACTATTTGCTTGTCTTTCTACTGTAATTGTTTATCATTTGCTTAACATATTTGTTTTTTGCTCTATCTTCTTCATTTTCTTTGTAAGGTTTAAAGTGTATCATATTCATTCTGAATTGTATGTACAGTTTCCAATGTGCTTGGAGGGTAAAAATTAAAAAAAAAAAAAAATTAAAAAAAAGGAAAAGGAAAACACAACAAACAAAACAAGCATTGGCATAGCCAATAGGTCTCGCTTTTGGGACCTTGTAGGTAAAAAAACTGAAGTATAAGACTTCACGTTTACATTTACTTCATATTTAGGATGCAGTAAATGTAAACGTGAAGTCTTGCACTTCATTTTTTTTTTTTACTTACAAGGTCCTAAAGGCGAGACCTATTGGCTATGTCAATGCTTGTTTTATAGAGCTCGCAATGTGAATAGCATGTTTAGATATTTCCTCGAGCCTATGATACAACTCAGCCTTCTTTGACTGCATGTAATGAATCTGTCTTGGAAGATTACTCATACTGAATAAATGGAAGACTGCTAAAGGCAGGAAGATAATATGCACCTCTCAGAGCTAAAGGTAGTATATTTTCCCCTAATGGCTTTGGGCCCACAGAAAATGTGCAGACAGCCTCTCCTTTGTCATTGAGATGTTTTTGCTCAACATAATCTCATGCGCATACTGTTGGTGAAACTCACAATAACCCAGCAACTCCATTGTGGCCTCTGTGAACCTTACTGTATGAGAGTGCTTCTTCTACAGAAACCATGTATAACTAAGGGGGTTTCGTCTTTTCTGAGGTGGTGCCTGAAGAAACTTCTGGAGCTGGACAATCTATTTGCGCTCTTCAGAAACATTCCTTCTAAATTAACATTTTCCAAATATAAAATCAGATAGATTTCCCAGAGACATAGCTTTCTCTATTCCCTCTTTCTGAACCTTCACGCCAGAGGCAAGAAACTCCTGAGTCTTTGCTAACACCTTAGCTTGGTGGCTTTCAAGAACCTATTCTTTTGCGGGTGCTTACACATAGTTTCAGGGGTAAACTCATCCATGAGGCCATGACCAATAATGTGTAACTTTATCTCACAAACTATTATCTGAAATTCTTTCAGCCATCTCCTGGAATGTATCCCCTTGTCAACATTGTGTAACCAACTGACCTTCGCCAAGCCAAAATTCGTGGACACACAGGGAACAAATCTGTCCGGCAGAACCTTTGCTCTGTGGTTTTAGAAACTGCATGATTAAGGGGAATTGGTGCTGCCATTTTGGTGGTAGCAAATAATATATATCTCTTAAGGCATTGCCTATATATTATTTTGACCTTCTTAATGAGTGACTTGGTAATTGAAGCTACAGATACTGGGGCTATTGGTAATGCTATAAGTGTGGACAATCAAGCCCAATTAAGTTGGAGGCTGAGGATCCACTAAGAAATATGGAATGATTAGGGGAATTTGTAAATCTAGGATCTGTTTCCCTGGTAGGCTTTTTTGTTGAACCCTGCAAAGTTAAAAGTGTTATACAAGGAGAAGACTCAGTACTTTGAGTCAGAAATATTGGCAGAGGAATTTTTGCAGGCAATGTGAAGTTAACATGCATTTAAATTAGTTATATTCTGCTTCTAACTGCTTTTGGAATGGTTCAATGTGAGAAAAGTTTGCTATGGGGGGTGTGGAGGGGAATCCCCATAACAGGGGTTATGGGGATTCGCATTTCATAATCCACATTCCATCATTGAGGACTCGGTCCTTACGCCTCAATTGGAGGGAGAGGGCAGGGGGGGTGAGTGGTTGTTGGGGGAGGGGCAGCAGGGTGGTGAGGGTGGTGAGGTAGGCATAGCGGATGGGTGGTGGGTGAGGTTGAATAGAATGATTATGATACTATTTTGTTTGAAGCAGGAAATGTTTTGGATTAGTTCTACTTGGTTAGAAAAAACAGATAGAAATTATTAAATGAATCAAGATGGGACGATATTCTATTTGCTCTTGGAACATTTGTGGGTTAAACAACAAAAGAAAAAGGGGGGTGCTGGCTAAAATGCACCGGATCCAGCGTTATGACCTGTTATGTATACAAGAAACTCATATAGCCTAAAATAATCGCAGTTGGTTAAGGGATCTTGGTATGGAAATAATAGGGTGTACTTAACAAGCTCTAATATTAGAGGTGTAGCTATCATTTTCCATTCAACAAGTATTTTCATGGGCTTTTGGGAAGAGCTAGTATCTTCGATCAAGACTTTAACCTCTGATATGAACTCTGCAACACCACAGGTTACCTTTCCTTACTCTCTCCTTTTTCTTACCATATGTGAAATCTGAAAAGACTTATTAAAGTCTAACTTTTTTCCACCTAGAAATAACATAATCTCTCTTGCAGCCTTTGCATTCTGCATTCTAGCATTTAAGTGGGGCCCTGATAAGCAAACTTTGTTCAGAGTGGTAAGTTCTCAGAGGCTCTACACTTCTCAACCTGGGACTGGGTCAGACTAACTCAGGCCACGAAACAGCTAGTGTAGGATGTGGGCGAGCCTGCTGTGCTTTGGAGTTCCCTTCAAGGTACCTGTCTTGGACTGCCCTGTTATCCATTGAAGTCGATTAAAGAAATTAACTTCTATCAGAATTTTTCAGAAAGAACCGATTGGCATCCTGGAGCACTGCCTCAATTAGAAATAACTTTGGGTTTGTTTAATGTTTTAAGGTATAACAATACTATCTAGACTAGAGGTCAGCACGTGAAAGGCTGCTTGATGCCACATGCACTAGAACCAGTAACAACTCCATAAGCAGATGATGGACAAGGTGACAGCTAATATGGTTACTGTGAATCTTAGATCCACTTCTTAATGCTGTGTAATTATTCTCAATGGCAGTGATATGCATAGGCTATACTTTGTGTTTATCAAGGCAAAGGTTTACTATGCTCCCTGGCATGAGGATGTATTTCTGATGGCCACCCTTGACATCTGATGCTGTTAAGTAAACGCAGCCAGCCCGAACGAGTTGTAGGCGACTTGCTGTGTACACACTGCTTTTGACACATCTTGCATATATATGCGGTTGGCCCGGTCACGCTGTGTAAAACAACGATTGTTTTGATGATAACAATAAATTTAAAAAAAGAAGGGGGAAAAATAGACATAACTTTGGGTAGAGATTACTCTCTTTCCCTTGCAAGGATGTTATGGTCCATAGGAAACATGGTAATTTGTCATATGGCATCAAGGCCATATTTAGGCAATTTTTTGCATTCTGGCATCCTCTATATGCATTTGCGGTGAAACTGTAAAGCAGTGGCTGCAATTTTCTCAATGTGGGCCAACCTTGTTGATGCTGCTCTGAATTTACTGCTTACAAACCATGTGGACTTTTTTGCCAGATCTCCAGCTTTACCAGCAGGACTGATGACCTTTAAAAACTAGGTACATGTTTAGTTTGTCTTAGTTTTTTGTGACTAGTTCTTTGAAATCAATATCAACAAGTATCTCAAACTTCCTCGAAAAGATTTTGATGTTGATTCTAGTGATGTCATTTATTTTTTATTGACAGCTGTTTTTTCTTCATCATCCCCTATCATTTTGGTGAGCAGACACCACTGCGAGTACTACAATGATTGTTAAAAAGTTGATGGTGAAGAAAATATTTTTTTTAAGTATGATGTTGATTCTAGTGATGTAATTTATTTTTAACTGACAGTTGATTTTACTTTATTATCCCCTATCATTTTGGTGAAGAGACACCACTGAGAGTCCTATAATGATTGTTACAAAACTGATGATCTTTCATCAAACACGAGACGTTCTGGCTTCATACAAGCGTACTCGAGACTGTTAATATTTCAGTAATTGCGTGTCTAAATTAAAAACATTCCATAGGTCAGATGTTGTTTCCTCTAACATTTACCGCCTTGCCCGGCGGCTATTAAAGATTCAAATTAAAGCATTCCTGAATTTGTTGTAAAGTGTTAAAGCATCATAAACAACTGTAAAATTCTAACTGGGCTGCAACTATTTGGGAATTAGGTGGCCTCAATAGCTGACAGAGCTCAAGGGCACACTGTGAAATATTTGAATTTTACACGAATTTGTTTACTTGGAAATTGCTTTAGTTTTTAAGCGTTTACTGATTTACATCACTGTGTTGAACGCCCCTCTCCAACTGCCCCGCCCCTTCCACATGAGCATGCGACGTGCCATGAATGGGGCAATAATCGGTGTTCCTATTTGAGTCGGATAACATGAGATGGATTACTTCAAGGAGGCCGTATTGACCTCTAATTTGCAGGGACAAAGTGCAAACTTGAACCCACAATAGCCCCTGATAGACAAGATGGGTGCCCGTGCACATGCTGAATCTGACTGGCTTTGTACGTGCCAACCGCCTGCCTAACCTTTGACATCTCGCGACAAAGAGGCGGGAAACCCATGAATGCCTGCAGCGAACAAAGGCAAAACGCCCGCCTGCAAGCAAATAACATGGCAACCGTCTGACAGGAAAATAAAACATGTCTATGATGTGTAACACGAGATGACATCGAAGAGGCAGAGGAAAAGAGGAAGGCGGCAGAGCAGGTGTAACTAAGAGAATACAGCTGACCTGTGGAGGCATATGAGCGGGGGGCTTTGTGCTTGAAACCACACTAGTTATGCAGGCCGGAATCGGCAGGATGAGTGATGTTTTAATGAAACAAAGAAACAACAGCAGCGAGAAGGCGATCTCTCATCACCGAGCGTTGGCTTGTTTTGGGTACCTTGCACATTTTGAAAAAAAGCGGAAAGTGCTGGTTTTAAGCATGAAAGTTTTAAATTTGCATACTTCTTATTGTTCACTTTTATTGTCTTGTTTAGGAGTTGCACTTCTACTGTTTTTGTCACACAACTTAGACCTAAACATCGAATTGTGATCAGCTTGCCTCTCATTAAAGAGTCTATTTCCCTGTGTCGTGTTTGAATAAATATGCTAGTTAGCAAGGGAATATTAATTTCAAGGATTGCACGGATAAGACATACAGTATGTCCTTTTATCAAAATATAACATGCCCTTTACCACTACAGTAACCCTGCTATCTCTGTGTTAGACAATATTGGGGCAGATTTATGAGGCCGTCGCGCCTCTTTGCGCCGCAATTGTGTCACTTCATTTGACGCAACTGCGGCGCAAACAATGCGCCCTATTTACAACGTGACGCATCTAGGAGATGCGTCACACTGTAAAGCACTGCGCCATAAGGAGGCGTTCCTGCGCAGGGGGGGGGCGTTCCTGCGCAGGAACGCCTCCTGAAAGTGGCTGAGTGAAATCTATGAGATTTCACTCAGTCACTTTCAGGGCAACGCTGCGTCAAAACCCTGCGCCTGCTTGAAGCAGGCGTAGGTCTTGACGCAGCATTGTGCAGATGGTGTACCCCCGAGCCTTGCTGGAGCTGCGTCGCGCTTGCGACGCAACTCCAGCAATGCGCCACATTTCCGGCACAGATGCGTCACGCATCTAGGCCGTTTTTGCACCATGGTGCGCCGCATTATAAATGCGGCGCACCATGGGTGGCGGAGCTGTGGCGCACTGTGGTGCACGTTAACTGGCGCATCCCTGGGGATGCGCCAGTTAACATAAATCTGCCCCTATTGATTTTAGTGCCTGATTCACAAAAGGACCTTTTTGAAAGTTGCTAATTTATTCTGTTAGGATCGTTTCAAATCTTTAGAAATTGACCAACCATCTCTGAAATGCCCAATCTCAGATTTCTAGGCGTTGTCTCATTAATTTTTTTTAAATGTGCTGAATATTCAATCGGTCGAAATCTCTGTATACAGAAATCTGAAACATGTAAAAGTTTGGTTCCTTCTGCCAAAATCTGTTTTCCCAGCGAAGAAATCCCTTCCCATCTACCTCCCTTATTTACAGAAATGTATCCGCTTCGTTCTCAACCTGAAAACTCACTTAATTCTGTCACTGAAAAGCATACATTTATATGTGTTTGTAGAAAGGAAAGCTGTTGGAAAATGCTCTTTCTGTGGGGTCACCCCAAACTGTTTGCCTTTCTCCTCCTACTTTTTGCTGAATTTGTTTTGTTGGCTTTAGGACTCTGAGTACTTTACCACTGCTGACCAGAGATAAAGTGTATGTGCTCTCTTCTCTAAACATTGTAAAATTGGTGCATCACCAATTGGCATATTTCATTGACTCATCCCTTCTTAGTAAAGTGGTTGTCCGTGTATCCAGGACCTGTAAATTAAATGCTACTAATGGGCCTGCAGCACTGATTGTGTCACCTAGTTAAGTAGCCCTTTAACCATGTCTCAGGCCTGCCATTGCAGAGCCTGTGCATGCAGTTCACACTGCCATTTCGACCTTGCAAAATAACCCATTTGCCAGGCCGAAACCTTCCTTTTTTATACATATAAGTCACCGCATGGTAGACACTGGACAACACAGAGGTCAGGGTGCAATGTATTTAAAAGGCAGGACAAGTATGTTTATGTTTTACATGCTGTGGTAGTGAAAATCTCTCAAATTCATTTGTTTCAACTGAAAGGCCCTGTCTCTCCAATAGGATAACATTGGGATTACCTTATTACATTTTATAAGTGTAATTCCCAATTGGGAAGAGATTACCTGTGAAGTCTGTTGTCTGTGGAATCACAATTTAAAATCCAAACTCATTGTGTAGTCGGATTTTAAAGTGCAATTCTGAAAATGTTACTTTTAGATAGTTGGCATGTTCTTACTGTAGGCATTTGGTGCCTGATGCCTGTTTCTGATCACATCTGGGGTGTGTGACAGCGGCACTTTTTGTGTATTCCCCCTAGAGGACCACACATAATGGGAGCTTAGGTGTCACTTGATGGACCATCCTGGCAGGATAAGAGGGAGACCTTGAATAGGCTGTGCCTTGTCCCCACACAAAGGGCTGTAAACCCCCTGTAGTGAGTCTAGAGCCAGGGCAGGAAGGGCAGGGCCTCTGTGCACTTTAAAAACCTGTATTTGAAGTCTTCCCCACTTGAAGGACGCCACTGGGTATGAGTACTGGACCTCAGAGACCACCACTTCAATACACTTCTGGACCTGTTGATACTCTGCCAGGAAGAAGGACTGCTCTGCTGCTGAAAGACTGCCACCCTATTTTGCTGAACTCCTGCTTTGCTCTGCTGACTTACTGCCCCTTTTCCCCCCCCTGCCTGCCTGCCTGAGAAGGGCTGGTCCTGCATCACTTGACCCCAGAACCCAGAGTGACTGCAAGGGCTAGTTCGCTGGCCTACTGATCTGAAGTCTCAGGGACATAAAAGACTTCCAACCTCTGCACCTGGACTCTGCCATTTGTGAGTGTACCCTGCCAAATGGTGCCACCCCAGTCCTTGAACAATGGAAGTGGGCCTAAGCGGCTTGCCAGTGGAGCTGACGCATCTTCTCTGGACCCATCGTAAAAGACTTGCATCTCCACAGCCTTCCACTTCCTGGGCATGATGCTTTTCCCAGTGCAAGATCCTCGCATCCCTCGCTGACAGCCTCCTCTGAAACAACGCATCACTTCGGCTGTTCCTTGCATCCTTGACACTGGTCTTCAAGTCGTCGACAGGATCCTTGATGTCGATGCATCAGGACCTCACACCGGAGCCTTGTCGCAAATCAGAATGATGCATCGCCTCTGTTGTGTGACAGATCTTCATCGTGGATCCACAAAATGCTCTGCAACCAGGATTTAAGGTACTTTGTTCAGTGGTTTAAACACAACAGAGCTGCTCCCAGGGGGGATCTAAGTGCAAATGTTTCTTAGTTTATGAGTGCAGACATCTCACAAAAAGCGTAGGACTGATCTCACACATCACCTGGTGTCATGCTTCATCATGGACCAGTCCTCGCCCTCTAAAAACTCGGTTTGATAGAGGGCAGGAATGCACCTGATGACAGGGATGTACTTCTAAACTAAGTGGTGGCCCTTACAGAAAAAAGTGAGTTTAAAAACCATTACAGATATCAAACTACATTTTAATATTGCTGGCATCTATATAGTGTTTACAAATAGGGTAATCAGTGTGTTGGGGATATTATTGTCGCCCCACTGATGTCAATAGGGTCGACATGTTTCTGCCAGGTGGCCCAGTAGGGTCTGCGGCATTCATCAGGACCTAAGTGAAAAAACTACAGGCTCCGCTCCTACCAAACTGTGGTAAGAGGGTATCCACTGTATGGGGTGAACAGGATCACATTCCACTGCAAAATGGCCTCGGTATCTGAAGCTGGAAAGAAATAATGTGAAAATGTGTAGCGAAACATAGCACATGACATAGTATAGGATTTACACTCAGCCTCATGCAAGGAACACTATTTGTGAGTGGCTATGAGTGCAGCAATAAGTGTCAGACATCTGTGCACTAGAAGAAAAATGGATAAGATTTTCTCAATACTGCTTACCTTGAAGATGGGACAGAGTGCCCCATAGGAGGGTGATGGCAGGAGGCCCCTTTGGTTCAGAGCTAAACAAAATAAAATAATGAGGATAAAAAACTAAATATTGCCAGGTGTTTACAAGATGTTCCCTTAGGGCTCTACCCTTCGCCCAACGCTTTTTAACATATATGTTGCACCACTGGCAGGAGTTATTAGATCCTAAAATTTGGGTATAATCCACAGGTGTGGACACAAGACTGGTGGCCGGAAAACCTGGTCACCTGCCCTGTACCCACCAGGAAGGCCAAAAACCCTGGGGGTATTAGTGGACAACAAACTCACCATGGGTGATCAAGTAAGCATGGTAACCTCAGCTTGTTTTATGAATCTTAGAATCATAAGGAAAATCAAGATCTTCTTGACTGAGAGCAATCTCAAGACAGTAGTTATGGCCCTTATAATGTCGAGTTTGGACTATTGTAACAGTCTATATTTGAATATACAAAAACAACATATGTATAGGCTCCAACTAGTACAAAACGCAGCAGGCAGGCTGCTGCCTGGAAAATCTAAATTTGTCTCTGTGAGAGGAGAGCTTAAGAAACTACACTGGCTTCCGATAAAACAAAGAGCTTGCTTCAAGGCACTCTGTATTGTTTTTAAAGCCATCAATGGAATTGACCCTGAGTTTCTTAAGTAAAAGTTCCACTGGTATGTTCCTGGCAGAACATTATGATCTACCAGTGCTGAACGAGTGCAAGTCCCCCTGTCAAAAAAGTTAATTGGGGGGGCAGGAGTTTCATCTGCTCTCATTTTGGAAGGGCCTGAAGACATGGCTCTTCTCGCAGTAGGACTTCTCTCAGCTTCCCCAGGTAACCAGTACTTAGCGCCAGGACACCCAAGGGTAATCACGTGCTCTACAAGTGCAAATAACATAACATAACATAACATAACATAACATGTTGGTAGTTGCTTAGTGGAACACAAATGAGGTTCCATAGTATTTTCAGAATCGAAGTACCTGAAAACGAACAAGTGGTGACACATTCTCTCACACATTCATACTCTTACAGTTACATGATGCGATCTCCGCTGCTGCGCCTATGTGTGTGCTCCTCCTCTCCTCGATGTAGAATGAGTGGTGTGGCATCCGCAAATATTTAGTGTCAGTACTAGGAAATTAGGGACAATGATGGCTAATTAGGCACTGGAGTGAAAGATCCGGTGTCACAAACAGGTGCACTGTAAAAGATCACGCTAGCTGTGCCTCTAGTTCCCTCATCCCAGATATACTCTGGGTCTTGTGGTTAAACACTTTATTCAGTGGGTCTAACTGGGTCCCTGTAGCCAGCTTGTCCTCCATCGTGGTCAGCTTCAACTTGTGACTTTGACCCGATTTGGTGCAACCAGATATCCCCCAAAATGCTTTTTGATTGTACTCAAAAACTTTGGGATTCAATTTCTCCATTTCTACTATTTGGATTTTTGTCATTGTGGTCTTTTTTATGTACTAAAATCTACCCTATTTTTCAAAACCTGGCCTGGGATCTATTTGTGTGGTATTTTCAATGTTTTAGTATTTGAAGTGCTGCAAAAATACTTTACACATTGCCTCTAAGGTAAGCCTGACTGCTCTGTGCCAAGCTACCAGAAAGTTGGCACCGGTTAAGTTAGGCTTTGCCTGCTCTATCTCCTGACTAGGACTGAGGCTGCTGCTTGACCAGGGCTTATACCCCAGTCAACCAACAACCCAATTTTTAACAGGAGCTACCTACTGTTTTGAGAAATCCACAAACTTACAAGTTTGTGGTTTTTTGTCTACTTCTGCAGAATTACCCACCCAGGAATGTCCACACACTTACCAATATCCTCAAATTTGTAATTGCTGAGGTTCTATTGGTGGAACCATTACATTTCTCCTAGCCAACCCACCCTCACCGTCTACTTCCCACACCTTTCCAGGGCCTGGTCGGTCCCCTTGCTTCGTGCCTTCTTTCACTTTTGTTCCTCCTCCTCCCAGTCACTTGTGCTCGCTCTCTTCTGCCTGACATTTTCTATCTACCGTGCATGTTTCTTACTTAAAATCTTCATTGTTCTATGGTTTACCCCTCCAGTTTACCTATTTGATTTGGGTTTGAGCTCCCTTTTTCTTCTATCTATGTGTCTTTATTTTTCATTGCAGTTCTGGATGAAAAATAGACTAAGAATACAGACTGTGTTTCTATTTTTTACATCGTTTACTTTCCAAGCCTTTCTGTTTTTTAACATTTAAGTTGTCTTTTCAATTCACAGTCTTGTCCAGATTTTTACAGTTTAAGTGTGCTTCCAGGTTCAAAATATTGTCGCTTGGATATGAATTTACCATAAATAAATGAAAAGACAAGAGGTGTTTAGCAAAACAGGAACAAGTTGGTTTAATTAAATGGTGCGGCCGGGAGAGCCTGGACAGAGTGCCTGTACAATAAAATGATCTCTACATTCCTAAAGAGCAACTTAGTCATAAATCAATCAGATGTGTATCTGATAAGGACACAGATGGCTCTCTACCTCAGAGAGAGTTAATGTGGGTCAGTGTGTATGTGTCCTGATGTCCAGAATGAGGAGAGCATGATCTCTACGTGTCGTGTGCATGTTGTTTCCTGATTAGCTCAGTGTACCTATCTACATGTGAAATTTAGCTTTGTGGTATTTCTGCAGAACGTGAGCCTTTGGCCACATGTGTTTAATTGGGGCCAATTACCTTGGACTTGTTTGTGGTGCAATTTCTCTCTGTGGGATCCATAAGGGTTTTCACTGGGTGTGTGTTTGCCTTTAGTTTACAGGGCACCCCACCTGTGACCTGTTACTCAATAGGAGTGGGTTGCAGGACCTGCCTGACCATGTATCTTTGAGCCAGTGGAGGTCTTTCAGGTGACCGGAAATGTGAGCCTGGCGGGGGATGTCTAGGATCAGTCTGGCTGAGGCGTTTTGGATGCGTTGGAGTTTTTTCTGTAGTTTGGCTGTTTTTCCGGCGTAAAGGGTGTTTCCGTAATCCAGTCGGCTTGTGACCAGTGCGTGGGTGACCATCTTTCTTGTTTCGGTGGGGATCCAGCGGAAGATTTTTTTGAGCATTCTTAGGATGTTGAAGCATGATGATGAGACGGCGTTGTATTGTCTGGTCATCGAGAGGGAGGAGTCCAGGAAGAAGCCCAGGTTACGTGCGTGGTCCGTAGGTATGGGTGTGGTTCCCAGGGCCGGTGGCCACCATGAGTCGTCCCAGGCAGCGGGGGATGAACCTAAGATGAGGACTTCCGTTTTGTCCGAGTTCAGTTTTAAACGGCTGTTCTTCATCCACTCGGCTACTTCTTTCATTCCTTTGTGTAAATTGATTTTGGCGGTGTTTGGGTCTTTGGTGAGGGAGAGGATCAGCTGGGTGTCATCTGCATAGGAGATGATGTTGGGGTTGTGTTGGCGTGCGATGGATGCGAGGGGACTCATATATATGTTGAAGAGGGTGGGACTGAGTGATGATCCTTGTGGTACGCCGCAGATGACTTTGGTGGCCTCTGATCTAAAAGGGGGGAGGCGGACTCTCTGGGTTCTTCCGGCGAGGAACGAGATGATCCAGTCCAATGCTTTTCCTTGTATTCCGACGTTGCTAAGGCGTTGTATGAGGGTGCTATGACAGACTGTGTCAAAGGCTGCGGAGAGGTCAAGTAGGATGAGGGCAGCTGTTTCTCCGTTGTCCAGTAGAGTTCGAATGTCGTCTGTTGCTGCAATGAGGGCGGTTTCGGTGCTGTGTTTGGCTCGGAAGCCGGACTGTGAGGGGTCGAGGGATTTGTTGGATTCGAGGAAGCCGGCGAGCTGACTGTTAACGGCTTTCTCAATGACTTTGGCAGGGAATGGGAGGAGCAAGATGGGGGGGTAGTTCTTAAGTTCAGTGGGGTCTGCTGTGGGTTTCTTTAGAAGGGCGCTGAGTTCGGCAAGTTTCCAGCTTTCCGGGAAGGTAGCGGAGTTGAAGGAGCAGTTGATGACATCACGGAAATGGGGTGCGATAATGGAGTCTGCTTTGTTAAAAATGTGGTGGGGGCATGGGTCGGTTGGTGATCCCGAGTGGATGGAGTTCATCAGGCGGATGGTGTCTTCAGTGGTGATTGGATTCCAGTCGCAAAGGATGTTAGAGGGCGGTTTTGGTTCGGAGGTGGGTGAAGTGGACTGGTCTTCGGACTGGTTTCCAAAACTGTTATGTATGTCGGCGATTTTGTTGTGGAAGAATGAGGCTAGGGAGTCGCAGAGGTCTTGGGAGGGAGTGATGTCGTTGGTGCCGGCGGTGGGGTTGGTAAATTCTTTGACAATGTTGAATAGTTCCTTGCTGTTTTGGGCGTTATTGTCAAGAAGATCCTTGAATGCTGATTTCTTGGTGGATCGGATCAGTTGGTGGTGTTTGCGGGTGGCGTTCTTGAAGGTGGTCAGGTTGTCAGAGGATGGGTTTTTTCTCCAGGCTTTCTCGAGGGTACGACAGAACTTCTTGGATTTCTTAAGGTCATCGTTGAACCAGGGGGCTTTTTTGCTACCTTGCTTGATTTGATGGTTTTTAAGGGTGCTAGTTCGTCGGCGCTGTGGGTGATCCATTGTATGAGGTTGGTGGCTGCTTGGTTTGGGTCCGATGATTTGGCGGGAGGGTTTTGGTGAAGCGATGTGAAGAGCTGGTCGGTGGTAATTTTGTTCCAGTTTCTTCGGGGAATAGATTGTGGGGGGTTGTGGGTCGTGGTCTTTTTGTAGTTTAAGTGAACGCAGCTGTGGTCAGTCCAGTGGAGAGCTGTTGTGTGATTGAAGGAGATGTGCTTGCTGGAGGTGAAGATTGGGTTGAGCGTGTGTCCGGCATAGTGGGTGGGGGTATTGACAAGTTGTTCGAGTCCGAGGTTGGCCAGGTTGTCCAGAAGGGTGGTAGTGTTGCTGTTGTTTTTCTTTTCCAGGTGAAAGTTGAGGTCTCTCAGTAGAATGTAGTCCTCGGAGGGGAGGGCGTGTGGGCCGATGAAGTCGGTGATGTCTTTGCTGAATTGTATGCGGGGTCCTGGTGGTCTGTAGATGAGGGTGCCTCTGAGTGTGGTCTTGGGGTCGGTGTGGATCTGGAAGTGAAGGGGTTCGACGGTTGCGAGGTAATCGTCGGAACTGGTCGTGATGCGGATGGTGTTCTTATGGATGATGGCGATGCCTCCTCCTGTTTGGTTGGTGCGGTCTTTTCGGATGATCTTGTAGCTGTCCGGGATGGCTATGGCGATGTCGGGTGCTGATGAGGCGTTCATCCAGGTTTCTGTAAGGAAGGCGACATCCGGCGATGTAGTGTCGAGTAGGTTCCAGAGTTCAATGGCGTGTCTGTGGACCGAGCGGGTGTTGAGCAGGATGCATTTTAGGTGGTTAGTGTCGGAGCTCTGTTTGGAGTTTGTGGATTTGGTGTGGGTCCTGATGCTGTCGAACTTGCAGGAGTGGCAGGTGAAGGGTCCATGGGTGTGTCCTGGGGCGGCTTGGTAGCAGTTTGGTGTTCGGCCGGGGTTAAGGGCTGAGAGGATTGCGGCGGCGTACGTTATGCGGGCGGAGTGGATTTTGCGGTGGCCAGGGGGTATGGTGGTGGGCGCGGTCCAGGCGCGGACGGGCGTGGACGGGCTTACCTTTGGCGCACCTTCGGCGTGCGTGGGGCGCTTCTGCTGCGCGTGAACGCTGCGCGCAAAAGCATCTGTCATAAGTGGATAGAGGAGGGGGGTGGGGCGAGGGAGGAGCAGCTGGGAGGCGGGAGCGGGGTGGAGAGGCTGGCTAGGAGCACAACAACAAATGGCAGTGAAAGCAGAACCAAAACAGGACAACAGGATGAGATTGGGGCACAAAGGGCAGTGGCACCGGCACAAACAGGCGCTAATTATACATTTAAAATCAAGCAATGCGAGCGCTAAATATGCACAGATTTAAATGCGAGCAATGGACAAACTAGCACAATTACAATGCGAGCAATGGACAGCAGTAGTGAGCAGTAGCAGGCACTAATCCTTTACAGTCAATTCAAGCAAAGTGCTACGATACCCAGGCCAGGAGCGTGGGGAGCGACCGCTTCTCAGAGAGTCTGAACTGTCACAGCGCAACTATCTGCGGGACGAGCCTAAGCTATCAGTGGGAGGGAGGAGCAGCTGGGAGGCGGGAGCGGGGTGGAGAGGCTGGCTACGAGGCACAACAACAAATGGCAGTGAAAGCAGAACCAAAACAGGACAACAGGACGAGATTGGGGCACAAAGGGCAGTGGCACCGGCACAAACAGGCGCTAATTATAAATGTAAAATCAAGCAATGCGAGCGCTAAATATGCACAGATTTAAATGCGAGCAATGGACAAACTAGCACAATTACAATGCGAGCAATGGACAGCAGTAGTGAGCAGTAGCAGGCACTAAATCTTTACAGTCAATTTAAGCAAAGCACTACGATACCCAGGCCAGGAGCGTGGGGAGCGACTGCTTCTCAGAGAGTCTTGTACATTGATATTGTTCTTACTGGTACTGTTAAAGATATGTTTGCTTTGATCTGAACGGACATTGACATTGTTTTGTTTTTGCAACAATAATATTATCGTATAAGCATGAATTATGACATACATTGGTATCAATATTGCTGTTATCGGTGCTACTATGCAGGCACAAGTTACTGTATACATTGACATTGCCTTGATGGTCATTCATGTGGTTATGTGGGCACAGGCTATGGCATACGTTCACATTGCATTTACTGATAATGTCTTTGTCAGGCCTGCACATATCATGACATTCATTGACATTGTATTCACCCAATCCCACATTTTTTTACAAAAGCTACTCAGCTTGTTTTATTAACCATGCCTTCCATAAGTAAAACATTTCAGTGTTTAAGCTCCATTTGAATAGCATTTGTGAGAAATGTCACAGTAGGGGGCGTGGTTACGGCGCCGAGTCAAGATGGCCCCGCTGTGAGGGAGCTCCCCCGCACCGGAACATATCCCGGCTCTCCTGAAGTGTTTTCGTCACCTTTCACGAAGCCACAATATCGCACTGCGCACCGGACACTTTAAGGAGCCTGGCAAGGTCTTTTTCATTGTTTGTGGGGCAGCGCTGCACATTTCCCGACATCGCGTTTCTTCAGCGATGTCCGCCGCCATTTCACAGAGGTCCCACGGCTGATTTGCGAGCTGCGGACCTCCCGCTGCCTATAAGTAAGATGCCCTTACTGTTGCCTCTCCACTATATGGGTATTTGCTCGCTCCTCTACTCCAGTGGCTAGTAATGTCTGCTGTTTTACTAGCTTGTGACTGTAATGTGCTGCTTCTTCTTCAAGGCTATTGTCCTCCAGTCTGCAGGAGCTGCCATTTTGCCTAATTCTAGTCACAGTTCCTCAGCATTGATACAACCTGCAAGTTACTGTATGTTTACCCATACTTTCAATTCTCTTTTCTTCATCATTATTTATATCATCTTATCCTCCTACCTATGCTGAATTCAGTATTTTTTCAGACTATCTCAATATATACTATGGACTATTTTGCTTTACCTCGGGTTTTGGGCTCCTCTCCCGGACCCCTTAACTATGCCATGTTCCTGCTACATGTTCTGAACAAGTTGTGCCTACATATTTAGCTGATTCTTCAGGTGGCTTACAATCTTGCTGCAGGTATTACCTTCAGTTGCCTTGTGGTCGCCTTTTCAACTCTGGAATCTACTGGGACATATCTCACCTTCGTCAGCTGAGTTTTGGTGCTATTTTGCATGTTTACTAATCATTTCCCTCAACGTGTTACCATGACACTATATTATGTCTATATGGCTTTTTGATCTCTATTAGGAATACATACTTGGTCCTCCTGACTGACCTCTTCCACTGAGAATATTCATTTGCCTTCGTCTGTCTGATTTTCAGAGCGTTTGGGTCATTATTCTACTAAGCTGTTTTCAGTCACTTTGTCTCGCATGGGCAGACTGCGCAAAACAAAATGTGTTTTTGTCCCCTCTAACTCTCCTCAAGTGCCATCCATCTCAGTTGCCTCTAACGTCTCAACAACTGTGGTCCTAATGGCTGGGCAGCCTCCACCTCGTTCCTCTTCAACGCCCTCGTCATCAAGTAAGTCCTCTCCCCCTAACGCTTCTTCCAAACGCTTGAAACCAGACCCTCCATCACCAGATAAATCATCCTATCCAATCTCAATGGAGTAACTCTTAGAGGAGATTCGCGCTTTGCGCCCTTTCGTTGAGTATACTAGCAGAGACATGCAACTTCTAAAAGACAAATGTCATCTATGGATGCTAGAATCTCATCTGTGGAGCAACAAGTTTCAGAGTTTCAATCTAATACTCAACATGTTTCTTCCTTGGAGAAGTCGGTCTGTGCCTTACGCCAACATACCGAGGCTTTGGAAAATAGGAACAGAAAGAATAACCTTCGTATTCATGGCCTGCCGGAATCTTTGGAAGGGGACGACCCTGTGTCATTTATCACCTCCTTCATTCCCAAACTATCAGATATGCCTCCTACTACTCCACTTACCATCCAGAGAGCTCATAGGCTTGGTCCACGTGCATCTGACTCGCCGAAACCAAGAGGTGTCATCATCCTTTTTTTGAAATTTATGGATCTCTTATCAGTCCTTCCTGCAGGCAGGTCCAAACGTCAAATCTCTTGGATGGGTCAGAGGGTGTTTCTTTCACAAGATGTCTCTAATGCCACAGCGTCCAGGAGGATAGAGTTTCTCAATCTTCGTGCACCTCTACGTTCTTTAGGGGCTATATATGGTTTGTTTCACCCTTGTACTTTTAAGGTCACCCATCAAAACAAAACTTGGACTTTTCAAGAACCTGGTGAACTAAAGAATTTTATTCGTCTTCAATCCGGTGGTGCCATGGTTACGTCCACCTCTTCATGTGGCTGAACATGTCCTCCTTTATACTGACAGTCATTGGGTTTTCTGCCTGTGGTTTTTTGCAATGATGCCCTTTGTTCAACTTTTTGACTTTAATGTCTTTTGAGTTACTTATTTAGATTATTAGTAATATCATCGATGTTTACTTGTTTGTTTAGCATTTTATAAAACGTATATGGTTACCGTGCTCTGGGGCCTACCCTCTGGTGAATTTGTGTTTTCCTATGGATCTCCTTCACAATGTCTTTTCATCCCTGTTCTTTTGTTTGTTCATTGAATATTTATGGTATACGTCCATGCTGTTTTTTTTTCTCTTATTGTTTTTTACCGCTTTATCTCCTTTATAGATTCATGGTGCTCTTCCCTTTGTCCCGTGTGGTTCCTCCCTTGTAACATTGGCCCCTGGTATATTCCCTTGAGTCTGCGTGAGTCAGCTTGTCAGTTTTTCCACTTGTTCTTGTTCTGGTGCGGTTCGATTCCCTCCCCCTGCAGGAGCTGTCTTGTGGAGTGCCGCCACTTCCCCATTTCATCGTGTTTCACTTTTTTCAGGTACGTTATCTTTCAGTCATCCTTTGGATATGTACTGTCTCTTCTTTTCTCAATTCTTTTCCTCCTCTCTTTCCCTTTCTTTCCCCTCCTCCTCTCTTCAAGATGTTTTCATGCTTTTACGCAAAACTTAATGTTATTCTCCTTACTTTTCTTGCAAATTTAGAGTTATTTCGTGGAATGTAAAAGGTTTTAATAATCCTATTAAGCGGCAGAGAGTACTTTCTCATTTATTCTCTTATAGTCCTGATATTGTTCTTTTACAAGAAACGTATCTTAATGTATGAATGAATCCCTTATGCTTAAAAAGAATTGGGTTGTTACAGTTTTATTTTCCCCGTCTTCTAATAAAAAAAATGGTGTTGGTATTTTAATTCATAAAAAGTTGAAATGCAATGTACTTTTTGAAGAAAATGATTCGGAAGGGAGATGGCTTTTAGCTAAATTGTTGATTAACTCAATTTCCCTCACTGTTTTTAATGTTGATGGCCCTACTCAGCCTGATTGTTCATTTTGGCCTTTAATTACTAGCAAATGTATGCAATACAAAGATGATTTTTTCCTTTTAGGAGGTGATTGTAATCAGATTGTAGACCCATTCTTAGATCACAAGTCTTCTGTGCATTTTGTTCCTCACAAACCTCACAAACAATTCTTAAACACTATACTTCAAACACATTTTTCTGATTCCTGGAGACTCACACATCCAGACACTTTAGATTATTCCTTTTTTCACACCCTCATGCTTCTTCTTCTAGATTGGACTATATTTTCCTCTCTACATGTCTTACTCAAAACCTAATATCCTCTTCTATTGAACCTATTGTTATTTCAGATCATACTCCCATTATAACTGATATTGACTTACTCCCACCCCTTCCCAAACCTTCTCGCTGGTGCTTTAATTGTACACTTCTTACTGACCCTATCTTTTCTACCTCATTCCGAACTTTCTCTAATGACTTCTTTCAAATCAACTATACTCCTGACACTCACCCTTATATCCTCTGGGACTCTTTCAAGGCCACTGCAAGAGGGTTTATTATTGATTTTGTGTCCAAGAAGAAAAAACAATTTCTTCAGAATCGTAAGTCATCTCTTAGATACATTAAAAAATTAGAACATCTGTTCTATACTTCCTCAGATAAGTGTATCTCTCCTGAACTTTTGCGAGTGAAGATTTCTTTCAACAAATTTACCAGGGATAATGCATCTTCTATTCTTCTCCGCAGTACTGCACGTTATTATGGGGGCCGTAATAAATCTGGGAAACTCTTAGCTAACTATCTTAAATCTCATAGAGAGCGTACTCTCATTGAGTCCATCTTTTCTTCCGACGATGTCCTCCTTCACACAGGTAAAGATATTCTTGAACAATTTCAACTTTTCTATAAACAGCTACACACCCCGGAATCTCCTCCTTCTTCTTCTATGCTTCAATCTTACTTTGACAAATTACCTAAACCCGCTTTATCCCATCTTGATTTTTCAACCCTTGATCTTTATCTTTCCCTGCATGAACTTTCTACAGCTTTATCTTCCCTCACTAAGGGTAAGACTCCCGGTCCTGATGGCTTTCCGGTGGAGTTTTATTTACACTTTTCTGATCTCTTATTACCCAAACTTTTGTTGCTTTTCCGATCCTTTTATTCCTTTGGCAAGGCTGCTGTTACTATTCAAGATGCAACCATCTGTCCCATTCCAAAGGAGAGTCGTAATCCCAAATTCTGTAAAAATTATCACCCTATTTCACTGGTAATTGTTGATTATAAGCTTTTTGCTAAGTTCCTTGCCTTGCGTTTAGATACCCTCATGCCCCATCGTATTGGAAAAGAACAATGCAGTTTCATCAAGGAGAGGCTTACCTCTGATAACTCTCGTCTCTTTTTAAATGTTTTAAAGAAAAATCCCTCTCTTTCTAATCCCTTGGCTGCTATCTCTGTGGATGCTGAAAAAACTTTTGATCGAGTGGATTGGTCTTTTCTATTTGCCTCACTCAAGTGGCATGGCTTCGGTTCCAAGTTTATTTCTCTTATCTCTTTGTTATATTCTTCACCCAAGGACTCTGTCCTTGTGAATGAACAACTTTCTTCTTCCTTTTCTTTTCAGAGAGGAGTCCATCAAGGTTGCCCGCTCTCTCCACTTCTTTTTGTTTTAGCTCTTGAACCCTTTTTATCCTCCATTCATCATAACACTTCTATTTCTGGTTTTCCCTATGGAGTGCATCAATTAAAACTTTCTGCATACGCCGATGACATTCTTTTATTTATTTCAAATCCTGAATCATCCATTTCTCCTTTGTTATCTGAGTTTGAGGCGTTCTCCTGTGTTTCTGGTTATAAGATCAATTCCGATAAAACAGAAATTCTCCCCCTTACAAAATGTTGCCTCCCTCACCTTTTTTCTTCCACTGGTTTTGCCTGGAATAAAACTAAAATCAAATATATGGGTGTTTGGTTTTGTAACTCTATCTCCTCCGCTATTGAATTAAATATGTCCACTGTTCTCACCCATCTTGAACTGTTATTTTCTTCCTGGAATCCTCTTTTTCTTTCCTGATGGGGTAAACTTGATTCTATCAAGATGATGGGCGCTCCTATCCTTATTTATTTTCTTTCTGTGTTACCTGTACAAATTCCTGCCCTGTATTTCAAACGTATCGACTCCGCTATTTGAAATTTCTCTGGAAAAATAAAACTTCTAGAATTTCTCTTCTTTCCCTTCGCAAATCTAAATCCAATGGTGGTGTCAATTTTCCAGACTTTCGCCTTTATCACAAGTCCTTCGCTTTCCGTCGAGCCTCACGTTGGCTTTCTTCGGAATCTTCCCCTTTCTCTCCCCTTTGGTTAGCTATTGAACAATCCTTTTTATCTCCTTTCTCTTTTGAGGAAATTATTCGTTTCTCCTCTAAATCTTCCTATGATTTACTTCCCTTATTTAAGTTCACTTCTTCTCTTCTTAAACCTCTATTCTCCTCTTCGCCCGTTTCTCGTGAATCCTTTTTACTTTTGCCCATTTGGTACAACTCACTTGTTCTCCTACATAATAGACCTATTTCTTGGACTTCTTGGAGATGTAAGGGTATCATTTGGATCCGCCAACTTTTAGATGGTACATTGCCTTGCTCCTTTCCCCAATTTCAACTTCAATTTAATTGCCCTCGCTCATTTCTACAGAAATACACTCTTCTAATGGGGATTATTCTTGATCGTTATTATTCCCTACCTTCCTCAACCTCCCTTGATACTCCTTCTCCTCTTCTTGTCCTCTTACCTACTCTTCCTAAAGCATCTGTTATCTATAAATTCTTCACCGCCCCTAATCCAGACAGAGTCAAATCCAACCTGGAATTGTCTTGGGAAAGAGACCTAAGATGTGTTTGGCCTATTTCCCTATGGGATTAGCTTTGTTCCAAAACTCTAAAGGTATCTCGCTCAGCTTCTCTTACTCAGACTCTATTTTTCCTTTATCACAGACTTTATCTTTCTCCTCTTTCTCTTTCTCGTTTCACTTCTTCCTCTAACTCTAATTCTTGGACTTGTCACTCACCTGATGCTGGCCTTCTCTATATATAATTTATTTTCTGTCCTACAGTTTCTTCTTTCTGGACACAGGTTTGGTCTTACATCTCCAAGGTTTTTTCGCTTTCCATCCCATACTCACTTCCTCTCCTATTTCTTGGTAGTCTCTCGGTCTCTCTAACTCTCCCACCACACTCACATGGTCTTTTTGATCTGATGATTGTACTTGTATTTCAACATATAGCCTCCAATTGAAAATCTCTTACAAATGTCTCCATACACCATTGGTGGAACGCTTTATGTCATTTCCACAGACTGGATGTCTCTTTTGCTTCCTCCTGTAAACCCCCTCATAACGTAGAACTGTATTGGTTACCACTTGTCACATTCCTAGATTACCTAGCTAAAAAGACTCAGCTCCCATCAACTCCGAACATTTTAAACCGCCTTGAGGAATTTGCTCTCTCCTCCTTGTGTATCTCATTGATGTTTTTACAGTTTTGCTTATTGCTATGTTTTTTGCATATTTTATATACTTCTTATTGATGCTTGTATTCTTCTTTTGCCGCTGCTCTTTATAACATTGTTTTGTTGTAACATATTTTCTTTTATTCCCTTCCTTTCTTCCCTTCTCCCTCCCTTTAAAACCTAAAAATGCTTTCAATTCCTTAATTTGACATTAGCATTGTTTATGTCTTTTCTTTTTAACTTGTTGCTTTTTTTGCCATTCTTTGCTGATGTCACCTGTTATTGTTTTTATTCTCAATAAAGCTTTTCAAACTCAAAAAAAAGAAAAAAAAAGAAATGTCACAGTAGAAACATACTTCTGCGTTAGACCCTAGGATCCTCTGTGATTGACTGTGTAAGCGATTGGGAGTGGCACCTTCTGCCCTGTTCTGGCTCTTTTCATTCAGTGAAACATCTTGAACATAGGGAAGCTGTAGGTGCAATGAGTATATAATGGTTCAATACACTATATAGCAAACTTGTATTATCACTACTATTGTGTTCAAATAGGGTCATAGTTATACTTACTGTGAGATTTTAGGGTAACTTGAATGATAGCCTCACAACAGTAGATTGTGTGTGCTTGAGGTGGTTACTTGTTCAAGTGTCACGTCTTGTATTAGGAAGTACTTTGATATGCTTTCTTGCTGATCAGGTTGCGCTGATGCATTTGTTCGATGGACCACCTAGTGAGCTGGTGCAAAAAGCATGGTGCTATGTATGGAGGTGACAGGAGAAACTGGTGGTAACTCACTTGTACCTATTTAAAGCAATTCCTTAAAAATAATTGCACCTTTTGCGGGTTATATAGTAAGATAGGTAAAGGTCAGCATGAGGTAAAATCAAAACCTTCATTGGAGATAGAAGGTGTGGAAGGGATAGGTTTAAATTAGGTGTTGCCAATTGCCCAGGGCACTCAATACCTATATTTAAGAACTCTGCTATATTGCAAAATCAAGCACACTTTGTTTTTAAAGTTCTTTCCGCATATTTTCTTGTGCACAAAATTGTTGTCACCTGCAAGTACATTTCCCTTGTAGATAGAGTATGTATATTATGTTTAGTTGTGAGATCTGAAAACGTTCCTCTTCAGCCAGGCCTTTCCCACTTAAACTCTCTTAAACTCTCCTCTTATTTTCTCCTCTGGTTTTTTCCCTCAGTTGCTGAACCCCCTAGCGCCAAGAAACCGCAAGGTGTACGCTGCGCTCTAGAAATGTTTTAAATTAGAAATTAGAAATTAGTGAATATCGAAAAAGTTTAAAGTTATACAGAATTGTACATTTACCTTTGTAAATCGCCTCATTGTCTCCAATTTTATTTTATTTTAATTTGAGTTTGGGTAATATGTTTCAAACCTAACTGCATTAAACTCTTCTCAAAAATAGACCAGTAACTAAAAACATTAATTCCTATACACAGTAAAGACCCGACCACTCCCAAACAATTTGATGCAATTTGTGCACCAGTCAATTTGCTATTGTGTAGCATTCGAAAATTAGTGGGTGCATAATATGTGTCCCATTAAACCCAGGTGAGGTATAACACGCAAATAGTGAATGTTGTTTTTCTTATAGTGCCAATGATATATGATATACACAAGGTTTCACATACTTCAAGTCGAGGGGGCTAACTTTTTTAATTCGCACCCGCAGCTTAAGTCCATGTTATGTCCCTAAGTGAGTTTGTGCCCAAAGCAGGAGTTGGAGCTGGGCCGCGATTGGTCGTGTGGTTCTTATGCAGACTCCAGGGCAGAGCAAAATGGAAACCAAAACACTCTGAAGTGTTTTTAAGGTTTTACTGACCGATTTATTAAGGAGGGCAAGAAATGGGGACTTACATAGCATACGCACATTTTTTTTCCACATTTGTCAGGTACCTGCTGGCACTTGTAGTATCCTGCAAGACATGTTCTAGTGTCCAGCAGAAAGATGTCATGCCAGCCACTCCCTCGAGGGCTGGGCACACTGCACCCCCACACCCATCCATCACGGGTGTCACAAGTGACTTGACCCCGCTAATAAAAGGGCCCGGGTGCACGTGCTCGAGGCCAGTTACTGCACATCACTAACCTGTGTCCGTGTCAATTAGTGCCGTCATGGGGGCCTGAGGCCCAACATCACAGCACTTACCAACAGCTCTATACACAAACCACGACTGTGCGTAATTTAGGCACGTCACTAAATCAGGAGCCAATACCGTTTGTGCTGATATTCACGCTATAGCAGGGGTCGAAATGAGGCCTTAAGAAAACTCTTCTCATTGGCACCTGAAAGGGAAAATAGTGGCTCAACTTGTTGTGCCGCTCGGTCAGTCAGGAGCCGCTCAGCTCTGCTCAGTAGTGAATGTTAACCTTCTGGAATTTTAAATGTGGAGCTGGTTTTGGAAAAATAAATCACTGCTGTCAGCAGATCCTAGAGAACTTTGTTTTCATCAACTCCACACAACTGCTAGGAGCTATTATTGCAGCTGGCAGCACACCAGTAATGCCTCACACACCCTTCTCCTCCTTCTTTACAAACTCTGCCTGCTGCTTTCAGGTGTGTTTTCTTAGCATATTCATGAAAGGTATGACCTCATTCTATGCTATTCTGTTGACGAATCTGCCTGTGGCTTTCTTTAAAGGGCTAAACAGATGTGTTAAGTACTCTACAATTTGCAATTAAATTAAAAATGAAGACAGAGCTGGGACTGCATACACTGTTCCTTTGGAAAAGCAATTCTTCGGAATAATTATTTGCTTAGGCAATATGATTTTTTGTCTATGTGTTCGCTGGTGATTGAGGGGTTGTCCATGAATGTAAATTGCTTAACATGTCTAGCATGAAAAAAGTGACCTCTCACTACCCTTTGACTGCTGACGACGTCATAGGCTTGATCCCTGATGAGTGGCTAGCTAAAGGGCAAGGAAGTGAAGCTACTGTAATTAAATAGAGCTTTTTGAGACAGGTTTACTTTACATTCCTTCTTCTGTCTTTACAACCCCGGAGACAATGGGTCGCAAGGGCGAACCAGAGGTGGTAGCTGTGCTGCAAGGCTACCCATACTTGACATCCATGCAGTTGTAGGTAAGCACTGCACCCCTCATTCCAAGATGTGCTGCATATAAGGCACAAAAACACTCTGGTAGAAATACTTTTTCGAGCATGGCATTGGAGTGTTTTTGCTCTTGATTGTAACTTTTGTGGTAACCAATGTGTATTTATATGAAAACATGTTTTGCACCCGATTTTGTGGACAACCTTACCCCAGCACACAATTTTGCCTGCACAGTTTCATCAAATCTGGAAGAAATTGTCCAGTCACAGATCGGAAGTGATCAGCGTTTGCACTCAACTCAAAAGGGATCAAAGAAAAACTCAGACCAAGGACCGAAAAATGGGTCACATGATCTCACAATGGCCATAAAAGGTTGGCATTGTTATATGAATAGGGTAAGCATGTAAAAGGATACGGGTGTCCTCTATCAAGGCTGAGAATAAATGACAATTGGAAGAGGTAAAGCAACATTTCTTGCTTCTCACTGGGAATTGCAGTTGGATGGCCATCAGCAATATTTTGAGTGATGTTACCAAAAATTAAGTCCAGAGCCAGAATCTAAGTCACACAAGATTTCTTTTGGATCTTGATCCAGATGTTCAGTTGGATTCGAGTTCTCGGACACTATGGCCCAGATTTATAAAACAATCGACACCAGGTTTCCAGGTGCAAAGTATTGAGGTGGGATATATATCATGATTTGCATTGAAATGTTGCCTAAAACAATGCAAAGTAGCACTATGTACTACTTTGGATCAAGGGAGAGTACCATGGGAGTAAATGGCCATTCTCAAGTAAGAGCCCATGGGTTCGATGCAAATCTCTGTCTACTGAAATTTGTAGACAGGGGTTTCCACCAAAAATTACGCCTCAACATTTTTCCAACTTTGCTCATGTGCTGCTCTATACAGCACACATACAAAGTTGGAAAAGTTTTAAAGCTTAGTTTTTGTACTGGAAGAGTCCTCTTTCAGTAAAAATCCTATGCTTGGCTGAATTAATACTCCCTTGCACTATGGTTTAAGGGCATGTGCATTGGCGCATGACTGCCAAAGTGGGCTAGTGCTGGGGGAGAGGAAGACAGTGCTAAATCTTAGTAGATATGGCTCTATTGTTCTCTCACCCTATGATGCAACACACTATAGCAACTTTGGTAGCTGCTCCGCACATGCGCCAAACCGTATTAAATCTACCACCATATTTCCAGTCACTTCATTTCTTATTACAGATGTAGATCTGGTACTTTAGACCCTGATGAACTATTCCTATTTGTAAGTCAAAGATGGGCAATAGGAACACCGAGTGGTTTAAGAATGAAAGTGCAATTTATGATCCAACCTATGTGCATCACAAATCGTAGATTTGCAATGGGTCACAAAACTGCCTGCCTCATAAATATTAATTAGGTAGGTCACAATTTGCAACCGCTTGTGGCTGGTTGTTTGGAATAGGAAAAATACAAAAAATAGCCCATGTCCTTTAAGAGGATTGCTAATGCTTTTAAAAAAGAAGTTTTCCTTTTGGGAAAATATTACACCAGCTCCTCTCAAAGCCACCATTACGATTCCCAAAGGGGAAGATGTGGCACAATGACACCTTCCTCCTTTGTGAATCAGGTGCCAACCCTTTTGAGGTGTTAGTACTTGATCAATGGTTGTAAACAATTGGTACAGTCCTCTCCTAATCACGAATAGGAGATGGCACTTCTTTCACGCCCATTCCAATTTGCAAGTCACACAAAGTCACAAAAGCCCCTTTACAGTTTGTGAAAAGACTTTTGTACATAGCAAAAAGGCATTTTGTGGTCAGAACCCTCGTGATGTTTCTGATCCTTAAACTTAAATGAACCAAGACCACAACTCCTCTTCCAGAATGCAGTGAATAGGTAAAGACAACTGAAGTTCATATATGCCACAGTGGACTGCATTCTTTCCATACTACTATCCTTCCCTATATTTGAGGTGGACCATCAGGCTTAGGGAGTTTGCATCATTCTCTATGTTTTATGTTTTGAGTTGCCATCTGCATCTCCACAACCTGCTGTTTACAACTTAAAAAAATCTTTTATGAGAGCGGACCAATAAACCACTGTAGCCACCAAGAAATAGAATACATCAGCCTTTATTAAAACGTTATATGCATTAGGATTTCTTCACAAGAGACTGTACCTTGAAATATGCCTACAGTCACTGTGTATAGTTTCAATTGATAGCATCTTCACAAGCCCATGTGATACCTTTACACCATAATCACAGTTAGCCTGCTCATTGTTTATGCACTGTAGGACTATTGTTGGTGCATGCTCGTGCATGGCCTCTGGCTGACAACAAACACTTCTCACATGCTGGAACAGCTCAACTGTTACCACTTCCGGTGGAATGTTATATGACTGAGTCTTAATTATAGGTGCCTTTATATCATCACAGACATATTTCAAACAACCTTTTATTCCCCACCCCTTTTACTAAAGGCAATAGAGCAGCTCTTACGATACACGTCTGTGCCTATTGGTTACAGACAACTTCTGCCTTTGTTCCTTTGACCCTGCTCGAAGGCAGGTCACTCCCCACGCTGCTGAACCGCTCTGCCAGGCTTGCCTACCTTGCTGCCCGTACCCGCATTGCTGTACCTTTAACCAGCTGCACTTTCACTCGCACTGTTGTACTTTTAACCTGCTGCACTTTCACTCGCATTGTTGTACTTTAACCTGCTGTACTTTCACTTGCTGTTTCCCTGCCTAACTTGCTTCTCCTGCACCATAAATTTGTTTTTCTACCTTCTGTCCCCAAATTGGTCTCCTTGTGCCCATTCTCTGTCCGTCTCCCATTCTCCCGCCGCCCGTTTTCCCGCCTCTGCGTCCTGTGGCCCCGCCCCCGGCTACCCCATTCGCCACCCCACTCCCGCCTCCCAGCTGCTCTTCCCTCCCACATCCCCTCATATGGAGGCCAGGCAGAGGCCTAGGGCAAGCCCATCTGCGCCCGTCCGCGCCTGGACCGCGCCCAGAGCCAGGACCCCTGGCCCCTGCGTACACCACAACGCCCGACTGCGCTACGATGCCAGCACCCTCCACGTACTCAACCCCAGACAAGAACACACCTGCTATCGGACCGCCCCGAAGCGCACCCAAGTACCCGTCACCTGCCAGAACTGCAGCTTCACCAGCACCCGGCCCGCCAAACCGCCAACCAAAGAACCCAACTACCTCAGATGCATCTTCTTCAACACCTGCTATGCCTGCAAACACGCCGTCGACTCTGGAACCTTCTCGACTCTACCTCCCCAGCCGTCGCCTTCCTGATGGAGACCTGGCTGAACCCCACCTTAGCTCCCGACATTGCCATAGCCATCCCGGAAGGCTACAAGATCACCCGCAGGCACCGTACCAACAGCATTGGAGGAGTAATCTCCATCGCCCACAGGAACACTCTCAGAGTCTCAACCAACACAGACGACACCCTCAGCACCGCCGAACACCTGCACTTCCAGATCCACACCGACCCCAACACCACCCTCAGAGGACCCTTCGTTTACAGACCCCGAGGACCCTGACCACAGTTCAGCGACTCCATCGCCAACTTCATCGGACTACATTCTCCTCGGGGATCTGAACTTCCACCTCGAGAAAAACAACGACACCAACTCCACCACCCCAATTGACAACCTTGCCAACCTTGGACTCGTGACACCCATCCAAGCCGCTGGCCACACGCTCGACCCCATCTTCACCGCAAGCCCCCACGTCACCTTCAACCACACCACTGAACCCCACTGAACTTACCACCACTGCATCCACTCCACCTTGAGGAAGCCCACCACACTCCACTGCACCCAACAGATGCCTCAACACTGCTGGAGCAAAGTCACCGAAGACCAGCTAACCTCCACCTTTGATCAGAGCCCCCACCCACCGACTCCATCAACCTGGACACCGCCATCCGCAACCTTAGACATTGGATCGACAACTGCGTCAACACCCTCACCCCGCTCAAGACACCCTCCAACAGCCACACCAGCAAGAAAGCCACCTGGTTCACCAAAGACCTCCAGAACTCCAAACGAACATGCCGAAAACTGGAGAAGAAATGGCTCCACAAACGAACACCGGACAGCTACACAGCCCACAAGAACGCCACCCACAGACACCATCAACTCATCAGAGCCGCCTAGATAACAACGCACAGAACAGCAAAGAGCTCTTCAACATCGTGAAGGAAATCTCTAACCCCAGCTCCAACACCAACGACATCCCTGCTTTTGCAAGACCTGTGCGACTCGCTGGCCACCTTCTGCCACCGCAAGATCGCCGACATCCATGACAGCTTCAATGCCACGACTGCCCCGATAACCACCGCCACAGTGACCACCACCTGCACCAACTGCCTGCTCTCCTGGACCAGCATTAACGACGAGGACACCAGCGAGACCATGAACACCATCCACTCTGGATCACCGTTAGACCCATGCCCCCACCACATCTTCAACAAAGCCTGCACAGCCATCACACCCCATCTCCAGAAAGTAATCAACATCTCCTTTGAGACAGCAACCTTCCCGGAAAGATGGAAGCACGCCAAGATCAACACCTTACTCAAGAATCCCAAGGCAGACCCAAGGACCTCAAGAACTTCCGACCCATCTCCCTGCTCCTGTTCCCGGCGAAGGTCACTGAGAAAATCATCAACAAACAACTGACCCACTACCTCGATGAGAACAGCATCCTGAACCAGTTCCAGTCCGGTTTCCGCAGCAACCACAGCACCGAAACCACCCTCACTGCCGCCACCAATGACATCAAGACCCTGCTTGACAACGGAGAAACAGCGGCCCTCAATCTCCTGGACCTGTCAGCTGCCTTTGACACGGTCTGCCACCGCACACTACGGACACGCCTACACCACGCCGGGATCCAAGAGAAGGCCCTGGTCTGGACCATATCCTTCCTTTCTGGCAGAACTCAGAGCGTCCGCCTCCCCCCTTACACTCCAATGCCACCGAGAACATCTGAGGCGTACCCCAGGGCTCTTCCCTCAGCCTGATGCTGTTCAACATCAACATTGTACCCCTCGCCCACCTCACCCGACAGCACAACTTCAACATCATCTCCTACGCCAACAACACCCAGCTGATCCTCTCCCTCACCAAAGACCCCCACACCACCAAAATCAACCTCCACAAAGGAATGAAGGCCGTCGCCAAATGGATGAGCAACAACCAACTAAAGCTGAAGTCAGACAAGATGGAGGTCCTCATCCTTGGCTCCACCCCCTCAGCCTGGGATGACTCCTGGTGGCCGACAACACTAGGACCAGCCCGACACCCACCGACCACGCATGCAACCAAGGGTTCATCCTCGACTCCACCCTCTCCATGACTAAGCAGGTCAACGCCGTATCCTCATCCTGCTTCAACACCCTCCGATTGCTCCGCAGGATCTTCAAGTGATCCCACCAAAGCTAGAAGAACAGTCACCCAGGCCCTCGTCACCTGCAGGCTGGACTACGGAAACACCCTCTATACAGGAACGCTGGCCAAGCCCCTGAGACGACTGCAACGCGTCCAGAATGCCTCGGCACGTCTAATCCTCAACATCCCCTGCCGCAGCCACATCACACCCCACCTGAGAAACCTGCACTGGCTCCTCGTTAACAAGAGGATAACCTTCAAGCTCCTCATCCACTCTCACAAAGCTCTCCACAACACCGGCCCAGCATACTTCAACAGACGACTCAGCTTCTACACCCCCACCCGCCAGCTCCGCTCCACCGGCCTCGCCCTCGCCACAGTCCTCCGCATCCGAAGAAGGACCGCCGGTGGCAGATCCTTCTCCCAACTGACCGGCAAGATCTGAAACACTCTCCCCACCAACTTGCGGCTGACCCAAGACCTACTGGCCTTCCGAAGACTCCTCAAGACTTGGCTCTTTGATCAGTATCTGCACCCGTCCCCTTACTCCATGAGACCCTTCGGGTGAGTAGTACGCTTTACAAGTGTCTTGATTGATTGGTTGATTGATTCTATGATCCCCCAGGATGTGGGATGCCTTCATGGCTCCTCACCCTGTGATGCAAAACTCTAAAAAGAGAAGAATTGTATAGTACTTAGTGCCTTATTATAAATGTGACTGTTTTTAGTGTGCCAATATCAGAGGAAGAGAATCCCCATTTCAAGCTGCCATCCTCTAAACAAAAGCTAGTGGTGATGATGACTTTACTCACTGGAATGGGGAATAACCGAACGGCCCAGAGATACTGGACCCTTTTCTGTGGGATTTAACCCAATTCAGGTAGTAAACAGATAACATTTTCTCCCTGTGAAGACCAGTCAGAAGGTGTCAGTGGAAGGGCGGGCGGTAGCTAGAGCATGTCTGGAGAAGCATAGCCTGCTCTCCCCTACTGCAGTGAGGGTCAGGTGGCGGCTGGTCTGTTATGCTGTAAAGACTCACTGCGTGTGCAGTGCCTTACAAGGTTAATTTTCTCCTGACCTGTATTTCTATCATTCGCAGTTTACAGACTGTAACATTCCAGGCCTGAGACACCTGGAATTGTGGGTGACAGAATTTACCCTGGAGTATTTATCGCTCTTTGTGAAGTTCTGTCAGTTGTAATCCCAGCCTTGATCATTGCATGGTAAAAAGAAATCAGAGTAAGAACATCTTGGCATTTCACTGTAAAGGGCAAATCTACCTGTCATCCTTTGAGCAAAACAAAATGAGCATTCGGTAGTATTGTACTTCTATACTAAAAGGTGGATTCACTAGTCACCAGGCACTTGAACTGCAGGTAAAGTGCTCAACTCAATAATGTTTTACTGTCTCATGAGCATCTTATCAATGACCCTGCAGGATTGAAATCTAGTTTCCAATGGATTGAAAGGGAGTAAGACACTCTCCCTGTGTCAGGTTCTTGGGTGAACTTCGTCCACGTCTCCGCCTTGGGTTTCTATGGAGGAATGGATGTCACAGGGTTCTTTAGCATCACCAGACCTCGCAATCTTACTGACTTCTTAGAACAATCTACATAGACTGAGATTGAGTTCATCTTAACTCAGGCAAAGAAGCATATAAAACATTCCATGACAGTGGTGGCTCCTCCACAAATGGGGAGGAGCGTCGGCCACTGCCTTCAAGCACGAAAAAAAAGGAAAAAATAAACCAATAATTACGTAATGTTATTATCATTTTATTTTGACATTCTGCTGCGGCAGCTTGCGTGAGGGTACAACCCTCCTATGTGCGCAATGACTGTTTGGTTGGCCCTCTCGGGCAGTCCAAACCAGTCATGTGCATTTTCCCTGTTCTCCATGCAGGCTGCATTAGAGACTCCGTGAAGAACTGGCCCACCCATCCAGCCCCTGGCTGAGTGCCTTGTCACGGTGATCAGACCAATAACAACGTAACATTGCAGCATTGTGATTGGGCAGGGGAGCCTGTGTGCTTCCTGTTCCTGGAAGACGAGAGCAGGAGCAGAGATGCGGAACCTGGCGCAAAGGTGTTTTTTTATTGTGACCCACGCGCCCCCATTCCCCCATGCCTTCCTCGCCACTCATAGCCGTGCTGGCGCCACTGGCCACCACTGTTCCATGACATAATCTTCTCAGGCAACCTGTCTAATCACATTTATCAGGAATGTTTTGGAAGATATGAGTTGAGTGGAGTAGCTACATGCCAGAATTAAAAGAATGGTTGGGTAGAGACTAAAGTTCCAGAATTGTGCTGACAGCTGAGCCATCCAGCTATTTGATGCTTCATTTTCCTTCAGTTAATTCTGCATTCGTCTAGTTTACTGAGGGTTCTCCAAACTGTGTGGCTCCTTCAGCAGAGTGCAAGGCTTTGTTCTACAAGGGAGTCATGCAAAGTTTACCCCATTCATCTGGGAGGGACTTCTACCTCCCAGACATAGTAAAACAAAAAAGTGGTGAGTAGAATTTTGAAATTACCCAAAACTATCCAATAGTTTATGGGATAAAACCCAGACAACGGCCACAAGAAGATGGTCGATGCTTGATGCTAGGACTTGGTAAACTGTCTTGAAGGATACAATTCTTAATTTTGTTGGTTATCTAGAAGAGGATTACCAGCAATGGGAAAATTGGATTGTCCAGTCACTAGATGCATGCATTCCCAAAATTACCTCCAGTCCTAAAACACATAAAAAACAAGCCCTGTAGTAAAATGACCAACTCTTTTCACAAAAAAATATAAAGCTTCAATTAGATCCTATAATAATAAAATAAAGAAAGCACAGGCCAAATTCTACAAGGAAAAAATTACTCAGGCTTTGAACTCCCCACAGGAACTACTTAGAGTGGTCAAACCACTGTCCACTCCAAATGGTAGTAACCTCCACAGGCCACAAAAGAATATGCAATGAAATAGCTTCCTGTTTATCACAAAAAATGACTGATATTTACAAAAGCAAGAGCAGGGATTTTCCACCGCCTCCAACTTTAACACAATTTCTTAAAACTTGACAAATAGGCAATTCTTGATCTAATAAAGACAACCCAATCTGGATCTCCAGTAGACCCTGCTTCCCCATATATCTTATCCAAAGGTGCAGAAGTTATACTCCCCTCACTTATGGAACTTCTTAATCACTCACTAGATGCAGGTCTGGTTCCTAAGCAATGGAAGCATGCAGTAATTAGACCCCTATTGGAAAAACCTCAGCTAGATCCAGCATTCCTGGCTAACCTGCAACCATCTCATTACTTCCTTTTTTAGGAAAATTACTAGAGAAACATGTCAACCGGACATTAGTAAACTTTCTGGAAATCAATAACATCCTTTCTCCCACCCAGATGGGCTTCCATACCCACCATAGCACAGAAGCTGCACTTCTGTTGTTCACAGAGGAGCTCAAAGCTATATTAGATAATGGAGGCTCAGCTGCCATCTTACTATTGGCTATAAGCGCGGCATTCAACACAGTGGATCACACCATCCTAAGAGATAGACTTCGGGTACTGAGAATTCAGGACAAAGCATTAGAATAGCTCCCTTCGCATTTGGGAAACAGATCCTACAAAGTCATGGACAAAGACTGCCTCTCAGATAACTTTCCAACTATTTGTGGCGTCCCTCAGGGATCGTCATTCAACCCCATGCTGTTCAATAGATATGTGCACTAGCTTGCCATCATAGTGCAGGATTTGGACTTGTCAGCGGTCTCCTATGCGGATGACACCCAGCTGGCTGTCTCTCTAACAGAAGGTCCTAATCTAGAAAATAAACAATTGGCACCCTGCTTGGATAAATTGCGCCACTGGATGTAAAGTTGCCGCCTAAAGCTCAATGGCGAGAAGACCGAACGAATGCTATTAGGAAACCAAGCCATGCATAGACTCCTGAGTAGCTGGCCAGATGACATGGGCCCCCCACCGAACCCCAAACCATGATAAAAAACTTGGGAATCTAGTTGGACAGTTCACTAACAATGGACCACCAAGCAAATAAATTGTCTGGCATGTGCTTTGCTCTACTCCGAAAGCTCAGGAAGATAGTGGTATTGATCCCAGAGCATCTAAGGAAAACGGTCATTCAATCCCTCATAGTTTCTCGTCTGGACTACAGCAACTCTCATTATGTTGGCACACCCAAACACGTAATAAAGAGACTTCAGACTGTACACAATGTGGCAGGAAGGGTCCTCTTAAAGGTTCCTAGTTATGTCTCTGATAGAGAATTCTAATAGAGGCAAGGATTACGTTTAAATCCCAATGTATTGCGCACAGGGCCATCAATATCAAGGGTCCTGTAAAGCTCAGAGAGTTGATAACCACTTATGATCCAAATAGACATGTATGATCCTCGCATCTCCATCTCCTCAGTACAACCAGGATAAAAAGGATGAGATGGGGAGGACGATTGTTTGCACACTTAGTAACGAAGTTGTGGAATGATCTTCCACCCAGTCTCAGAGCACTGGAAAATGTGCTCTCCTTTAGGAAGAACATTAGGACTTGGTTGATTCCACATTAATGCAACATAGGTCTTACTCTCAGCACAGCACTCACCAGGCGCTTTCCAAAACATAAACAGAATCGTTGACTGAATCTCAGCGACATATATTACACATAGGACTTTTGGTCGGCCCACGTCATCGATTGGTCTCTTGAAGTGTCATTCACGTTTTGCTGTCGCCCACCACAGGAACAGCATCGAATAAGGGTCAGCCTGCTTCAGCCATTTAGCTCTCTAACATTATGAGAGACAACATTTCACTTGAATTATGCTTACACTTAAGAACCACTGCCTGAAAAAAGACAACTGAGGTACCAGGGCTGGTAAGCCAATCTCTGCTGTAAATTCATGCTGTTTTTATTTTTGCAATGGCTCATTCTTTTAATTTTATTTTGCAAACATATTTTGAATTAATTGGATCATTGTAATGCCTATTACATAGGCTTGAAAAAAGTAATATTAAAGATATTGCAGGCTTGTCAAGGACTTACCTACTGGCTTTGGTGTTACTAGTTTAAATGTTCAGCTGCTTCAAGATAAGCACATATTAGGCCTCCTCGCTCAGTTTTGCACCTCAATTAAACTCCAGCTAAAAGCTGGTGATAAATATGCATCTTCTATTCCACGTCATTACTGTAAAATGCTGTGTTGGGTGACAAGATCTGGCACAGCTGTAAAATGTGTCTCTGTGTTTTGCCAAGTTATTCATCACAAAATACTAAATTGCTGCAGAAAACAAACACTGAAATAGAATTTCCACTGCATGTCACCTCATATGCCCTCCTAGTCTTGATACCATGACCTTCAAAGTGGCTCCTAAGATTACATTCTACACTGTCACATGTGGATCACACTTCATGCCTGTTGGAAGCCAGAGTCCCAGTCCCGCACCTACTGGCACCAAGTGCGCGACCTAGATCTCCAAATTCAACGTTAAGCCAAGTAAGGACACCATTTGAGATAGCCCTGCTAACCCCCTAAGTAGCTTGGCACGATCAGCCAGGCCTATCTACAAGGCACAAGTGTTCTGTATGTGCAACGACTCCCACAGTAACCCCTGGCGACACACACATGGACTCCACACAAGTTTGATAAAAACAAGTATAACTTTATACAAAAAGATATATGATCAGACCACATGGTATATAAGCCAACATAGAATAAAGGGTAATATTCGTTCCAGCTGGCTGGTAGGTTTAAATCCCAACCACCTCTTTAAAAAATCCAATGCTGGTCGCAATGGCAGAATCACACACGTTGCAATAGACAAACAATAGTGCACTGAGTAACGATACAATTTTGTGCTGGGCACAGGAGAAATAATACAATGCATAACGATGCACCCCAGTACCTGCAATGAGAGAAATAATGTAATGCATACAGCTACATTCATGTACTGCGCAATGAAGGAAAAATGCAATGCGTCACACCCCTATCACATACTTTGTAATGAAGAAATAATGCAATGCGGGCCGCTACAATCATGTACTTTGCAATTAAAGAATAATGCAATGCGTAACTACAATCATGTACTTTGCAATGAAGAAATAATGCAATGCGGGCCGCTACTCTCCTGTACTTGGCAAGGGAGAAATAATGCAATGCGTAGCGCTACAATCGTGTGTGTACTTCATTAGGCAATAATAATGTCAGGCATCCCAATACAGTCCGGCAATTCATTAGCATCAAAATTGGCAATGTGTATTACGACATTCAGACTCTTCGATAACACTTGCCCTCCACATGTTTAGACAATGACACAGAGTACAGCTTCTTACTCTGGCACCTGTCCTGCCACTCCGTTCGTCAGTATGGGTCCCACTCGGAGCCGAAGCAAAGGCTCACGTCGTCAGAAGGACTGAGAGGCCGAGAGAGTGTCCATCCGAGCCGCACCCCGCCCAGGTAGTAATCCACGTTACCTGGTGGTGCGAGCCCACTCTCCTCTCCTCCTTCCTCAAACTGGGCCCTCCGTGCAGAACGCTCTCAACGGGCCTCAGCGGCTCAGCCTGGCAGCTCAGCTCCTCCGGGGCTGCCAGTCCGGGCCGCGACTTTTAGGAAGGTCTCAGGTGGCCGCAAGGCACACGTACCCCATGCCCCTGAGATTACTTTTACTCCGGGTGCCCGTTCACCACCGCACCCTCCGGGTCTCTTCTGGCACGATGACACACACACAACGCTGATGGAACTCCACGTTGACTCCGAGTGCACGCTCATCAGGCACTCCTTCCTGCGGTCTCAGTTGGCACCAAGACGCGCACACCACGCTACAGAGACTCACCTTCTTCCGGTGCACACAATGATCGGCCTATCACCTCCACAGTCCCAGGTTGCACCAAAGCATGCACACTGCATTACTGCAACTTACTCCAACTCTGCTGCCCCAATATCCAGGCACTCTTTACCAGCGCCTTCGGCCGCACCACAACACGCTCATTATGTCCAAGCCTCTCTTCTCCTCCGGTGCACTCGATAACCAGGTGCTCCTCACCAACGCCTTCGATGCACCCCGACACGCACCCTGCACATCCGAGACTCACTCCACCTCCGATGCCCACGTTGGTCAGGAGCTCCTCACCAACGCCTTCCCGTGCATCACGACATGTACCCTGCGCGTCCGAGACCCACTCTTCATCATGTGCACACGCCAACTAGGCGTTCCTCACCAGTGCATGCGGTGTACCACAACATGCACCCTACGCGTCCGAGTCTCACTTCAGCTTCGGTGCAGATGCTGACCAGGCGCTCTTCACTAACGCCTGTGGTGCATCAAGACATGCACCCAGCGCATCCGAGATTCACTTCACCTGAAATGCCCAATTTGGCCAGGCGCTCTTTACCTGTGCTTCCTGCGCACCACGACACTCACCCAGCATGTCCGAGTCTCACTCCTCCTTCGTGTGTCCAAGATCACAGGGCACACCTTCCGAGGGTCTCAAGCTGCCACAACACGTACCCACTGCGTCCCTCTCCAGAAACCTTTATGTTCCTGTGTTTCCAAACAGGGAGCCAGCTCACCTCGGGCCCTTGGGGTTACAAGACACAGCACAAAGCACAGTCTCCGTCAAGCAGGGGGAGTCAGTGCCTCCAAGCACAGTCCCAACAGCCTCTTCCTTGGTTAGAACGGCAAAGTGCAGACCAGACCCAGATCACAAAGCAAGGATTGGTCTTTCCCCAGCAGTCTCTTCAGAGGTTCCTCTTGACCACAAAATGGGTCCAAGCCTTTTCAGTCTCAATCCATTTCTGTTTCATTCCCAATGAACTGGGGTTTCAGCTCTCATAGTTATACCCCTTGCTATATTTCAAGTTTGTGAGCTCAGGGGACCCTAACCCCTCCCTAAATCAGTTCTGGGTGTCTCCCTCTCAGGGTCACCTTTTCCCCTTTGATATTGGGGGTCTGGATCCTTAATCACTCAGCAGGAGATGGGTCAATTGGTTTATAGCACCAGCCCAGGTCTTTTCACCTCCCGGGTTACTCCTCCACCTACTCTTCAGATGCAGGGCAGCCTGGTACCATCTCAACCCCTACCTGGGTCAAGACGTCTCCCAGCTCCACTCACCTCTCAGATCCAGACAGTCAATCTACATTCAGCAGAGACACACAGAAATGCTTAAAGCACAAAACACAGTGACAAAACCACTTTCATAGAAAGATGTGTCACAACACTGTAAGTTCATACATACTAAACTTCCTCTCTCCATTATAAACTTACAGGAAATTAAGCTACCAAAACACAACACCCAGCCTCCCCCATTCTGTCTTATGGGCAGGATGTCTCAAGCAGGACGTCTCAAGCATGAATATTCCCAACTCCGCCTTCAGTTCACGGGCAGAGTAGTAAGAATCCTCTTGTGCCGTTGGGGCAGACGGACATAACAAACCCAAGCAAGAGTGTAGAATCACCGCCGTTGCACCACACACCTCGGGTGCTTCCTGAACGCGCGGTGAGCCGCGTAAACTTCACAAGCTCAGTCCGCAATAATGTGTCAGCCGACACAAGCAGGAGCACACCGCAAGTTCGTGCAAAATTTATTTATTTCATGAATTGAAAACCCCCCTCCAACGTTGACAGACGCGTTTCGCCGCTCTGGCTTTGTCAATGTCAATGACCTTGATAAAGTTACACCATTTTAAAGTGAAAAAGTGCACGTGCACATTTAAAAAACAATGGTAAATATGAAGGAAGGCTCAGTCAATGCCAATAGCAGTACTTTCAAGTCGTCCATCTTTACATGTCACACAATCTCATTAAGAACACCATGTTAAAAGCATCATACACCTGAATCATGGCACATTATTGTATTTTCAAAAAGTAAACATAAAAATGATAGGAATATATCAATAATGCATTCGTTAATTAAAAAAATTTATATAGAAAAACCAAGGTAATAATATACCGATCTTCCTCTTCGTGCCCATTAGTCTTAACCTGCT
The DNA here is from genome assembly GCF_964263255.1 of Lissotriton vulgaris. NCBI lineage: Eukaryota > Metazoa > Chordata > Amphibia > Caudata > Salamandridae > Lissotriton > Lissotriton vulgaris. The sequence continues at coordinate 887,676,915 of NC_141687.1, forward strand.
GCAATAAATATCAAGCCAAGAGATGAAAAAATCACTAATATCAATAATATGAATGCAAAAATGGCTTATATTCTCAATGTATTTAAAGAGATATGAAACAGGTGTGAGTGCTCAGAATGATTCAGAATTCATGAAATAAATACATTTTACACGAACTTGCGGTGTGATCCTGCTCTTGTCGGCTAACACATTATTGCGGACTGTGCTCGTGAACTTCTTGGTTCTCAGTGCAAACATGGCACTCCGGGCTGCTTTCTAAGTTGCAAAACTTGTCGTAAGGCAAGAGGAAAAATTAACGCATTTCTGTTGCCAGCTGCAATCTTGTTCACGATTGCTGGCAACAGTAACCTGATGAGTTGTCCTCTTGCCTTACAATAATTTTTGCAACTTATAAAGCAGCATGAAGTGCTGTGTTCGCACTGAGAACTGAGAGGATTGTATATATATATATATATATATATATATATATATATATATATATATATATATATATATATATATATATATATATGTATTTATCTAGCTATGTATATATTCCCCTAGCCATAAACTCACCCAACCTTAAACCTTTAATATACCCTACCCACCCTCAAAGCCTACAAGCACATTTACCACTCAATACCCTTACCCACTCCTATGCCCTAAAACACCTTCACCACACAATACCCTTACCCACCCCTAAACCCTAAACCTTAAAAAACACCCTTACCACCAAATACCCTTACCCATCTCTAAACCATAAAAACACCCTTACCATCCAAGACCCTTACCCACCCATAAAACCCTGAAAGCACATTTTCCACCCAATTCCCTTACCCACCGCTAAAACCTACAAAACCCTTACAACCCAGCAGTCTTACCCACCCCTAAACCCTAAAGAAAAGGAGGATGTCACTTACCTGCTATATGCTTAGGTTTTCATTGTAAAGGCATGTATGGTAAAGACAATGTGCGGTAAAGGCATTACGCGGCCAAAGTTGTTTCCCACCAGCATTGCATTGATAATAGAAGTAAGTTATTGTTTATGTTCATGTATAGTTGGGTGTGTTTAAGAGTGGATGGGATTATGGAGTCATGTCTATGTATATTTATATCATTTGGTATATCTGTTTTCTGACCTATTGTCTAGCTCAATGATCTCATGGCAAGCGTTGTTTTCACTAAAAACATTCTTTAAAGATGTGTGCTGAACTCCAAACAGCCCAAAGGGTTGTCTAGGTGTTAGTTTCAGTAGACGATCCACAGGCCAGGTTCTCATGTACAGCGGGTTATATTTAGAAATTCCTACTCACCCTTACACAACATACAACTGAAAATTCCCAGCAGATCAACATTTCTGCTGTCAGCTACCAAAGGCATATGTATGTGTTGTTGCATTGGGGGAGGTAGAGCCAATGTATTTAGTATCACAGGCAAGCAAAAAAAATGAATACATTACGAATGTGAATTAATAAAAATGTACATAAAGGCCGAGTCTAAGATGTCTAGCGGATTCATTCATCGCGATGGAGAGAGTCAATTCAATTCAATTCAATTCAATTCAGTGTTATTAAAGTTTTGGACCTCTAATGAGGTCCACTTAAAAGGATACATATTAATGAATACATAAAATACAATAAAGCCGTATAAAAATACAAAATGATAAGGCGGAGAGAGTCTTTATTTCAGCCCTTGCCGAACCTGTCAGCAACCTTCAGCACTACTGCTCTTAGGGCATTGTTGCAGCATCTGTGACAGCTGCAATGTTCAGGGGAACTATTTTGACTTTGGCACACCTTGTTAATGCAGTGAAGGGTTTAATGTTCCCATGTGCAAGTAGTTGGTCGTTATTTTGAAACAGTCAGTGCATTGCCTCTTTTGCTGAGAGTGACTCTTGGGATGCTGAATCTCTGTGTGCACGGTCTACAGCATCATTAGAATGCTCATGGCAACCAGAGCATGAGTGAAGTAATTGACCACAACCTTGGAGAAAACCTTAGTGTAGGAGAGCCTGGAAAGGATTGAACTACTGTAAACTGATATAGAGAGCTGCCTGATATTGGCCCATGGCAAAATGTGAATTTTCTGCACTTGAAGAAATTTGACCATGTAAAAGAGCCAGGCTGACAACATCTTCGTTCTCATTGATAAGCACATTTAAGCAGCTGTAGTGGTCAGAGTTTTTCTTGTGACAACACAAATGTCTGGGTACAGATCAGCCCAGGCTTAGAATGATTCGTTCATGACTGTGTAGAAAAGTCTTGACTGCGAGAATAGTCTATGTTTAAGCTCTCTTACACCTCACAAGCCTGCTCCTGCATACAACTGATAGTTGATTGTTGGGGAGAGGATCTGACTCCAAACATTAATGGGCATCTTATCGAAAGATATATTGCCGCTTTTTCGGCACATAGCGCCGAAAAAGCGGAGATTTTTTTATCTCAATATTATCAAGGACACACAAACAAACGTTAGCGCGTGTTTTCTTGCATCTTTGCATGTCAGCGATCAATATCGCTAATGACATGCAGAGTAGGCGTTCCTGAGCTACACAACATGGGAATGCTCGCTAACACAGCTTCACAATATTAGCAAGCCATGCAGCAGACCTGCGAAGCGATAATAAAAGTCGAGCTAACCGCGATTATCGCTGATAGTTAACGCCTGATTAAAACCTGATTTAGCCATCTTGACAATGGGAGGTGGCTTGTCAGGCTGAGTCCATACCTGCCTATTAGCAAGCTGTACATTAGCGCTGTGAAATCATCACTGGATTTCACGCGCTATTCCTGGGAATCACCCTCTATTGCAGGAATTACATCACCGGTTAGCAAAACGTTGTTAATATGTCGCTAACATGGCGAAGTAATCCAGCGATAGAGTAAATCGCGCTAAGCGCTATTTGCGATCATTATCGCATCTCCTTGTTAATATGCCCGCAAATCCCATGGACAGTGGGCAAGCGGGCAATCGCCCGGGATGCTGGAGCCCCAGGAGAATTTGACTCTTGGAGACTGGTTTTGGCTTCCAGGGGTGGTGGTGTACTTCACATGAATCCGGTGACAACTCAAAAGAAATGCTCTGGTTCGAGCATGCATTAGAATGTTTGCACATGCGGCTGAATTTACCATTTTTGCCAGGGCTGTTATAGATTCCCAATCCAGCCTTGCTTAAAACCCATCTTGGAAGATCTGCAATGATGAACTCCAGGTGTGATTCACTCGGTTTATATTGGCAGAGAACAGGGCCTTTGTATTTTAAAAGTTCAAAGCTGTACTGTAGTTCTGGTGTCTACAACCTTGGATCCAAAGAGAACATGCGGGTGACTAAATCTACAGTACAACATGCACCACTGGGAGTCTGTACATTCTCCAGTATGACTCCAGGGGCGTGGACATGAGGCTGTACTTGACCTAATTGTTCCACATGGATTCTCCCGTCTCAATGTTGTATTTTCTAATCTGTTGGCTTGGAAGAGTATACCGGTGTCTCCTTAAGAGAAGGTCTGATCCGCTTCTCTTCTGTCAAACTCCTTTATTCTGCTCAATGTTATTTTGCCAGCTAACAATATATATATATATATATATACATATATATATATATATATATATATATATATTTTTTTATCGAATTATTACTTTTCTGAAGTAGGATCCGAAAATAAAAAAGTGACACATTCGAGAATTGCTCACCAACTGACCAGCCTGGCATTTGCTTGAACACTCATGCATCAGCAATGTACCCCAAATCTCTGTAAAATAATTAAAAAGCCCCTTGCTGTCTATAGATATTCCCAGCAACATTGATTGGGCTGTGAGATTAATAGTTATTTTTAAGTAAGAATAATACTATGAAGAAAATAATAATTATACACACTACTTGGTAAAGGAGGGGCTTGTGGGCTGCATCCGCACACCATCATGCTGTGTGAGCTGCTTCATTATAACATAGCAATTCACCCCCATTTTCCTTATTTTAGGTTCACAGTCTCTCACCTTTTCCCCACAATAACCCCCTTCTCACTGTCATCTCCACGTCCTTCTGTTGTTCCTTGAAATATCCTAGAGAACAACACCCCCTTTATACACAAACTGGAACCAGAGTAACCAGAGTGTATCACACGAAATCTGAAACAAAGGTTCAGTGTGTCTTATTTCAGTCAAAATATCAACACATACATTGAATGAAAGCACACAAATCCGTTCTAGATGAAAAAAGGATTTTTTTTGGTTATACCTTGTTGGGTCGATAACATACTTTGTGAAGAATTGCAGACGCTGCAGTGCTCATAAGTGCAGGCAATGTGAATGATAAAATATGATACACATATGTACAAGACCGGGATGTCTCCCATTTATCAGAAATACACAGATTAATGCAAATATGTTTCCATGTTTCAAGTTAAGTGTTGTTAACGGTAATCCTTAGATGATGCTGACCTTTCGACCTAAACTAATAATTCACTGGGTCTCCTCAGGGCAGCAACACCCAAAGAGCAAGAATGAAGAAAGGCCTTTCTGGAACATTCTAAAAACAGCCCGTTCCAAAAACCAGCACCAGTTCACCGTGTTCCACATACTTCAGTATTGTAGGGTACAATTGTGCCTGCTGGGTTCGTGATCGGCTCCTTGCGAGGCAAAGTGTAATGGAGAATTACCATTACATTTCCATAAGTATCACCCTAGTGCTATAATGTCACTGCAAGTAACAGAACGCTTCCACAATAAGAAGGGAATGCAAATGGCCATATATGGTATGCAGACAGTCAACATCCTTACCACAGGCTGCTCATATCCCCTGTAGCTGGTGACTATGCCGAATTTCACCTGTGCTGCTATGCACACATTCGTTTCTTCAGACAAAGTAACAAAATGGTCAGTCGCGGCTCACATGTCTTGTGGATAGGGGATGGGTGGGGGGTCACGCAGGTATTTATGTGGGCGGATAAAAGTACTTTACCGGGTCCCTCGCCTTATCCGCTACTGGCCGGGTCCCACGTTTTCCTACTGCCTTCCTTGAACAGGAAGCCGGCATCCTTCCCTAAGCCAATCACAATGCTGCAATGGCAGCATTGTGATTGGTGCGGACAGCGCCCAGCCAGGCGCCTGTATGGAGGCCATTTTCTTTATGTAGGCTGCATGCTGCCTACATTGAGAAAATGCAGAGTGTGCATGACTGGTTTGGTCGGCCGCAGAGGGCCGACCAAATATTTAGGGCCCGGAGCATTGGGCAAGCCACTACCACCCGGATGCTCCCACCCGCCAGCCCCAACCAACCATACCTTTCAGCTTTCTTGCAGTGTGAGCAGCAGAAACATAAAATGATTTTTAAAGTGCCATTTTGTGTTTCTGCTTCTCGCACTGCGAAAAAGCAGTGGTACGATGGTCCTCCTCCTAATGAAGGAGCCGCCCGGTTTGCTACGTTTTATTACTCTTCAATAGTGTTAGCCCATCACTGGCCCCAAAACCAAAGGTTTGCTACAATGTATTCCGTTTAAAACACATCATACCATCAATGTCTTGCATTTAAAAAATGGACAAGTATAAAAAATGGATCAAACCAACAGGGTCTGTGTAAGGGACTCACACTCAGGAATGCACCCACTACTACTTACCAGGTATTGCACCAAATTTCAAGATACTCAAACAGATCAAAACAAGCCTTCCTTTGTCATTCACGTAAGCACAGGACATCAAGCGTTATCGCTCAATAGCTACACGGTTCCTACAATGTAAACACACTATTGCCTCATAAAATCCAGTCTCATCTGCTACTGACCACAAAAGTCTAACTTTGAGTGTTGGATTCACATGTTGCATATTTAGATGGTGGATGGTATCACAGCATGTCCCCGCTGAAGCCTGATGGCGCAGTAAACAGCTGGAAATTACTTATGGACTATTTTGCTTTGGTGTCCTGTTAGGACAACAAGACTGCCTTCCACCTTTAGAGATCCTTTATAGCTGATGAGGGCCTATATGCATTCAGTTTATCCTTTGGGAGCACTCAAGATAGAGCTGTTTGCATTCAGTTTTTATGGTTCAGCAATAATTTTCGTTTGTAATGAACCAAAGTCCTAAGGTGGGATTTGTTTCGATAGAAACACGTGTCTAGAGATAACAGCACTACCTGCACCAACTTTGGTGAAGCACTACAGCAACTTTGAAAGTAAGCGTACTGCATTTACCAGGATGCAGTGGGGAGAACTTTGCTGGATGAGAGGCAGTGTACTCCCTCCACCCTTGTACAACTAATAACCATCACACTTTTATAGGTGTAACAAGTAAGACTATTCCAGGCCACCCAACGCTAAAAGACTGACTTGAGTGGCAGGTATTAGTCATTTATATTTGATATCTAATTACAAAAAACGTCTGTTCCCTAAAGTAGACTGAGGGACACACCATGTGGTAGAATGTCTTAAGTACTAGCACCAGAAACCACCTGCTCAAATTAAGCACTGGGTCTGATGGCATTGTTGTGCAGCCGGCCCCAGATCCCTGTGGTGTGTTTGATGAGTAAGCGGGTGCTGAGGTGCATGCATGCCAGTGTCGAGTGTTGCATGGGTGGTTGCAGGACAGTCTGAGTGTGATAGAGAGTGGTGTTGTATGCTTTTGGTGTGGGGGTGGTAAGTGTTGGGTGTGAGCAAGTGCATAAAAGGATGCAGGACAGGAGATCGCTCCCTCTGTGTTATGTGGTGCGGCTAGTTAGCATTGTGAAGTGGTGGCTCAGGGCATGAGCGTTGGAGAAAGGATTCCTGCATCTCTGGTGTGATTCAGGTACAGACGGGTGCAGGCGGGCTTGCCTTTGGCACACCTTTGCCTGCCATTTAGTAGGTCCTGGGATAGGGGGGCTATGTTACTTCCTGTGCATAAAGATGATGGGAAATCCAATAATGCCACTTCCTGTGATAATGGATGATGGAAATGAGTCTTCTTGCTTAGCTTCTTCTTTTCAAGACAGTTTTGATGGGAAACCAGTGACATGCATGGCAAATCAGGCAGGCAGGGGCTGCTCCTCCACTAGGGCAGAGGAGCATCGCCCCACTGCTTTCTTGCAGTGCGAGAAGCAGAAACATAAAGTGGTAATAGCTACCATTTTATGTTTCAGCTTCTTGCACTGCGAGAAAGCAGAAGGGTTTGGTTGAGGGGGGTGGGTGGGTGGGTGTGGCTGCTCTGCGAACAGGGCTGGGGAGAGGAGGAGTGGTGTGCCCACTGCTGAATGTGCATGACTGGTTTGGTCTGCCCTCTGGGGCCGCCCAAACCAGTCATGTACACTCTCCCCTTTCTCCATGCAGGCAGTAATTCAGCCTACATGGAGAAAATTGCCTCCCCGTTAGCCCCTGGCTGGGCGGGATCCTCAATAATCACAACGCTGCCATTGCAGCATTGTGATTGGCTTAGGGGAGGGAGGCTGCCTGCTTCTTTTTTCTGCCAGAGGCAGGAGAGCAGGAGCTGAGAAAACACTGGACCCGGCCGGCCTACAGGTACATTTTCTTACTTATTTATTACATTTACACCATCCCCACGTGACCCCCCCCCCCCCCCCCAGCGTGCCCCCCACAGCTCCCCACCTGTGATTAAGGCCTGCCGCAACAGCAGGCAGGGATAATCAGTGATGGTCTCTGTGCCCTAAATAGGGTATGGCCATCAACGCTGTGATTTAGTGGTCATTGCAGGATTGAGTGCTAAGTCAAGGGCTTTAAAAGTTAGAGCCACTCACTGAGGCTCTGACATAAGAAACACTATGCATGTCACAACTCTAAATGAGACAGTGAAACCACAAGCGCATTGAGACCCTCACAGTTGAGCAGCTGCACTTTTCAAACCCCTGATTGATTGACTTACAATACACACTTGGCCTTTCATTCTTTCAAGTTCAATAAATGAAGTATCAGTACACTTGGTACCACTAACCTGTTATTTACAGCACTCAGAAAAGAGAAACCTTATGTAAGCTGAATTATATTTCAATGCAATCCCCTCTTCATATGTTGTTTTTTCTCCATCTTTCTATGGTTCTATAACTTTTGTTTCACTTTGTGTAGTTAGTGGATTCGTGTCCACTTTTGTTTTGTACTTTTGTACATAATAAATATGATTATTTCCACTATTGTGCTTATTTAATAGGATCCAGTCTTGACATGCAAATGATTGCTTTGTTGTACCCCCAGATTGTTATTGATTTCGCTCACCTCATCTATTTTATAATCTTCAGACCAACTGTATAGCTCTCATTTCCGCCTTTGGGCATGCTCGCAGAATGTAAAACTTCCTAAGTATATATTAATAAATAAATAGAATTTACATGGAAATAAGTGCCAAAAACTGTTGGAGTCATGTTTCTGTCCAGGAGTTGGTGAGTTCAGCAAAAAGGATGTATCTGAACCAGTGCCTACTTTGAGTCGGTTGTTGCAGGCAAAATCCACTGGGACATGTGTTTTTTGGGGCCAGCACTTTTTTTTCCTCATCAGACTTTGACACAGAGAGAATGAACAAACACACAAGGTGGAAAGAAGGAGGAAGAGACATACTGAAAAACAAGGAACAAAGGGAGAAAGCACTATCCCTCCAAGAATGAGATCAAAGGAAGTGTCTGGTAGTGGATTAAAGAGGCATGAGATGGAATCAAGCCAATGCAGTCTTGGTATTTGGCTCACCAACATTTTCAATAGTGCTGGTCTAAGGTTTTTGAGCAAAATCTTCGAACACAACGCTTGTTTTTTTTTTTTTTTTTACAAATGAAGCCACTACCCTATGTTTTGTATAATGCAAAGCCAGTTTGTGACATGCACGTGTTAATCTATTCAATAAGGTCCAGGGTGACAGCTGTTTCCAGATAACGTGTGAACTAGTAATTATGGTATGATGAACTCACTCAATGCCTAAAGGGGACAGTTTCCTAGCACTAATTTCTACTTAATAATGTTCTGCACACACAATACAAGACAGATTTACTACATGCAGAGTGAGGATGATTCATGAAAAACTCGCTGGCCCTTTTCACAGAAATAGAAACACATTGTTGATCACTGTTTGGCAGTTTAAGGAAGACAACACATTGTCTTTCACCTAGGTATTCCTCTTTATCTCCTGTGAGATGATGTATTTGAAAAATGATCCCGTGAGTCAACTGAAATTGATTTTATCTTTTGCAGTAAAGAAATTGTATGATGGTAAATGATTCTCACAGTAGCAAAAGAGTATGACATTTCCATGCAAGGTACATCTGTCTTTGCATGAAAGCTCTCAGACTGACACTCAATATCCGTCTTATGCTGGTCAAGATTGCAGGCATCTTGTGAACCTTCATTTAGGATTGAGTTTCAGCAACCCCTATCAAGCCAAAGCATTGCTAAAAATATACTTACAGTGGGTGTCGGATACAACCCTTTCAAGTGTTGTTTTTCTTCAATGAGTCTCTTTCAGCAGTTGGCTTGAGATTTCTCCATTCCTGTTTTGGTTCAGCACAGTGGAGTATTCGTCTCTCACCTGCAGCTTTTGGGCATATACTTTCATCTCCACTTGAGTGTTTGCATTGGACTGCATGAAGGACTAGTTTACAACGATAGATCTCGCATTCCATTCCTGATCGGTCTAATTCTAGTTTCTATCTCTCTCTAATGTGCTAACTCTGCATGCATAAGTGCTTCAACCCAGAGCTATTGACTGAAAGTGACAGCCCAGAGGAATCGAAGCTGGAGTTCAACTGCATAGATTTCTAATAGAATAATGTAAGAAGCAAAACTGATGACCACCTTTTCCTATTATCGTTGATGGATTTAGATCGACTTGCCCCCAATTTGTCAAGAACTGTGTATGACAAAGATCTATGAAGCACAGACCAGTCTGGAGATTCTGTCATTGAACAATGACAGAACCAGACCTGTGACTCGTAAACAGTTAATGCTTTTTAAGCATCTTGATATGCATATTTAATTTGTCAAAGGTGATATTGCTGTAATGCACTGACAATGAGACTCCTACCAAAGTGCTGCTTATAACTCATTTTCAAACTGGCTATTTAAAGAGCAACCAAAAGAGATGCAGTTTACATTCCATTTTTCTTACAACTCCTTCATCTTGAAGACAGCAACTAAGTTGTGGAAGTTCGACTGTCTCTGAGAGGCTATACACGATGACTGTGTGTGTATGCGTGAGATCCCAATTGGGGGTCTCTAGTTGGCAATGGATTGCACCTTTGTCCAAGTAGGGACCCTCCCTCCTAGTCAGGGTAAGGGTCATACACTTCTAAAATAACCGCTGCTCACCCCCTTGGTAGCTTGGCACAAGAAGACAGGCTTATCTCAGAGGCAGTGTGAAAAGCATTTGCGAGCACATACTGGAATACAGTGAACACTCTACAAATGGACACCACACCAGTTTAGAAAAATACATAATCTTTATCTAAAGCAAACAAGACAAAACAACAAAAATCCACACTACAGTATTAAAAATGTGATTCTTAAAAGGTTGAAACAGTTCTGTTCCATGAAAATGTGGGAAGCGACACTTTTACGCAAAGTACCTTGTATGCATTGAAAAACGCAAGCCAAAAGTGTTGCAGGGAAGGTTCTGTGTCTGTTTCTTGCTCTGGGGTGGTGATGCATCATTCCTTACTGCTGTGCAGGGAAGGTTATGCGTTGGTTCCTTACCAGAGAGTAGGTGAAGCGTCGGTTTCTTATTGCGTGGGGAGGTAATGCGTCGGTTTTTACTGCACCCCCCAACGATGCGACAGACATAAAGCTTTGATGCTATGCGTGATGATCTGGTATGATGTGATGTGATGCGTGAAGACCCGGCATGTGCTGCTATGATTTCAGCCATGTCCCCTCGACGCGTCTGTTCTTCCACACAGGGCCTGGTTCAGAATAGGTGCGGTGATCTCGGAGATCAGTGCACAGGATTCATCACACGCCAGACACTTCAGCCACGAGCAGGCACTGTGTCGATTCTTCAGTGTCGGAAAATTCTTCTCACACCGCTGCAATGCATCGGAAACAGGCAATGCAGCAATTTTCACAGTTCTTGCAGTTTTCAGTCCCAAAACAACCTCCAAAGGTCCAGAACACTGGCAGGCACCTCTCAGTAGGTCAGAACTCCCGGAACAGGAGTTATGGGGACACTGGGGGTGAAGTCTTTGTGCCTCTGAGACTTCAGAACAGGAGGCACGCTCTATTTCAAGCCCTTGGAGATCTTCCTCAAGCAGGGGACACAGCACACAGAAAAGTCCTTCATCCCTTTCCTTGGCAGAAAGTAGCCACTGTAGGACAACCCCAGACAGCAAACAGCAAAGGGGCAGTATTCCTCCTCAGTTTCTCCAGCTCTTCTCCTTCCTTTTGATTCCCAGAAGTAATCTTTGAAGTCTTTTCTATCACTGAGACTTCCAACAGGAGGCAAGCTCTACTTCAAGCTCTTGGGGAAACCTCTAACAGGAGGATGATGAAAGCACAGTCCAGTTCTCTCCCTGCGCAAGACAGAAGCAACCACTGCAGGCCAACCACCACAGCACACAGCACCAGGGCAGTACTCCTCTTCCAGCTTTCCCATTTTGTCTTCCCAGCAGGTTCCTTAGTTCAGCAGTAATCTAAAAGTCTGGGGTCTGGGCCCCACTTTTTACAGTACAAAATCCTTTCTTCTCTGGAGGCAGAGAAGCTCTTTGCCCAGCCAAAACGAGTTCTGTCCTCTCTGGTGCAGCTGCCCGACAGGAGGTGGAGACAGCATTGTGTAAGGCAGACTAGGCCTATTCAGGTGCAAGGAAATCTTCTCCCCCTACTCTAAATGCAGCCCAGGTCTATTCAGCCCAGCCCTGACTCATCCAGGAAAGCAGGACACACATCAACCCCCCACCCCAGTGGCTGTCTGCGAGAATGCACTGCACCAGTGGCTGTCTGAGAGAAAGCACATCCCCAGCCCCAGTCATTCAAAAGCCAGACAGTCAATACACAAACCTAACTGAGGCACACAGGATGGCTAAGCAAGAAAATACCAACTTTCTAAAAGTAGTATTTTCAAACACACAATATAATAATAATCCTTCCTAAAAGATGCATCTTTATATTCTGAGTTCAGACATACTAAACCATCTTCCTATCTTGTCCCAATGGGAAGTTATATTTATAGGATGTTATACATTAACTCCTATTCCATCCTATGGGACAGATAGCTTTTCAATAGAGGAAAGAGAATGATTGTGCACCCACATGAGGTAGAATGTAGAACACAAAAAGCTTAGTTCTTACAATAGTTTGCCCAAGCATTAAAGTTTTAAAATATGTTAAGTTATATGTTAGATCCATGACTATTGGACGTATTACATCCCTGGAGGTCTGTGAGTTGCTTCTGATTTTCAGCGGTCCGACCACCCACATACCAAGCAGTCAAACCGCCAGATTATGATAAAGGTGGTGAGACCACCTCCCAACACTGCCACCGCCAAGATGCAAGCTCCCACTGAGGCAGCAGTGGGAACGGTGGCCGTCAATGTTGGTGGTGCCGGCATGGGCACTGCCATTGGCATTATGACCTGCCTTTCTGCCGACCTTTTCATGGCGGGGACACCAACATGAAAAGATTGGCAGAAAGGTAGGTAAAGGGCCACCGAAAGGGCCCCTGGGCAAATAAGACCATGTGGACTGTGGCTGGGGCCCAAGTAGGGTCCCACTATGCCAGCACTGCCAGTGCACGCACTGTTTGCCATGCATGACATGATGCATGGAAACAGTGCAACCGACTTGCAGGAGGCGCAGCTGTGTGGATGGCATTGGCTTCAGGCTCTCTCCTAGAGCTGAACCATGCCTCCATGGCTGCACCGCAAACACACCACCAGCGCCCACGGTGATCTTGCAATGCAGGGGTTGGGATGCTGCCAGCTTGGTGGCATGTTCCCACCTGCACCCAGCAGCAGGCTGGTGGTTTGACCACCAGGGTCATAAATAGGCCCCTAGTTACCTTAGTTTTTAGATGTTTTTACCAAATATCAAAAAAATAATATCATGATACAAAAATATTGTGTCAAGAGTATCGGGACATCGAGAAACTATCATTGTATGTAATATTGTTTTTAACTTTTAATTAGAACACAATGTATTGCACTGTGTTTGATTGTATGTGTTTATTATTTTTTACTTGTGTTTTTAGTGATACTTTATTATATTTATGAATTCGTGAAATGTGTATTTTTAGTTGTACAAATGCATTTAATGAATTGTTGAATTTTTGTTTGTAGCAGGATATTGGGTTTTTAGGGGACAGAGGTGGGTGGTTTTAAATTGTTTTAATTGTAATAATTTTAAAGATGTGCAAATTAATAATGTAGGATTTATTTTGATCATATTCATAATTTAGTGACAATGCCATGATCACAGTGAGAATAAGAACTGACAAAGCAATAACACTCTGCTGTCAAAGTTAGACATATTGAAAACATGAATACATTGTCATTACAGTGTGCATTAAAATATCCTATGTGCAAAATAGTATTTTCTAAAACATTTAAAAGAGAATCAGAGGTATTTGAGGTGTCCTATGTGCAAAATAGCAAGCTGTTAAACAAGGGGAGCCTTTCCGTACCCGGCTGCCAATCATGATTATGTACATTAAAAGTAATTGGGCATGTAGCCAATATAAAGGCCGAGAGTATCTCCTAAAGGAGGTACTTTAAAATTATTGGAGTGACCTATGAGCAAATTAGCAAGATTTTAGAAAGGGATCTTTTCCCCGACTCGGCTTTCTATCTTGGTTGCTTACTTTTCAGTTTGTAATCAGCCGGCCGGCATGCAGGGTTCGTGAATACATACAGCCAGTTCAGAAGGATTTCTTCCTTATTCTCTCATGTCGCCACCATGTTTTGCTGTAAGTTTCTTTTCTGCCTTTATAAGGAATCTCACAAAGTGACAATTCAGCTGTAGATCTACTGTCATGAAGCAAGCCAGTACCACCGGCCTTAAGGTTCAGATTCCCCATTGGATTTAGTATTGCTTGACGCTCTACCATTAATTCCTTGTAAGTACATTCCAAGTGCACCATATTTTCTTTCCCCTTTCCACACAGCCGACAGTCAGTCATGGCAGAGTTGCGTTTCCAGGGTAGTTGGTGTAGGAGTGAAGGCCCAATCGATATCTCAGAAATATTTATTTTACTAGATTGTAGTATGCCGTATGGAAGTAGGATTGTGCTATTGCTTTGTTGTAGCTGTGCTGTACAAGCCTGCCATGCACTCTGCCTGCCACTGCTGCCTTGTCCTTGATTAGCTAGACTAGAATGATGTTTTTGTTTCCTAGCTTTTTATACCTGGCGTGGGTTTCAGACTATTTCCAGGCGTCCTGTAGGCCAAGTTGAGTTACTGTTTCCTCGAGGAAGGCCTTAGCAGGAGAGCTGCTCCTGGTCGTCAATGCCAGCCATAGATTGGGCTTAGTGTATTTGGTTCTGCGTTCTTAATTTTAGGCCAACAGTTATTATAAGCACCTCTCCTGACAAGAGATTGTTTCTGAAGTCCAAATTCCAGCCTTACCTGAGCTGGGAAAGTGTATTTGGGGAGGCCAAATATCATTCTGTACGCTCCAACCATGCTCCTATCCAGCGTTGATGCGTCCTCACTCCCGTAAGTTATTGTTGGAATCAATTGTGCTTGTATTGCCCAGAACAATGGTATTAGAGTGGGGACGCAACTTTCTTCTTTAGGTTTTTTGTAATGCCAGGGCTAGAGCTTTCTACTCCCTATTTAGAGCCTCTTTCTGTGGTTTAGATGATCCCTTTTTTATCTATAATCCTTCCTAAATATTTATATTTCAACACAGACGTAGGACGTTGGGTGGCGATATAACAGCTTGATGCTTTTCCTTTCCTGCTATTCACTGACAATGTTTTCATTTTTTTCAAATTGATTTTTAAGCCATTTTCTGTTGAATATGCATGGGTGGCATTGAGGAGGGCCTCAGACTGACTGGAGTGTGGCTTATTAACACCAGGTCATCTGCGTAGAAGAGATTGGAGATTACTTTTCCACCCAGCTTCGGGGAGTGGTAATTGCAGTCATCCCATTTTGTTGTTAGATAGGCTAGAAAGAGGTTGAACAGATAAGGCCTTTGGTGGTTTGAATATGTCTTGAGAGATGTGTCCCCATCCTTAGCTTAGAAAAAAGTATAAAGGAGGCCCCCTCTAGGCAGTTGACAGGGACTAGGGTGAATATATGTAAGAAATATAGGATGTCCCGCGTTTACAGATCCAAAGGACCTGTTGTCCAATGAGACAATTCAGAATGTATGTGAGTATAGGGCGGCCTAGCCCGGATTTAGCAGCAATATGCAACTAGTATTTGATATACTTCTTGTACATAGATAGTCATAAATTATATAAAGTACTTCAGATATGGGGTGACACTAATACAAACTAATACAAATGCAAATTAAATTCTGGTAGAAAAAGTGCACGTTTATTCTTTTGGTACAAATTAAAAAACGTATTGTGATATTAAAAACAGCAGTAAAAACAGGCATGGATATCAATAAACATAATGTTGCACAAATGAATTAAAAAGATTTTTTTTTAAATCGGATACATAACATCAAGAATCGAAGATTTTAGTCGACGCGGCGTTTCGGTTTTCCTTATAAGACACCTTCTTCAGGACCGATTCTAAAAGGTTATTTAAAAACATGAAGTTGCCCACTGTTTGTTCATTTATACATTATACACATTAAAAACTTTATTACTATTCCTACCAATTTGCTTTTAGTCACCCTAGCCTCATGCATTTGTACAATTTTTGTAGGAGGCATGCTACAGCCTTTCTTGGGGCCATAGTATTTAGATCCATGTTTATACAAGTTATACACATCAAAAAAACTGCCACACTACATGATTTCATTAATTATTGCTCCAAATCCACACTAGTGCCCCCTCACAGTTATACACTTTTAAAGGTCAGTCTATATTGACTATATTCAAAATTGGAAATTGGAAACAGGCACTCATATGGAAGATGTCCCTTCCAGTCATATGTATATTTTACAACTGGGGTTTAGAAAAAACTTAGTGGTCTAACTGGCCCGTTCAGGTCACCTTACCTTAGGACACTAGTCTTTCTGTTTTAATCCACCTTTATTAATGTCAGTGGAATATGGTGCCCCAGTCTTATACGATCTGTTGGCATTGGTTAGATTTGTTCTGAGGCAGGTTACCTGTTTAAGGGAAACAAAATGTTTCATTCTTTCTTGTCCCTTATAGATCCCATCTATGCTGGTTATTAGAAAAAAGGGTACTTAGTATCCCTTATTTCATTGGATGTCAGGCCTTCCACACTGTGCGAGGGAGCCACCGTTATGTTCTGTGGTGTAGAGTTTCCTTTAAAATAAATTGTTGGGGAAAGTACTCTAATGTTTGGGAAGTCCCTATAGGAAGAAATGGCATTGCACTCTGTAATTCACTTTAGAACGGTACTCCTGAGGCGGAAGCTCGGAGCAGAATTGATTTTAAAAATTTGAGTGTCACTTGCTGAATGTATTTGTTTTTTAAAACTTACCTCATTTTGAGCACTTGTAGAAACGACTACCCTCACTTGGCCACACGCTGCACAGCGGATCTTAGCGCTGAGAGCGGACTTGGGCCAAAACAATCTTTCTCGGACGCCATTGCCAGCGTGCACCGAGGCCACGCCCCTTCGAGGCCACACCCCCCCAGCGCTCTCTCTCCACCAATAAATATGTGCCTCTGGTGGAAGCGCAGCAGACGAGCGCAGCGGGCGCGCCTAAGGCAAGCCCGTCTGCGCCCGTCCGCGCCAGGACGGGCCTAGGGCCAGCCACCCTGGACCTTTCCACTCAAGCAAGGCTGTCCTACTCCAGGGACTCTCTGCTCCGACTGAACCAGCCCCTACAGCCTTCCTGCACCAACTCCCTCACAGGTGAGAACCAGTGTACTCACTGTCCAAATTGTCCTTTCAAATTCACCCCAGCTCTGATGAACCAACTACCCCTGACAACCATAAAATGGGTTTGTTAAATTGTAGATCCCTACCCAAGCATACCCAGGAAATACATATGCTATTAAAAGAGGAGAAACTCGAGATCCTATTTCTCACAGAAACTTGGCTCAGACCAGACTTGGACTATGACATTGTCCAGGCGCTACCTCAGGGCTTCCTACTGCAACATCTAGATCAAGCGAAGGGTAAGGGCAGAGGGATTGCGATTATCTACAACAACCAATTCACATGTCGATTTCACGACAGCCCCCTATCGAACTGTGAAAATGTACACTTTAACATCTAACTATCCCCATGTAACTCCCTCTCAGGAGTCCTCATTTACCGCCCACCAGGGCCTTTGGGCCAATTTTGTAGCTCCCTCCTGGAAATTTCAACTGCCCTATCTAGCACTTCGTCTAACATGATAATCCTAGGGGACCTTAACATTCATTTTGATAAGGACGATGACCGATACCGCAACAGAATTACTCGCAGATTTAGCGACTCTTCAGCTACAGCTCCAGAACAATCAACCTACGCATAGGCTCGGACATTTACTTGACTCTATCATATGCAACATTGAGGATCTTAAAACCAACGCCCCGATCCCTCTGCCATGGTCGGACCACCTACTCATCCCTTTTAGATGGGAAGTACCTAACATCTCTCTCCCCAACAAATCCTCTGACGCACCCACGCGTCCCTGGGCCAAACTAGACATCGATAAATGGATACAGGCCTTAGAATTCCGTAAACCAATCCATGAAACAGACCCTATCAGAGCAGACATGAAGTTCTCCTCTTGGATCGAAAACTCCCGTAACACGATCCTCCCCAAAAACCTCACTTTACCTCCCGTAAAAAAAACCCTGCCCCATGGTTTACCCAGGAGACCCGCCACCTAAAAAAACTCTGTAAAAAAGCTGAAAGAGTGTGGTGGAAAGACTTCGACCCTGATCGCAAGAAAGACTACAGACTGTCCATTCTTATGTACAAAAAAGCCTTGAAAAATGCACAAACCGCCTTTTTTCAAGAGAAAATTAGTGCGGCATCCTGCTCATCCAGGGAGACTTTCCGAATCGTCAAACAACTCCTAAAAACACCAGAACCGTCAGGATCGATCGACCCCTCAGACAACCAATGTAACAAACTGGCTACATTTTTTGACCAAAAAATCCAAAATATCTTAAAAATACTTCCGCCCCTCTCTAATACGGATCATCCTCCAGTAGCTGCAGAACAGACCAACACCCTTAACACGGGACTTGACTCATTCACCCTCATAAGCCCTGACACTCTGTCGCCTATCCTCCAGTCACTCAAAAGTGTCTCACCATCAGACCCCGCCCCAGTTAAAATCTTAAAGTTGGTAACGCCGACTATTCTCGAACCACTGGTAAATGTAATAAATGCCTCTCTGACCAACGGAACGGTTCCCCCCAGCTGGAAGAAGGCGAAGGTCAGGGCTTTACTTAAAAAACTGAATCTAGACCCCCTCAACCTCTCCAACTTCAGGCCAATTTCCCTCCTAACAGAAAAATTCATCAACTCCCAGCTGTCCAACTATCTCGAGTCCAACAAATTACTCAAATCCTCACAGACAGGCTTCCGCCCGGGTCAGGGCACTGAAACCACGATGTTGACGGTGATCGAGGAGGCCAGGAAGTTCATGGATACAGGAGGATCAGTGGCAGTGATCCTCCTGGACCTAAGTGCGGCCTTCGACACGGTCAACCATCAGATCCTGGCCCAGCGACTTAGCGATCTTGGGATTTCAGGCCTCGCCCTATCTTGGCTGAAATCGCTTCTGCAAGACCGCTCTTTCCAGGTCATAGAGGGCAACTATACATCTAAAGAGACCCTATACATTGTGGAGTGCCACAGGGCTCCTCCTTGAGCCCTACACTCTTCAAGGTATATATGTCCCCCCTGGAAAAGATAGTCACCCCACATGGGATAAAACTCCTGACATACGCAGACGATACGCAGCTGGTGGTTTCCCTCACTCAGCAAAAAAATCCCAACATAGACCTCTACTCCTGCCTGACTGACATTGTCAGCTGGATGGACAGATCCCACTTGAAGCTTAACAGCAACAAGACGGAGATCATGGTGATGGGGAATCAAGACCACCTCCTCACAGACTCTCTCTGGCCCCCTTGCATGGGTAAACCTCCAACCCCTAAACCCGAGATTAAAAGCCTCGGTTTATGGCTGGACAAAAATCTCACCATGCAAACTCAAGCAAGAAAAACGGCAGGAGTCTGTTTTGGTCTCCTGCGCTTCACCCGGAAAATCCTACCACTACTCCCTTTCCAATCAAGGAAACTTTTGATCCAGGGTCTCATCTTATCAAGGCTGGACTATGGTAACGCACTGTACCTGGGCGCACCACGAAAAGTTACTACCAAACTACAGGTAGTTCAAAATGCCGCCGCCAGGATTCTGACCAACACCAAAAATCGCTGCTCAGCGAAACCAGCCATACGAGTGCTGCATTGGCTACCCGTCATGGAAAGAGTGCAGTTTAAGTCACTCTGCCTCATGCACAAAATTCTTAACGGGAAAGCCCCCCCCATACTCAGAGATCTGGTTACTCCCTATACCACCTCCAGATCCCTCCGATCATCCAATGCCCACCTTACTAAACTACCCAAGATCCATAGAGCACGGTCAGGAGGCCTACACTTTTCATACAATGCGTCCAAGATGTGGAACTCCCTCCCCTCTGACCTCCGCGCACAACCCAACCTTCTGACATTTCAAAATTCTTTGAAGACATGGCTGTTCCCGTGAGCTTCTCTCCCTCCTCTTCCATCTGTACTTGTTCAGCGCTGGGACGCTCACAGGCAGCTATGCGCTTTAGAAATCCAGTAACATTAACATTAACATTAACATTAACCAAACATACACTCACCAATTGTTATGGCGTCAAACCGCTGTAGTAGGTTGCACCTATTTCAGGATATGCCCAGGAGGTTTTGGGGGGGGGGGGGTGTCCTCCTGTTCCGGTTCTTTTATCCAACCGTACTCTATGGATCAATTTTAAAAGACGTATCTTGATTACCTGATATTATTGTGTTTATGGCTTTTACACTGATTTAATTGGTTTTCAAATTTTATGGCTCTTTAGACTTTTTAAAAAAACCTTTATAATTTTTTTTTAATGAGCCTATGAGGTGCACATATAAGTGCAAGAGTCACTGTTGGTTACCATAGTATTTGTAAGCATCACTCTGTATGTATAGGGATACCTAATTATTCCCTGCCGCAGTTGCTGGTTCGAAGTGGTGGTGGTATTTACTTGGAACTTTGCCACTCTTAGGTTCTAACTAGGAGGGCGCTGCGATATTTCTACATACCGTTTTCAATTGATACGGCCTCCCTGCTCCTCGTCACAGCTTCACCGGTTCTCCTCTTAATGTCGCCTAAATTAAGCCATTCTAAAAATTCTGTTAACATGTCCATTTCGCCTGTCCAAAAAAAGAAAATGTCATCTATATATCTAGACCACTCACTGATGTACTCACATACATTCTGAATTGTCTCATTGGACAACAGGTCCTTTGGATCTGTAAACGCGGGACATCCTATATTTCTTACCCATCCTTAGCTTAACCTGTGCCCATGTGTCTGTTGTTGTATGTTGGACTTGGCCCTTTTTGGCTAAAGTTCCTTAAACTTTTTGCCTTCCTCCTAGATCTTTTTCTGACATTATGTTGCCGACTTAGATGCTTTGGGCACTTTGCCACTGCTGATCAGTGTCAAAGTGCAAGCGCTCCGTGTATAAAATGTTATGGTAATTTGTTGTTCATAATTGGTATGTTTGTTTTACTAGTAAAGTCCCTAGTAAAATGCACTGTGTGTGCCAGGGCTGGTAATGCAAATGCTACTAGTGGGCTTGCAGCACTAATTGTGCCACCCACACAAGTAGCCCTAAAAAGAGATCTTAGGCCTGCCACTGCAGTGCCTGTGCGCAGTTTGTTAACTGACTTGTTGTACTGACAAGCGCACCCTCTTGCCAGGCCTTACCTTCCCTTTGTTTCTGAACTCAGAATTTATTACGCATCTTTTTGTGAAGATGGTTTTTGAATTGTGTGCTTAGAAACTATGTTTTTAGAAATGGCTGGTTTCTTGTCTTAAACCATCCTGTGTGCCTCTGCCTGTTTGTGTATTGACCATCCTGGTTTGGATGAGACAGGGTCTGGGTAGTGTCCTGACCTCAGAGAGGGGTAGGAGAGACAGCAACAGGCTAGCTTGCATTTGATGTGAGGGGGAGGAGTAGCCCCCCTGGATGTGAAAAGGGCTGTGTTGCTGCCACAAAAGGATGGTTCCACCTCCTGCTGAGCGCCCTGGGGCCCAGATCCACACTATCAAAGGAAGAGGGTGTGCACTGGCAGGAAGACACCTAGGTCTGGTTTGGACTGGGGTCAGAGCCCACTGAACACAAAGATTTCAAAGGCATTTAGGGGTATACGTGTGAGAGCTGAAACCCCTGAACTCAAGACTGAAATCCAGATTGAAAAAAGATTGAACCTACTTCGTGATCAAGAGGAACCTCTGCCAAAGAAGAACAGCTGGCGAGACTGAAGAGAAGGACTACAACTGCTGTGCGTTCTTGGGCTGGCCTGCAGTTTGCTGGTTTGACTAAGGAGAGGACAAGGGACTTTGCTGTGTGCTGTTTTCCCCTGCTTGTGAGGACTTTGTTGTGTGCGTGTCCTGAAGTAGCGGGTCTCCAAGGGCCCGAGGAAGCACGTCCCCTGTTATGGAAACCCAGGAACATAAAAGTTTCCAACCGTGTCTCAGTGAGTCTTGGTGCGTGGTGCTTTTGCAGGCCTGAGACTTCCGTGTGGTCTGTGGTACTGTTTATGAGGTGCCCCGTGATCGCAGTGCCCCCGCAGCATGAAACATCGTCCACACTGCTGTATTGCTGTTTGTGGCCTGAGCCGTCATCGTAACTGAGGCTGTGAGTGAGCATCACCGCCGTCGGCCTGAGCCGCCACGTACTACAGGATTCCTGGAAGACTGCTGTGTGGTCCGTGGTACTGTTTACGAGGTGCCCCGTGATCGCATTGCCCCCGCAGCGTGAAACACCGTCCACGCTGCTGTATTGCTGTTTGTGGCCTAGCTGTCATCGGAACTGAGGCTCTGAGTGAGAATCACTGCCGCCAGCCCGAGCCGCAACGTACCACAGGATTCCAGGAGGACTGCCTTGTGGTCCGTGGTACTGTTTACGAGGTGCCCCTTGATCGCATTGCCACCGCAGCGTGAAACATCGTCCATGCTGATGTATTGCTGTTTGTGGCCCGAGCCGTCATCGTAACTGAGGGTGTGAATGAGGATCACCGCTGTCGGCCTGAGCCGCAACGTGCTAAAAGTATTTCTTGAAGCTAAGAAAGCTGCAAGGTGAAAGGGATCGTGATTATTGTTCATCAAGAGGAATCTACCCAACGTTGTCAGTGAAGGAGAAGGCAGTGCCATAACCTGTCCGGCTACAGCGTCACCTAACAACGGAGCTGAACGTCATCGGAGCCACCCAGAGGTACGTTCCACGAGCCTGACGAGAGAGAGAGCAAGGCAGCGCAACCCATCAGGTAAGGCTTGGACTCCGGTCGGGAGCCGCAAGTGTGTGTGGCCTGGGAAGGTGTGCAGGAGGAGTACAGCAGTGCTCCAAGCTCTCTACTGCTGCACCGCGTTGGACACGCTGAGTCCCCGAATGGCCCGTACCTACCCAACAGTACCGGGCAGCCCCTTTAAGCTTATGACCGTTATCCCTGGTGTTGGGGCCTAGTGGAGGCCCAAGTTGACCGCGCAGATTGGTGTACAGCTTTATTCCTTGAATTACAAACTGCCTGATTTTTGCATTATGAATCGCATTATTCTTGCATTACGTACTGCCTGGTTTCTGCATTACGAATCGCATTATTCTTGCATTACGAATCACATTATTCTTGCATTACGAACTGCCTTATTCGTGCATTACGAACTGCATTATTCTTGCATTACGAATCACATTATTCTTGCATTACGACCTGTATTATTCCTGCGTTACGAACTGCATTAGTATGTGCATTAAGGACTGTGTTATTATTGCATTACGAACTGCATAGCATTACATTAGATCATTGTGAACTGCTCGTTAATACCGCAAGAACCTATAAGTGATTGCTGGCCTAATAACCGGCAGAGTGATATATTACGAAAACTCATATGTTGGATTTCTATCTTTTGGTCTCATCGTATTTCTTTTGATAAAGATACAGCTATTTATATAAAAACCAGTGTGGTGTCCATTTGTGGTGTTATCACTGTGTTACTGAGAATGTGGTTGCAAATACTTTACACATTGCTTTGGAGATAAGCTTGGCTGCTCGTGCCAAGCTACCAGGGGGGTGAGCAGGGGTTATCTAAGAGTGTGTCCCTCCTTCCCCTGACTAGAATCAAGGGTCACTAATTGGACTAAGGTACTTACCTCAGCCAAAGAGAGACCCCAGTTCTAACATTGCAGAATGAGTGACTTCAGGAGATCAGGTGGAATGTTCCAGTGACCCAATTTCATCCATAGTTTGCCTCGATTGATGTGGTCAAAAGTGGCCCAGAAGTTGATAAAGCAAAGGTACAGAGGTAACTTTGTGCCTTTTGCCCCATCTATTAATAGGGAAAGGGCAGGATGTTAGTTGTGGTTCCCATATGTTTGCAGAATCTGGTCTGGTTTAGCGGGATGATGAGAATGTCCGAGGCCCAAGATGTTAACTCCTCTAGAATGGTACCAGCACAGTATTACAAACACAACAAAAATGTTTTAGTGGGAAATTTTACCTGTAGGTATGAGATACCCAGTGCCTTACCCACTCAATATTAGTCGTTGTATCCTCAATAAGATTCATATTTATGGAGTCTCTTCATAAAACTATTCTTCGAGTCAGTCATGTGGTGACCCAACACTATAGCACCTTATTTATACTTTACAGTAATGATTCAAACGCAGCTACTTGAATACCACACACATTCTTGCACATACGTAAGTGACACTGAAACAACTCTCCTCTCAAATATTAGTGCATCAAGATATTATATCTTCAAGCTACACTTCAAGAATAGGAATCCTTTGAAATATATTTAGTGATTATTACTTCATTCGAATTTATATCAAAACTAATTTAAAGTTAGTAGAATTCTACACGACTGTTAAGAAAATCTTTGTTGCTTCCTAATCCATTTTGTAATACGTAAAGAACACTCAATGTATTTCGCTGAAGTCTTACCACTAAAAGATTATTCTCGGAATTAGGGAATAACTTCTTGCACAAGGATTTACTAAGTGTTTTACAGCGGTTTTTCACCATTTTGACGGAAAGTAGTATGAGCAGGTAGGAAGTGCATGCAGGACTGCCGGTGGGAGGTGGAAGGGGGAATGGCGTTACAGGAGTTCAAGGTTGTCACAGTACTACCCTTGGCTGCTGCAGTGGGCTGGCGGGTGGCGGGTGGCAGGCCCTGCAGCAATTCTCCCATTCCCCTTGCCTCCAAGCACAGAAATATTGGGTACGAAGTTTCCATACCCAATAATAGCAGGCCCTGACACACTTAATTCAGATTGAACAATTGTGATGAAATAACACCACTCATAATGAGGGTCCTAGTAGGCTAATATTATATCATACTACAGGCCTCGCTATCACCGGCCACAGTGCTGAATAGCTTCCCTCTTGATTAATCTTGTCTGTAGGTGGCGCCTATTCAGAAAGCTGGTTTGCAGTCAATTTCATTCACAATCGTAGTTCTGGCATGCTGTGGACCTTTTAAGTTTATTAACTTAGAAAAAGTGTCACCTTCTCGGATCTTCAATGATGCTATCGTAATTTTGAATACCCCTAGTCAATGTCCAAGGAAATGTACATTTGGATTATGTCAGTAGCTCTCCCTTCCTTCACTTTTTACTGAAACGTCCTGTATGATGGCAGCTCAAGATGGAAGATGCTCCCATCAGCTACTGCAACAAAAGCGTTATCAATGCTTGTTTACCTCTCTGTACCTTTCCCACTCTACCTATCCTTTTTTGAGCTTGTTTGCGTTAGTGTTTGTGTGGGCCTGTTTATGTGTGGGGGCGATTAGTCAGTCTTGTCTATTTTCTTTTCTTTCATCTGGTACATTTGGGTAATAGTGTCTTGATGTGAAGTTCTCCTTTATTGTACTTGTTTTCACTAAAAACATCTTGAAGGAGGGTGCTCAAAGCATCACAGCCTAAAGGCTTGTCTACGTTTGAGCAGCAATGTATAGCGTACAGTCTGGGGTCACGCCTACAGCATGTTGTTTCGATGCAAGTTTCACACACTAATTATAGTACAATGTGAGACATATGCGAAAGAGAAACAAAAAGAGGATCAATATTTTAACAACATTTATCCCCATCCTTTAACTCAGTAAGACCGGAGTGGAGGCAAAAAAGCAGCCTCAAAGAACATCATCATTTCCTTTTTGCTGTGAAGTATGGTGCAAAAGAGAGTAACCCACTCCAGAAAATGTGTTTGTTGTTTTCCTTTCCTAAAACGGGACCAAACGACTCCCTTTATCACAGTTTGCCAATTTGCAAAACTAGGGGCATATTCACAAGCCCCTATATCCACCACGGCGATAGGGGCCTCGCCTTATCCACAAGGCAGCGCTAAGCCACTTAACATGGCTCAACACTGCCTTGTGACTAACAGCTAGATTCATCAAAGACCCATTTTGCGAGTCTTTAATAGCGATTCATAAGGAATCGCTATTAAAGACTTGCAAAACGGGATTTATGTAGGAATTGCAAAAAATATTGCGATTCCTACATCTTCCTTATTTGCGATTAGCAAATTGCTATTCGCAAATAAGGAATAACTCCCCATTCATTCCAATGAGCCAAAGGCCAAAGGCCCATAGGAATGAATGGGGGGTTATTCCTTATTTGCGATTAGCAAATTGCTAATCGCAAATAAGGATGCGATTTCAAGGGTGCCAGGGGTGTCCAAAGGACACCCTGTAGCACGCCTGAAATGCAAATTTACACAGGTGTTGCGCGCACACATGTCTAAAGGACATGTGTGTGTGTAACATGCAACAGAGAAAAATGCACTAAAGTGCTTTTTTCTACTTTTTTCGCTATTTACCACGAAGTCTGACTTCGTGGTAAATAGTGGCCAGAAATTGCGAATTCGCAATTTAAAATTGGCTAATGAATTGCATTTAAGGAATCTCGAATAGAGATTCCTTAAACGCAATTCCTCGCAAATATGCGATTACGCAAATGGCGATTTTTGCATTTGGGATGATGAATACCAAATGCAAAAATTGCGCTCGCAAAGGGCCAGATTCTCGGAATCTGGCCCTTTGCGAGTGCAATTACCTTTCATGAATCTAGCTGTAAGTCCCCTTTCACGCTGTGTTTAGCGTGAAAGGGGCGTGCAGTGGGTGTTCTGGTGGGCGTTCCACCGCAGCACCTACTGATATTTACACTGCCCCCTATTCAAAAGGGCAGCGTAAATAGGAGCTAAAGCCAAATTTAAGACCAGGTCTTAAGTTGGCGATACGAGGAGAAATGTTTTGTTTTGCCTACTTTTTGCATTTTCCATGTGTGATGCATTGTGCAGCACAGATGGAAAATGCAAAATTCCATGGTTTTGTTTACATGTGTGCGGCATGAAGCATCAAACATGTAAGTTACAAACTGGCATTTTAGGTTTGTTTATGTGCATGAAAGGACACCTTCCAGTACATAAACCAACATCCCTGCTTGCAGACACCGTTGCACTTGGGATAAAGGGTGCCTGCGTTGGCGCTAAGTTGTGAAACTTAGCGCCATTGCAGGGGGAAAAGCAGGGCTGCACCATGTCCTTGTAAATATGGTGAAGCCTTGCTTTTCCCAAGTGGCGGAGAGAGGCGTTTAGCCAAGAAGGCCAACGCCTCTCCTCGCCACTTCCTTATGAATATACCCCATAATTGGCTAAGCCATAGGATTTATCGGTTGGAGAATTTTATGAATTATTCAAATTCTTCAGGGTCTGACACTGAACCATGGAGCATTATTTCTCCACAGAAGCAAACCTTCTCTGTGCCTACAGTGAGGCTCCTAGTTGCAAGTTTTTTCTCTAAAGAACGTCCCTCAATTCTTTTGAAAAGTACAATTACTAGCTGTGATTTACTAAGTTTTCAAGGGCTTATTTACTTGCCTCTTGCGCCACATTTGAAAAGTGACGTATGAGTGGCGTAAGGAGCTTGTAAATAAGCCCCTCTCTGCGTGTATTTTCATGTTAAAATTAATGAGTGCACAATTTTTACGCTTTTGAGGAAAAAAATATTTTCAGCATACATTCAGTTGCAAGTCGTGGAGAAAAGAGTTTTAAAGTCAAATCATGAGAAAAAAGTTCATTTAGTTTCGATGTGTTGAGGTCGTTTTCGCTGTTTGCAGGATGGAAACTATGGGCCTGATTTACAGATTGAAGGAGAAGATTACTCCGTCTCAGAAGTGACAGATAACCTGTCTGCTGTATTACAAATCCATGATATCCTATGGCGGATAGGATATCCATCACGTTTGTGACGGAGAAACCCGTCCGCCAAACTCTAAATCAGGTCCTATATAGGGCGTATATGTAGAGCAAACAGAAAAAACAGAACTAAGAAGTGTGGCTCAATGATTAGAGCGGCAGGGTTGGGACCAAGGTTCAATTCCCCGCCTCGGCGGGTCTTGGGCTCAAAATTCCACGGACCTGATAATTCTTGACTCGGTGCCTATTCCAATCATGGAGTCCCACTCTACAACTCTGGGCAATAGCTTGCTTAATCTCCACAGCGGCCCTCACAATGCTAAGGATGCCTGGCCTCCACCTTGGGGGTGCCGAGGAGTGGACGCCTCACAGGGAAAGCCAGGTGGGGTTCCACAGCGGTATTCGTACAAGCGCCTTGAGACCCTTGCGGGTGAGTAGTGCGCTATACAAGTATCAATTTACAATTTACAATTTACATAAAAAACAGAACTGTCTGTAGTCCAATAATCAGGATCTTTGCAATATTTAGCAGTCATGATAAAACACTTCTCACACTCTTAAGGCATATGTACAAAGTATTTTTGTGGTCGAATTGGCCTGATTCATAGAATCAGGCCAATCCCGACAGCAAAAATGTTTTTTAAATGCACAAAAACACAATTTGCTATTCAGTAACAAGATGACGAATTGGAATTTGTGTTAGTGATTCGGTATTTGAACGGGGTGGGTTTAGGGTCTCCCTTCCAAATACAGAACGTAATGGTATGTATGAATGTTTTGCGAAGGAATTGTGGTTGCAAAACATTCATATTTTACCAACACCTCAAAGGAGGTGGTACTCATTTGCAAATGGTGAGGGTGCCTAACGGACCCCTTCCCTTTTATGAATGTTGAAACTAATATTTTTTAAGAGTAGGAAGTGGGCTAGAGGACCACTTCCTACTCTTAAATTTTTTTTAACTCAAATATTTCATTTTATTTTTTAAATGCGTCTCATTTTCCTTCAAGGAAAACGGGATGCATTTTTTTTTAAAAAAAAGATTGTTTTATTGAAAAACCACCATAGACATGGAGGTCTACTGACCCTAGTAGGCCACCATTCCTGTGATGGCTGCAATTCCTAATGGGTACTACTTCATAAATATTCATGTCTTAGGTTGATTTGCGACCAACTGGGAATCGCTATATAAAATGTGAATTTTTTTGTACATTAGGAATTGTGATTCGGTAAGAATTGTAATTAGAAAATTGCAGTCCTCAAATTATCTACATATAACCTCAAAATCTATAAGAAAATTGTGTGCTATTCCCTCAAGTCTGTTTTCCCGCAGATTGAGCATAGTGTCCCTTGGCATACCCAGCCCTGAAGCAGTCCTCTGCCATGATCGTACCAGGGAGTTTGCCTTTCTCCCACAGCAACAGTACAGCTCTGCATTCACCTTCATGCTATGGCTAGCTGGGAGTTCATCCGAAAATAGCCTCTAATATCTGGTGTAAACACTTGGCGTGAGATCTAAACAAAACACGCTTTGGAAAAGACTGCTCACATCAGCAATCAGGAATATCAAAATATTATAGATGGGGTGATTTTCTCCTTATATTACATCTGTGGCTAGCATACACCTATCAGAGAAATTCAATAATTGAAAAATGTCTGAAGTGAAACATGCTACATAGAATGTTTAAGCCTAAGAAGTATGGTCACAATATGTTTTGCCTGCTACGTGTTTGGCAACTCCTGCATATCAATCTGCTTGCACGTCTTAGCTAACTAGTTAACTAGGGTGAAAGAGATGTGCCAATACTGCATTAGGGAGCATTTGGATATAATAATGCATTTTTGACATACACATGACACAGGCCTTTGTGGCATTTTCCTTGAATTCAATAATTGAGGGTGGGGGGTCGGGTGGCGTTAGCTGCCAGTGAGGGTGAAAAACATTTCCCCATGGGTCTATACATTAAAATGATGCTTGATGATGATGATGTGAGCTAATCTTTGCTGATCACTGCTCAAGGATGTAGTTCTAGCAGTTATCCTTGTAAAGTGCATTAGGGAGGAAGAGAATGATTGACCCTTTTCCACTGTTAGGAGTCTCCAAGGTCTTTTTATAGCTCTACATGAACATGCGTTGTTTGGAGATATCCCTGCATAAGAGGGTCCCCACTGGACCTGGTATACCTCCTGTGCGAATTGAGGTATTGCTATAAGGTATTCCTTACACCAAGCGGTATAAAATGCAAAATATAATTATAGGGATCTACTGCAGGTATGGAGTTTGAGATGTAGACCTCCTGCTTTTAAATTCTCTTCCCATACTTCGATCTACTTTCTTCCTTCCTCAATCAGCTGATGTTGTACATATACAGATGAGACAAAAGTTATACAATATATTCTTAAAAGAAAACAAAGAAACATGAATTAGTCATATGTCAGTAAACGAAACGTGTGACCAGGACAAATGTCCTTCCACCAGGACAGATAAGAACAAAACGAAAATAGGAAACTGACTCCTAAGCAATGGGGGCGTTTGCCTGTGTGGGCCTACTCCGCTCTGCCAGGAAGATTCTCCCACTACTCCCCGCACAGTCACAAAAATTGCTTATTCAAGGTCTAATCTTATCCAGATTAGACTATAGCAATGCCCTTTTCTTGGCAGCCCCAGAATCCACTATGAATATTCTTCAGAGAACACAATACGCCGCTGCAAGGCTTCTGACAGGCACCTCTCGGAGAGCATCAGCCAAACCAGCCCTAAATGCACTCCACTGGCTGCCGATCCGTGAAAGGGTCAAATTCAAGGCCCTATGTACGACCCACAGAGCTTTGCAAGACCTAGGGCCCCCCATGCTTAAGACTATGCTCTACCCATATAAACCTAAGAGGTCCCTTTGTTCTTCCCAAGGCAACCTGGCTACTGTCCACAGAGTCAAGAAGGCCCGCACTGGAGGGCGTCACTTTTCGGTGACAGCAGCAACTCTATGGAACTCTCTGTCAACCCAGCTACGCGCTGAACCTAACTACATGAAATTCCGGAAGCTATTAAGACCCACCTTTTCCCACAATAACCTTGTCTCCCCTTTCTACCCCTCTGTTTCTCCTCTCAGTTGTTAATGGCAATCTCAGCTCTGGGACGCTCTCGGGCAGCCACGCGCTATATAAATCCCTTTTCATTTCATTTCATTTCATATTATTGTGGATTTTTGTATAGCGAAATACAACTTCTTCCAGCCAAGAGCACTTGGTTGTACAGGAGAGTAGGTGGGAATGGAGAAAAGATAAATGAATAGCGAGAATGGTACTAGATCCAGTGTGTGATGCCCTACCTAGTATTAGCTACAAGTTTCCACTACTGTCAGGACAGGTGATCAATAAAACAGCAACCAGAATTACACGGTTTTGAGAAGTTTCTTGCACTGCAGGAAGTACCTGTTGGGTGTTTTCTTTGGTCTTTATTTGCTCCGGTGCTGAGAGAGGACAACTGTATTAAGGCCCATAGGCCCAGATGCATCAAGCTAGAATCCGCTCGCAAAGGGGCAGATTCTGAGATCGGTATATTTGCGACCTGTATATTTGCATTTGGGATACATCATCCCAAATGCAAAAATCGCACATTAAGAAATCGCAAAATTGCGATTACTTGCATTTAAGGAATCTCAAATTGACATTCCTTAAATGCAATGCATTAAAGTTTAAAAAAATAGCGATTTCGCTAATAGGGCTCGCAAATTACCATGAAGTTGAACTTCATGGTAATTTGCAAAAACTTTGAAAAATGCACTAAAGTGCATTTTTCAAAGTTTCATGTTGCGCACACACATGCCCTAAGGGAATGTGTGTGCGCAACATATGTGCACAGATCAATTTCAGAAGTGCAACAGACAATGTCTTCGTCTCGCTGAGACCGAGTAGATGCAGCTGTCCAAATCATTCATCGTGCTCGCACTGTCATAATCCGGCTCCATTGCATGGCACGATTCGTCTATTGGATCGGGTTTGGAAACGATTTGGACAACCCATACACGATCTTCGCTTCGTACTTGGTTGTTCAAACCTGGGTACAGTTGGTTTGGAAAAAGGGCTACGATTCGGATCTGGAAAAAGCCCTGAGTATTTTCACTCCTGAAGACTTCTTCATTGAAGCTTCCACCCAGACCGCCATTTGTTATTGACAGTTTTCTGTCTCTCTTGAAAAGCCATTGAAGCCACTTAAATACAAGCTTAATACAACAAAATCTAGACCATAGGTGGATAAATCTAAGACAATCATCCTTTAATAATCATATGAGAAGTTTCTGGGAAAGAGTTGCAGGTTGCTGCGGGACGAGAGTCAGGGTCAACTTCATTTCTGCACTATATACGTAGAATGATGGGGCAATGAGGCCCCCTGCACCTGAATACCACATGTCTACCCAAAATCCTCCCACTGTAAAGGAGATTGAGTCCTCTATCCAATCAATACGATCTTCTGCCTTCATGTGTCTGGACAAAGTCCCGATTTCAGTGGTGAAACACAAAGCCATACTTTCAACTAAGTTATTATTTCCTGTCTTTAAATGTTGTTATGCCAATAGGACAATTCCAGTTTCATGGACTGGAAGTATTATTGTTCCTCTTTATAAAAGGGTGATCATAATTTGCATGCAAAATACTGCCAGATCACTCTATTAGAAGTTTTGTTTTAGATGTCTGCTGGCTCAGCTTATTTCCTGGGTGAAAAACCACAAATCATTCTGCTAAAGTAGACAGGCTTTAGGAAAAAACATGGCACTTTGGATAATATAGCAGCACTACAATTACTCAATGAGCAATACATGATCACTAGAGGGTGTCCAGTATATGCCACGTTCATTGACTACTCTATGGCCTTTGATGAGGTGGATCAACCAAGTCTTTGGAAGATGTTGTCCAGCTTTGGCACTGCTGGAACTTTATTGAACTTAATTAATGCCCTTCACCCTTCTACATGATACCAAGTCCTGCTAGGTGGTGATCAAGGGCTCGCCAAGAAGATTCTAACAATAAATGGCTTAAAGCAGGGGTGCCTCATTGCCCTGTGGCTCTTTCCCCTGTACATTTCAGATTTTCAGGATTCCTTCTTACAACGTAGGGGCTTACAACCTAACATTGGGGGTTGGTCAATATCATGTCTTCTGTATGCAAACAGTATAGTAATTTTGGACCCCACCCTAAAGGTGTGAATTGCTGATGAAGGGTGTTGCAACACTATGCTGAGACAAATGCTTTGAAAATAAATCCCTCCTAAAGCAAACTTCTCTGTTTCCATGGGAAAAAATGCTAAATATGCCAATTATCCTTGGATCTAGGTTCCTCTAAATTGGAAGTGATTAAATCGTTCCTTTTTTGAGGAAAATTATGTGTAATAGCTTGAGTGATATTGACCATATCTCGAATAACGTGTGTAAGGCTCAGTCACAGGCTAACGGATTGGGAACATTTTATAATGCTGCAGGTAAAAGAGACTTCTCTCATCTTCTATCCATCAGGCTAAAATCCCTGCTAGCCTATTGTATGCAGTGGAGCTCAAAGATGTAGCGAGATGAAGCTTTTTGAATAAGGTAGGGGCAGATTTTGAGAAGATGAATATCTTTTAACACTTTGGCAATAGTGGCAGCCAAAAGGCTAAAATTTGGGATTAAACGCCTATGCACAAGAAGTGGCGGGAATTGTTCGATGGGCTTCTTGCCTTGAGAAAAGTGAGGGGGACACTGTAAGATACTATGGGCCATATGTATCAAAATCGGGATTTGCGATTCTTAAAATTTGATTTTTTTGCTAATCGCATTTTGAGAATCGCAAAACGCGATGTAAATAAAAAAAACGCAACATTTTTGCAATTCCCAAAAATGTGCAGAATATTGATGCAAATTCCTTTACTGCGATTCCTTATTGGCGAATTCGCAAATATGGAATTGCAAATCTGAGAATTGGCAATTCAGGTGCAGCATGATGACATCACAACCAGGCAGTGTGACTGCCCATGCTGATTTGATTGCCAGAAGCTGAGTGAGAGACTGAGAGGAGAGCTGAGACACATGTGCACTTCAACTGAGAGGAGGAAAAATGGATTCACAGGAGAAGCAACAGGAGGAGAGTGGCAGACAAAGGAAACAAAAGTTCAGTGAAAGGGAGCTTGAGGTGCTCATACAGGATATGGCAGTCAGCCATGAGCTCTTGTTTGGAAAGCAATCCCTATGTGTGCCAGAGGCACGCAAAAAGAAGATCTGGGCTGATGCACAAGAGAAGGTGAATGCCATCGGTGATATGATATGCGCCAAAGATCCAAAGAAAAAGTTGCAACAAGGCTGGCAGAGGCAAAGAAGACCGGTGGTGGGACGTCCACTGCAATTGACTCTACTCCTCTTGAGGAGTTGGTGGAGGGCACTCTGCAGCCAGAGAGTGTCAGTGGTGTGGCTGATCTGGACAGCTCTGAACCTCCAAACATCAGACAAGGTAAGACCATGCTATTACTCCCCTGATACATCACCACATCACTCACACAATCAGGAAAAACCCAGGCACTAAACATGAATGCAACTCCAATGCATGTTAACAAGCACCCCCGCAAAGCATTATGGGAGATGTAGTCACATGCACCAAACAACGGAGCAGTGAGACCCAGCAAGGTGGAATCAGAATGAGTAAGTCAGGGTAGGCAAAAAACAGACAGATAGTACCCATGTAACTCGAAATCTGACAAATATATTGCATAACCAATGTGAGGCAGGACACCAAATTAATGTATGCATTTACATTCACAGCATCACCTGAAACACAGGAATCAATGGCAGAAGGGGAGGATGCATCCCACACTGAAGACCAGTCAGGGCACAAGGAGCAGGAGGAAGGCAGCCCAGCCATCCCTGTGACACTCATACGGCTCCTCATAGTACCACCACTACCACCACTGGAGGCAGGTCCACTGGACACAAGTGGAGAAGATCAGCCAGTCTAGGGCCAGTGTGCAGCACAGCAAACAGCACAGTCCCCTATCCGTCCTAGTTCAGGAATCCCTTCCAGGCGTAGGGCATGGCAGTCCACCAGCACAGCGGCTGTAGTCGAAGACACGGTATTTGCAGGGCTTGAAGGCAACATGCTAAAAGTTCAGATGATAGAAACAAAACCTGCTGCACACTTGTATACAAGTTCAAGCAAAAAACAGATGTCTCAATGGACATAAAGTTAATTTGTCATGGGCGAAGGATTGGACCACCAGTGTTTCGGATCTTCTTTTATTGATCTTAGAAAGCCAGCCGACACGTGTTTCGTCGCAAGAAAACACACTTTTTCCGCGACTCCTCAGGGCTGTAGGTAAAAGATTTATAACCACAGGTCGCGGTGCAGGTGATAATTCCGACCCGGCTCCGCTCGAGACCGGGTTTTCATTGTCAGTCAGAATCCGACTTGTAATTCCAAAATTGTTCTTCTCCAACTGGTATGCAGAGATTCTTTAATCGGTAGTAACGCTAAGTGTTAAAATCCTCAGGGTGAGAAAATCGGGAGAGTATCTATGTCCACGTATTTAAACTGCGGGAAGTGTAGAAACTTTCGCAACAGAAAGGAGATCCCCGTAGTGCGGGGAGTCATTCAGCGATGGTATAGCTCGGGTTCGCTTTTCGGTTCCGGGTGCGGTTTTCTTGCGAAGAAACACTTGTCGGCTGGCTTTCTATGATCAATAAAAGAAGATCCGAAACACTGGTGGTCCAATCCTTCGCCCATGACAAATGAACTTTATGTCCATTGAGACATCTGTTTTTTGCTTGAACTTGTATACAAGTGTGCAGCAGGTTTTGTTTCTACTGTATGTAGTGTGTCCGCCAGGCACACTTTGAGGGGTTACAGGGAATTGCCTCTTACCTGCATGCACCTTCTGCTTTACAGCATTCTCCTGTGCGTTAACCAGAGCAGTGCGCCCAGTATTTCCCTCACACCTAAAACCCTGTCCTTTGTTGCCATAAAAGTTCAGATGACTCAGGGGAGGGCAGTGGGCACCCTGAGCGCGGGGCAACAGGCCAAGCCCACGGAAGATGAAGTGTCATGAGTGGCACATGGCAATGGGTGAGGCAACCCATTGCATCCTGACTTATGTTTGAGCAACAGACTTGCCCAGTGTGTTTAACATGTGCAAGCAATTTGGACTCACATTGTGTGCATGTCAGGCTGTGTGACGAATATGCTCCTGCACTCAAGGAAATAAAAACGCAGTTTTGCACCAATCTGTAGCATTGTGTCATCATTACTCACCTAGAAATAGTTCTGTGTGATCTCATCTCGTCTCTGGCGGCAGGCAGCCGCATCAACACCAACGGCTACTCTGCATCATGGAGGTAGCCCCTCCTCATCTGAAGAGTCAAAATCTGTGAGCTCCACTGAAGTGCCTTTCCTGGTGGCGATGTTGTGCAGCATGGCACATGTGACCACGATTTTGCAGCATGTCTCAAGGCTGCACTGTAGCGCTCTTCCACTCTTATGTGGGCAGCAAAAACGTCTCTTAAGGATTTAAAATGTTCTCTCAATGGCTCAGCTGGTGGCTTTGTGGGCGCTGTTATACCTCTGCTCCCTGATTCAGAAAAGGGGGTGGTGATGAACAGAGTGTCTGAATTAAGCAGACCACTCTTACCCAGTCCAAAGATCAGGGCTTGAGCCATCACTGTTATTTAGCTCACTGCACCATCCCAGCTCAGAACCTGGCTATATGCAAATCAGTCTGTCCCTGGCCCAGTGCATCATGGGAACAGGGCAGACTAAACTACCAAGCCAATTCTTCACCAGAAAGGAGACAAGCTTCCGGGGACCGATTTCTGGCATTTCAGCCGTCGTCGGCCCAGCTTGCTTGAATCCTGATGGTGCAGTGAGCAAGGGACTCATGTCTGAGTATACCCTGCCACACCTATAGTGGCCAAAAACGATTCAGAAAAGGGGGTGGTGATGAACAGAGTGTCTGAATTAAGCAGACCACTCTTACCCAGTCTAAAGATCAGGGCTTGATCCATCACCGTTATTTAGCTCACTGCACCATCCCAGCTCAGAACCTGGCTATATGCAAATCAGTCTGTGCCTGGCCCAGTGCATCGTGGGAACAGGGCAGACTAAACTACCAAGCCAATTCTTCACCAGAAAGGAGACAAGCTTCCGGGGAACGGTTTCTGGCATTTCAGCCGTCGTCGGCCCAGCTTTCTTGAATCCTGATGGTGCAGTGAGCAAGGGACTCATGTCTGAGTATACCCTGCCACACCTATAGTGGCCGAAAACGATTCAGAAAAGGGGGTGGTGATGAACAGAGTGTCTGAATTAAGCAGACCACTCTTACCCAGTCCAAAGATCAGGGCTTGATCCATCACCGTTATTTAGCTCACTGCACCATCCAAGCTCAGAACCTGGCTATATGCAAATCAGTCTGTCCCTGGCCCAGTGCATCATGGGAACAGGGCAGACTAAACTACCAAGCCAATTCTTCACCAGAAAGGAGACAAGCTTCTGGGGACCGGTTTTTGGCATTTCAGCCGTCGTCGGCCCAGCTTGCTTGACTCCTGATGGTGCAGTGAGCAAGAGACTCATGTCTGAGTATACCCTGCCACACCTATAGTGGCCAAAAACGATTCAGAAAAGAGGGTGGTGATGAACAGAGTGTCTGAATTAAGCTGACCACTCTTACCCAGTCCAAAGATCAGGGCTTGATCCATCACCGTTATTTAGCTCACTGCACCATCCCAGCTCAGAACCTGGCTATATGCAAATCAGTCTGTCCCTGGCCCAGTGCGTCATGGGAACAGGGCAGACTAAACTACCAAGCCAATTCTTCACCAGAAAGGAGACAAGCTTCCGGGGACAGGTTTGTGGCATTTCAGCCGTCGTCGGCCCGGCTTGCTTGAATCCTGATGGTGCAGTGAGCAAGGGACTCATGTCTGAGTATACCCTGCCGCACCTATAGTGGCCACAAACGATTCAGAAAAGGGGGTGGAGATGAACAGAGTGTCTGAATTAAGCAGACCACTCTTACCCAGTCCAAAGATCAGGGCTTGATCCATTACCGTTATTTAGCTCACTGAACCATCCCAGCTCAGAACCTGGCTATATGCAAATCAGTCTGTCCCTGGCCCAGTGCGTCATGGGAACAGGGCAGACTAAACTACCAAGCCAATTCTTCACCAGAAAGGAGACAAGCTTCCGGGGACCGGTTTCTGGCATTTCAGCCGTCGTCGGCCCGGCTTGCTTGAATCCTGATGGTGCAGTGAGCAAGTGACTCATGTCTGAGTATACCCTGCCACACCTATAGTAGCCAAAAACGATTCAGAAAAGGGGGTGGGGATGAACAGAGTGTCTGAATTAAGCAGACCACTCTTACCCAGTCCAAAGATCAGGGCTTGATCCATCACCGTTATTTAGCTCACTGCACCATCCCAGCTCAGAACCTGGCTATATGCAAATCAGTCTGTCCTTGGCCCAGTGCATCATGGGAACAGGGCAGACTAAACTACCAAGCCAATTCTTCACCAGAAAGGAGACAAGCTTCCGGGGACCGGTTTCTGGCATTTCAGCCGTCGTCGGCCCGGCTTGCTTGAATCCTGATGGTGCAGTGAGCAACGGACTCGTGTCTGAGTATACCCTGCCACACCTATAGTGGCCAAAAACGATTCAGAAAAGGGGGTGGTGATGAACAGAGTGTCTGAATTAAGCAGACCACTCTTACCCAGTCCAAAGATCAGGGTTTGATCCATCACCGTTATTTAGCTCACTGCACCATCCCAGCTCAGAACCTGGCTATATGCAAATCAGTCTGTCCCTGGCCCAGTGCATCATGGGAACAGGGCAGACTAAACTACCAAGCCAATTCTTCACCAGAAAGGAGACAAGCTTCCGGGGACCGGTTTCTGGCATTTCAGCCGTCGTCGGCCCGGCTTGCTTGAATCCTGATGGTGCAGTGAGCAAGGGACTCATGTCTGAGTATACCCTGCCACACCTATAGTGGCCAAAAACAATTCAGAAAAGGGGGTGGTGATGAACAGAGTGTCTGAATTAAGCAGACCACTCTTACCCAGTCCAAAGATCAGGGCTTTATCCATCACCGTTATTTAGCTCACTGCACCATCCCAGCTCAGAACCTGGCTATATGCAAATCAGTCTGTCCCTGGCCCAGTGCGTCATGGGAACAGGGCAGACTAAACTACCAAGCCAATTCTTCACCAGAAAGGAGATAAGCTTGACCTGTTCCCATCATGCACTGGGACAGGAACAGACTAATTTGCATATAGCCAGTTTCTGAGCTGGGATGGTGCAGTGAGCTAAAAAACGGTGTTCTGCTTAATTCAGAGACTCTGTCCATCACCACCCCTTGTTGTTAAATATTTTGTCCACCCTAAGCGTGGAAGGGTATACTCAGATGTGAGTCCCTTGCTCATTGCACCATCAGGATTAAAGCAAGCCAGGCCGACGACGGCTGTAATGCCAGAAACCGGTCCCCCGAAGCTTGTTTCCTTCCCAGTGTAAGAATTGGCTTGGTAGTTTGGTTTGACCTGTTCCCATCATGCACTGGGACAGGACTAATTTGCATATAGCCAGGTTCTGAGCTGGGATAGTGAGCTAAAAAACGGTTTTGGATCTAGCCCTGATCTCTTGACTGGGTGAGAGTATTCTGCTTAATTCAGAGACTCTGTCCATCACCACCCCTTGTTGTTAAATACCTCTGCTCCCCAGCAGTGGCTGGATTCAGTTACGGAGTCAGGATGTAGTCATGTACATCATACGCACTGTCACCTGCAGGGTGACAAGAATCAGGTTAAACACTGTCCTGCCACTTCTGAGCTTTACTGATTGTGCGTTTGTAAGCCATGCATTTACCTAGCAGGTAGCCCTCACCAAACTCACCATCTGTGATTCATCGGTGAATTCCACTGTGGAGAAAAACGAATGAGTTGTGTGTGCTACCTGAGTATTTAGCAACGATATCAGTGATGACACGTTTGTCATTGCACACACTGCCTGTATGTTCAGGGAATGATAGGACTTGTGGTTACGGAACACATTATCATTCTGTGAGGGGGGGAGATAGCGACATGGATCCCATGTATGCAGCCAATTATGTGGGGAAATTGGGCTATCTGGTAGAACTCCTGCTTGGTCTGATCTAGTACCTGCTGTGTGCTGGAGAATTGGATATGGTGATGCAGCATCTGTACCATTGCATCAAGAAAAGAGTGGAAGAAGGGCAATAGTGCACTCTGAAAGACCCCTCCTGCTGTGGCTATCATCCCCTGAAAAATCCCTGAAGACAGTACGTTCAGTGAGCACAGGACCTGTACATGGGTGGGAATGGTGTGTGTACTGCATGTGGGGTGTTCTAGTATGGGTTGGAGCTCCTCTATTAAGTCCAGGATGCTGTCTGCGCCCAGCCTGTACTTCACGTGGATCGCAAACAGCTTCATACATATGGCCCTAGATGAAAAAGGAAATTCTTGTGAAGAAAAAAGAAAAAAAACTCTATTCTTCAGAAATTTCTAAATTGCCTTAGACCAAATCAGGCTTGATCAAAGCATAATGCTTTCACTTTCCGCTACCCAATTAAAGGCAGAATTAAAAAAGGCTTTGTTGGTTCTAAGTTTTCACATATACAACAAAGCTTGTGATAAGAAAGGAGCCACTAAAGGATAAAATATACCATTGCTACAAAGAAAACCCAAGAACAAGTGAAATAGAATATGCCCCATGGGATTAGATACTTTCGGACACTTATATTTGGATGTTTTGCCCCTAAATTCTTAAACGTCTAAACAGTATGGAGCTTCTGAAATCTGTAGCCTTTGTCAAAATGGTGTTCAAGACCTGAAGCACATTCTATTTGTTTGTTCTGCTTCACTATTGCACCACTGTAAATTGTTAAGGACTATATTTCTAAAATTGTTAGTGTGATATTTTTGGAGGCTTAACAACTATTGATTAATCCCCCTAATAAAAATGTTCTGTTGTTGAATTTTTTTTTTAATGCTTTTGACATTTTTATTGATTGTAGCACAAATACTGGTTACATTATGTTAATGTTCCTACTATTGGTCCTGCAGCACTATTTGTGCCACCCACACAAATAGCCTTAAAAAGAGAGCTCAGGCCTTCCATTGCAGAGCCTGTGCACAGTTTTTTAAACTGCCATGTTCTTCTGTCACATGCACTCACTTACCAGACCTCACCCTTCCCTTTCTATGTACATCCGACACCCCTATGGTAGGTCCAGGGTACCCCCTGGGCAGGGTGCAGTGCATATGAAAGGTAGGACATGTACTAAGGTGTGTGCCATGTCCTGTCAGTGAAATAATCTCAATTTTTGTGTTTCACTGTTGAAAGGCCATCTTGCCTATAGGATAGAATGGGAAGGCTGTGTAATATGTTTTCCATCCTATCTTCCCAAAGGATTAAGATGGAAAGGTGAAGTTCAGTATGCCTGAACTCACAATGTAATAACACATCTTTTTGTGAAGGTGGTTTTTGCATTGTGTGTTCAGAATCTTTTAGAAGTGGCTATGTTTTTGTGCTCTAACGTTTCTGTATATCTCTGCCTGGCTGTGGATTGACTGTCTGGATTTGAAAGCTATAGGAGCTGGGGAATGTCTTGACCCAGGGGAGGAGGTGAGACAGCAACAGGCTGACCTGCATCTGGAGTGATGGGGAGGAGAAGCCCCTAGAGTTGAAGAGGCCTGGGTTGCTGCTGTAGCTGTAAAACAACTGGCTCATCTCATGCTGAGTGATTGAGAATCCAGACCCCACTAATCAAGGGAAGAAAAATGTCACTGGCAGGGAGGCACCCAGAAATGGTTTGAACAGGGGTCAGTGCCCCCTGAAGCACAAACACTTCAAAGCCATTGAGTGGTGTAGCTATGAGAGCTGATACCACTGAACATTAGAGTATGGTTTGATCAAGTGTGACCAAGACTAGAGCTACTTCATGGTCAAGAGGACCTTTGCCAAGGAAGAAACAATTGAAGAGACGAAAATATAGGTCTGACCCTTGCTGTGTGTCCTGGGGCTGGCATGCAGTTTGCTGTTTTAACCAAGGAAAGGCTAAAGAGACTTTGCTGTGTGCTGTGTCCCCCTGCTTGAAGGACTTTGCTGTGTGCTGTCTCCTGAAGTAACGTATCCCCAAAGACCTGAGGTGAGCTGGCTCCCTTTTACGGAAACACAGGAACACAAAAGTTTCCAGGAGAGTCTCAACGGCGCTGTATGAGCTTGTCTGTTGCAGTCTGAGACCCTCGCAGGAACTGCCTTGTGATCGTGGGCGCCTGGAGTCCAAGTGAGTCTCAACAACGCTGTGTGTGTTTGCTTTGTGCAGCTAAGACCTTCAGGAGGATCTGCAGGTGACCGTGGGCACCTGGAATCTAAGCAAGGATCAGCGAGGCTGCATGCGTGTGCTTTGTGCGTGTGCTTTGTGCAACCGGAAACCCATTGTGAAGATTGTCCAGTGATTGTGTACACCGGAATTCAAGTGAGTCTCATTGCCTCTGTGTGCTGGTGCATTGTGCACCGTGAGACCTTTGTGAGGATTTGCCTTGTTATCATGTGCACTGGAATCCAAGTGAGTCTCATCCTCGCCACTGTGCGAGGGTGCGTTGTGCACTAAGAGACTTTCGTGAGGATTTGCTGTGTGATAGTGTGCACCATAGTAAAGTGAGTCTCAGCGACGATGTGCGTGTGATCTTCGTGCAGTCTGAGACCTTTGTGTGGAGTGCCCAGAGATCGGGCACCCGGAGTGAAGGCAGACTCAGTGGCACTGTATGTGCGTGTGCTTTGAGGCAGCCTGAGATCTTCGTAAGTGAAGCTGCCGGGACCGGCAGTCCCATAGGAGCTGAGTTGCCAGCCCGAGCCGCCGTTGCCATTTTACGAAGCTGCATTAGAGGCCTAGCCACTTGAAGAGGAGGGGAGAGTGGGTTTGCACCTCCCAGGTATTGTAGCGTAGTTCCTATATCCCTGATAGGCTCTGCGCATTGGAATAATATACACTATTGTTTTGGCATAGGACTGAGATCAGTATTTCTCTATTGAGTACATTAAACTTAATTACTTGTTTGTGCCAGCTAAATCAGAGGTCACTAGAAACTTCTCAAATAAACAAGAAGGGATTCGTTTCTGGCAACCGTTGTGGAAACAATGGATAACAGTTTCACTCAGTCAATCGTGCATGCTTCGTTTCTACAGAGTTTACACAGAAATAGGTAGATGGGCGTTTCAATAAAAAGGGTTTATTGAACAGTCTTATTTCTCGTGCAAGAGATATAGCTGCTACAATCATAAGACAGAATGGGAAGTACAATACGTACAGCGTTTAGCAGTAAGATAAAATAATACCGCAATAGCATGGTTTGTAACTATGATATATAGGGCCAAATGTAGGTCGGTCGGTAACGGACGAAAATTGGTATTTTCGGCCGTTACCGATCGGTAAATAGGTGATAGGTATGTAGGGGGCATTATTTTACCGAATCGGTAAAATTACAGATTCGGTAATTTTACCGATTCGGTAAAATAAAAATTCGGTAAATTTACCGAATCTGAACCACCCAGATGTAGGTGGGACTCTTCAGAGTCCCAGAGGCCTTACCGAATCGGTATTTTACCATCAAATCCAATTTGATGGTAAAATACCGATTCCGGTGTGCATGCACATGTGTGCATGCACACCTATGCCATGTGACAGGCAGACCTGCCCTTAGGGCATGTATGCCTGCCACATGGAACCCGAGCTTGTTTTGGGGGTGCCAGAGGGTATCAAAGTGACACCCCCTGCACCCTTGTGAAAAATCGCTATTTACCGATTCGGTAAATACCGAATCGGTAATGCCCATTCATTCCTATGGGCTTTAAAGCCCATAGGAATGAATGGGCATTACCGATTCGGTATTTACCGAATCGGTAAATACCGAAATCATCTGATTCGGTATTCCAGCACATCTGGAATACCTACATATCCACCCCATAGATTTACCGATTTTTAATTACCGAATCGGTAAAATTCGGTAATTAAAAATCGGTAAATCTATTTCACCTACATCTGGCCCATAGTCATAAACATACATACATAAATAACACAGACTAAAATGTGAATACTCGTCTGGTACTTCTAGCTAGTTCAACCCCAGTGTACCTGACCTAAGTGTAGTACGAGGTAAGAAGTAGGTGCTGTTTTTCTATAGTCTAGTTTAGCTATAGTTAGGATTGGTGTTGCCAAGATTTGCCAAAAGTCCCTCTAGGTTCTAGTCTGCTCCATACCTTAGAATGAGAGAGGTTGGAATTTCTTTCCGGGTCTCGATCTCTAACACCCTGCAAGGGGAGTCAGAAACACTGGAGCTGAATTCTCTGCGAGGAGGAAGACAGCATCTAGCCAGTGCGTCAGGCAGGGACTCAAAGTCAAAGTACTTTATTCGGTTATATATATAACCATAAAAGTATATCACATAAAATTTCATATACATAAATTTTTTTACAAAAGATTTCTTAAATGAGACATGTTTTCCTTCTGAATAAACTGTTACAAAACATCCAAGGTAATTGACTTACGCAACATAAAATCATAAAAGGTGCTAAAAACTGTTACAACAGATACAATTGTATCTAAACTCTTTGGGTCTAAGAGGACTGGGTGACATAGATTATAGTTATAGTTCATTACATATTAGGTGCAAAATAAAGGAGTTCCTAAGGGGTTATGTCCATATCCATTCGATCCCACTAATCTAAACCAGAAAATAAATGAAATCGGTTGGAAGTGGGAATTTTATAGCCACTCAATGCAAGGTCTCTACTGCCCATCAGGTAGTTACTCTCTGCATTTGATCTTAATGGTGGGAGGTATGATTTACTAGGGTAAAAGTCACTCAGTTCAAAGTTACAAAAGGGCCGTCTCCTATTTGTGGCTACCAGGCTTGAAGGTATGGGACGACATGTTCATCCCTGAA
This sequence comes from Lissotriton vulgaris, assembly GCF_964263255.1. Classification (NCBI taxonomy): domain Eukaryota; kingdom Metazoa; phylum Chordata; class Amphibia; order Caudata; family Salamandridae; genus Lissotriton; species Lissotriton vulgaris. The sequence continues at coordinate 887,721,332 of NC_141687.1, forward strand.
ATTTACTAATACCAAGTCTCCGGTTATATCCTTTGGGAGGGGTCCTAGCCCAAACCACCCTTCTAACATTTAATATTCTTCCATCGATGTTAGGTGGCAGGGGTCTATTCTTTTGTTAACCAGAACGATACCTTGTTTTTTAGTTCCTATTGACTTTCGGTTTTTCCTTTTGTAAGTACAGGCTCTCCCGAGAGGACGCACACAAATGGAGCGGCCTCCGGTGGTAAGTGTATATGGTTAATTTTTCTTCGTATATTGCCTTGATTAGCAGCTGTCCCCTCATGAAATGTGGGTTCTTTATTCTGCCCTTCTCTGGGAGCAGGACTCTGTACTATTACAGATTTTGTGGTTGATTTCTGAGTATTTGAAGATGACATATGTAGGACTAGTGGTTGATTTTGGACAGTATTAGTATGTGCAGTAGCTTTGGACACTTCGGTGGCAGCTAGCGACTGTGATTGCTTAGATCCTACCATGCTTTTTATGAGTAGCGTATTTGCCTTAGTGTTTCCTCTATACCCGTGAGCCTTTCCCCTAGGCTGTTCATTCTTTCTATCAACGGGGATATTATAGATTTAACCAGGAGTTCGATCTGGACCAATAGAGTTGCCTGTGTAGAAAGTGCAGGAGTTTCCAGTATTGAATATACCTTGGGTGCCTTAGGGGTGGTGGTAATGGTACACAGTCAAAATATCGAGTTTTTGTTGTCGACTAGCACTAATATCGAGTTCGAAAAATTGAAGGTAAGTAATATCGATGCTATTAATATCGATGTAATAAATATCGATTTTTGTGTGTATAAATAATATCGAGTTCAGTAATAACGAGATTTTAAATATCGATGTTAAAAATATTGATAAGACAAAATATCGACATGTTAAATAGTGTTTTTTAAATGTTAGTAAAATACTAATTGTATTAAATGTTAGCTCTAATAGTTTTTAGCACTAATAAATAGTGTTATAAAGTATAATACATTTTTAGGAGCGGGATGTAGGGTTTATAGGGGATAAGGGTGGGAAGTGTTTTAAAAGTATATATTGAATATTTGTTAATTTTTGTAAAATACTGAAGTTGAAAATAGATTTAAAAATGTGAAAATTTATTTTACATTTTAAATTTAAATTTAAATTTTAATTTAATGTTTAGTAGCGGGTTCTAGGGGTTATGGGTGGTTGTGTTTTAAAAAGTATATACCGAAACTTTATAATTTAAAATTTGAAATTTAAAAAAAAATTAAAATATAGAAAATAATTCGAAATTCGAAATTAAATTTAAAATTTTAATTAAAATGTTTTATTTAATGTTTATTAGGGGGATGTTGGGTTTGTAGGGGATAAGGGTGGTGAGTGCTTTAAATATATATACTGAATTTAAAATAATTGTTGTAAAATAATGAAGTTGAAATTAGAAAATAAAATTCGAAATTTGAAATTATTTAGAAATTTGAAATTAAAATTCAAAATCAAATTTAAATTTTTATTTAATGTTTAGTAGTGGGATCTAGGTTTTATAAGGGATAAGGGTGGGGATTGTTTTAAAAATACATACACAATTTTTAAAAAATTAAAAAAAGATTACAAATATATTGAAAGATTACATTTTTTTTAATAAATTGGATTATGGAAATTAGATTTTAAATTTCAATTTTAAAATGTAGTTAATGTTTAGTAGCGGGATGTAGGGTTTATAGGGGATAAAGGTGGGGAGTGTTTTAAAAATATATACTTAATTTTATAAATTGTTGTAAAATAATGAAGTAGAAATTAGAATTTAAATATTGAAATGTGAAAATATTTAGAAAATCGAAATTAAATTTCATTTTTAAATGTAAATTTTAATTTCATGTTTAGTAGTGAGATCTAGGGTTTATTGGGGATAAGGATGGGGAGTGTTTTAAAAATATATACAGAATTCTTAACATTGTTATACATTTAATTAATAAAATTAGATATTAAAATTAAAATTTATAAAATATTTTAAAATTAGATTTTAAAATTAAAATGTACATTTAAAAAAATATTTTATGTTTAGTAGCAGGATGTAGAGTTTATAGGGCATAAGGGTTATGAGTTAAAAAAATATACATATTTTATAAAATTATTATAAAATAATTAAATTAAAATTAGATATTACATATAGAAGTTAAAAAATATTTACAATTTCGACATTAGATGTAACTTTTACATAAAAAATTAATATTTAGAGGCCCATTAGGATGGCGGGCGGATTGCCTCCGCCAGGGTAACGGTGGCCACCGCCACCCTGGCGGAGGCAATCCGCCCGCCATCCTTCCCTGCATTCCCCCCTGCCATATTACGATGGCGGAGGGGACCGCAGCGGTGACAAACACCGCCCGCATGTTTTCCGCCCCGGTCGCCTTGCGGCCGGGGCGGACAACCAGTAACATGGTGGCGGTGTCTGTTAGACACCGCCCGCCATATTACAATGGTCTGGTCTCAATGCCTTTCTGTGGCGGCAATGCCGCCAAGGAAAGGCATGCGGTGTTCACTCTGGGGGCCCCCTGTGGGCCCCCAGAGTGAAGTACAGGTGGGGGGTGCACATGGGGGGGTACCTATGGTACCCCCCTTCATTTGCATATACAAAGCGGCAGGCACCGTGCGGTGCCTGCCGCTTTGTATATGCAAATGCTGACAAGCATTTCTAGCATTGTGGCGGGCGGTGCTGAGCGCTCCGCCCACCACAATGCTAGAAATGCAGGATGTGCCCGCCACAGTGGCGGGCACATCCTAATGCCACCCCCGGGACCCCCGACCTTATGGCGGGCGGTCCCATTCCCCGCTAGGATGACAGGCGGACAAAGTCCGCCCGTCATCCTAATAGGCCCCTTAATGTTTAGTGCTGGTATGTAGTGTTTATAGGGGTTAAGGGAGTGGAGTATTTTTAACAAATATATAGAGGATATAATATGTTTTTTAAAAAAAATTGGAAATGAGAAAAGCAAATTTAAATTAAAATAATTACTAATTATTCTTAATTGAATCAATTTGCATTATAATGTATTGATGATTTGATTTTATAATTATCATTTTTACAAGTGGGATGTAGGGTTTATAGGTTGTAAGTATGAGGAGTGTATTATAGTTCTATAAAATAGGGTTTGAATAGAATTTTAAATAGTTTTAGTGTCCAACATCTATTGTAATTAAATGTAGATTGGAGTTGGAGTAGTTAATTATTTAGGTTCAGTGTCCAGCACCTACCCTAATTAATAGTAGATTGGAGTTGGAATACTAAATTAAATAGGTTCAGTGTCCAGCACCTACCCTAATTAATAGTAGATTGGAGTTTGAATAGTAAATAAAATAGGTTCAGTGTCCAGCACCTACTCTAATTAATAGTAGATTGGATTTGGACTAGTAAATTAAATAGGTTCAGTGTCCAGCAGCTACACTAATTAAATGTTGATTGGAGTTGGAATAGTAAATTAAATAAGTTCAGTGTCCAGCACCTACCCTAGTTAAATGTAGATTGGATTTGGAATAGTTAATTATTTTGGTTCAGTGTCCAAGACCGACCCTAATTAATAGTAGATTGGAGTTGGGATAGTAAATTAAATAGGTTTTGTGTCCAGCGCCTACCCTAATTAAATGTAGATTGGAGTTGGAATAGTTAATTATTTAGGTTCAGTGTCCAGCACCTAGCCTAATTAATATAAGATTGGAGTTGGAATAGTAAAGTAAATAGGTTCAGTGTCCAGCACCTACCCTAATTAAATGTAGATTGGAGTTGGAATATTAAATTTAATAGGTTCAGTGTCCTGCCCCTTCCCTAATTAAGAGTAGATTGGAGTTGGAATAGTAAATGATATAGGTTCAGTGTCCAGCGCCTACCCTAATTGAATGTAGATTGGATTTGGAATAGTTAATTATTTAGGTTCAGTGTCCAGCACCTACCCTAATTAATAGTAGATTGGAGTTGGAATAGTAAAATATTTAGGTTCAGTGTCCAGCACCTACTCTAATTAATAGTAGATTGGAGTTGGAATAGTAAATTAAATAGGTTTAGTGTCCTGCACCTACTCTAATTAATATTAGATTGGAGTTGGAATAGTAAATTAAATTGGTTCAGTGTCCAGCACCTACCCTAATTAAATGTAGATTGGAGTTGGAATAGTAAATTTAATAGGTTCAGTGTCCTGCACCTTCCATAATTAAGAGTAGGTTGGAGTTGGAATAGTAAATTAAATAGGTTCAGTGTCCAGCACCTACCCTAATTAAATGTAGATTGGATTTGGAATAGTTAATTATTTAGGTTCAGTGTCCAGCACCTACCCTAATTATTAGCAGATTGGATTTGGAATAGTTAATTATTTTGGTTCAATGTCCAGCACCTTCCCTAATTAATAGTAGATTGGAGTTGGAATAGTAAAATTTTTAGGTTCAGTGTCCAGCACCTACTCTAATTAATCGTAGATTGGAGTTGGAATAGTAAATTAAATAGGTTTAGTGTCCTGCACCTACTCTAATTAATATTAGATTGGAGTTGGAATAGTAAATTTAATAGGTTCAGTGTCCTGCACCTTCCCTAATTAAGAGTAGATTGGAGTTGGAATAGTGAATTAAATAGGATCAGTGTCCAGCACCTACCCTAAATAAATGTAGATTGGATTTTGAATAGTTATTATTTAGGTTCAGTGTCCAGCACCTACCCTAATTAATAGTAGATTGGAGTTGGAATAGTAATAAATTTAGGTTCAGTGTCCAGCACCTACTCTAATTAATAGTAGATTGGAGTTGGAATAGTAAATTCAATAGGTTTAGTGTCCTGCACCTACTCTAATTAATATTAGATTGGAGTTGGAATAGTAAATTAAATAGGTTCAGTGTCCAGCACCTACCCTAATAAAATGTTGATTGGAGTTGGAATAGTAAATTAAGTAGGTTCAGTGTCCAGCACCTACCCTAATTAAATGTAGATTGGAGTTGGAATAGTAAATTTAATAGGCTCAGTGTCCTGCACCTTCCCTAATTAAGAGTAGATTGGAGTTGGAATAGTAAATTGAATAGGTTCAGTGTCCAGCACCTACCCTAATTAAATGTTGATTGGATTTGGAATAGTTAATTATTTTGGTTCAATGTCCAGCACCTACCCTAATTAATAGTAGATTGGAGTTGGAATAGTAAAATATTTAGGTTCAGTGTCCAGCACCTACTCCAATTAATAGTAGATTGGAGTTGGAATAGTAAAATATGTAGGTTCAGTGTCCAGCACCTACTCTAATTAATAGTAGATGGAAGTTGGAATAGTAAATTAAATAGGTTTAGTGTCCTGCACCTACTCTAATTAATATTAGATTGGAGTTGGAATAGTAAATTAAATAGGTTCAGTGCCCAGTACCTACCCTAATTAAATGTAGATTGGAGTTGGAATAGTAAATTTAATATGTTCGGTGTCCTGCACCTTCCCTAATTAAGAGTAGATTGGAGTTGGAATAATAAATTAAATAGGGTCAATGTCCAGCACCTACCCTAATTAAATGTAGATTGGAGTTGGAATAGTACATTTAATAGGTTCAGTGTCCTGCACCTTCCCTAATTAAGAGTAGATTGCAGTTGGAATAGTAAATTAAATAGGTTCAGTTTCCAGCACCTACCCTGATTAAATGTAGATTGGATTTGGAATAGTTAATTATTTAGGTTCTGTGTCAAGCACCTACCCTAATTAATAGTAGATTGGACTTGGAATAGTAAATGCAATAGGTTCAGTGTCCAGCACCTACCCTAATTAAGAGTAGATTGAAGTTGGAATAGTAAATTAAATAGGTTCAGTGTCCAGCACCTACCCTAATTAAATGTAGATTGGATTTGGAATAGTTAATTATTTAGGTTCAGTGTCCAGCACCTACCCTAATTAATAGTAGATTGGAGTTGGAATAGTAAATTATTCAGGTTCAGTGTCCAGCACCTACTTCTAATTAATAGTAGATTGGAGTTGGAATAGTAAATTAAATAGGTTTAGTGTCCTGCACCTACTCTAATTAATATTAGATTGGAGTTGGAATAGTAAATTAAATAGGTTCAGTGTCCAGCACCTACCCTAATTAAATGTAGATTAGAGTTGGAATAGTAATTTATTTAGGTTCAGTGTCCAGCACCTACCCTAATTAAATGTTGATTGGAGTTGGAATAGTACATTAAATAGGTTCAGTGTCCAGCACCTACCCTAATTAAATGTAGATTGGATTTGGAATAGTTAATTATTTTGTTTCAGTGTCCAGCACCTACCCTAATTAATAGTATGTTGGAGTTCGAATAGTTAATTAAATAGGTTCAGTGTCCAACACCTACCCTAATTAAATGTAGATTGGAGTTGGGATAGTTAATTATTTAGGTTCAGTGTCCAGCACCTACTCTAATTAATAGTAGATTGGAGTTGGTATAGTAAATTAAATAGGTTCAGTGTCCAGCACCTACCCTAATTAAATGTAGATTGAAGTTGGAAAAGTAAATTTAATAGGTTCAGTGTCCTGCAACTTCCCTAATTAAGAGTAGATTGGAGTTGGAATAGTAAATTAAATAGGTTCAGTGTCCAGCGCCTACCCTAATTGAATGTAGATTGGATTTGGAATAGTTAATTATTTAGGTTCAGTGTCCAGCACCTACCCTAATTAATAGTAGATTGGAGTTGGAATAGTAAAACATTTAGGTTCAGTGTCCAGCACCTACTCTAATTAATAGTAGATTGGAGTTGGAATAGTAAATTAAATAGGTTTAGTGTCCTGAACCTACTCTAATTAATATTAGATTGGAGTTGGAATAGTAAATTAAATAGGTTCAGTGTCCAGCACCTACCCTAATTAAATGTAGATTGGAGTTGGAATAGTAAATTTAATAGGTTCAGTGTCCTGCACATTCCCTAATTAAGAGTAGGTTGGAGTTGGAATAGTAAATTAAATAGGTTCAGTGTCCAGCACCTACCCTAAATAAATGTAGATTGGATTTTGAATAGTTAATTATTTAGGTTCAGTGTCCAGCACCTACCCTAATTAATAGTAGATTGGAGTTGGAATAGTAAAATATTTAGGGTCAGTGTCCAGCACCTACTCTAATTAATAGTAGATTGGAGTTGGAATAGTAAATTCAATAGGTTTAGTGTCCTGCACCTACTCTAATTAATATTAGATTGGAGTTGGAATAGTAAATTAAATAGGTTCAGTGCCCAGCACCTACCCTAATTAAATGTAGATTGGAGTTGGAATAGTAAATTTAATATGTTCGGTGTCCTGCACCTTCCCTAATTAAATGTAGATTGGAGTTGGAATAATAAATTAAATAGGTTCAATGTCCAGCACCTACCCTAATTAAATGTAGATTGGAGTTGGAATAGTACATTTAATAGGTTCAGTGTCCTGCACCTTCCCTAATTAAGAGTAGATTGCAGTTGGAATAGTCAATTAAATAGGTTCAGTTTCCAGGACCTACCCTGATTAAATGTAGATTGGATTTGGAATAGTTAATTATTTAGGTGCTGTGTCAAGCACCTACCCTAATTAATAGTAGATTGGACTTGGAATAGTAAATGTAATAGGTTCAGTGTCCAGCACCTACCCTAATTAAGAGTAGATTGAAGTTGGAATAGTAAATTAAATAGGTTCAGTGTCCAGCACCGACCCTAATTAAATGTAGATTGGATTTGGAATAGTTAATTATTTAGGTTCAGTGTCCAGCACCTACCCTAATTAATAGTAGATTGGAGTTGGAATAGTAAATTATTCAGGTTCAGTGTCCAGCACCTACTTCTAATTAATAGTAGATTGGAGTTGGAATAGTAAATTAAATAGGTTTAGTGTCCTGCACCTACTCTAATTAATATTAGATTGGAGTTGGAATAGTAAATTAAATAGGTTCAGTGTCCAGCACCTACCCTAATTAAATGTAGATTAGAGTTGGAATAGTAATTTATTTAGGTTCAGTGTCCAGCACCTACCCTAATTAAATGTTGATTGGGGTTGGAATAGTACATTAAATAGGTTCAGTGTCCAGCACCTACCCTAATTAAATGTAGATTGGATTTGGAATAGTTAATTATTTTGTTTCAGTGTCCAGCACCTACCCTAATTAATAGTAGATTGGAGTTGGAATAGTTAATTAAATAGGTTCAGTGTCCAGCACCTACCCTAATTAAATGTAGATTGGAGTTGGGATAGTTAATTATTTAGGTTCAGTGTCCAGCACCTACCCTAATTAATAGTAGATTGGAGTTGGAATAGTAAATTAAATAGGTTCAGTGTCCAGCACCTACCCTAATTAAATGTAGATTGAAGTTGGAAAAGTAAATTTAATAGGTTCACTGTCCTGCAACTTCCCTAATTAAGAGTAGATTGGAGTTGGAATAGTAAATTAAATAGGTTCAGTGTCCAGCACCTACACTAATTAAATGTAGATTGGATTTGGAACAGTTCATTATTTAGGTTCAGTGTCCAGCACCTACCCTAATTAATAGTAGATTGGACTTGGAATAGTAAATTGAATAGGTTCAGTGTCCAGCACCTACCCTAATTAAATGTTGATTGGATTTGGAATAGTTAATTATTTTGGTTCAATGTCCAGCACCTACCCTAATTAATATTAGATTGGAGTTGGAATAGTAAAATATTTAGGTTCAGTGTCCAGCACCTACTCCAATTAATAGTAGATTGGAGTTGGAATAGTAAAATATTTAGGTTCAGTGTCCAGCACCTACTCTTATTAATAGTAGATTGGAGTTGGAATAGTAAATTAAATAGGTTTAGTGTCCTGCACCTACTCTAATTAATATTAGATTGGAGTTGGAATAGTAAATTAAATAGGTTCAGTTTCCAGCACCTACCCTGATTAAATGTAGATTGGATTTGGAATAGTTAATTATTTAGGTTCTGTGTCAAGCACCTACCCTAATTAATAGTAGATTGGACTTGGAATATTAAATGTAATAGGTTCAGTGTCCAGCACCTACCCTAATTTAGAGTAGATTGAAGTTGGAATAGTAAATTAAATAGGTTCAGTGTCCAGCACCTACCCTAATTAACAGTAACAGTAATATATATATATTTTTTTTAACAGTAACACTAATATTTATTGTATAGTTAGTAAAAACCATTAAATGTAGGTTGGATTTGGAATAGTTAATTATTTAGGTTCAGTGTCCAGCACCTACCCTAATTAATAGTAGATTGGAGTTGGAATAGTAAATTATTCAGGTTCAGTGTCCAGCACCTACTTCTAATTAATAGTAGATTGGAGTTGGAATAGTAAATTAAATAGGTTTAGTGTCCTGCACCTACTCTAATTAATATTAGATTGGAGTTGGAATAGTAAATTAAATAGGTTCAGTGTCCAGCACCTACCCTAATTAAATGTTGATTGGAGTTGGAATAGTACATTAAATAGGTTCAGTGTCCAGCACCTACCCTAATTAAATGTAGATTGGATTTGGAATCGTTAATTATTTTGTTTCAGTGTCCAGCACCTACCCTAATTAATAGTAGATTGGAGTTGGAATAGTTAATTAAATAGGTTCAGTGTCCAGCACCTACCCTAATTAAATGTAGATTGGAGTTGGGATAGTTAATTATTTAGGTTCAGTGTCCAGCACCTACCCTAATTAAATGTAGATTGAAGTTGGAAAAGTAAATTTAATAGGTTCAGTGTCCTGCAACTTCCCTAATTAAGAGTAGATTGGAGTTGGAATAGTAAATTAAATAGGTTCAGTGTCCAGCGCCTACCCTAATTGAATGTAGATTGGATTTGGAATAGTTAAATATTTAGGTTCAGTGTCCAGCACCTACCCTAATTAATAGTAGATTGGAGTTGGACTAGTAAAACATTTAGGTTCAGTGTCCAGCACCTACTCTTATTAATAGTAGATTGGAGTTGGAATAGTAAATTAAATAGGCTTAGTGTCCTGCACCTACTCTAATTAATATTAGATTGGAGTTGGAATAGTAAATTAAATAGGTTCAGTGTCCAGCACCTACCCTAATTAAATGCAGATTGGAGTTGGAATAGTACATTTAATAGGTTCAGTGTCCTGCACCTTCCCTAATTAAGAGTAGATTGCAGTTGGAATAGTCAATTAAATAGGTTCAGTTTCCAGGACCTACCCTGATTAAATGTAGATTGGATTTGGAATAGTTAATTATTTAGGTGCTGTGTCAAGCACCTACCCTAATTAATAGTAGATTGGACTTGGAATAGTAAATGTAATAGGTTCAGTGTCCAGCACCTACCCTAATTAAGAGTAGATTGAAGTTGGAATAGTAAATTAAATAGGTTCAGTGTCCAGCACCGACCCTAATTAAATGTAGATTGGATTTGGAATAGTTAATTATTTAGGTTCAGTGTCCAGCACCTACCCTAATTAATAGTAGATTGGAGTTGGAATAGTAAATTATTCAGGTTCAGTGTCCAGCACCTACTTCTAATTAATAGTAGATTGGAGTTGGAATAGTAAATTAAATAGGTTTAGTGTCCTGCACCTACTCTAATTAATATTAGATTGGAGTTGGAATAGTAAATTAAATAGGTTCAGTGTCCAGCACCTACCCTAATTAAATGTAGATTAGAGTTGGAATAGTAATTTATTTAGGTTCAGTGTCCAGCACCTACCCTAATTAAATGTTGATTGGAGTTGGAATAGTACATTAAATAGGTTCAGTGTCCAGCACCTACCCTAATTAAATGTAGATTGGATTTGGAATAGTTAATTATTTTGTTTCAGTGTCCAGCACCTACCCTAATTAATAGTAGATTGGAGTTGGAATAGTTAATTAAATAGGTTCAGTGTCCAGCACCTACCCTAATTAAATGTAGATTGGAGTTGGGATAGTTAATTATTTAGGTTCAGTGTCCAGCACCTACCCTAATTAATAGTAGATTGGAGTTGGAATAGTAAATTAAATAGGTTCAGTGTCCAGCACCTACCCTAATTAAATGTAGATTGAAGTTGGAAAAGTAAATTTAATAGGTTCACTGTCCTGCAACTTCCCTAATTAAGAGTAGATTGGAGTTGGAATAGTAAATTAAATAGGTTCAGTGTCCAGCACCTACACTAATTAAATGTAGATTGGATTTGGAACAGTTCATTATTTAGGTCCAGTGTCCAGCACCTACCCTAATTAATAGTAGATTGGACTTGGAATAGTAAATTGAATAGGTTCAGTGTCCAGCACCTACCCTAATTAAATGTTGATTGGATTTGGAATAGTTAATTATTTTGGTTCAATGTCCAGCACCTACCCTAATTAATATTAGATTGGAGTTGGAATAGTAAAATATTTAGGTTCAGTGTCCAGCACCTACTCCAATTAATAGTAGATTGGAGTTGGAATAGTAAAATATTTAGGTTCAGTGTCCAGCACCTACTCTTATTAATAGTAGATTGGAGTTGGAATAGTAAATTAAATAGGTTTAGTGTCCTGCACCTACTCTAATTAATATTAGATTGGAGTTGGAATAGTAAATTAAATAGGTTCAGTTTCCAGCACCTACCCTGATTAAATGTAGATTGGATTTGGAATAGTTAATTATTTAGGTTCTGTGTCAAGCACCTACCCTAATGAATAGTAGATTGGACTTGGAATATTAAATGTAATAGGTTCAGTGTCCAGCACCTACCCTAATTTAGAGTAGATTGAAGTTGGAATAGTAAATTAATTAGGTTCAGTGTCCAGCACCTACCCTAATTAACAGTAACAGTAATATATATATATATTTTTTTTAACAGTAACAGTAATATTTATTGTATAGTTAGTAAAAACCATTAAATGTAGGTTGGATTTGGAATAGTTAATTATTTAGGTTCAGTGTCCAGCACCTACCCTAATTAATAGTAGATTGGAGTTGGAATAGTAAATTATTCAGGTTCAGTGTCCAGCACCTACTTCTAATTAATAGTAGATTGGAGTTGGAATAGTAAATTAAATAGGTTTAGTGTCCTGCACCTACTCTAATTAATATTAGGTTGGAGTTGGAATAGTAAATTAAATAGGTTCAGTGTCCAGCACCTACCCTAATTAAATGTTGATTGGAGTTGGAATAGTACATTAAATAGGTTCAGTGTCCAGCACCTACCCTAATTAAATGTAGATTGGATTTGGAATCGTTAATTATTTTGTTTCAGTGTCCAGCACCTACCCTAATTAATAGTAGATTGGAGTTGGAATAGTTAATTAAATAGGTTCAGTGTCCAGCACCTACCCTAATTAAATGTAGATTGGAGTTGGGATAGTTAATTATTTAGGTTCAGTGTCCAGCACCTACTCTAATTAATAGTAGATTGGAGTTGGAATAGTAAATTAAATAGGTTCAGTGTCCAGCACCTACCCTAATTAAATGTAGATTGAAGTTGGAAAAGTAAATTTAATAGGTTCAGTGTCCTGCAACTTCCCTAATTAAGAGTAGATTGGAGTTGGAATAGTAAATTAAATAGGTTCAGTGTCCAGCGCCTACCCTAATTGAATGTAGATTGGATTTGGAATAGTTAATTATTTAGGTTCAGTGTCCAGCACCTACCCTAATTAATAGTAGATTGGAGTTGGACTAGTAAAACATTTAGGTTCAGTGTCCAGGACCTACTCTTATTAATAGTAGATTGGAGTTGGAATAGTAAATTAAATAGGCTTAGTGTCCTGCACCTACTCTAATTAATATTAGATTGGAGTTGGAATAGTAAATTAAATAGGTTCAGTGTCCAGCACCTACCCTAATTAAATGTAGATTGGAGTTGGAATAGTAAATTTAATAGGTTCAGTGTCCTGCACCTTCCCTAATTAAGAGTAGGTTGGAGTTGGAATAGTAAATTAAATAGGTTCAGTGTCCAGCACCTACCCTAATTAAATGTAGATTGGAGTTGGAATAGTACATTTAATAGGTTCAGTGTCCTGCACCTTCCCTAATTATTAGTAGATTGGATTTGGAATAGTTAATTATTTTGGTTCAATGTCCAGCACCTACCCTAATTAATAGTAGATTGGAGTTGGAATAGTAAAATATTTAGGTTCAGTGTCCAGCACCTACTCTAATTAATCGTAGATTGGAGTTGGAATAGTAAATTATATAGGTTTAGTGTCCTGCACCTTCCCTAATTAAGAGTAGATTGGAGTTGGAATAGTAAATTAAATAGGTTCAGTGTCCAGCACCTACCCTAAATAAATGTAGATTGGATTTTGAATAGTTAAATATTTAGGTTCAGTGTCCAGCACCTACCCTAATTAATAGTAGATTGGAGTTGGAATAGTAAAATATTTAGGTTCAGTGTCCAGCACCTACTCTAATTAATAGTAGATTGGAGTTGGAATAGTAAATTCAATAGGTTTAGTGTCCTACACCTACTCTAATTAATATTAGATTGGAGTTGGAATAGTAAATTAAATAGGTTCAGTGTCCAGCACCTACCCTAATTAAATGTTGATTGGAGTCGGAATAGTAAATTAAGTAGGTTCAGTGTCCAGCACCTACCCTAATTAAATGTAGATTGGAGTTGGAATAGTAAATTTAATATGTTCAGTGTCCTGCACCTTCCCTAATTAAGAGTAGATTGGAGTTGGAATAGTAAATTGAATAGGTTCAGTGTCCAGCACCTACTCTAATTAAATGTTGATTGGATTTGGAATAGTTAATTATTTTGGTTCAATGTCCAGCACCTACCCTAATTAATAGTAGATTGGAGTTGGAATAGTAAAATATTTAGGTTCTTTGTCCAGCACCTACTCCAATTAATAGTAGATTGGAGTTGGAATAGTAAAATATTTCGGTTCAGTGTCCAGCACCTACTCTAATTAATAGTAGATTGAAGTTGGAATAGTAAATTAAATAGGTTTAGTGTCCTGCACCTACTCTAATTAATATTAGATTGGAGTTGGAATAGTAAATTAAATAGGTTCAGTGCCCAGCACCTACCCTAATTAAATGTAGATTGGAGTTGGAATAGTAAATGTAATATGTTCGGTGTCCTGCACCTTCCCTAATTAAGAGTAGATTGGAGTTGGAATAATACATTAAATAGGTTCAATGTCCAGCACCTACCCTAATTAAATGTAGATTGGAGTTGGAATAGTACATTTAATAGGTTCAGTGTCCTGCACCTTCCCTAATTAAGAGTAGATTGCAGTTGGAATAGTAAATTAAATAAGTTCAGTTTGCAGCACCTACCCTGATTAAATGTAGATTGGATTTGGAATAGTTAATTATTTAGGTTCTGTGTTAAGCACCTACCCTAATTAATAGTAGATTGGACTTGGAATAGTACATGTAATAGGTTCAGTGTCCAGCACCTACCCTAATTAAGAGTAGATTGAAGTTGGAATAGTAAATTAAATAGGTTCAGTGTCCAGCACCTACCCTAATTAAATGTAGATTGGATTTGGAATAGTTAATTATTTAGGTTCAGTGTCCAGCACCTACCCTAATTAATAGTAGATTGGAGTTGGAATAGTAAATTATTCAGGTTCAGTGTCCAGCACCTACTTCTAATTAATAGTAGATTGGAGTTGGAATAGTAAATTAAATAGGTTTAGTGTCCTGCACCTACTCTAATTAATATTAGATTGGAGTTGGAATAGTAAATTAAATAGGTTCAGTGTCCAGCACCTACCCTAATTAAATGTAGATTAGAGTTGGAATAGTAATTTATTTAGGTTCAGTGTCCAGCACCTACCCTAATTAAATGTTGATTGGAGTTGGAATAGTACATTAAATAGGTTCAGTGTCCAGCACCTACCCTAATAAAATGTAGATTGGATTTGGAATAGTTAATTATTTTGTTTCAGTGTCCAGCACCTACCCTAATTAATAGTAGATTGGAGTTGGAATAGTTAATTAAATAGGTTCAGTGTCCAGCACGTACCCTAATTAAATGTAGATTGGAGTTGGGATAGTTAATTATTTAGGTTCAGTGTCCAGCACCTACCCTAATTAATAGTAGATTGGAGTTGGAATAGTAAATTAAATAGGTTCAGTGTCCAGCACCTACCCTAATTAAATGTAGATTGAAGTTGGAAAAGTAAATTTAATAGGTTCACTGTCCTGCAACTTCCCTAATTAAGAGTAGATTGGAGTTGGAATAGTAAATTAAATAGGTTCAGTGTCCAGCACCTACACTAATTAAATGTAGATTGGATTTGGAACAGTTCATTATTTAGGTTCAGTGTCCAGCACCTACCCTAATTAATAGTAGATTGGACTTGGAATAGTAAATTTAATAGGTTCAGTGTCCAGCACCTACTCTAATTAATAGTAGATTGAAGTTGGAATAGTAAATTAAATAGGTTTAGTGTCCTGCACCTACTCTAATTAATATTAGATTGGAGTTGGAATAGTAAATTAAATAGGTTCAGTGCCCAGCACCTACCCTAATTAAATGTAGATTGGAGTTGGAATAGTAAATGTAATATGTTCGGTGTCCTGCACCTTCCCTAATTAAGAGTAGATTGGAGTTGGAATAATACATTAAATAGGTTCAATGTCCAGCACCTACCCTAATTAAATGTAGATTGGAGTTGGAATAGTACATTTAATACGTTCAGTGTCCTGCACCTTCCCTAATTAAGAGTAGATTGCAGTTGGAATAGTAAATTAAATAAGTTCAGTTTCCAGCACCTACCCTGATTAAATGTAGATTGGATTTGGAATAGTTAATTATTTAGGTTCTGTGTTAAGCACCTACCCTAATTAATAGTAGATTGGACTTGGAATAGTAAATGTAATAGGTTCAGTGTCCAGCACCTACCCTAATTAAGAGTAGATTGAAGTTGGAATAATAAATTAAATAGGTTCAGTGTCCAGCACCTACCCTAATTAAATGTAGATTGGATTTGGAATAGTTAATTATTTAGGTTCAGTGTCCAGCACCTACCCTAATTAATAGTAGATTGGAGTTGGAATAGTAAATTATTCAGGTTCAGTGTCCAGCACCTCCTTCTAATTAATAGTAGATTGGAGTTGGAATAGTAAATTAAATAGGTTTAGTGTCCTGCACCTACTCTAATTAATATTAGATTGGAGTTGGAATAGTAAATTAAATAGGTTCAGTGTCCAGCACCTACCCTAATTAAATGTAGATTAGAGTTGGAATAGTAATTTATTTAGGTTCAGTGTCCAGCACCTACCCTAATTAAATGTTGATTGGAGTTGGAATAGTACATTAAATAGGTTCAGTGTCCAGCACCTACCCTAATAAAATGTAGATTGGATTTGGAATAGTTAATTATTTTGTTTCAGTGTCCAGCACCTACCCTAATTAATAGTAGATTGGAGTTGGAATAGTTAATTAAATAGGTTCAGTGTCCAGCACGTACCCTAATTAAATGTAGATTGGAGTTGGGATAGTTAATTATTTAGGTTCAGTGTCCAGCACCTACCCTAATTAATAGTAGATTGGAGTTGGAATAGTAAATTAAATAGGTTCAGTGTCCAGCACCTACCCTAATTAAATGTAGATTGAAGTTGGAAAAGTAAATTTAATAGGTTCACTGTCCTGCAACTTCCCTAATTAAGAGTAGATTGGAGTTGGAATAGTAAATTAAATAGGTTCAGTGTCCAGCACCTACACTAATTAAATGTAGATTGGATTTGGAACAGTTCATTATTTAGGTTCAGTGTCCAGCACCTACCCTAATTAATAGTAGATTGGACTTGGAATAGTAAATTTAATAGGTTCAGTGTCCAGCACCTACCCTAATTAAGAGTAAATTGGATTTGGAATAGTAAATTATTTAGGTTCAGTGTCCAGCACCTACTCTAATTATTAGTAGATTGGAGTTGGAATAGTAAATTATTTTGGTTCTGTGTCCTGCATCTACCCTAATGAAATGTAGTTTTGAGTAGGAGTACTAAATTACATAGGTTAAGTGTGTAGTATGTATGAAATTTAAATATAGTTATATGTGTGAATCTTAAAAGGGTTATAACATTGTAAAAAAAAACTTCTAATGTTTATATATATATTTTTAAATTTTTTATAAAAAAACATTTGTAATATTATTATTCATGATTTTCTAATAGCTAGTAGATAAAAATAACACAGTGGTTTTTCGAAAAAATCTTTATTCATTCTTTTACATAGTACATAAAGTAAATTATAAATGTATTACAAATCAATGTATAATATATTATCAAAAAAGTATAAGTACAATGTAATTAGAAATTAAACATTTTTGTATAGTTGTTCAGTAAAGTACATTTTAGGTAGATACAAATAATGTAGTACATGATTATACAATGAGGAATACTATACATAGAGTACGTACATTTTGATACAAATTAAAATAATTATACATTGATAATAAATTAACATTTTAAATCTTTTAATATAATACTGTGCTGTACTTATGATGTTATAAATGAATTCACATATTTATAATGAAATATTGATAATAATAATATTGTACATCATACAATTAACATCATTTTCAGAGCATTTTTAAATTATAATATAATTTATATATTTCAAATGTATTATTATTAAAATTATATTTTTAATAATAATAATTTTAAAATGTTAGTGACATTGTGAAAAATACATACAGAAAAAATAGACAGTAATTTTGACACTTTTTTCAGAATTTTTTAAAATAAATATTTCATTAAATATTAAACAGTATCAATATTTAATGTTATAAATATTAAAAATATGATTATAATACAATTGTAAGTTAAAAAATACAAAATAAATGTTAACATGTTGGTAAGCACATTGTGACATTTTTCCATTATTTTTCCAAGTTAAATAAATTTATTTGGCATTTATTTCACTATTTCTTTCATTATTCTATTATTTGGGTCTTTTATTTTGTAACTGCTCATAGTCATTTTGGGTCATTTTGGAAGATTGAAGCTCGCTGTTGGAAGCTACTTCACGTCTGAGCAGGTAAGAGTTTATTTAGGTATATTTTAACTATTTTCACTAACTTTTGAAAGTAGTAGTTTGTTATTTAGTGTTTGTGGATTAGTATATGACTATTTACATATTATGGAGTTGAGTAGGTACGTATTTCCGTTATCAAGGCTTTTTGTGGTTTACAGAAGTTGGAGTTAGTGCGTTTGTTGCAGGTTATGTCTATTTTGTTAAAAATAAGTATTTAATGTTTATTTTTAATGACTCGTTCTAAGTGTTATGTGGGTGGGAATGTTTTTTTTTTTCTAGTTGTTTGTATACAGCCATTTCCGTTTCCGAGCTGTGATGTTTTTTTTTTTATCAAAGGAAGTGTGTTTCAGTTGTTTGAACTGAGATGTATAGAATACTTCCTTTATTTTTCAGGTTTCCAGGAGCGTTTATTACAATTTTATATTATTTTCGGGTTTTTCATGGATTTTGACCTATCGATTTATTTGGATGCTGGATGGATTTTGCACAGTACATTTACATTTTATTGGGCTTTTTTATTTCAAATTTTGTGGATTTATCACTACATGGATTGTTATGGATTATTGGATTTGCTTATCATGTTGCTGTGAAAGGTAAGTGATTTAATAATAATATTCCTGTTGGGTGGGAAATGTGCTCTTATGGAATGTTTTTACTATACTTAGATAATTATTTTGTCTATATATTATAAATTTAAAAAAACATATTAGACAAAATAAGGAAACTATGATTTTTTATTGATATGTGTGGTGTAATATTTCAGGATTTTTTTAGGATTTTGATCCTTTGATTTGGTTAGTCTTTTTAGTTTAATGTTTTGGCTATCATTTTTAAGTATTCCAGTCCTCTTGGTGTAGGGTAAAGTTGTACTTGTTGTTGTAAATATTGGTACATTTGGGCAGTTTGTCTTAATAGTTTGGGTTTTAGTTGTAAGACAGATTGCTCCATTCGTAATTCTTGAAAACTTTGCTCTTTTTGGATTGATGTGAGGAGTTTGTGTAGTGTGGGAGTTATTTGTCCAGTTGAAGATAGGAAGGCATTATGCCAACCCTCAACTGCGTTGTTTGTCTTGGCTTCTTGGTTTAGGGTTGGTAGATATACATTCCACCAAGGTATTAGGAATTTAGGTTGGCCTCTGTGGCCTGACCTGAGTATCTCCCCACCCAGGTGTCCTCAAAGTAATCCAAAAGTGGAGCAAGTTTTTGTTCGTTTTGTGTGTAGAAAGGACTTTCTATTAAAAGATTATAGTGTTCAGCCACATCAGTTATTGGCACGTATGCTAGGGCTATTAGGTGTTTTATTTGGTATGCAAAGGTAATATTGGTTGCATACTCAACACTAAGGGCTCCATTAGAATGACGGGCGGACTTCGCCCGCCCGTCATCCCATCGTAAATCGGGACCGCCCGCCTAAAGAGCGGGGGTCCCGACATTGGCATTAGGATGCGCCCACCACAGTGGCGGGCGCATTCCTCAAATTAACATTGTGGCGGGCGGTGCTCACTGCACCGCCCGCCACAATGTTAAAAACAAATGCACGCATTTGCATAATCAAAGCGGCAGGCACCGCGCGGTGCCTGCTGCTGTGATTATGCAAATGCAGGGGGGTACCACAGGTACCCCCCCGTGTGCCACCCCCCTTTGGCCATCACTCTGGGGGCCAACAGGGGCCCCCAAAAGTGAACACCGCATGCCTTTCCATGGCGGCAGGCATTGAAAAATGCCTATTCTAATATGGCTGGCGGTGTCTGATAGACACCGCCACCATGTTATCCCTTTTCCACCCCGGCCGCAAGGCTACCGGGGCGGTAAACAGGCGGGCGGTGTTTCCCACCGCTGCGGTCCCCTCCGCCATCATAATATGGCGAGGGGAATGCAGGGAAGGATGTCGGGCGGACTGCCTCCGCCAGGGTGGCGGTGGCCACCGCTACCCTGGCGGAGGAAATCCGCCCGACATCCTAATGGGCCCCTAAGTGTTGATTTTTGCAAATGTCTCCAAAGACATTGGTTACAATGGAAGTAACATCCTTGTATGGATGTGTGTGGATATGTTTTAAGAATGGAATTGATCATAGCTTGTTCGAAGTCTATTATTATTTTTAGTGGAAAGACGTCTGATGTTTGTTCTTTGATTTTGTTCAATATTTTTGTGTAAGTTGCTGTTTGTCTGTTTGGTAACAAACAGTAGATGAATGGGATACAGGTATTATGGTATTGCCCATGTATAGTATATAATTGATAGAATGGTATAGGGCATATGGTAAAAGTGCCATCCATCATCCACGTTTGACTTTTTAAAAATAATTTCAGGTTGTTATTTGTAGCAAACATTATTATCCTTTTATCTTTGTTGTTATTATCGTAGAAGATAAAAGGTTTCTCATTAGGTGTGATGGTAAGTTCAGGTGGAATAATGATCTCCTCAAAAGTTTTAGGTATTGGTATTGTGGGTCTATTGGATTTTTTGGTCCTAGCTATGGTTCTTTTTATAGAAGCAATTGATGGTAACTGTCCTCTTGATTCTCTAGGTACTCTAGGTAGTACTTCTTTTAGAATTACGCTTGTTGGTAGGTCAGATGTGCTACTTAATTCTTTTATATTTTCTAGAGTAGATCTAACCTCTATTTCTGAGATGTTAGGTGGATGGTTATGTTCAGTAGTATCAATGACACTTGTTTCTCTGGTTGTTGCACGCCCATAGTACATTTCCAGTTAACTTTAAGGTCTTTTTTGTTTTTCAGAGCATAAGTATACCCCGTATAGCATAATAACATTTTTCCTTTCTGAGATGTAATAAATCTTGCATCTTCTGTCATTGTTGTTTTCTTAAATATAGAAAAGTTGTATTCAAAATATTAGGACACTTTTTAACTTTAGAAGCATATTAAATTTAATATGTACCATTTGTAGCATCTTACTTACCAACAGTAAAATTGTAGATTTAGAAAGTAGATGTATTTTCAGTTTGATGCTTTTATAGTTTTTATTGGTCTGTAGAAAGAAAGCAAACAAAATTATAGGAAATGTATATTTGTGTATTTTGGTTAGACATTTGCTAGGGTATAACCTTTCATAATGAGAAAGGTAAATTTATTTAGATTAAAAAAGATAGCAGTTTAAGAAAATACAAACAAAAATTATTATAAAGTCAAGTATTAACATTGCCCATGTTTGAGAGCTAAAATTAGTATATGTGTTGGCATTCAGTACTTACCAAGTGTTTATGCTTAGTTGTTGAATGTCGGTTATTGGATGATAAATTGCTGCTTCTCGTTTTTCCGTTATCTGTTGTAAGCAAAAATGTTGTATGTGTAAAAATGTAGTTATGTAATTATAATAGAAGTGACATTTTTACAAAAACAATATCACTTATTTCATCTTTCAAACCTGTGTTTACTAATTTCTACCAATTTAAAAGAGAAGACACAATTATAAAGTGTTTTTTTCCTTTTAACTATTTGTCTAATTTTTAGAAGTTTAAAACAACAATTAGTTTTATACCTACTTTATAATGAGTTTGTAGTATTTCTTGATGAAAATGTTCATCTGTTTTTAATAGTAGAGTCTGTTGTGGAAAAAAGGAGATAGAGAAAGAAATAATTAATTATAAAATAGTGCATATGAGTAGTAGGTTACATTAGATCAAACTTAGCATTTAGAGCTATTAGATTACTTACTTTTTGTACTTAGTAGTATTTTCATTCACAGAAGTATCTTGAAGGTAGTCAAAAATTTGGCAGTCTGTCTTCAAGCTGAATATTTTCTGCAGGTTTTAGGGTATAATTGTGATTTCTTTATATAGGGTATGCTTAATTAGTGTTTATTTCTGATAGGTCACATACGTTGAGAATTGTTTGTATTGGTTAGTTTGAATTTTTTTAAGTTAAAGAATTAAGTTACTTGTTTGTTAAAGGTTTATACGTTGGAGTAGTGTATTTGTAAGTATTTTACTAATAATGTATATAATTTGTATTGGTAGTAAAAATAGTATAATATTAGTAAAAGAAATTGTATATATTAAATGTGTGTGTTTATATTTTATTCAATACTATAGTAATAACAATAAATGTTCTTGTGATATATAAGTATGTCAAAGTCTATTTTCTTATTAAATATATTTTAATGGGTGTATTTGTAATAGTGTTTATGTGTAGTGTTTAGAAATTATTTATTTATTTATTTAGTGTTGTCGATATTTGAAGATAGTCAAAATAAGTGCTGTCGATATTAGTGTAATCGATATAATAGTTATGTCCTATATTTAATTATAAATGTCGATATTTTGTATTTCGATAAATATGCTATCGAAATTAGTGTAGTCAATATTTTTGTACATCGATATTGTGTGGTCGATATTTTAGTATTTATTTAAATAAGTTTAGAGAGTCGAGGTAATTGTTATCGATGTTTGAGACTCGATATTAGTGTTGGTCGATTTTAGTGAAATCGATAATTTGTCAGTGATTCGGTGGTACTAGCCAATTGGGGGCTTGAGTACAATTTTTTATGTTTTGCTGAACTCCCCGTATGTTTAGCCCCATTTCGCTTTCTCTTAACAGAAGGGACCTGAGGGAGCACTATCGGCTGCATTATCTTTAGCTGAAAGTAAGAGGGGAGTACCCAAGAGACTTTCGCTTAATTCGGATGGTGTACTAGACTGGGGAATTGTGTTTACTGTAGGGCAGATAGGCACGCTAATTTACCCACATCCCGGTCCCACAGGAGCATACATGGTATTACACATCTTGTTTAATTCCTCCAAAAAAGAAGAGTTTTGTGCTGCGTCAACTGTCCATAGAGGAGATCGCTTACTAGATGTGATAGCTGAAGAGAGACGTTGTTCCGTTCCGTTCTCTCTATTTCACGATCAATGGTCAATGTTGCCCTGTTTAAGTAGTGGTCCAATGTCCCTTTAAGCGAGTTCTTCTGGAAGATAGTATTTTTGGGAACCCTCTTACAAGTCATGGTGTATCAGGCTTTTATATATTTAGGAAGGGGGCAACAACACACACCTAAAATGTTCTTGCCAGAGAATGTAGAGCCCCTTAGGGAAGGCCCAGACAAACATATAATGATCTCCGGTGGTTACTTTATTCTCTTTACCTCCTTTTGTGGCAAAGCCAAGGAGGGTTGCCCGGCCCAACCTCCTCTGACCCCTGATGGCCACAGATGGTCCCGCCCTTGTCCTGGGCTTCTCCCGGCGCCGCCCGCGCACGTCCCACGTGGTGGGAGGCTCTCCGTGGTCTTATGGAGGCAGCAGGCGCAGCAGGAGCGTCACCGGGCTGCTGGGGCTGCTGGGGGATGTAGTCCACGGATTACGTGGTGGCCGTTTCCCTCACGGCGGGACAATGACGCTGGCCGTTTCCCTCACGGCTCAACAGAACCCACTGGCGCTAGTCCGAAATTGCCCCCACTTGCCGCTCGACCCTCCGTGGTCTTATGGAGGCAGCAGGCACAGCCGGAGCGTCACAGGGCTGCTGGGGCTGCTGGGGCTGCTGGGGGATGTAGTCCCCGGATTACGCGGTGGCCGTTTCCCTCACGACGGGACAATGACGCTGGCCATTTCCCTCACGGCTCGACAGAACCCACTGGCGCTAGTCCGAAATTGCCCACTCAAATTCCTTCCCAACTTGCTGTGGCATGTGTGCAAGTATGCAGCCGTGTCTTGCACGGCAAGTGAAGGTATATTTATACCTTGAAGGTGTTTAGGAATGCCAGTATTGACATAAAAGTCGGACAGAGAAACGTCATGAATGAACCCCTAAGGAATAGATGTTCATGCATAATAAATGGGTTCTTGGAGAAATCAATAATCCAAGCAAGGGGAAGTCCTAAAAGGCTTAAGAGTCTGGTTTTCCAAGAACTCCTTGTGACGTGGATGGACAGATGTAGGTGGCCATGCCTGTATTTGATTAGCATCGATAATGCTTAAATAAGGATTGAATTTCTATGCCTAAATAAGGGCAATGTGAATTGTGCCTATATAAGGGCATAAGTCGGGAAACCTATATACGGTATTTAAATCGACACACAACAGTAAAGTGTGTCGACTCATGGGGCAGGGCACGCGCTCGGTCGTGTTTGGCAGCACGAGCCTCTGCTTCGGCTTGTATTGCGACCCGGGAGTGGCGGTACAGGCGCAGGAGTGCGAAGCTGCGCTTTAGGATTACATCGTACTGTGTTGGGGGCAACTGTGAGAGCCTGATTGAAGGTCGGAAGGAGAGGCGGAGAGACAGCCTAAGGCCCGGTAATCGGGGCCTGAGTGTACTACGCAGTATTCCATTTGTGCAGAACAGAGTACCTGACTGACGTATTACACATTGCATCATTTCTGTATAACGAACTACCTGATTGTCGTATGATGCATTGCCTTGTTCTGCATAACGAACTGCCTGATTAGCGTATTGCGCATTGCATTATTTTTGCCTATCGAATGACCTGATTAGTGTATACGCATTGCCTTATTTTCGTAGAGCGCATATCTGGTGGTTGTATTACGCATTGCATCATTTTATCTTGCCAAGTGCCTGATTGTTTTCGTTACACATTGCATTCTTATCATTGCAGAGTGTCTGATTGCTATTTTATGCATTACAGTATTGTTACATTGTAAAAGTGCCTGATTCTAGCATTACGAACTGTATGACATGATATTAGGAGTACAGGAGAATGTTTAGAAGTGCTCATTGACATCGCAATGAACTTACAAGGGCTGGCTGGCCTAACACCAGGCCAGGAGAAATATTACAAAACCTCATATTTTTATATTGTGTGCTCTTACCGTATATCTTTTTACATACAGTTTGTTCTCATTTTATAAAACTAGTGTGGAGTCTATTTGTGGTGTCATCATTGGGTTATTGTGAGCGTGGTTGCGAATTTGCCTTGAAGATAAGCCTGGCTGCTTGTGCTAAGCTACCGAGGGAGTGAGCTGGACTATCTAAGAAGGTGACCTTCCAATCCCCGGCGTTGGAACGCGGGTCCCTACTTGGCCTAAGGTACCTATCTCAGCCAACCAGGGATCCCGGGTCTAACAACAATCATTGCCTGACACAAGCTCAAATTAATAAAGCCTTGCATACCTTGCAAAACAGATATACAGCATGCCTATAAAATTCTAAACTTCTCCAGTTTGCAAACATCAGCCATTTTTCTAGTTATCAAATTCACTAATGGGGTCCACTAATATTTTGGTGTGAACCAAAAAGCAATGTTTCATTGTGAGGGGCATCATTCAACCAGTAGCCTTATTTAATCTATCACATCCAACCAGAAGCTTTGAATCATGGAGCAATTTCACGTCGTATGGAGAAAGTTAGCCTCCTCTCCAAGGCACCTGGGACATCTGGTGGATGTCTGGGATAACATTTATGTAGTTTAATTGGGATCTGATAAGTCATGCATACATAATTGTCCTGTATAATCTTAAAGCGGGCATTAGAGTTAACTCCAAGATGAATTTAACTCAACTCTTTACCTGAAACTGGTTAGTTTAGTGTGATGCAGCGGAAGGGATGGGGGGGATATAATATCCCACACCTATCTAAGGAAGCGTAAATACTATAATGAAGAGTCCATGAGTCATTATAAATTTTGTTAGCAATATAAAAGGTCCTCCAATGGAGCTTTGGTAGAGCTAAAATAGACTAAGTAGAGAACTATTCCTTCATGAGGACCCGTAATGAAGAAACAGCAATTCATAGATTACACATCAATTTCATCAACATTATAGTAAATGATATCCTAAATAAATCATGACACAGTAAATAATGACAGACACTATTCTTTTAAATACCCTTTGGTATTTCAGAAGATATGAATTGTAATACACAAATATAAATCATAAGTGAACATTGCTCATGGTATCACAGGCAAATATCACAGTTATCACAAGTAGAGAATCTCGAAAATCATCAAACAAACAGGTGAGAAAATAAGGGAGGAAGCGAGAGAACAAAGGAATATCAGGGTAATCACAGTTCAGTAACCTCTCAGTAAATTAGAAAGAATACTATTGCACAACGTGCAATTAGTCTAGAAAACTATCTCCATAGCTGTAGGAGAATAGTGTTGACAGCTTCACTAGAGGATGATCTGCAAAGTCTCTAGGGAAAAGTTCTCCGCAGTCAGAATTGCCAGACAGTTCAGGAATCAGCACAGCATACAGCATACCACGGATGCAGGACAGGTCACCAGAATGTGAATGCGCCGAAGATCATTTTCCCACAATCATTTTTATACTGATTTTGCAACTTTGTTACTCTAAGTTAAAAACTTTCCTAAACCCTACAAGCCATAGGGGAGGCTAACATCTCCTGACAATTACTTTACAAATTTCTATAAGCAGTCTTTGTCTCCAATTGTATAACTTCCTAGAGAGGATGATGAAAACTAAAATTACATATTTTTTAATTATATAGCTACAGTTTCATTCTAAATCCTTGCCTAGACAAGAAAGAGTCATACTATTGTCTGCTCTTTAAGGATAACATTTTTATTCTTTACAAGGACTTCAGGAAAGAATATGAAAAGAAACAAAGGAGCACAGAAGCACATCCCCTAACTAATACATTTGCTAAGGCCAACACGTTTTAGCGTGGAAATACAGAGAAAAAATAAACATCATTTCTACATTTATTAAACCTACACTACTTTCAAAAAGAATAAAAGAGCTTTTTAGTGTTTGTGCTTGAATATTCCTGCAGTTCAGGAAACATAAGAACATTAATATTAGACACGTAAATTAATAATTCATAACCCTATATAGAAATCTTCCATTCTACATGTGTTATACTGACTCTTAAAATATGTGCAGCTTTGCACATTTTCGGTCGTACCTTTCAAATCTTCACGTTTTAGTAATTTCGGTTTTCACACATATTAGTCATTTATTAAAACACACACATAGGTAGATTTTCGCGAGCAGATTTAATTAACAAAAATCATGCTCCATCAAGTGCGTCTTGCCATCGCGTTTGTACATTTAATAGCCCCTTAGGTTTATCGAAGTGGAGCACTCAACATATGTGGGTTAGCCATTTTCTACTCCCAGACAGCCCTTCTGCTTAGCTTAAGTATGATCATTTTGTTGAGATGGTGGTGCTCATGGCCTCCACTTCTCCAAACACTGCATATATTTAGGAGCTTATTTACAAGTCCTATGCGCAACTGCTTAATTTGTAAAAAGATAAGTGCTGTGGCTCTTGTCAGGTGGCAACTGCAGCTTACACACTATATTGACCCTGCTATGCTGCCAATAATAGTAAGAACACTACTACTAGCTGCCACACTACAGCAAGTGTTATAATTCAGACTATTTCAAGCCCTCGAAGCTATAAGAATAGCTTGGGCGGCAGGTAAAAGTCATTTTAATGTATATTGAATTAATAATTAACTGTTATTTGGTCCTCTCTTAATTAGCTAGCCAACACCACCTTGCGGCAGACTGTCACAAGCTCCGGTGTCGACAATTAAGTGCCGGTGCTGAGCACCGGAAACCACCGTTTCAAATACTGCACTGGAATGGCACTTTTTGTGAGGTTCTAGTGATGCCCTGGGCTTAGCCATATATACAATGCCACGTAAAGCCACCAGGCATGGCTTTTCATGGCCTTGTGGATATGGAGTAAAGCAAAGCAGCCACTGCCTTGCCCTACTCTGCATCAAAGAGGCGTTCCATGGGAGCTGCTGTGGGTGTTCCCACGCAACACACATGGATTGGGATGGTGACTCAAATTTACAATATCTCATAAATGGGGCAGCGCCAAAACCTTGTGCCTAACTAGAGCAGGCGTAATGTTTACATTTCTTCTTGTTATTTCCTCTTTCCACATGTGCTGCACGCATCTTGTGATTGTTATTGTGCAGTAAGGTGCCCCTTCCTGCACAAAAGCAATCCTGCCAACAACACAGAAACCCTTGCAAAATGGTGCAAGGGTGCCTGCTTTGGCTCTCGGCTGCAAATTGTGCGCCGGCAGAAAGGACAGAAATGCACTGTGTCTTATAAATACTGTGCACTCCTGCCCTTTCGAATTGGCGTACGGCACTTTCGGCACTACCCTAGGCCAATTCTTTGTAAAAATGCCCCTTAGATTTTGATCCCCTGGCTCAGAGAAAAACTATATTGATCGGTTTTACATCCAGCACTTATACTGCACTTAAGACTTATGGCACCTTTGTTATATGCTGATTCTACATCCTGCACTTAAACTACACTTATGGTGCTTTTGTTATATGTTGTTAGGTGCAATGCTATGAAACACTTCACAGGGGGTTTATGGGCCTGTTACATTTTCATGAAGATTGCAGTGACACAGTCACGTAGGCACCGCAGTGTTTTGGCTTTTCTGAAAGACGTTCATTTGTCCCATATGCTGGTATTTTGACCACATATGTTTTCTTTTCTGTGTGACAAATGACAGTGTGCACTTCAAACAGCATGTAGTTTAATTTTGTTTATTTCACATTAGGAATGCAGTTGTCTGGCATGCCGGTTTATGGCTAGGAGAAGGGCACGTCTGTCACTGTGCTGTCAGTCCAGCTGCATTGCTTGAAGTTTAGAAACTTGAAATAATTCATAGTCAGAACGTCTAAGCAGTCTGTGAGGTGTGACAGGCCCCCAATGTAGTCTTATTGAGATTATGTTACAGGTCATGACGTATACTGTCATGATCTGTATTTGTTCGCTTGTGCTGTGTGTTTACTTAACACAAGCTTGTTTTATAGAGGCATAGTGCAGAATTGCTGTCTGCATATAGTCTCACGCTCTTTGCTTTCGCACAGCCTGGCTTTGTTGCAGTTTGATTTGCACACTTCCCCACCTATACTCTGAAATAGCTCCCTTGACCTGTCTGATCGATTCCTGACACCTCGTGGGAGCAATGCCAGCCTGAGGGGTGAGAAGTAACTTATGTCCTTTTCTCTATGCAGACTAATGCAGACATCTCCAAAGTCCAAGTAAATGATGTTAAGTTAGGCATTATTTGGTGGAGCACAAAGCATGGTTTGCACATGGGCATCTCGATGCTAGCCAGTATATTGAAGAAGAAAGCACCGCCAATGACAACAATCATTTTTAGAGAAAGCCAGATTTTAGTAGCATTTTTTACATTTTAAGAGGCCGTGCGTAGTGGGCAAAATGAGAGGTTGGATACCTTGAACAGAGGATCTCGAGCAGCCCTAGACCCCTTACAAGAGTGAAGACAGAAGATCTTGTTTCATTGACCTATGTTTCCTCTTCGGACGGTCGTGTCCATCCTATGGGTCAGTCGGGTTATAACCAACCATCATATGGTTTTGTGGACACAAAATATGAACATAAACATCACTCTACCAGAGTCTGAAAGCCAATGAAGAGCCACAGACAAGCTTCTTTTGGAGCAGCTTCATGCTTCATTGGACTCTAGATGGCTCTTGAGAAGGGATTCACAGCATCCTTCCAGAGTCTTCCTAACCAAATGTCTCATCCTGTGAAGCTTAGCATGAGCCTAAAGCAATGCATCATTGATATCTTCATGGCACCAACATATCATGACTGCATCCCAGGATGGAATACATCTCCTCCCTCAAAACAATGTCCAAATGAAAACTTACATTACAAAAAAAAAGAGGTGTGTTACAGAAACACGGCGGTGATCAATTTTTTTTTTTAATAAAATCCAGTTCAATGCACAAAGTCTTCTAACCCCACGTGCAACATTGAGGATTCCAAAATCTTCTTTCTGATGTAGAGTTATGAGCCCTACAATCTCGAGCTTCAATTGCACCTCTCCGCCCACTTTAAATTTAGCTGTGTACACTTTCTTGCTATGGTCGCAGTATTCCTTGCAGAACTCTACACACCTTTCAAACTCATACCACCTGAATTCAGTTCAGGAACCATTTATTTATTTATTTTTATTTATAAAGTTTTATATAGCGCAAACTTGATCCCGAGGGATATAAGAGCGCTTTACAATAGAACACTTTAAATAACTCAGATCCCTGAACACTAACCATATCCTGAATTTAAGCACATCCTGGTATCACATTCATATCTACGGCCACATTATAAATTGCCGTATTCGACCAGGAGCAGTAATCCAGTGAAATACCCCATGTCTTAGTTATGAGTCTCTGGGCCCAGAATTATCAAGTCTTCAATCTCTTGACCCCATATTTCTGCAGACACCAGGCTGTTACTTTAGCTGCAGGCACAGAGTCTGCAGGAAATACCAAATACCTTCCACCGCCTGCCACCTCCAGCAGGTTGGGGGAGCAACAATAGTCCCCCAGACAGTCAGTCACAGGCATATCCTGCATCTCCCTTCCCCAAACCATACACCAACCGCCCACCAGCATCCCCACTGACACTTCATGCTTGCTCATAGAAGGCAGAGAATCTCAGTGTTTTTTTTGCTGAATTATAGAAATATTGCCAGTGGAATTACTCTGTGACTCAATGTCAAGCTACTATTCCACATTTCAGGGAAATCAACGTGTATTGGCTAATTTTGTTGCAAAGATACTTGCTAGTAATGCAGATATATCACCCCAGTAACTCATATTGGGGGGCCTAAATAGCTTAGAAAGTGGCTGTCAAATTGTAGTATGAACGTCCTGCAGAGACAATGTAATCCACAGCAAAAAATGTACTATATTCTTTCAATGCTCTATTTAATACTGTTGCCTGTTGGCCACATTGCAATACTGGCTACTACACTGTCTCCACATTGTACCAACTTCACAATAAACCTGCAAAGGCCTGATCACGAGTTTCCCAATAATTCAGTCAGGAGATAAAGGGGCTGGAATTAATGTTTCCGGTGGTATTCCCCATTAGTTTATGACAATTATGAGTTTTTTAATCCCTGATATAGGAAAAGCAATGGAAACGCTGTATGCATCTATGGATTCCAGGAACATTTGTGTTCACATTTATCAATGCTTCGAGCAGTTGGAATGGGGAGCACAGTCGGTCCCTGTGGGTAAGTGAAGTTGGTGGGATCAGAGCAGGTTATGGGGCTGCTGAGGGATCTTCCAAAGATCCCTTGGTGGAAAATGGTGATGGTGGGGGGTGGCCAGACTGTGCCTCAGCTCTCTGGGTCTGCTCCTTTATGTGCTTCTGCACCTGGTAAATCCAGTTCCAATTTTTCTACACTCAGCAACCCTGGGTATGAGAACACCAAACTACTTGGAAAAGGCTGTGGTGGTATCACATCCGAGATATCACTCTAGCCAAACCATAATCCACCGGAAGAATTCAGAGGAATATTCACATGCATCTTCATAAAACAAAGACTCTTATGAGTGTGCAGTGAGCCAACAAATCTGTACTTTGAGAAGAAGCCATCTAACAACCGGCAAACTATTGGCAACCAGGTGCTGTTGGAATTGGATCAACAATTTATAAACTTAGTTCTATCCACAACCCCTTAGGCAAATGAACCTGTTTCGTATGATGTAACCCACGTCTTTTCTCTTTCAGTGAACACAGTGAAAGAAAGTACTGCTCAAGCAAGATCACTATTGCTGTCCTGCCTGTTAAAAATGCTCTTTTTATGGCCAAAATATGCATACCTCCCTTTGTGCTCTTAATATCTTTAGCTATTTAAACATTCTTTGCATCAACAGGCGTACATATTTTTCTCCCATGAGAATCCACATTTTTATTTAACTTCCTAAAATTAGGCCAACCACCCTTCACTAACACTTTAAACTCTGACTGAAAGTCATCTTAAACACCACATTCCTTCCAGACTCACACATTCAACTTTCAAGGAACTATGTCCACATCTCTTAAAATGGTAACCAGTTCATCCAGTTAATTGTCACTGTCAACAGTATTCATTGGGAACCAGAGAGAAAAAGATACAGAGAGGGAGACAGAGAGAGAGAGAGAGAGACAGAGAGAAAGAGAGAGAGAGAGAGAGAGAGAGAGAGAGAGAGCGAGAGAGAGAGAGAGAGAGACAGACACCCTCACACACATAATGTGCAGGCACTTTTATATGCCCAGGTGTAATCCCTTTTAGGACGAGCTTGAAGCAGTGTATGTCCTGCATGCACTCTCATTTGCGAGACATATTGTTTACAATAAAGGTGTGAAAGCCCACCCACTGCTTACCAATTGTTGGCTTAATTGTAATTCTACTTTGCTGGCTCCTAATTGGCCTTGCTTGCCCACCCTGCCTGCTGGAGAAAAAGCACAATACCGCGGCATGAGCACTGGCCACATATTAACATTTGTATATTACTTTACTTATAGCCACGCTGCACAGCTGCACTGCTGTTTAAAATGACTAAAAGACATTAGCAAAGTCAATAGGTCTTGCATATGCGCGGTCTATTGGCTTTGTCAATGCTTTTTTTTCTCCCACTTCCACCTCTGTCCCCATTTTCCCTGCTGTTTCTCCTTTGTAGTCTTAAACTTCCTCCCCCCAAAAAATCACACTGTATTTAACATGGCTTCTTTAAATGCATTTCTCCTCAGATCGACTGCCCATGTATATTTCTTCAAATGCAAAAGACCCAGAGTGCTCACCTCCCTCCTCCACCACCGGTTTTGACAAACCTGGTGGAGAAAAATGGTGTGAGCCTGGAGCAGGAGCACGGAGGTCTGAAGTGTGGAGGGCTCAGCAAATATACCATTTCCAGCGTCCCACTGACCTTGGGATGTGTTTAGGAACAAGGGCGAGAAAGGATCCCAGAAAAATCAATGGATTATAGGAAGGGAGTAAGCGGCTAGTGTGCGCTGCTTCTGCTGTTTGGAGCTGTTTTTCAAAGGAACTCACACACCATCCCACATCAGCCTCTGAGGATGAGAGAACAAACATTGGCAAAGTGAATAGCTCTCACCTGTGCCTGATCTATTGACATTGTCAATGTTTAATTAGCCATGTTGCACAGCAGCGCACCCGCTGTGCAACATGGCTAAAAGAGCAATGACGCGGTCAGTGCTGTCCGCCTCATAGACTTTATTTGATTAAACTTTTAGTCATGTTGTACAGCAACTTCTGTGCAACATGGCTGAAATAAATATAAAAAGACGCTGTGATTCAAGCTTGATATTCTCACAGCAGGCAATATTATTCAAAGAATTAAACAACTTTACACTAATTATAAAAAAAACATAGGGGCATATTACCAAGGAATAGCGATATTTATCGCAAAATGCGCTTAGTGCATTTTTTTTATCGCTGCCTATCGCTGGATATGTTAGTGGAGAAAACATGCTATTAGCATCGTTTTTCTCCATTGTGCTAAAATATCCAGCGATAGCGGCAAAATGCGTGAATATCGCTGAGAATACAGCAATACTCATGCATTAGCGACAAAATACTTTTAGCCATGTTATCCACCTCCCATTGGATAACATGGCTAAGAACTGGTCTGGGCAGGTGTTAGTATTTGGAGATATTCGCGCTTAGCGTGAATATTTCCATCGCTAAGCCTGCCTTGATAATAGGCGATAGCGAC
Source organism: Lissotriton vulgaris (assembly GCF_964263255.1). Lineage (NCBI taxonomy): Eukaryota > Metazoa > Chordata > Amphibia > Caudata > Salamandridae > Lissotriton > Lissotriton vulgaris. The sequence goes on from NC_141687.1 coordinate 887,754,649, forward strand.
GTTAGCGACTGCTTTCAGTCTCTAACTGGTTGAGAACGCCCACTTTGCATGTAATTAGCGATAAACATCGCTGACATGCAAAGCAGGCCCCAAACCGCTCGCTATCGCCTAAAAGCTGTCGCTAAAATCAGTTAGTGACAGCTTGCTAATAGGGCGAAAATGGCCGCGAAAGCGGTGATAATTGCCTATCGCCCTGCTTGGTAATATGCCCCATAATTCTTAGTTTGACAATGTGCAAAGTGCTCTTCCCATGATCTCATGAGTTAAGTAATATTGTTATACTTTGCAAACATACTCCCGACGTTCTTAAATTAATACTAGGCTTCCATTCTCATTGTGTATACCTTCTCTGAGTTATAACGTTTCTTCATTTCTGAGCCGCATGTTAAAATTTCGTGGTGTAATTGATTTTCCTGATTCTGTAAATACAGTTGTAACTACTAACACCAAAGTGAACCATCACATCTTCTGTGAAAAAAATTCTTATATGTCTGTTACTTACTATTAATGGAGGAGAAGGCTCCAAAGAAATGTCTTGCCACAAACAAAATAATATATATATTTTTTCAATTAGCCTAAAGTATTTTAACAGCTTTAGACATGCCCAAATCATGTGAACACAGTTTCCAACACTGTGACATTGGCACTTAGGTTACCGGTCAGCTATATTATAATATTATAATTAACATAATGGAAGTATGCTGGGGTACAATAAACTATCCAGAAAGTGAAAAGCTGCATTTGGCAAAAATTAGCCCTTCTAAGCACAGTTGCATTATAACTAACCCTGGGTAGTGAACTCTGCTCCACTCGCGGATTTTGCAGAGTTTTCCGCACTCCGCGTTACGCTGAGCTTGGGGAGTTGTGAAAAACTCAGCTTCGCTCGCGTTCCCCAACATTAAGTTGGCAAGCACGAATGAGGAAAATCCACCTCCCAGCGAGACTTTTCCTCGTTCACGATCGTCAACATCAAGTTGGCGAGTGCGAGCATGGAAAATAATCCTCCCGGCGAGATTTCTCAACGCAGTGGGGGTCAGGTTTCTCATTGCGAGCGGCAGAAATGGAAAGAAGGGACCGCTTGCGCTGTGCAAGTTGCCGTTCGCAATGATTGCACAGTGCGGACAAGCATTCGGCACCGTGCAATCACTGCAAACTGCATTTTTCTATGGAACACCGCTTCTTGCGGAGCTCTGCGTAGTGCGACAGAGTGTTTTTGCCACTTGGCGGAGTTCCGCATAGTGCCACTCCGCGAACTCTGCCCAGGGTTAATTATAACCAAACACTATGCAAGTTTCATTATTAATTTCAATTCAAATTTCAGATTTCCATTTATCCTTTATTGTATTAACATGACGATACAGGGAGATTGGAATACCTCTAGCAAATGTTGCCCATTATTCAATGACCATTAACTGGGAATTTTTCAGCAAACAATGGGCCCAATTCACAAAGGTAAACTGAGACAAAAGTCTAACTTTACAATTTTTGGTATTCATAAAGGGCATTTATGAGTAGTAGTTAGACCTTTGTCTCATTTTAACTTACATTTTGGTCTACGTTTAACTGAGACCAAACATCTAGTCTCAGTTAAACTTAAGACCAAAACTAAAGTTAAACTGAGAAAAAGGTCTAACTTTACTACTCTTGAATACCGAAAGTTGTAAAATTAGACTTTTGCCTCAGTTTACCTTTGTGAATTGGGCCCAAAGGGGCTCATTATGATGGCGGAAGGATCGCCACCGCTGGGCCGGCGGTAGCGGTCCTTCTGCCATCACATGGTGATTTACCCACCACCAAATTAGGATGGTGGTAGGTACCGGGACGGACGGAAAGTCCGTTGTCCGCTTTTCGGCCAGTGACAATCACACCTATTGCCTGGTGGGCAGAGCAAGGCCACAAATATGGTGGCAATGCCTAGCAGGCACCATCCGCCATATTAGGATGTGAGTTGTAGGAGGCCTTTCCATGGCGGAGATGTCACCATGGAAAGGCTGGTGGGGATTGGCTTTGAGGGCCCTCATTGTATGGGGGGTGTTGCTGCACTATGTGTTACCCGTGGTACCCCCCTGCATTTCCATTCACCAAGTGGCAGGCACGCCTGCCACGTTGTGCAGGGAAATGCGGTGCATGCACCTTTATCATTGCGGACGGTGCTGCAGCCAGCAGCACAGCCCGCAACTGTAAATACCCAGAATGCGCCCGCCAGAATAGCGGGTGCATCATAATAGCAGTGGTGGGACCATCGCATGTCTGGCGGGATGTCCCAAACACCACTATGGTGGCTGGAGGACCAAGTCTGCCCGTCATCATAAAGAGCCCCATAGTTTTTAACTAAATCCTTTGTAGCCGTCAGATCAAATAATGGAAGAGTGTGGATTGTAATCACTGTTTGCTCATAGGAGATGAACAAACACCCAGTATGCACCATAACTTTTGACAGTACTGTCTCACAATTTCCCATTTCGCCTTGAGTGATCCAATCACTGAATCCCTAATCCAGGATTTTCCCACCTGATTATTGTACAGGAATATAAAACAGCTAGAAGTGGACAATCAATTAACCTACTTTCCTGCATGATTCTCAGAGGTTTTGATTTGGCTTTAAAAGATGTTTCTGTTGAGCTTGGATTATCACTGATATTCAATATTGCACAAGTTTTGAGTTTCATGCTCTTCGTGTAAAATATGGTGCTTCAATTGCTCTCTCTTTTGGCATATGATTAATAAAAAACCTTTCAATACATGTTCATCTGTGTTTTTCTAAAATCAGATTCATGTTTGTGCACATACTGCTACAAAGTATGTTATGAGATCCGAAAAACCCAGAACTCCTATTTTTTTTAAAGATGTAGTCACTTTAGGGTAATGCTGCATTGGATTATAAGCAGCTATTGAAGAATGCGTCTTCTTGCCTAAAAAGTTATCATACAAAATCCAAGGAAGGGCCACAAACTAAAACATTTTTTTTCCATTTTTAGTGTGCCATTAATTTAGATGGTAATGCCTTTCACCTGACACTGCCTTAACTTCCATAATTTATGTTATGCAGATCATTATAACACTCTGTTACTTCTGATCGGTATGGCAGTAAAGTAGGTACCCCCACAATGATACTGTAATCTAGTGACATCTGACACAAGCTAATGAACACAAATGCAGCCACACAAATTACCTCGAGACACACCCTGTGAAGTATGCTAATGGTGGTAAAGACCTGATGACAATGTGGTTGAGTGTCTTTGGGGTCTGATTCAGAAGGGTAACATGTATGAAGATGTCATAACTGAAAATCAAAACATTTTTTCCTGAATGTAAAACATTGCTCTCAATTCTTGAATATAGAATTAACAAGACTATAGAACGAGCTGCTGCTGGAGTAAAATGATGTTTGTATATCGATAAATATTAGTAATGACTTTGATGTGGTCTCCATTCAGAATGATGATACATAAAGTTTAAAGCAAGGATCTAGAGAAAGGCAGCCCCTCAAGTGGGCTGATATGGTTTTGCGGTTGCTGGTATTTTTTAGAAATATCATGCATGCATCATCAGAATGTACGGGAAAATAAAATCTATAGTAACAGACCAAGGTAGGCAATGACTATCAATTTCCATAGCAGAACATCTATAAATTCTTCAAGAGACCTATTTTCAGGTTAAAATTCTTAAATTCAACACATAACATTATGCCAACTTCTATTAAAACCACCATTGTCTTGGTTTTGGGAAACAGCTGGGCTGACTTTTTAGACCGGGGTTTTTGTTTACTTTGCTTGGGAGACGGGTAGAGTGATTTGAGTTCAATTTTAATCGTACTCTGACGAGCAACTATTTCATTTAACTTCATAAAGTAAGTAATAATGCCCATCTGACCCTGCCCTAGTTGAGGTGGTCTGACTTAAGGTCAGACAGTCTAAGAGTGGATTGAGGGCCCAGTTTTTGTATCTAGCACATCGCGACATCAAGATGCTGTGGCCACTGACTTCCCCTAGAACCAGCTTCTTGTTCCTCCATCTGAGCCTCTTTTTAAAGACCTAGGTTTACACAAAGCTAATCAAAAAGTTCACAGCTGTTTGGTGACTTCTTCTTTCCCCTGTGTAATCCAGAGCAGTATGACTCTAATTCGGTAAATGTATCTATTTCCGTATTGATTAGGGAAGATTGAGTGTCTGGTCCACAGCTGCTGTCATGGAATATAGCACGGCTTTGCGACCAGAGGTAGATCCTGATTCGGTCAACTGCATTAGTCAAATTGATTTCATTTTTCTCCGAAAGGCCTGGTCCACAGAACCTTTGTGCATCTCTTGTTATACAAATTAGAGCCTTGAAGCTAAGCCATCTAGAGACCCCGGCGTTGAAAGAGAGATGGGACTCAGATATCTCCAGCTCCTGCACTCAACTTTAAATCATGTGGACTTCTGATCACACTTGATGCTTGATTTTTGCAAAAGTTGTGATGCGGTTCATGGCTAGGAGCATCTCTGGAGACCGCTTTCACATGGAACATAAAGAGCTTCTCCTGGACAGTCTCTCCTTCTGCAAGGGCAGGCCCACTCCTCCCTCTCAACCAGCAGACAGGCTTTGAGGCAGATCATGACCTCCTTCAACAGAGAGTGTAGAAGTTAAGGTGATGTCCACACACCTCTGGGGGGATGCACAGTATGTCTGCTAAATAAAATGGATAGTGCCTATGTGAGGGGATAGTAGTTGAACCACACCTCTCAATCATGCATGTGCAAGAGTGTTGTGTTTTAGCAGCATTCTCTAGCTGGATCTTGCCTTAACCCCCTCAGCGCCTGCCACCTCCTCCGTTCATCAGGAGCCTGGAGACAAGACCGGGAGGGCTGACCAGCACATTGACAGTGTTCATGACATTACAAAAGTCTTGTTTTCGTGAAAACTGTTATATGAATTAGTGCACAGTGTCGTGAGTGGCAAGGGGAAGAAAGTGTGGTCTCCCAGGAGGCAGGGCTGGCCCCTGATCCCTCCGATAATGAGCCACCACTGCCATATTGGTTGGAACAACAAGGTATGTTATATAGCAACTTTTTTGAAGAAAGTTCTAGAATGTGTTGAATGGAGTGAGCCTCTAATTGTGCACAGACAGTATGTAAGGGCTTAGTGCTTGTTGACTACGCCAGGTAGTTCATTGCCCTACCCCCATGAACACCAGTTACTGGCTGCAACAAGTACATAGAGTAAACCTTCAAATTGTGTTCATGAGGGTGACCCGAGAGATTTTTTTTAAATACAACTCATGTAACTGTACATTTATAGGTCACTACAGGCAGCTGTAACTGTTTAAAAGAGCCCATTTTATAAATTATTCTAAAAAGTACAATGAGAAGTACAGACCTCTTAACCCTTTGACTTTCATGTTTCTTATACGTTTGGACTGTCCATAAAGGCCATGGTATTTTGAGGGTGGTCGCATTGCCCCAGTTTTTTTGCTCCTACTAGATTTAGCTGATGGGGATCAAGTGGTCCTTGTATGAAGACTGCATACTCAGCATGTAGCTTTCTTAAAGAGGTAACACAAATTCAGCTATTTTCTTAAAAGTACTACTATGCAATATTTTTCTCTGTATGTCATTTACGGTTACAACTTGCAATACAGATTTCGTGTTCTGACGACTTCTCTTAACAATCGTCTTTGAAGGTGCAACTTAAATCTTACGTCTGTTCAGTAAAAGAACCCAACTTCCATATTTTTGAAGCACAAAGGTTTGTTTCTTATGAGGTGTTATTTCTAGACAGATGGGGCATGGGTGCGGGGCCCCCGTCGCGAATGAAGAGGCCTTTTGTGAATCGGCCACTCAATCTCTAATTCTGTCACAGTTTTGAAGCCAACTGATTATCTGTGTCTTTCTGTTACAATACAGGAGGCAATAGACATGTCCCTGCAGCAGCAGCAGCTTTGGAGCTGTCAGGAATGTGGTGATGACCTTACTTGGAATTTGCTGGCTTGGAGGATTTCAGCATGGAGTTTTTCCAGAGCAGGACTGATGTTTGATACTTGCAGTCTTCGTACACCCGGTTAATGATCCAACTAGTTCCAAACATTTGCACCAACAAAATTCCAGCTCTATTGACTTTGCCATTCTTATCTATATTGGATGTAAATACTAAGTAGAACTTAGGGTCATATTTACCAGCCCCTAGCGCCACCATAATGTCAGTTTTTTTACGTTGTGGGGGGCGATACGGGTTTCGCCTTATTTACAAAAAAATAAATAAGGCCCCCTTTCATGCTATACTTAGCGTGAAAAGGTTGGGCAATAGGTTTTAGGCAATAGGTGTTGGCCAGTGGGTGGTGCGGTGGGCGTTCTGCTGCATATTTAAAAGGGTGGCGTAAATATGGCGCAGCTCCAAAATTAAGAGCAGGGAAAACGGGTCTTAACAGAGTGCCATGAGGAGAAATGCATTATATTGCCTCATATTTGCTATTTTTATGTGTGCTGGATTATGCAGCGCACATTAAAAGAGAAAAACCCCTTGCATGATAGTTGAATGATAGTTGCATGATAGTTGATGTGCAGGAAGGAGCCCCTTCCTGCACATAATCATTTACAAAATGACTAGTTGCAACTTCTACATGCGCTGCACAACGCAGCACAAATAGAAGTCACAAATCACCATTTAAGATTGATTATGTGCAGGAAGGGATACCCTCCTGCACATAAACAATCATTCCCCACAACACAGGCACCCTTGCACTGTGGTGCAATGGTGCCTGCGTTGGTGTTAGGCAGATAGATTTAGCACCATTACAGGGGGAAACGCAGGGCTGCCACGTATTGTTGTAAATACGGTGCAACCCTGCGTTGCAGAAGTGGTGGAGCACTGCGTTAAGCCAAGAAGGCTAATGCTGTGCTCCGTCACTTCCTTGTACATATGCCCCTTATTATCTACCTAGCATGCTCTGCAGTTAACTTGATTACAGCATGTGCGGCACTTGTACAGTTCATAATTGTCAGGAACTAGTAACTGGGGTTGCCCGATTTCTCTGGGTCAGCAAGGATCCTTGTTTTTAGTTAAGGGATTTTTATAGTGTTTCAGTACGTTTTAGTATCTATAGGCTTCTGTTGCTTCATTTAAGCCAAGTGAACTAATGTAAGTGAAAGTAATGACTTTCAGAAGTAAAACCCATTACTGAAAACAGGGCATCCAGAAAATATAGCACAATTTGGCATCACTAGTGTTACACGCTGCTGACAGCGAAACAGATGATGCAAGGTGGATTCTGAAAAAATGAATACATTGCAGCTTGTCCTCTACTCATATCCTCTGTGCTTAGTCTGGGATGAAGGTTCAGGGCCTAATTCACATAGGTAAACTTACAGTGTTGTTTACGTTTACAATTGCTTGCTATTCACATAGGGATTTACAAGAAGTATCTTTGTGAGTGTGTAGTCTCTGCACATAGAAAGGACTATGTATTTATGTGCGAAGACTCCTCACTCATAAAGATACTACTCATAAATCCCTTTGTGAATAGCAAGCATATGTAAACTTACAAGAAAGTGCAATTTTTCCTATGTAAGTCCACCTTTCAACCTTCGGTGCATCTGTGATCCTTATTTCTTACTTACACTCATTGCTCATTACCGAGCACCAAAATCGCCCTAATCGCAGCCACTGATGACTTCTGAATCCTCCTTGAAAGAGGAGAAACAGCAGCTTTGAACCTCCTTGACCTGTCAGGAAGCCTTCACCACCGTATCCCACCACACTGTGATCGAAACACTCCACCACATCAGCATCCAAGGGGACATTCTCAAATAAATTACCTCCTTCCTCACCGGAAGAACCCAAGGATCCACCTCCCACCTTTCGCCTCTGAACCCAAGGATATCCCCTGTGGTGTCCCCCAGGGCTCATCCTTCAGGCACATGATCTTCAACGCATGTCTGACCCTGCTGGCCAACATTGTTAGATCCACGGTCTCAACATAACTTCCTACACAGATGACAGCCAACTCATTCTCTCACTCACCGACGACCCCATCACCACCAGAACTGACTTCCACAGATGCATCACAAATGTCGCCAACTGGATGAAAAACAACTGCCTGTAGCTGAACACAGATGAGAAGGAAGTAATGATCTTTGGCAACAGCAGCAGCACATGGAACAACTCAAGGTGGCCATCAGACCAAGGATCTGCACCCCCCTCCCTCCAACCATGCCAGAGACCTCTGAGACGCTACATGCAGGGAGGAAGTTGCTTCCTAATGCCTAGAACATCTTGATTGAGACACATGAAAAGCAAAAAAAAGAGCACCGGAGACATCGATGTATCCTAGCATGCGGAAGAGTGGTAGAATGAGCAGGAGCCACAGGGGACCGGAGCCAGTAGTAAACGTGCACCTGGGTGCAGCACTAGAAAGTTAAGGGAAAAACCTTACATCAACCATATGCAAATAAGTCTTTTTGCTCTCATAGGAACAGTTCAAAGTGAACTGCCATGCTAGGTCCACTCCAATTGGAAGATATGCAACACCGGACCAGTTTTGTCCTTCTTAGGCCTCCTAAGTGAGATATTGTATTATATTGTGACACAATGAGTGATACAAAAGCGCCTACAAATGTTTTTTTTTTCTATAATAAGTTTTTCAAGTCCAAGCAATCACTTCTTCAACTTTTAGTATTTTACAGCTGTAGGTATTGTATCCTTTTGAATGACAAAAACCACAGCTGTTTTCTTTTCCAATCTTCCTGTAGCAGTATTATTTTTTCTCGCAATATGCTGCGTAAAAAGTGCTTTTCGGGATTTAGCCAAGGTGGATTTTTTTCCTTCTCACTGGTATTAAAGTTGGCGGACAGATTTTATTTTTTAAACAATAATGGCAATGAATGATCATATTTATGCCGAAAAGCAGGTAATGGCCTCTTAGTCTTTCCTCAAAGGGTATGTAGCAAGAATAATTATCTGCTGGGGCAGCACTCTGCCCCAAAACCAATGGCATAGCAAAATGCTCCTTGCGCAATTTATCCTATGTAGATAATTTTTGTCCTCATTTTCATAATTTTCATATTTTTCTCTTTCTTAAAATCCTTCTGTTTGGTAAGTAATTGAAGCATTACCTCATCGTCCCTCCCTCGCTTCCCTTCCTTACAAAATTGAGATGTACAAAGCCAAACAGGACAACCAAAGAAGGTATGCAAAAACAGTTTTTTTTTAAAACACAGAAGACAAGGGTAAAACCACTATTCAGGAATCATAGTGGAAGGAACCCTGTGTCCAAAGACATCAGCACAGTCAACCTCCTGTCCAATCCTGTAATGAGAGGTAAAGGTCAACAGGGAAGCCCCAGGTGGCAGCCCGGCAAATCTCAGAAATGGAAGCCCCTTGGACCTCTGCACAGGAAGCAGCCATGGAGCGAGTGGAACAACCCTGAACCCCCAAAGGAGAAAGGTGCCCCCCTCTTTGTACGCCAAAGAAATCAGCGAACGAACCCAACGACTCAAGGAAGGAGTAGAAGGCCGCAAACCCCGATTCACAGGACCAAAATTAACAAAAAGGGAATCCGAGAGACGGAAAGGAGCGACCCGCTCCAAATAGACAAGGAGAGCCCTCCTAACATCCAAAGAGTGAAGCCGCACCTCAGACTCCGAGGACGGGGAATCAAAAATGGAAGGAAGAACCAACTCCTGATCCCTGTGGAACTGAGAGTCCACTTTAGGACGAAAGGAAAGAATCATCCGCAACACGATCCGGTCCTCAAAAACCCGACAAAAAGGGTGCTTGGAAGAAAGAGCACCCAGTTCACCCAGGCGGCGAGCAGAAGAAAAGGCCACCAAAAAGAAAGTCTTGAAGGACAACAGGCGCAGATCCACAGAAAGTAACGGCTCAAAGGGAGATGACATCAAGGCGTCCAAGACCAGAGACAGATCCCATGTCGGAAAATGCCTCCGAGGGGTAGGAAGAACATTACCCAAACCCTTAAAAAGGCGACTGACCAACCCCTCAGAATCCGAGAGATTGCTCCAAGAGCTCCTAAACGCCTTAATCGCAGTCCATTGCAAATGAAGGGAAGACACCTTCAAGAAACACAGGGGGTCTTTTAGCTAACTATTAGAGCTATGCTATCACTACGGAGTCACCTAGATCTCAACGTGTGTGCAAAAGAATAAGGACAAAGTAAGAAAACAAGTGGATACAAAGGTGAAAAAGAGACTATTCATCAGTGGCTGACCAGTCCAAAAGAGTGATGTAGGGTTTCCATCAAAAAAGACTTTTGTGATCAGTCATATCATCTAGCCAAACCCTGGAGTGTGAACGGCTAGTCCCCTGATCAATGGGACTGAACCACACATTGTTGATATCTTAGGATTTGGTCCACCAGTACTGATGAAACATCCGCAATGACTGATCTATTGCTGGTTTTGAAAAAGGTGCAACAAAACAGAAAATGTGACTTAAAATAGGATGGAATGTCCTCCTTTACGCAACTTTGTTCTATGGACAAGACATGCCTCCTAATTAAAAACAGAACAGTGCAAGATGACAGTAACAAATATCTGTCTGTAAAGGGGCCAACATGTTTCTGCCTATTGGGTGTCTAATCCCACGGCATTCATCAGGGCCTCTGTTCTTATACTCGTTGCACTCTTACAAGTGAAAAAAGTTCACCTCCACCATAAGAAGAAATGGGAAAACTGAAAAGAGATGGTTCACTACGGTACAACCTGCAATAACCATATGTTGTTACCCTCCGACTCACTCGTACTCTAGTGAATCCTGCGAAGGAAAACACATCAAACAATAACTATATATCTGATTGTTCTACACGATATGTAGGAATGACCACTAGGCGTGTTCGCACGAGAATACTGGAACACAAGAGTTTATTCCGATGTAAAAAAAGTCATACTAGACTCACCAGACATTTTGTAGAACAGGCACATCACGAAACTGATTTTGAATGGACAGTGTTAGAGAAACCGCATATACATAGTCATATAAGTGATGTGTCTCAATACCTATTCAGAAAAGAACAACAATGGATTTATAAGCTGGAGTCAGACAAAAGGGGATTAAACGATGATATTCTGTGGACTCTACTGTAACTCCTTACTGCGGCATTGCAAATGTTACCAACAGGTACATGCACACATGACAAGCCAATGCGAGTTGTTGAGACTCGTTACACACTGATATAGAAGTCCTAGTGCAACATGTGAGCGAGACAGCTCTGATATACTATTAAATCACTGCACTATGAACACGAAGACCACTGGCCATAAAATACTACCACCTTGGAATTAAATTGGCATAGTGTTTTTTGAAAAGCATTCTCTATATACAGTAATATTGGTCTCTGTAAGGTCAAAATACACAGATTGGCTGTGCAAATCTGTTTAGCTTATTAGTCATCTACTTTGCATTTGTAATCCTATATAGTTTGCCTATGCGCGACATTGCTGGACTACCAGTTTGCCCTGAAGTGATGTCACTGAGTAGTTCCCACCATGGAGACCTCGCGAGATCTCGCGATATCACGCCATACCCATTAGTCCTTCTATTTCCCTATTTATTGCCACTAAGGGAGAGCTGAGGGGTTAACACTTATTTTACACCTAGGGAGACCGTTTCCCTTTTGTTGTTGTCCTAATATCGGCGTAATTGTGTCTATCTTGAAAGACGCCGATGCCGGGACTACAATCATGGCTGCCGTGACGATATCTGGTAGTCCTTCGCGCGCGTTCACGCGTTATTTCCTAGTGATCGCGGTAAGACTACTAAGATGGCCACGATGATGCAGTTTTGTAGTTTTTACATGAGATCACGCGTGATTTGGAGCGTGGTTTCGAACGCAATGTAGTGCGCAGTGGAATATACTTAATATTTGATCATTAATGGGTATTGAACACTGGAAAAGGTACTGTCCTCTATGTTTTGGGGCAAACAATATAGTACAGGACATGTCACATTGTTTATTGGGTTGAGATGTAGTATCCAAGTTAGGCGGAAGGTTACCATACAAACTATCCCCCATAGCCTATTTATACTCAATCCACACTGAGGTCGGTGCCTCCCCCGAGCCTCAGATGACAGCTTGAGGTACCGACGGTTAGGTAAGTGAGACTATTTGCTGCCAAGATATCAACACTGTGTGGTTCAGTCCCATTGATCAGGGGACTAGCCGTTCACACTCCAGGGTTTGGCCAGATGATATGACTGATCACAAAAGTCTTTTTTGATGGAAACCCTACATCACTCTTTCGGACTGGTCAGCCACTGATGAATAGTCTATAATGTATCGATCTCTTTTTCACCTTTGTATCCACTTGTTTTCTTACTTTGTCCTTATTCTTTTGCACACACGTTGAGATCTAGGTGACTCCGTAGTGATAGCATAGCTCTAATAGTTAGCTAATAGACCCCCTGTGTTTCTTATGGTGTATATCTATTTGGAGCTGGGGATAAAACCAGGTGTGGGTCTTTAAACTCTATATCCCTTGGACCCCCCCCTTTTGAGAAGTTGGTGTATTTACAAGACACCTTCAAGCCCAAGGCAGCACCCTCCTGAAGAAACAGCATCACCTCAAACAAAGAAGAGGAGGTAGGGTCCAAACCCTTGACAAGACACCACCGACTGAAAGAACGCCAGTGCCGCAGGTAAGACTTGTTGGTCGAAGCGCGCCTAGCCGCCTGCAGAGTAGAGGTCAAACCAGCCAGAACCCCTTGACGCAGAAGACCTAAGCGTTCAACTTCCAAGCCGCCAAGCACATCTGGCCCAGAACATCCTGTTGCAATGCCGGGAAGATCAAAGGGGGTGGAGACAGAGGCAGCAACCACTCCACCTCCAACCTCATCTCCACCAGGAGAGGAAACCAGGAGGCACGAGGCCAAGCCGGAGCCAACAGAATCACAGAAGCCCCCGAGGAGCGGACCCGTAGCAGGAAGAGGAGAAGAAGGGGGAAAGGAGGAAAGGCATACAGAAGCCCGCGGGGCCAAGTGCAGGAGAGAGCATCCACCGCCCAGGCCGACCCTTCCCGACTGCGGGAGACAAATCGGGACACCAAGGCATTGTCCACATCCGCAAAGAGGTCCACCACCGGAACACCCCAACGCATTGTCAGATCCACAAACAACTCCCGACGGAGGCAGAAATCCACAGAGGACGGAATGGCCCTGCTGAGGGCATCCGCCAGGGAATTGGACACCCCCCGAAAATGGATCGCCGAGAGCGCCAACAGATGAGATTCCGCCCAAACAAACAACTGCCTCGCCACTATGGCCAGAAAAGAGGATCTGGTCCCCCCCGTCTGTTTACGTAAGCCATGGCAGTGATGTTATCAGTCCTGATCAGGACCAGGGACCCCCGCAGAAACCGGGAGAAGGCCAACAGAGCCAAACGGACTGCCTCCAACTCCCTCCAGTTCGACGACATCCCGCTCTGAGTGGGAGACCAGGAGCCCTTGGACTGATGAACCCCCAGCCAGGCCCCCCACCCTGAGAGGCTGGCATCCGAGGTCACCACAACCGAAGCCGGGGGAGAGAGAGACACCCTTCAGCAGATGATCCTGAACCAGCCACCAACCCAGAGCTGACCTGATCTGAGGGGAAACTGGGATCGGAGAAGAGAGGGGAAGGCAATGGGGAGACCAATGCGCCAGAACATGAGCCATCAGTGTGGGCAAATGAAACCTGGCCCATGGAACCAGAAAACCGTGGCCGCCATATCCCCCTGAACCTGGAGCCAACGAGCTGCCACCTGCACTGGACCGGACAGAAGAGACAGGATGTGAGAATGAATCTTGGCCACCCGAGCCTAGGGCAGAGTGACCACCCCCAAATCTGTCCAAAACCTAGCCCCAATGAAGAGACGATCTTGGGACGGAGCAAGAAACGACTTTCCCAGATTGACAAGAAAGCCGTGTTCCCTCAAAATGGCCAGAACCACCTCTGTGTGAACGAGAGTCACCTGGAAAGAGGGAGCATGAATCAACCAGTTGTTCAGATATGGATGTAGAAATATCCCCCGACAGTGGACCAGGGCCACCAAAGGGGCCAAAAGCTTGGTGAAGACCCGAGGAGCGGACTTCAGCCTGAATGGCAAACTGCAAACTGGAAGTGAAAGCTGCCAATCGCAAAACGAAGAAACTGCTGATGAGTCCGAGCCACAGGAACGTGAAGGTAGGCGTCCTGCAAATCGATAGACATCATGAAGTCCCGGACCCCCACCAACGGGATGATGGACTGCAAAGTCACCAATTTGAAGTGTACGGTCCGAACCCAACCATTCACCCTCTTTAGGTCCAGAACCGTCCGGAATCCCCTTGACACCTTCTGGACCAGAAACAACATGGAATAACATCCCAGTCCCCGCTGTGCCAGAGGGACCGGAACGATCACCTTTTTAGACAGAAGATCCCGAACCCCCTCCAGAAGAGCCTCCCTCTTGGTGGGAGACTTGGGGATAGGAGTAAGGATGGTGCCCCAGCCGTGTGGAATGGCAAAAAAGTCTATAAGATAGTCTCTCCAGATAATAGTCAATCCCTTACATCCAGCCGCCAAGCTTCCAGGAAAGACAACAGCCTCCCGCCCACAGGACTTGTGGCTGAAACACAGTCGACGTCAGGACTTCCTCTTGAAGCATCCGCCGGAGGCTTGGGACCAGCCAAGGCAGAAGCTTTCCTGGGCCAGAACTGGCATCAACGAGCAGAAAAGTTTTTAGAGGACTGGCGGGAAGACTGAAATGACGCAGAGGAGGAAGGAGCGGGATTCCAAAAACGGCGAGAACCAGAGGCAGATGCCTTGCTCTTGTAAGGCAGTGCATGTTTACGATCCTTGAAAGCCTTAGTGATCATACTATCCAGCTGGTCACCAAAGAGCATCTTGCCATCAAAGGGGATTTTAAGGAGCGAGGACTTCTCCGAAGAATCAGCTTTCCAGTCACGCATCCACAAATTCCGACGAGCCAAAACCAAGGATCCAGAGGCCATGGCTGCAGACCGAAGCACATCCGAAGAGACATCAGCCAAGAGCTTAGCCTGTTGCTTGAAGTGGACAAGCAAGCCAGAGCAGTCTGTCTCCTCCTGAGTAGCCGTGGCCAGATTCCCAAAGTCAGACACCAAGGACTGCGCCGCATATGCAGAGTAAATGCCAGCTCGCAAAGACAAATTCCCAGTGGAAAAGGCCTTCTTCAGCGCACCATCCACCTTCTTATCCGTGGCATCAGATGGAGAACAATCTTCAGGATTGATAGAAGTATGACCTATAAGAGTGGCCAACATGGCATCCACCTTCACAGAGTGAGGAAGAGAAACCTCCCCCTCCTCCAGGGAATAAAGCTTCTGCAAAAAGCGAGGAACAGAGGATCGTTCCAGGTCCCGCCACTCCCCCGATATCAAGTCTTTGATGCGGCCATTAAAGGGCATAGCGAGCGCCGGAGGCTTAACATATTGCGGAACGATGTCATCAGACTCCACGGGAGCAGAAAAAGGAGAAAACCCCCAAGTTTTCTCTGATGTGTCAGAGAATAGCAGGCACCTCATCCCTACGTACAAACTTCCCCGAAGACGTAGAAGGCTTGGTAGTGTCCGAAGAAGAAGAAGAAGAGTCCTCAGAGGGAGAGTCCACCGGACCCATCGCAGCACGAGAAGACCTGCGCTTTGCAGGAACTCTCGCCTCCAGAGCACGAGGGTATGCACCTGTTACAACGCATTTTTTACAACGCACTACCACTACAACGCAGGCATTACAACGCATACCATTACAACGCATTGCGCTGGGGGGCGCTCTAGGATAAGAGGTAAGTTTAATTTACTATCCAACACCTTCCCTAGGGTCCACGGGGACTGGAGTTAGAATAGTAAATTATACTTACCACTATCCAGCACCCCAAAGCGCTATGCGTTGTAACGGTATGCGTTGTAAATACCGCGTTGTAATGGTATGCGGAGTAAAAGTATGCGTTGTAACGTCATACATCCGAGCACGAGACACAGCAGCCTCAATCATGGACTGCACCTCAGAAGCAGACAGGAGGGCAGAAGAATCCATCCGTCCCTGGGACCTGGTCCGACGGGCTGCGACAGGCACCTCATCATCAGAAGAGGAGGACAAAACCCTCAAGCGCTTGGAGGTCCACTTAGCCATAATTATCTGACAGGGTAGAACAGTAGAGGCAAGCCTTAAATAATGTGTATCACCGAAATCGACCAATAGATTCAAAATACCAGGAGGCAACCAATAAAGCAGCAAGTAAAACGAGAAACCAATCAACAAAAACAAAAAGGGAATAAAACGACATCAAACGAGGCTCCTACTGTAAAGGAGCATCGGAAACAGCAAGCTGAGGATCACCAGCACATCCGACAGCTGCCGCCTCCCATTCCAGCCTCCAGAACCGGAACAACAGCCCCAGCCACTCAGGGCCAGTGACTCCGTCACCCGGAACCCGTCCGCCCAGCCGCCGAGAAGTGCACAGCTACTCCAGCAGCGCGGTGGGGAAGGCTTGTGCACACCAGGCCGGCGTCGCCAGACCCAGCAGGCAAGAACAAGCGAGGGCGAAGCCCTCATAACGAAGAATGACCGCAGCTCCGCAGAACGGCCAGTGCGTGGGACATGCGTCTCACAATGGTGAGACAAGAAAAAAACAGGAGGTCTGAGGGGGTTGGGGACTATTTATAGTCCTCACGTGACAAATCACGTAGGTATGGGTGTCTGGTGAGGCAGGGATGCCTCAATTTTGTAAGGAAGGGAAGCGAGGGAGGGACGATGAGGTAATGTTCATTAGGCAAAAGGAACAACGCCGCGTTGCCGCTCACAGCCTCCATGCTGGTCCCAGTCCACACTGACACAGAACCATGTGTGCATCACAAATGTCAAGCATCCATATTCCATACACTGACAGGGTATAAGCAAGGAGTGAGGGATGTAACTTCAGATAAGGTGTTTGGGATGTGACACGACACAAATAAGTCCATTTTAGAAGGGAGAGTTGGGTTTTTGGGGCCCTGATTTAGGTCTTCTATCCCTTTGTTGGTTTTTGTCTGTGTCCTTATTTGACTAAAAGGTTTCAGCTTGTTCATTTTTTTTATCAGGAACGTAGACAGAGGCCTACCAAATACAAATCATTGTTAAACATGTTCCTCGTGGAAACAGTCTATTCCAAACCTTCAGCATCCCATCACTTCACCCTTTGGCGTAGGTTTTTTTTTAAAATTTTTGGAGGACCTTTATTTAGAAGAGGGTGCACACAGCTATTCAGCCAAACATCCCGGAGGCATGGCAGCAAAAAATAGAAAATCGGACTGTTTCGGCACACCCAGGAGAGCATCTCAGGATTAGAGAGGTCAATTTTTTAAAAATAAAACAGGATATACACAGTAAATACGTAATACAGTTCCATATGTTAACGAGATGGAAAGAGAGAAAAGAGAACAGGAGGGGCCGGCTGCGGGATCTAAAGTAGATACAATCACCGGGTGGGCAGGGAAGCATGTCCAACTGCAGAGACGACAACATTTTGAAGCGAACAATATAAGCAAGCATACATTTCTGAAAACTCCCGACTAATGCCCCACCCGATGAAACCAATGACAGGAGAGACTGAGCGGCCACAGTCCCAGCACCGCCCAAAAAGTCCAAACAGTAACCCGATAAACTGACCCCCAACCCAGGGAGAGAGAAAAAAGGAAGTCCTGTCAAACTAAAAGAAAAGAAAAAGGCCATAGAAACAGAGAACGGAAAAACAAAAATACCCCACCCCCTACCCCCCACCCTGCACCCCTGCAGATGGCTACGGCCTACCCCCCTAGCAGCGTGCCTATCGCCCAGCGACCAAAAACCCAAAATATAGTAGAAAAGAGATTTATAAAGGAAGGAAACACAGAAAAAGGAAGAAAAGAAAAGTTAAGGGAGGAGGAGACCCTCGCATCCCCGGTCGCACTACCCCCCTCCTGCGACATACAGTCCTGGTCATTAAACAATCAGCTAATATAAACAAACAATGGTCCGAGACCAATCTATTTATGAAAGCAATAGGTCAAAACTTAAACAATTAGAGGCGTATATTAAATTCACGAACCTAACTCAATTAATGAAGAGCAGAAAATAGGCAACAGCAACAAACTCCAAATATATGCAATATTTTAATCTATTGTCATAATGAAAGACCAATTCACAGTATTATGTACATTTTATATACAATGCCCCGTATCAAGAGCGTGCAGTAAAGAAAAAAGAAGTGTCAAAAGGGCGTGATCGTAATAAGATGAAAGGAAAAGAAATCACACAGAGTATATAAAAATTATTCTCAATTATTCAGAAAAAAACAGCCAATAAGGACCGGAACAATATATCCTGGCCACTTCAATAAGTCAATATGCAATCCTTAATGCTATTCATAAGACATAAGATGTATAAATGTCTGCACTGATCAAAGGGGGGGGATAACATTAGTGGTCCAGGTTTTTTAGTAGGTGTCGACGTTTCGACTCGTCTTGCGGCCTTGCGGTTGGTTATGCCTGGGCCATGCGAGTCTTCTTCAGGACAAATAGGACGGGGCAAGGGATCTCATTGATGACCCTACAGGAAATACAAACAACCATGAGGGTTGGGGCTGTTGCTTATTAAACTTAAAACTAAGGGCAGAATTCCAAGAATGCTTACCCTTCACGGGATGAAATAGACGTAATTTCCACTCCAAAGTAACTTAGTCCTTATGTATCCAATGGGAATATTGTCCAGATGCTCTGGAAAAACAATAAGGAACCTGTATGTAACAGCAATATATATTTTTCTCACAGGGTTCACACCAAGGATGGAGAGTATAAAAATTATTACCTGTTCTGTATGTATGGGGTTCCTATCTTACTCATAAGAACATGTACCAATACATGTCTTTTGCTCGAACTCCAATGTAAAATATCAAGCTGGTAAATCTTCACCAATACATTAGCCTGAGGAGTGAAGGACCAAACAGTAGTAAGCCTCAGTACAGTGGCAATCCAAATACAGGTAAACTAATAACCAAACCAAAAGGAGCCATTACCTGAGTTGGCTATTTTCAGTAGCTTTGTGGGAAGGGCTAATTATAAATCACTCGCCGATTCTAAGGAGTACAAACCGGCAGCTGAAATAAAAAACGGGGATAAGTGTCTTATCCTAAGTTTCACAGGGTAGTTTGGGCAGTTTGGACAAGGGTCTCGAGTAAAGCTTACCGGCAAGATAGGGAGCGTGGTTATTATCAGACACGCGTCAAGGTAGAACCCCAGGGCAACTGCTCACGGAGGGAAGCGCGGCGTAGTCAGACACCATGTATTGGTGCCCAGTTATTCCGCTTACATGTAGTAAAGAACGAGAAAGGTCTACCCCGTTCTCTGCTCGCTTCCGGGTAGCGGAGGACAAAGAAGGACTAATCCAGTCTCTTCGTGGACTCAGTTTATTTATGCCCATTAAACATTCATAAAGCCACAACTCTGAGGGGGCCAACTGTACCACTAATTGCGCAATTGCGCTGAGGATTATTATGCGCATGGGACCAACATTATTCAATAGTTGGCGCGGTGCACATTTTAAATCTTAGTGATTAGCGTGTTATGAATCCTAAATCTAACACACTAAATGTAAACAATTTAATGCATGTAAGCCAGTTGTGGTTCACTAATCAAAGGAAAAATCAGCATAAAATGAAAATCGTGGCGGCCATTTTGAATTGGGAAGACAATTGTCGGTCCCCAATTGCCATTATTGTTCACATATTAAAAGCATATTTACAAGAAAAATGCCATGAGACACTATTTACAAATACCCACAGACAATACATACACAATTGACATATTACTTAACATCAAAAACAAACGAACAATATCTGTATATCATATAGTCATTGATTTATTCGAATCAGAAAGGGAGGGTGTTAGAGGATTGCCACTTGTCTATTGATCTCCTCCAACTCATTTAACCCTTTGTGTGCCGTGTCTAGAAGGTATATCCAACGGCATTCTCTCCTACTCAAGATGCTCTGTAGATCACCTCCTCTTGGATTAACTTGTACTTTCTCCACGACCCACCATCTGATACTCTCTGGAGGATGTGCAAATGTCGTGAAGTGCTGCACAAGTGGAGCACCTATTGTTTTGCACCGTATCCGGCTAACATGTTGGAGGATCCTGCACTTTACTCTCTGAATGGTTTGACCCACGTACATAAAACCACAGGGGCAAAGGATGGCATAAATCACCCCTGTGGTGTTACAGTTACTGTGCACTTTCAACGTATGTGTTTGATCGTTGTGGGTGAAGGTGGTACATTCCACAGACAAGGGGCATGCTTTACAATTCCCACATTTCTTGTGTCCAGTTACGGGCGGTAGACCCCATAGTGTGGTTTGGGAAGGGACTGCTGGTATTGGAAGAAGTGATTTGATAAGATGGTCTCTAATGCTTTTCCCTTTTCTAAAAGCATGTAAGGGAGTTGGAAGTCCACCCACTTCATCTTGTACCAGATGCCAATGACGATTAATGGCTTTTTTTATCTGATTGCTTTTTGTATTGTACGTTGTCACACAGACTAGCCTTTCTTCATTTTTGTCCTTCTCTTGTATCGTGAGCAATTGGTCCCTATGATTGTGCCAAGCTCGTTTTCGTGCCCTCTGGAGTAGGCGGATGGGATAACCTCTCTCACTGAGTCTGGCAATCAAGAGAGAAGACTCGTCAAAGAAGTCCTCCTTCCTAGTACAATTCCTTCGGAGCCTCAGGAACTGTCCAAAGGGAAGGTTGTCCCTGAGGTTCCGAGGGTGGTGACTTGAATACCTAAGGAGTGTATTATGTTCACTACTCTTCCTGTAAAGAGTTGTATACAGGTATCCTTGTTCGGATTTTATTTGTATGTCCAGAAAGCTAATCATATATTTGTCGCACTCTAGGGTGAATTGAATATCGGCCAGTTGTTGGTTGAGCCAGTCGTGGAATTCAGTCAGGGAAGATTTACAACCGTTCCAGATAAGAAGGACATCATCGATGTACCTGGCCCAGAGTTGGATTCGGTCTCGATAGGGGTTTGTTTGACTCAGCACAAACGTCTGTTCATATTCATGCATGAAAATGATAGCTAGATTGGGCGCAAAGCTTGCCCCCATAGCCACGCCCTTCGTTTGTATATAGAATTTGCCCTGAAATGTAAAGAAATTCTGAGTCATGGCTATATTTAGAAGTTTAAGGATAAACTCAGTGGGAACCCTATGTGGGGCTGGTCTGCGGTTTAGAACAACTTCAATGCAATCTAATGCAGCCTGTTGCGGAATATTAGTGTAAAGGGCAGTGATGTCCATAGTTGCAAGCAGGCTGCTCTCCGAGTCATATTGGAGTCCGTCTACCAGCTGTATGGTTGCCGTAGTATCCCTTAAGTAAGTAGGGGTAGAGATTGCTATAGGTTTCAAGAATATATCAATATATTTACACAGTGGCTCCAAAACGGAGCCACATCCTGAAATGATGGGTCTCCCCGGTGGATCTTCTAGGCGTTTGTGCACCTTGGGGAGTGTGTAAATCGTAGGCATGCGCGGGTGTTTATTGTTGAGAAAGTCGAATTCCTGTTTGGTGATATATCCCTCCTGTAATGCAAGGCTGGTCACAGTGCCCACTGTTTGACAGATTGTCTTAGTCGGGTCTTTTTTGAGGAGCTTGTAATTACCCTCAACATGTAGTTGAGACAGTATCTCGGTCTTATATTTCTCAACACTTTGAATGACAATCGCCCCGCCCCTTATCGGCGGGCTTCACTACAATATTAGTATTGTCTTTTAAACAGTAGAGGGCCATTTTTTCTTGTTTACTCATATTGTATGGTACATACTGCCTGGTGTTCAGGATCTGTTCTACGTCTCGTATGACCACTTGTTCAAAGGCTAGGATCTTACTATTAACCATGTGTGATGGCGGGTTAAACTTGGAGGGAGGTCTCAGACCACTGGCTGAAAATATTGGATTGTGGGGGACTTTCTGGAAATAGTGTTTTAAACGCACCTTCCTGAAGAATTGCTGTAGCTCAATTTTTAGATTGAAGTCGTTGGGCATGGCTGTGGGGACAAAAGAGAGCCCTTTAGAGAGCACACTCTGTTCGTCTTGGGTCAGTACATGGTCGGACAAATTTATGACCGGATTCTCTGGTCTATGGACTACCATCTGTAGTGTTGGCGTCTCGTCCTGATCTCGCCGTGGGAGTCCGACTGGAATGTTTTTTTGCCCCTGCCTGTCCCTCGATTCCATGTTCCCCCCCGTGCTCCCCTGGGTCGTCCCCAGGGGCGGCCTCTGCCGCGTTGTCCCCACCATTGATCCTCACCTAAAAAAGGCTGTTGGTCTTGGAAATTCTGGGCTGAGGAGTTTGACCCTGTGCTCGTACTTGGACGCTCTTGATCACTATCCGAGCCACTGCTTGCTGATGAGCCCGAAAAGGTATTGTAACGTCTATACCCTCCGCGGCCTCGGCTAGAGAAAACACCTCTCTGGTCCTGTGTGTAGTATCCCTCCTGTAGGTAGGGGTATGTCACCTTTTTGTCATATGCCTTGATGTCTTTAGCCACTTTCTCTAATTTAGTTCCCTGTGTATATATATCAAACTCCCGGATGGTTTTTTCTAGCCTCTCTAGTGCTTCCTTAGCATTAACTAAGGCTTTGTCATCAATAATTTCCTTTCTAAGTATGGCTATCTCCCTGGTCAGCCTTTCTACTTCAGCTACTGCCGTTTCAATGCCCAAGACCATCCAATGTCTTGAGCACGTATTGGATATAAAACTGAAGCCCTCCTTAAACTTCGGGTTCTCCAGGAAGATGGCCGGTTCGTTCCGGACTTGAAGACCGATTGGGATGACGTTTGATCTTAGATATTTGGCCAATGTATGCCCATGCAACCTGCTGCGTATTAGCTTCTTTTCCAAGCGTTCTAATTTGGTAATCTTTTCATTCAGTGTCAAATCATTGGTAGTGGTGGGGTCAGTAAGAAAGGTCCCACTACCCTCTTCTAGTAAGAGTTTATATAAATAGTCCTCACTATAAGATAAAGTCTCTTTTTCGGACATTCTATGAACAATGGGTGGCTACGAAAAATAGTTTCAGTGACTATAACAAAGACATCATAAACACAGTAATCCACAATTAAACAATACACACAACCCTCGCAGACGAACTGCACAAGGTAACCATTAAAGTAATGGGGTAACCCTAGAGGTACTGGATGAGGTTTCAGGATGTGGCTCCGTTTTGGAGCCACTGTGTAAATATATTGATATATTCTTGAAACCTATAGCAATCTCTACCCCTACTTACTTAAGAGATACTACGGCAACCATACAGCTGGTAGACGGACTCCAATATGACCCAGAGAGCAGCCTGCTTGCAACTATGGACATCACTGCCCTTTACACTAACATTCCGCAACAGGCTGCATTAGATTGCATTGAAGTTGTTCTAAACCGCAGACCAGCCCCACATAGGGTTCCCACTGAGTTTATCCTTAAACTTCTAAATATAGCCATGACTCAGAATTTCTTTACATTTCAGGGCAAATTCTATATACAAACGAAGGGCGTGGCTATGGGGGCAAGCTTTGCACCCAATCTAGCTATCATTTTCATGCATGAATATGAACAGACGTTTGTGCTGAGTCAAACAAACCCCTATCGAGACCGAATCCAACTCTGGGCCAGGTACATCGATGATGTCCTTCTTATCTGGAACGGTTGTAAATCTTCCCTGACTGAATTCCACGACTGGCTCAACCAACAACTGGCCGATATTCAATTCACCCTAGAGTGCGACAAATATATGATTAGCTTTCTGGACATACAAATAAAATCCGAACAAGGATACCTGTATACTACTCTTTACAGGAAGAGTAGTGAACGTAATACACTCCTTAGGTATTCAAGTCACCACCCTCGGAACCTCAGGGACAACCTTCCCTTTGGACAGTTCCTGAGGCTCCGAAGGAATTGTACTAGGAAGGAGGACTTCTTTGACGAGTCTTCTCTCTTGATTGCCAGACTCAGTGAGAGAGGTTATCCCATCCGCCTACTCAAGAGGGCACGAAAACGAGCTTGGCACAATCATAGGGACCAATTGCTCACGATACAAGAGAAGGACAAAAATGAAGAAAGGCTAGTCTGTGTGACAACGTACAATACAAAAAGCAATCAGATAAAAAAAGCCATTAATCGTCATTGGCATCTGGTACAAGATGAAGTGGGTGGACTTCCAACTCCCTTACATGCTTTTAGAAAAGGGAAAAGCATTAGAGACAATCTTATCAAATCACTTCTTCCAATACCAGCAGTCCCTTCCCAAACCACACTATGGGGTCTACCGCCCGTAACTGGACACAAGAAATGTGGGAATTGTAAAGCATGCCCCTTGTCTGTGGAATGTACCACCTTCACCCACAACGATCAAACACATACGTTGAAAGTGCACAGTAACTGTAACACCACAGGGGTGATTTATGCCATCCTTTGCCCCTGTGGTTTTATGTACGTGGGTCAAACCATTCAGAGAGTAAAGTGCAGGATCCTCCAACATGTTAGCCGGATACGGTGCAAAACAATAGGTGCTCCACTTGTGCAGCACTTTACGACATTTGCACATCCTCCAGAGAGTATCAGATGGTGGGTCGTGGAGAAAGTACAAGTTAATCCAAGAGGAGGTGATCTACAGAGCATCTTGAGTAGGAGAGAATGCCGTTGGATATACCTTCTAGACACGGCACACAAAGGGTTAAATGAGTTGGAGGAGATCAATAGACAAGTGGCAATCCTCTAACACCCTCCCTTTCTGATTCGAATAAATCAATGACTATATGATATACAGATATTGTTCGTTTGTTTTTGATGTTAAGTAATATGTCAATTGTGTATGTATTGTCTGTGGGTATTTGTAAATAGTGTCTCATGGCATTTTTCTTGTAAATATGCTTTTAATATGTGAACAATAATGGCAATTGGGGACCAACAGTTGTCTTCCCAATTCAAAATGGCTGCCACGATTTTCATTTTATGCTGATTTTTCCTTTGATTAGTGAACCACAACTGGCTTACATGCATTAAATTGTTTACATTTAGTGTGTTAGATTTAGGATTCATAACACGCTAATCACTAAGATTTAAAATGTGCACCGCGCAACTATTGAATAATGTTGGTCCCATGCGCATAATAATCCTCAGCGCAATTGCGCAATTAGTGGTACAGTTGGCCCCCTCAGAGTTGTGGCTTTATGAATGTTTAATGGGCATAAATAAACTGAGTCCACGAAGAGACTGGATTAGTCCTTCTTTGTCCTCCGCTACCCGGAAGCGAGCAGAGAACGGGGTAGACCTTTCTCGTTCTTTACTACATGTAAGCGGAATAACTGGGCACCAATACATGGTGTCTGACTACGCCGCGCTTCCCTCCGTGAGCAGTTGCCCTGGGGTTCTACCTTGACGCGTGTCTGATAATAACCACGCTCCCTATCTTGCCGGTAAGCTTTACTCGAGACCCTTGTCCAAACTGCCCAAACTACCCTGTGAAACTTAGGATAAGACACTTATCCCCGTTTTTTATTTCAGCTGCCGGTTTGTACTCCTTAGAATCGGCGAGTGATTTATAATTAGCCCTTCCCACGAAGCTACTGAAAATAGCCAACTCAGGTAATGGCTCCTTTTGGTTTGGTTATTAGTTTACCTGTATTTGGATTGCCACTGTACTGAGGCTTACTACTGTTTGGTCCTTCACTCCTCAGGCTAATGTATTGGTGAAGATTTACCAGCTTGATATTTTACATTGGAGTTCGAGCAAAAGACATGTATTGGTACATGTTCTTATGAGTAAGATAGGAACCCCATACATACAGAACAGGTAATAATTTTTATACTCTCCATCCTTGGTGTGAACCCTGTGAGAAAAATATATATTGCTGTTACATACAGGTTCCTTATTGTTTTTCCAGAGCATCTGGACAATATTCCCATTGGATACATAAGGACTAAGTTACTTTGGAGTGGAAATTACGTCCATTTCATCCCGTGAAGGGTAAGCATTCTTGGAATTCTGCCCTTAGTTTTTAAGTTTAATAGGCAACAGCCCCAACCCTCATGGTTGTTTGTATTTCCTGTAGGGTCATCAATGAGATCCCTTGCCACGTCCTATCTGTCCTGAAGAAGACTCGCATGGCCCAGACATAACCAACCGCAAGGCCGCAAGACGAGTCGAAACGTCGACACCTACTAAAAAACCTGGACCACTAATGTTATCCCCCCCCTTTATTAGTGCAGACATTTATACATCTTATGTCTTATGAATAGCATTAAGGACTGCATATTGACTTATTGAAGTGGCCAGGATATATTGTTCCGGTCCTTATTGGCTGTTTTTTTCTGAATAATTGAGAATAATTTTTATATACTCTGTGTGATTTCTTTTCCTTTCATCTTATCACGATCACGCCCTTTTGACACTTCTTTTTTCTTTACTGCACGCTCTTGATACGGGGCATTGTATATAAAATGTACATAATACTGTGAATTGGTCTTTCATTATGACAATAGATTAAAATATTGCATATATTTGGAGTTTGTTGCTGTTGCCTATTTTCTGCTCTTCATTAATTGAGTTAGGTTCGTGAATTTAATGTACGCCTCTAATTGTTTAAGTTTTGACCTATTGCTTTCATAAATAGATTGGTCTCGGACCATTGTTTGTTTATATTAGTTATTACCCAGGTCCAGTACCTCTAGGGTTACCCCATTACTTTAATGATTAAACAATCAGCAGCAAAGCAAAGTAAATTCGGTAGAACCCAGGAAAGACGTCCTACACCGCCCGCCCCCTGATACAAGAAAATGACGGATCCCGGGTCCCTCTCAAACCCCTAGCATCCGAGTCGAACACCAGTCTCACCCTTGACCTCTACGAGTGTTCACCATGAGTTCCGCACACCGCACCCGCGTATTCACAGGATAAGTCAAAAGTTCAGCCAGTCCACGAATCTGTGCGGCGAGTCCAACGGATATCCACCGTACACCACAATCCTCAGCCGCCATGACACTCGCCACGGTACGACCAGATCCCGACCGTTCCATACTCCACCACACTGCACAGCTCACATGATCGATAGATGTTCGCTGTTTCCATCGGGTCACAGTTTCAATAAAGTCATAGGGGGACGAGCACGTGAACACGACCACAGGTGGACTCGCCAACGTGGGCGGGAGATACACCATGGCGGCGGGTTCAGCCGCACACAGCGGTACAGACATTGCTATCCAGGCTTCAACACTAGATGGGCCTCGAGTCGTAGATTCCGGGATCAAAGTGGGAGAAACGGCTCGCTTAGGGGGACCAGACAGATCAGAGTCCTTATGCGATCGGGCAGTTTCGGTGTCATCCACGATCGACTTATGTGAAAGAGAAACCATGTAGGAGCACAGACCCTTAATGGCGGCCATCACGGTTCGCAATGAGGCGTAGCATTTCTAATTTGGGAAATGTGCAATTCTCACCCTGACTCTCACGGGCTAAACTAAGCTATGCCGCTGAAAGGCACATACACAAGACAATACAACTCACTGTAAACAGTAACATATAGTGAAGAGCTGGATTTACCCTTGCTCCGCTATGTGGAAAGCTTGCAAAGGTGGGCTTCACTTTCCTAGTTGCCACAAAGGGGAACCTTCTTCCTCTGTTGATCCGAACACCTTCCAACCTATTATTCTTTCATATGTTCCTTTTCAGTTTGCCTGCCTCTGCCTAGCAGCAGGATGCCCTAACTGTTGTTTGAGAGCTCTATCCTTTGGAAAATAAATAAATGCATCTGATCTTGAAGGTGATGCTGGCTGAAACGAGAAGCCTGTGTAGTTTTTACAGAGTTAAAGGGATGTGATTGAATGTTGTAGGAAAGAACAAAATTCCTAAAAATAAATCACTACTAATGACAATCTGACTTGGGCCTTAAACATGACATGCAGACATTTGGTGCTGAAAGAAAACATGAAAACACGAGGTTTTGATATTCAACAGGCCTTTAACCAGAATATTTCCCTTTAATAAATCATGTTCTTGCATGCTTATGACGAGCCCAGCTCGTCATGAGGCACAGTGGAGCTGTGCTCATGACGAGCTGGGCTCGTCATAACGGCCACGGCCCGCCCACACGAAATTGATTCCCCGACTGTGTGGGAGAATCCATGAGTGGGCAGAGTTGTGACGAGCCCAGCTCGTCATGAGTACAGCTCCACTGTGCCTCATGACGAGCTGGGCTCCTCATGAGCACCGCTGCGCCGCGGCCCCCTCCCCTCCCCCCCGAGCCGTGGGGGAATTACCCCATGCGGCAAAGGGGTTACAAATGTTAATACATGTGAATAATAATTTATAGTTAATGTGACTAGTTTAGAATTTGTCTCAACTATAGAATGTTTTTTAACTGACAATAATTATTAAACATGTGTGCAGTCCCAACGTATAGCGTGTATTAACATTAACACTGCATGTAAAAGTGCAGACAGCTGTGATAGCTAACTAAAAAAATGGTTTTTGGAAATGCAACTTGCTAGTAAAGCTTACTTCATTTTTGACCTTCCAAATGACAGAATGTGAACTTCTATGTGAAATAAAGGCTTTGCATAATATATAGCATGTAACTTCGGAACCTTACCGTATTAGTTGCTTGTAAAATGTTTCATTTATGCAGAGCCCCATTCATAACTGACTTAAAGCACACATATTTCAAAATGCATGATCATATTTTGGTTCTGATGACTTCCTGCTTAATTTGAAGTTTCTTTGAAGCTTACAGACCTTATATTCAGCTAAAATAACAGTTGTGTTATCAAAAGGTTAGAAAATTAGATCCTTTTAAATGAAGATTCAAACTGTGAAAATAATCTGTAGTGGGAAGGATTTAATCTCATGATGGATGACGAGGGGATTTGCTGGATTACCATTGGAAGAAGACAACAACAGACCACATGTTTGAGTTACAGCTTATAAACGTGTTCTAATTGAGGAGCTTCAGATGTGGGAGAGAGGAAGTCAGACAGAGAGCAGATCGGACTCGGAGGGAGGAGCAGACTACGATTGAGATGGGGAGAGAGATTCCTTTAGGCAGAGAGCAGATCAGATCTGTCGGAGGAAAGACTGGGAGACTTAGACAGAGATTTCAGATTCCTTTAGCACAGCACAAATAACGCTGGAGAGGTGAGGGGCTGATCAGCTGAAAGACGGGCTGTGTTCTATTTGAAAATGTATTAAAACCCCAGCTTAATGATTTAACTAATTGACTTTGCCAAAGGCATGTTTGCTCTATGCTTTATTCTCCCTTTATGGGAAACCATGCAATTGTTAATTATAGATTTGTTTTAGCTTCATGCTAATCTCACTCTTGCCTTTATCTTTGAGCTCTTCATGAGTTCTGGGTGACATATTTTGTGCCCAATTTCTTAGAATAGGGATTCCTTCCTGTATAGAACATACTGTATGTGCATTATAATATACTCTGTATTAATAATAATTTTCTATTATCAATTCTGTAACCTGATTGATATTTGACTGATAAATAAAGACTCAGAGAATCATGAACTTTGATTACAAAATAAATTCCTTTAAAACTACTCACAAACTCTCAGTAGTGACTAAAATATGTATTTGTGTTTGATTACTTGCTTGTGTTTATGAAGGAGCTCTTTTGTTTTTTTCTAACAACTTTATTTTGCATTTTCAGGTAAACAAAATGCATCGCATATGATCATTGTACGCAATACATCCAATGAGGAGAACAAGTAACACATATTAATATACAATAGAAAGTAGAGACTGACAAATACCATCACAAATTCACACATAACATTCACATTTCAACTGAGTCAGCATTTGAAGTGGAAGGAGAAATAACATGAATGTCAGACGTGCGGATCATTCGCTACATTGTCATGTGGAGACCTCCAGTTCACTTAACATAAGTGCTGAAGGGATGCCAGGTTGTGACAAATTTGGTCAAAATAGAGAGGCCAAGATTCGTCACCTCGTGAATAGATATTGGCATGAAAAATGGGAGATGGTAATTGATGGAAATTGCACCAGAGTTAAACATTTTTCCAAAGAGAGATTTCCGTGCTCACAACTTCTTCAGAGCAAAAGGAACAAATGATGGACAGAATGCAGAACAATGCAAACATTCACCACCAGTCACAAAGATCTGAGTTTAATCCATTGTTCTTTTGCTCACAACGACACCCCCAGTTTGGACCCAGCCATAAGCAACCTTATGGGAACAGTCCAGTCCAAACTTCCAAGCCCGGTTCTCCTGGGATTGTGTTCAGGGCATCACCACTCATCAGCCGGGATAGCTTGAATCCAGTGGCACAGTGAGCAGAGGACCCACATCTGAGCATACCTTTTCCACTTAGGGCATAAAAAGCAAAAGGAACAAATGATGGACGGAATGCTGAACAATGCCAATATTCACCCCCAGTCCAAAGATCTGAATTTAATCCATTGTTTTTTTGCTCACCAAGCCACCCCAGTTTGGACCTAGCCATATGCAAATCAGTCTTGACCCTGTTCCTCATGGGAACAGTCACGCCTGAACCGCCAAGCCAGGTCCTCCCTGGACCGGAAACAATCACCCTGGGACCGGTTTTTGGACATCATCTCTCATCAACCAGGCTCGCTTGAATCCATTGGTGCAGTGAGCATGGGACCCACGTGTGGGCATGCCCTTCCCACTAAGGGCAAAAAAAGCAAAAAGAACATATAATGGACGGAATGCTGAACAATGCAAACATTCACTCCCAGTCACAATTTTATTTTTCTCACCACACCACCCCAGTTCGGACCCAGCCATATGCAAATCAGTCATGACCCTGTTTCTCATGGGAACAGTCCAACCTGAACTGCCAAACCAGGTCCTCCCTGGACAGGAAACAAGCATGGGACTTGTTTCAGGTAAACACCCCTCATTAGCAAAGCTAGCTTGAATGCAGTGGTGTAGTGAGCCCGTGACCCACATCTGGGCATTCCCTTCCCACTTTGGGCAAAAAAAGCAAAAGGAACAAATGAGGGACAGAATGCTGAACAATGCAAACATTCACCCCCAGTCACAAAGATCTGAGTTTAATCCATCGTTCTTTTGCTCACCCTTCCCACTTAGGGCCACTCTGCCTTCCCACTCTGCCTGTTTTGCCTGTTTTCCTATTTTTGCCTCCTTTCTGTCTTTTTGCCATTTTCCTCTGTTGCCTTTGCCTTTTCCCTGCTGATGCTGCCTCCGCAGCCCCTCCCCCCGTGTGTTCCCGCTCTCGACTCCCAGCTTCTCACCCTCCCCAACCCCTCCTTAAGGGTGGCTGCTGTGTGCCAAGGAGAGTAGGACCTCTGATCTCCTGGTCAAAGTAACTACTCTCCCCTCACACAGCTCTGTCATTAAGGCACTGCCCTCAGCGCCTTCTGGCATCCCAGGTGCATGTTTGAGGCCCTCCTCTACCCGCAGGCTCCTGCCTGCACCTCATCCCTGCTGGTCTAGTGGAAGAGCCTGCTCTTCTGCTAGTCCACTCCTCTTTCTGTTTTTGCCTCTTTCTGCCTGTTTTGCATGTTGCCTGTTGCCAGTTTTCCTTTTTTTTCCTCCTTTCTGTCTTTTTCCCATTTTCCTGTGTTGCCTTTGCCTTTTACCCACCGCTGCTGCTCCCACGGTTGCTCCCCCCATTGTGTCCCTGCCTCCCAGCTGCTCCCCCACCCCCGGCCCCCTGCTTAATGGTGACTGCACGCAGAGGGTCATGCTGCTGGCACACAGAAGTTGTGCTGAAGGCAATTCTATCTGTGCCAGTCCGCGACCAGCACCAGGGACCCTGGTACCCCAACCCCTGCCACTACAACCCCAGCACTCTCCATGCACTCAACCCTGGATATGACAACAACTGCCAGCTCTCGACGCCGAGCAACTCTCAAGGCCCGTTCTCCTGCCGACACTGCCACCGCACCTTTACCCACCTCTGGACCCAAACAGCCATCCCCAACCCACCGGACGCCACCAGACACAAGCCCCTGAGCTGCATCCTCCTCAATGTGCGCTCCCTTCACAGACACGCCTGTACCAACCGGATTTTCGGTCCAGATGGGATCAGCTCCTAGGAGCCCCTCTAACCCAGCCGGAACGTAATCACCTCCCTCCTTAGAACGTATTTACAATGGGTATGGGTATATGTATGTACATCTCGTACCTAAGGATGGGGAAAATTGCAATAAACATGCATAGGTTTTCTACAATATCCTATTCACACCGACGAGTCTCGCGGCCACTTAGGCCCAGACTAATCTACCCTGGGGCAGGTCTGATTATATACTCTCACACACTGACCTCCCTCAGTGCTCACTCGACACGCAATCCGGCGCGTCTACACACATGGGCCTGCAGTCCCAGTGCTCTCATTCACACAGGGTCTGCAATCCGGCAGACCTACACACCGTGTCCCTCCGGTGTTCTCATTTACACACGGTCCGCAATCCGGCAGACCTACACACCGTGTCCCTCCGGTGTTCTCATTCACACACGATCCGCAATCCGGCAGACCTACACACCATCTATCTCAGGTGCTCTCATTAACGCCGTGTACCAACGACGATCACTTTCCTATGTATACTTAGGGAAGAAGTCTCTCATTGTCTACTCAGGATAAAACTACAATAATAGAAATTGGTATGGCTTTCCAAATTGCAATATGTACCTTCTGCTCCTGACATCAAATATCCTCTTTTCCTCCTCTTTATTCATCCATCTCTTACCTGAGCGGGATTCGCATCCGTTCACGCAAACTATGCATGACTAGAAGACAAGGTTACCCTGATTGAACAAGAATACAAGGCACATGTCGGTTCACTAAGAACTGGGGGTGTTTTATTATAACAATAAAAATAAACACAATACTACACAATGTATATTCTGCAAAGAAAAGTAAAGGTTAGAATGCGTGCTTAATAAGGGAAAGGGCGGAGGTCACCTGGTTAATATGGAGTCGGGGTCCGGCAGTCATCTAGGTTCCCTACTCGTCTCTGTGTCTTGGCTCGTCTCGAAATCACACCTCAGCAGTCACGGGTACACGTCTGCACCGCTATGCTCAATCTCCTCTGCTTCCCTCCAAGTCACTGGAACCTTGCTTGCTCTTGACTACTGTCTCTTTCTCTCTCTCTCTCTCTCTCTCTATGTCTCTGTGCGCTCCACGCTACTTCTCCTTCAGTCTTTCTCAGAGAGTCTCGGTTTCAAAATCTTTCTCGGACTTCAAAATGGCGACTGTCTGCCTTGAAAATAATTAATGGCATAGATGCTAATGGCTAGCTGCCACCCACAGACTGACTGACTCACTGCCTAACTCTTTCGCTAATATGGAAGCTTGTCCCTTCATGGAAAGTTACGGCCAGTAACCTGCCGCCCACCAAATTCTTGTACCTCCCCGTACCAAGGACACGTTCCCAGCCGGCCGGCCTGAAGTTGTGTCTTCGGAGTGGAGAAAAATACAGTCTTTCGATAAGGGCCAGCCTGAGCCGGTTCTCTCCAAGCGAACAACACCTCGAAACTAAAACATTACACTTGACCTAGAAAGCCTCTCAAGCTACCGGGCAGAAAGCAAAATGGAGTCTGTCCGTTTAAGGCCTACAAGGCCCAAAATACGCATAACTCCATGGAAGATATACTAACTCTCTTGCAAAAGGATGGATCCTCACTAATACTTATATATATATCCCCTAGCTTAAATTTATAAGCCCTGATCTAAAGAAAAGGGTACGAAAATGCACTACTGTGCCTCATGGATAGGTCCTTCTTATAGTCCTAATCCCTATACTATACGGGTAATAGGCTGGAGTCATCTTCCATCATCCTCCCTCTAAAGAGGGTCGGAAAAGTCGGTTATTACAACGCCATAGAACTCTGTGACCTCTTGAACACTCACTCACCCAATGACGCCTTCCTTACAGAGACCTAGACCAACACCAGCTCCGCACCCGACATCGCAACCGCTATCCCCGATGGATACAAGATCCTGAGGAAAGACCGCCCGGAGGAGCCTCCGCCATCCTCCACAAAAGCTTCCTCCGACTAACAACCACCAACTCGGACGACACTACTTGCCCCTCACGGAACACATCCACTTCCATATCCAGCCCAACCCCAGAACAGCGCTCCATGGAACACTTGCCTACACACCACCCGGACACTGCTTCCCGTTCACCAACACCATTGCAGACTACATCGCCGCCTCCCACGCCCTTGACTCCACGGACTACATACTGCTCGTAGACCTGAACTTCCACCTAGGCAACCTCAGCAATCCCAACACCACTGCTTTCCTAGAGAACCTCACCAACATGGGACTGAAGCAACTTGTCCCCACCTCCACTCATGTGGCAGGACCCACTCTCGACCCCATCTTTGCCGGAGGGAACCACATTCGCTTCAGTCACACCAGAGAAAAGCTCTGGACTCACCACCACTGTGTCCATTTCTCCTTCTCAAAACCCACCGCACACAAGTGCACGTCACGCCCCCATGCAGAAACTGGAACACTATCACCGAAGAACACCTCACCTCTGCCCTCAGCTGCACTCATCCCCCTACCAGAACAGACGCCAACACAGCAGAAAATAACCCCCACCAATGGATTACCGACTGTGCCAACACTCTCGCCCCCTCCAAAATGCCGCCAGATGACACCATGCTAATACCGCCTGGTTCCCCACAGACCTCCGAAAATCCAAGCGCTCTTGTCAATGACTGGAGAAATGGAGGAGAAACAGCGAAACCCCGGAAGCCTGCTCTGCCTACAAGGCCGCAACCACAGCACACAACCAACTCATCAAATCAACAAAGAGAACCTTCATCCAAGACAGAATCCTCTCCAGCTCCCACTACTCCAAGGAACTCTTTTTCATCATACCAGAATTTACCAGACCCAACAGTGAAACTACTGATGTCCCTCCCTCCCAAGACCTCTACAACAAGCTCAGCTCCTACTTCCACAAGAAGACCAAGACGCTCTACGACAACTTCAAAGACGAAGACCATGGCACCTCTCACCACAGAAGATACTGCAAAGACTATGAAAAGCATCCGTTCTGGAGCACCCACTGACCCCTGTCCACTGCACATCTTCCACAGGGCCGCCTTCGCACCCAAACTATAAGGAACGATCAACTGCTCCCTCGAGACAGCCACATTCCCTGATGACTGGAGACGCTCCAAAGTCAAACCCCTCCTCAATAAGCTCTCCAAAGATCCTGCAGACCTCAAGAACTTCAGAACCATCTCTCTTCTCCCCTTCGCCACCATTGTTATCAAGAAGGTCGTCAACACCCAGCTAGTGCACTTCATAGAAACCAACAACATT